>NC_079289.1:58773262-59398915 GCF_023638135.1 Falco biarmicus | reverse complement strand
CTTTCCTGCTTGTTAAAAATTGCAGGCAATGCCTGAACGTTTCACAAGTGTGCTAGTGGTCCTTTTGTTTGCTTTTTGCGTTTCAGTGAAGGATAGCTTTTCAAAGACAAATTACTAGTTTACTGAACAGCTTACTGAGAAATGATATTGAATGATCTTAAAAATTTGCAATCTCTGTTGTGAAAAAAATTGCTGTGGTGAGCGCAAGGCTTGATGTACAATTAATGTACCTGAAAGCTACTTGCCACTTTCCAGAATGAATGTATACTGTAGAAAAACAGCCTACCTGGAAATAAACTTTGCAGGACTGGGGCCGTGTTTAGTTCAGAAAGAGCGCTTCTTGCGCAGAGTGTTTCGTGTTTCTACAGTCAAAACAAATGAAGCAACTGGGAGGAAAATATTTTTATTGAAAACCATGTGATAAAGTGCTCAAAGGAGTATATTCATTTCAGACTTGCTATTAAAAAAATTATTTATCGTGTTCTCGAAGTGGATCTTTAGAGGTTCTGAGCCACTCAGAAGTACTGAAAATTATCATTGCAAAGGGAACTGATGGTGTTTGACACCACGATGGACTGAACTCACAAGGAGCAAAATGTGACGTATCCTTTTTAATATACTCTGTAGCAAAGGTGTTAATAACTTTGCATGTGAATAACTAACAAAGTTGTAATTCAAATCAGGAGCACGCTGGCTTTGAAGAGGATCTTTCTGAGGGCAAAACCTCAAAAATCATGAAGTGAAAGGCTTTTAATGGATAAATGGAATGCAGGCTTGGTATATCTGTAGTGTATCACTGTTACAAGCTCTCACATTAAACAGTAGCAAGGAAAGTGAATTGTTGCTGATGAGACAGCATTGAGAAGTCAGGATAATAATATCTGTAGTAAAATTTAATGCACAAGTCAGAATAATAACACCTTCTGCAGTAAAATTCAATGCACTAGTTAGGTAACACTGTGGTGAACATAATCAACATTTTAATAGTTTGAGAGTTAATGTTGAATGGCTGTGTGAGTCAAATGACAATAAATGGCATGAAGTTGCTAGCAGAAATTGATGGTGTAATTTTAATGTCCATATTTTGTGTTTTCACTCTGACACCTGCTTATTTTACTTTTAACTGGGAACAGCATGAGGAATCGCACTGAACAAGTTTAACGTTTGCATACAGAAGGCAGTATCTTGGAAATTACTTGGCTTAATCATTTTGTGGCGCTAAAATTAACCTGGTCCCATCAGACAGTAGAATTGAACAAAGGTTAAACATTTCAATTCCATTGAATTGTTTTGGCTTTTGCTCTACAGGCAGTGATACAAATAAACTGTAAACCTCTATGAAAAAATTGTTTTAAGGAGATTCCTGAAAGGTCTGTGTTTCACTGAACTGATAGGGGAATAGACTTGGCTCTTTCCTGACAATTCGTCATGCCATCCATGGTTGGTTGTTTTTTTTTTCTTGGTGCAGCTTTGTCATCTGGAGAGATAAGAACATAGTGAGGATACAGAATGTGTGGGATTTGTGCCTTAGCTCCTGAGCATGCCCTGTCTCCAGCTTTAGACGTTAGATGTGCAAGAAAAATAAAAGATACAGGGCAAATTTGGGTTTGATCCTTCCCCTAACCTGTCCCCTCTGTTTTCAGCTGCAACTGGACTGTCTTAAGTCGGACCTTTTATTCAGGCCACTGCGTGCAGTAGCCTCTGAAGGAGCTACACACCTTCACTTGTGAAACGACATTTCTATTTTGGGCATCAAAAACTGTGCATGGCAGCAAGCTCCACATAACCACACACTGTGTGGAGGGGTTTGTACTTTCAGTGGTATGCCTTTCTTCTCCGGTTGAAAAACAGAGGCTAATGCTGCTATTCCTTCTCCGTGTTCGTGATTACTGATTATGGGGAGCTTTTCAGGGGCGAGTATTGCATCTATAAGGTGAAGAGTACTTCCTTCATGGTGCCTTCTTCCTTGAACTGTCAAAAAATTCTGAGCGTTTCTGTCATCTTGGTTCCTGCGCAGTAGCTTGCCTCTGCTGAGGATATAGGCTTTGGAGATGAGGCAGCAGCTGACACATCCCTTTGCATGCTTTGCTTTTATCCAACTAAAAGGAGTTCATTCCTATGGATTTTCTAGGCCTGTGGGATAAGGAAGTATCTCCTGCAAAGGGCATGTTTTCACAAAGTCCTTTCTCTTGAGGGAAGAAGCAGGATATTGCTCCCTTGAACAAGCTTTTAAAGGATTAAGCTCTGCTGTGACTGAAAACTAGAATTTTGTACCAGTGTTGAATGGTTTGAACAGGAGAGAGCACTTGCATATAAAAGGAAAGACTTCTGTTTACATATAAATCTCTTGGTTCTCACCAATGCTAGCAAAGGTAATATACAGGAATTTCATTGCCCTTTAATGAGGTTTGAGATGAAAATGTTAATTTAAAGAAGGCAGGTTTGCCAGACTTGTTACTCTTTCAGTAAATGTATTTCTAAGCATGTCCTGCTACGGTTAAACGAAACGTCCAGCTCAAACAGCTCCCAGTCCATGCTTCTCATTAGAGAAGTGCATCATGAAACATTGCTATTGCCCAGGAGTTTCTACACATGTTGCTCATTGCGAATGTAGGTACATTATTGACATTGAATGAGATAAACAGGAACTACCAGTGCAAAACATAATGGAAAATACAGGAAAAGATGTAGAAAAATTACGGAATAGGGAAATTCTTAAAAAAAAATCAGTTAAATTATTACAATAGTAGTATCTTATAAAATAGAGTATCCTACCAGGAATATCTTAATAAGGGTTAAATTAATAGTGGTGCTTATTAATTCATAGAGTTTATAGTATGAAAAAACACTTTACAGTTCTGATTTTCTTGCAACTAGGAATTACAAATCGAACCCAGACTGCTAATAGTCCCTGAGCAACTGAACCTAAATGTGATTATTGGCAGATTATCCCACTAGGAGATCAACCCAGGATCTCAGATATGAATTAACTGCAGGATGTCTAAAACCCAGGTGCAATTTTGTGGCTCAGACTTTTTCAGCTTTCACTAAAATCCATGTTTTAAAGTAGCATTAACAGGTGGATTAAAATTTGTAAAGCCTTGTGCTCCCAAGAGATTTCCTCCTATTCCCTTGCCAGTATAAATCTTTTTTTGTGTTTGTCCCCATGTGAAGGAGACTTTCTGCCTCAAAACATAGGGTTATACAGACTTTCAGTGCTGACATTTGCTAGTCTCCTGGCTTTACTCAGACCTGTTTTATCTGTGTGAATATGACCTTGACCCATCCCAAACACTGTCACATCCCTTATAGCCTCTCACATCTCTTTCAGTTCTTTAACCTGCTGCTTGTGCAGGCATCTCACCTTTTTACTTTGGATTAGGGTCTCAAAGGAAGATTAGCCCTTAATTATATTTCTTTCAGATATTTTAAAGTTCTTTCCACCACTTCAGATAATTAGCTAGTGGCAATGGTCAGAATGACTGTACATGTGACTACTGTTGTAATGGATATTTATGATGGGTGAAGTGTAGGCTGATGGAATATCCCTTGTTTTGTTGGGCACGAGCTGTATGAATGATTGGTTTCCCACTTTCTGTAATGTACAGTAGCAGAACAGTAGCAGAAGTACACAAATGCAGAGGCAGTAAAGCAACCATGATTGATTAGGAAAAGACAGTAAAGTCAGCAAGAGAATTAACCTGGTAGAGAATTGGTTCCAGGTCCTGGCTTTGCCTGCTTACCTGGGTGCTACATGTCTCCCTGAAGCTTGTGGCCATGACTTCCCAGAGAAGTACAAAACCTGTGTGAATGCATGGCATCCATACCTTCAGCAGGATACGCACAGAGCAGACTTGTGGTCTGAATCTTGTTCACCTTTGATCTGCCTTGTTCACCTTTGATTGATTTCACTTTTGATAGTGTGGATTTGAGACATTATTTTATGAGAGGATTCTAACATGTCACTTCAGTGCAGCATGCTCTAGGGCTCCTGCTAACGAGGCTCGTTTGTGGCCAAACCAGTGACTAGATGTTATTAAACCTTTTGTTCTCAAGTGCTGAGCTCTGCCTGTTTGCAGAGTTTTGAAACATGTCAGAGATGAATTCTCTTACCTTTGAAACCTGTAGCACAGACTCTTCATCCATGGAACAGGACACCTAAAAGCAGTATGGGATTTTTTTACAACAAATACGCCATTATGTAGTGTTTGTATTGAAGACCCACATTTTTTTGAAGGAGGCCTTACTTTGTTTTAGAACTAGACTTTAAACCCTGATGATTTTTGTGGAGTTGTAAAACTGTAAGAGAAAAAAGATAATGCTGTTGTGGTTTCCTAGGTAATGTATAACTTGGTAAAATCAACGAGTGTACTCATGGTAGGAGGAATGTGCACCAAGGTAGTGGGAATGGAGTCATTGTGGTTTTGTGTTCTATGTCTTTCCTCATTTCAGTTTGTCTTCGCAGTTTATAAGGGATGATGTATCTGGGGTATTACTGACATGAAGTGGAGATGAGTCCCGTGAATTGTGGGCCACAGAAGATTCTCTGCTCATGGAAGATTTTCAGTGAAGGCATACCTTAGGAGACATTGACTTTCTTAGCACTCTAACGTCACAAATGTTGATTTTGACCATTACCATACACCACTGAGGAAGACACCATCTAAGGAGTTCCTCAAGATACCTAAATAAATATGGTGCTCTTGATTAAAAAAAAAAAATCTTTAAGCACAGTGAGAAAAAAATAATTGAATCTAAGGATATGCAGGTAAATATTACGGTAGTTTAAATGTAAAGCTACTTAGTTTCATGGCCTCTTAAATTCTGGATGAGAATTACTTTATTCCAGTTGTGCCAGTTGCCATCAGCATGAAAGTGGAAGCAGCAGTCCAGGATCTTATAACCAAAGCAGAAGTAAGCTGTAAGTTGTTCAGGCTAGGTTAAAATCTTTTAATAAAATATCAAGATAAACAGCAACATGAGGGTTCATTATGTTTGCTGGGGCCCATTTTCCTTGTCTTTCAGTGGCTGGCTGGAGTGACTATGGTCTAAGTTGACTGCCAAGAAGGATACCTGCTAATAGATTTATGATGGAGGATGAGGAAAAGATATTAAGCCCTTGTAGTCATATATGTAGGTTAAGAATTTGGGGGTGGAACTTGATGAAGTTTGAACAAAAGTAAGTCAGAATGCGATGTTAGTACATTAGGTGAGACTTTTTTCAAGTGCTGTGTGGATGATACATGAATAGTGTGGGATGCTTTCTCTCCCACTTATTCTCAGAGGGAGATGAAAACCCAGAATGACAAAAGAAATTATAAAGTAAATAATAAAGGGATTAAAGGAATCTGTAGTCATTTAGACAGGTTAGTGATAGAGAATCCTACAGGCAAGCAGAATTTAGAAATTGTTTAAGCTACTTATCAATCGAAGAGCAAATAGATCTGAATTTTGAGGACATTTTCATGGAAAACATCTATTTCTAGAAGTGTTTCTTTCCCAAGGACATCTAAGGGAGTTACATTTGAGAGTCTAGCTTCTCTCAATTTATTCCATTTATAGCTATCTTGCTGAAGGTGAGATATCCTTGTAAATGTTCCTTTGCTTTTATAAATAAAGGTGCTCCTACACACTCTAGAGTCTACTGGCTGTCATCACACAGCTCCAAAGAAGTGGCCTCCACGGTGACCTTAGGCTGAGTGTCCAGTGCCTCCTGCCTGCCTACCTGCTGTCACACGGATGGTCTGCAAGCCGTCTGCATGAGCGTGCCTGGCAGCCCTTGCTGTTTTGGACCCGCACGGGCATGTGGAGCCCTATGTGTGCTCCAGCTGCCTGGGCTAACACCTGCAGGCTCACCTGCCGGAGAGATGGCACATGAGTCTACTCATGAGGGTGGCCCTCAAGCTAAACTGAAACAGTATAGTTGCCACAGTAACTGATGGTGAAAGAAAATGTGTTATTCACCCCCCCCTGCCACCCCCCCCCCCCCCAGGCTGATTTACAACAGAACTTTTAAAAAGCAGTGTATATGCTTCTATGGATCTTAAGCTTTGTAAATCTTTGTATCAGACGCAATGCACTGGGTGATACAAGCTATAGAGCATTTAAATATAATGCTCTGTAGTGTAAACTGGAAGTATTTAAATAGCTTCTGTCTCATTTGGGAGGTTTCAAAGGCATTTCTGCCCACTTGCAAGCATTAAGCACTACGAAGGAAGGGGGTAAAGGTTCAATATTAATTTGCCTTTTTCTTCCAATAACTTAATAAATCCATAGTCAGAGAGGCCAAGAATGGTAGGTGCTGTTCAGACCTAGCAGATCACCATACATCTGCATCAAGAAGCATATACTGGTGATCTTAAAGTAACTTCAAAGGGACAGTCAGTCTCTTCTCAGTAACAGATGGCAGGTAAGAATTCTGAGTAAGAACTGTCCACCTTCAGTTTGGCATTGGTATCCTTCCCCCACCTTAAACTCCTCCCAGTTGTTCAGCAACCTAAGATTGAATTTATATTGCTTAATTAAAAAGCTAGGGATTGATCCAAGTCCAAATGGCTATGGCTGGCTTATGTCTACCTTACTTGCAGTTACCACCCTCCCTAGCAGATTTGGCTTGGAGAGAGCTAGCTGAGGTGGTCCAAAACCACGTGGGACTTCAGGAAAAAGTGGGAGTGACCAGAGGTCTAGCACTTCTTTTATTTAGCAGTATGAGCACAGCCAAAGAGGATCAGAAAAACCCTTTCATCTCCACTAAGGAAAGCTAGGGCAAGCTCTGCTTGTTGGGTGACTTACTTGTGCCCCCAGCCTCAGTGTGGGAATGCACCTGGGATAATAACAGCATATGACGCCATTCCAGCCAGGCAAAGAGGGTATTAGAGCTTTGATAGAAGGGATGGTTCCTTTGAGGAAGGAGCATCTAGAAAGGGGCTTCCCAGGGTCTCTTGGTTAACCCTGTGAAAAGCTGATGGAGGAAAGAGACCAGATAAACCCACTTTGGAGTAAGTTTGGCAGCTGAGCAGCAGAGACCCGAGTCTGTAAGGAATGAATCATAATGAATTTCTGAGGAGTGTGAACCAGGCAGGAAGGGAGGCTCAGTCTCGCTGAGGAAGGCAACAGATTTCCCCTTTCTCCTTTCTCTGACAAGAAGATGCAGCTTCAGGGTAGGGAAGAGCTGAAGGACAGGAGGTTTCCTCTGTCTCTAAATAAAACCCTTTTCTTCAACTTCACTGACTTGTACTTGCATTCCTCCTCACTGACCTTACTAGGGATCACCCTTTCATTTGTGTGAGCATGTGCAATGAAACTGGTCAGCACTGTCATCTGAGTAACCTGTTGTTATACTGCGCACTCATCTTCTGTTTGCTGAGCTATATGGATACTGATCTAAGTTGCTGCTGCACACGTGCTTCTTCATCTTCCTTAATTAAAGCGTATATATTTCTCCCCATATGACCACCAGTCCCTCTCTCCCTTATATAGGGGTGAAGAGCACAAATGAAGAAATATTTTACTGATTATTGATGTTTTAAATACTTTGGCACGCTAAATCTGGGCATGGTCTGTAAATTAAAAGGGTTTTTCTTGTAGTCTGATGGTACGCTCCAGTATATTTATATGTATTTTGTCTATGTTAATGGAAACAAGAAATCATAAAGCAGTTTGGGTTTGGTTTTCTTTTTTTGTTGTTGTTTTTTGTTGGCTTTTAAAATAGTTTTAGGGAAGATCAGCACTTGGAATCTCTTGATACTTTTCTCTGAGGATGCAAAGGGTATGTTTACTCTTGCATTTAATACTAAATATGAAAAGGTTGAATTTAAGCAGTTTACGGGATGTGGAAAAAGGGACAGGCCACTTGGGAGGAATACAGGAACATTGTCAGAACATGCAGGGAGGCAACAAGGAAGGCTAAGGTCTGGTTGGAATTAAATCTGGCAAGGAAGGTCAAGGACAACAAGGAGGGCTTCTTCAAATACATCAGCTGGAAAAGGATGACTAGGGAAAATGTGGGCCTGCTGTTGAATGAGGTGGGTACCTTGGTGATGAAGGACACAGAGAAGGTGGTTACTGAATGCCTTTGCTGCCATGGCTGGCCCTCAGGTTTCCCAGACCCTGGAGGCAAGAGAGGGAGTCTGGAAAAAGCAAGACTTTCTCCAGGTTGAGGAGGATCTGAGAGTAGAGATTAGGCATTAGAGATCACAAGCAAATTTGACACCCACAGATCCATGGGCCCTGATGGGATGTACCCCCAAGTGCTGAGGGAGCTGGCAGATGTTACTGCTAAGCCACTCTCCACCATCTTTGAAAGGTCATGGAGAACAGGAGAGGTGCCTGAGGACTGGAGGAAAGCCAATATCACTCCAGTCTTCAAAAAGGGCAAGAAGGAAAACCCAGGAAAACCCTGGTCAGCCTCACCCATCCCTGGAAAGGTGATGGAACAGCTCATCGTGGAGGTCCTCTCTAAGCATGTGGAGGAAAAGATTATCAGGAACAGTCAGCATGGATTCACCCATGCCTGGCCAACTTAATGGCCTTCTGTGATGGAACGACTGACTGGGTAGGCAAGGGGAGAGCAGTGGATATTGTCCGCCTTAACCTCAGCAAGAGCTTTTGACACTGTCTCCCATCACATCCCATAGGTAAGCTGAGGCAGTGTGGGTTAGATGGGTGGGCAGTGAGGCAGGCTGGGGACTGGCTGGTGGCAGAGCCCAGAGGGTTGTGATCAGTGGCGCAGTGTCGGCCTGGAGGCCTGCAGCCGGCGTGTGCCCCAGGGGACAGTTCGTCCGCGGCCTGGATGAAGGGACAGAGTGCACCCTCCGCACGTTTGCTGGTGATACAGAACTGGGAGCAGTGGCTGACACACCAGCAGGCTGCGGTGCCATTCAGCGAGACCTGGACAGGCTGGAGAGCTGGGCAGAGAGGAACCCAATGAAGTTCCACAAAGGCCAGTGTAAGGTCCTGCCCGTGGGGAAGAACAACCCCGCACACCCGTACAGGCTGGGGGCTGACCTGCTGGAAGGCAGCTCTGTGGAGACGGACCCGGGAGTTCTGGTGGACAGCAAGTTGCCCCTGGGCCAGCAGTGTGCCCTGGTGGCCAAGCAGGCCAGTGGGTTCCTGGGGTGCATTAGGAGGAGCGTGGCTGGCAGGTCAAGGGAGGTGATCCTGCCCCTCTGCTCTGCCCTGGTGAGGCTGCACTGGGAGTGCTGTGTCCAGTTCTGGGCTCCCCAGCTCAAGAGAGACAGGGAACTACTGGAGAAGGCTCAGTGGAGGGCTACAAAGATGATGAGAGAACTGGAGCATTTCCCTTATGAGGAAAGGCTGAGGGAGCTGGGCCTGTTTGGCCTGGAGAAGAGAAGACTGAGAGGGGGGGATCTTGCCAATGCGTACAAACTATCCTCAGGGCAGGTGTCAGGAGGATGGGGCCAGGCTCTTTTCAGTGGTGCCCAGTGACAGGACAAGGGGCAGTGGGCACAAACTGCAACACAAGAAGTTCCATCTGAGTATAGGGAAAAACTTACTTTGAGGGTGATGGAGTACTGAACAGGCTGCCCAGAGAGCTGGTGGACTCTCCTTCTGTGGAGGCATTCAAAAACTGCCTTGACATGCTCCTGTGCAACCTGCTCTAGGAGAACCTGCTTTAGCAGGGGGTTGGAATAGATGATCTCCAGAGGTCCCTTCCAACCCCAACCATTCTGTGATTCTCTTCTTGTCATGAATTCCCTGAAAATCCCAGTATCGTAAGAAGAAGAAACCGAGGTATCATTACTTAATCTGGGACTGAGTGTTGCATTTAACAAGAACAGATATTTGTGTTTTCATTGCCTACAATAAAGCCAATTGTAAAAAGCTCTGATGATGGGACATAATTTTGTGTTGCCATAAAATAAAGCACAGTGGGGAGCTGTGTTCACATGTAGGCTTGTTATGAAGATCTGGGATTTCTGAAGCCATTCTAACCACTCTAAATTTGGCGGTTGAGTGAAATCTAAGCTGGTAAAGCCTTTTTAGCAGCAGAGGAGTAAAAAAGTATATTTCAAATACTTCTCAATTTATTAGGCATCTTGAAAACTGTTTCTTCAGTTAGTAGCACATTAACATAACGTGTCTAGGACCTTTCACATGGCATGGCAATTAAGACAACTTGGGCCAGACTAACTGAATTGAGATTCTTTCCAAGAGTGAAAATATGTTTTCTTCATTCCCCCTTCCAGGCTGGGAAAATGAAAGTTTTTGTTGTCTCCTCATTTGCAGTGTCTTTTTGCCATGCTATCTGAGAGCACCAGCTTTAATCATTCTTCTGGAAGTTCCTTGCTCTTTGCTTTATGCTGCAGTGCTCCATTGTCAGATTGGGTCATCAAAGACCTCCAGAGAAGGGTTTTACAGGAGGATAAAGGGAGCATGTTCTCCATGGCCAGTGCATGGAACCATTCTTGTGATGGAACTGATCTTTACCCTCAGAGGAGAAGAAGGGAAAGTTTTTTTTGGCTTTGGCACACTGCTGTGGGTTTTTAAAATCTAGCTAGATTTAAATACTCAAATCCTTTCATGCTAATCCACCACTCCTTGGTCTCTGTTAAGAAGAGGCCCCTGTTTCTGCCAAAGACAATAATTCTCTTGTGCAGATGAAATGGTTCTGTGCTTAATCTACTATTACTTGGATGATTCTTACAGCGTCAGCCTCAGTCTGCTCCATCTTTTTGTCTATTTTAACTTACAGTGACTAATTTGCAGAACAAGCATGTCTTCCCCAGTTTGCATTCAAGGTCATTAACGTATAATGAAACTAATCTAGGTCTACAGAAACCAAATAGAACAAGCAGCAAATGAATGGTTCAGACAGAGCAGCAATTTTCCCCCATGTGGACACAGTCCTCTTGGATTTTCCCTCTAAAGAGAATTGAGCCTATTCTCAGAATCCCCAAGTTCTTGGTTTTTTCAGTGTTCTGTTAGGTACAGGCAACAGTGGAAACCAGAACAAACTGGAGGTTACACAAATAGATTTCAGAAGTCTCAATGTATCTTCAATAAAGGACCTTGAAGCGAATTTATGAAAAGAAAGGCTGAGTTGACAGCAATTTCTAATCCTTTTGAAAAATACTTCTAAAAAAATATGTTAGAGAATGAAAGTTAGAACTGCAAACACTGCAGTATACAAATTAGTGAGTGGGTCGCCTGCTAGTCTCCTTGCCCCTGATAAACGGCACTAATGTTTTCTCCCCGAGGGTGATGTGCAACAAGAGTATCCTAAGTCCCCGACATGGTACCATTTTTTAATTCTTATTATTTTTTATCCAGTACAGAAAGATCTGGCTAATGTAGAAATATGTGGCATCAGTAGATATTAGCAGTACTTTTCAAAGAATAGTGCTAAAAATACTAATTTTTTTAAGGTTAGCTACAATGGTGAGTTTATGAAGCTTCCGAAGGAGCACTGGTAGAATGGCCAGTGCATTGTGCACTGTCCAGTGGACCGCAGTACACTCAACTGATAGGAATAAAGGTCCATCACCAAAACAGAATGTGAAAATTCTGGCTTTAAGTTCACTGCTGTTTGACGCAATTAAGGAGGGCAATTAAGCCAAAAAGCTCCATGATACTAAACTCAGTGTTTGTTGTACCCTCTGTGAGTGCCTAAGCCTTTACAACTGAGAATGCACTGAGACAGTCAGGCAGCTGAGGCAGTGAAGCAGTGTTTTCTGGAGGGTTTATAGGAGCCAGTTTATGCAGTTTGTTTAAATTAGTAGTGAACAGTTCTACATTAACAATTGTCTCAGTGCTAATAAGTAGGAGTGTCTGGGGTGCGGTACTTCACTTGCTCAAGTTATACCTGTGCTTCAAGAGGAGCCAGATCTTTCATCACATCCAGCGCTTTCGTACCTAAAGGATGGACCTGAAGCTTTTTTGCTCAATTTTTTTTTTTTTAAGCTCATTTTATATCAGTCTGTGTTTGCATTCCTGTCTTCTTTTTCCTTGGCAAACTTACCACAGTATTTTCAAGGTCTGTTAGCTGTTTAGCTGTTGCTCCTACATTTCCTTGTAATAGCCCTGTTAAAAGACACCATTTCTATCATAATATTCCATGGCTGATGACTGGGTGGACTGCTCTTGCCCCTAGATGCATAGTTACCTAATTAGAGATTATTCTATTATGGAGCTTCTTTAACCTGTATTTCCTCTTCTTAGCCCACAGGACACAGGCAGGGGATAGTTACTTTTGCCAGTGCTGTGACTTCTACTGCAGTCCAAATGCTTATTCCCCTTCTTCCTCCTTCAGCTGTCTCTCCCCATCTTCCTTTCAGATAACTTTGTTAGAGAGAAAGAGAGTGAAAAATCCTGCTTTACAGCACCCAGCAGGGAAATTTTTCCACCTGGGGATGGGATTTGGAGCAAGGTTTTCTCACCACTCCCTCTGCTTCTGTAAGTGCAATACAAAGCTCCTGTCAGTTCACATCCTTTGCTGTGGTGCAGGGCCTCAGCAGCACTGTATGTTTCCATGTATTTTAAATTCTGATGGATTTTGAAAAGCTTGAGAGCTAGGACACCTCTGCTGTGCTCCATGAGAGATCTCATGATCTTTATCCTAAAGTTTTCTTCAGTGATGAGAGAAAGCATCCAATACCTGCTTTTAGTGCCATAGAGACAATTACTGTCATCACTGGAATGCAGCACATGGCCCCATCACCTGATGAGGTTCAGTGTGATCCCACCACCTGTCACAACACTCTCCAAACTATCAAGCTGCAACAAGGTCTTTTACCATCTCATACCAGCACATTCTTCATGCCAGTCCCTCTGCTGCCTTCTCCTCACCTCATCCAGAGCACATGCTCCCCCTCTTCTCCCTACTTCTTCCTCGGCTGCTCTCTCTTCATGGGCTCTCAACCACTTCACTTAACCAGCCACAGCTGCATCTTATCTACATTGGCCAACCCACTGCCCCTGAAGCCAACCCACAGTTGTATATTATCAATGCTAATTAACCCAGCTTCATTCCTCTACAGCCACCTAATGAGGTTCTGCGTGGCAAAGTTGTTTTGTAATAGAAGAAACCTTTGCTTTAGGAGCAAAGAGATTCTGAACTCTTGAGTTTATGGTACTGTGGGGCAAATACTGCCCTTCTGAGAACAAGCTCTGCTCAGAACAAATTAGAGTGGATTTGAGTTAACAGTTGGGAAGGGAAAAGGCTTCTGGAATTTCTCTAGAGAGAGCACAAGCTCTGCTTGCTGTACCATCCAGCCTGTGTGCAGAGGGATTTCTGTGAGTGGAGTAGAGGGAGAAAAGAACAAAGCCAGTAAATTCATTGGTACTCAGATGTCCCTCAAATGAGCTTCAGATTTTGTGGCTGAGACATCAGAATTTTTGGGTCTTATTACTAAAAGTTCTACTGAAGGTGAAGAGAGAAAAGCAGCTTTAATTTTCTTGTAGAGAGACTTTCTGCACTTCCATGTACTTACTATACTGACAATACTCACTGTGTACTCTTTTCCCTTCCTGCTCTTCCGGGCTTATGGATACCGTGAGTCTGTTAACACTTGCAAAATTACTTGGATTTTGATTCTTCTTCATCATGCAGCAGCCATTTGAGCTATGTCCACTCAACTTCGCTACATTTTTGACAATACTATAATGAGGATTTAAGAAGATGATGTCTAAACAGGAGCCAAATAGTCATATTTATAAGGAACATACAGGGACCTGAAAGAACACTTGCAGGTCAATTTTAGTATTACTGCCCTGATATCTCATAGTTTGGCATGTACAAGAAAGCATGAAGGATTTATTCAGCGGAGTACCATTAGATTTTGGTTCTTTGCAGGCAATTTTTAGTTTAAAAGGTCTAGTGGTATTTTCAGAGATAAATAGGTTAATACACATTATACAAAATCCCATTCTGCTGTTAACAGATCACAAAATGTTCTTAAAGGTAGAGTGTAATGCTAATGGTGGGCTTGGGCTCACGGTTTAGTTGCCATTTCTTGGAATATCAGTTGTGTTACCAAAAAACCCACCCCTCTTTGTCTGGACCATTCAACCCCAGCCGAAAGGTTTTTTCTGTAAGGGGAAACACTGCCCTTGTCATGAACGAACGTTGGAGAGAAATTTTCCCTATGTTTATTTAACAAACGGGTTCTATTCAGTTAGCAACAATGTAAAATGGAAAGTGCAACTGGCCTGTTTGTTTTTCAGGGGTAATATTAACACTGAGTTTCTTAACCTTTCCCAACTGTATAGTTTTACCAATGCCCTTCAGTATTTTGACAGGTTTAATGAAGAGCTCAATCATTCAAAACTTCTATCAGTTCAGTAATAGCAGGCTCAGGGCCCTGTCTTGTCTCACACTTTACCCAAATGAAGATGCTAACTTTTGATTACATTACAAGGATTAGTAGCAAAAAGCAAGTACAGATTTGCTGTCTTTAAGATTTATTGTTCTTGCCAATAATCCAGTTTTTTTATTTACCCTTCAGAAACCAAGAAATTATTTCTGAATATATTTCCTCCCACCTTTATTTTTTTATCTCTGCTCTTGGAAACTGGAACAAAAATCTTGCAGATTTCCTTTCCTCCCTCTCCACAGGTTTAGACTCTTCCTAGCTGTTATTGTACCTCAAGAAGTCTAGATAAAGACTGATTTTAGTGTGTCAAGCGACTCACACAACAGAGCATGTTCATACCAAGCTCACACTGAACTATCTGTGCCACCTCATTGAGTCCCAAGCTGAAGCTTTGAAGAATTGTATATGCAAAGATGACAGTTCCTACAATTCACAGGCTGATGTCTGAACTGATAATTTTTCATTCACACAGTGTAATATAAATACAACAGAAAAATATTGCCTACATGCAAGTTTGAGGAGATGCACGGAACACTAAGATTGCTGGGCCAAAGTTGTCACTTGAGTAGATGAAAATGTATTGACTTGGTAGGAATTATCACTTTATAAACTGGCACTAACTGCTGTATAGTTTTTTTTTTCTAAAAGATCCACTTAAGGAGTGTTCCTGTGGCCTAAAGTAATAAATAAATAAATAATAGAATCCAGCCATATACAGGACCTTATTAATAGAGGCAGCAAACATATGCATGTCAAAAAGAGAGCAAACCAGTTAAGAAACAAAGATTTCAGGGTATTCTTATTGCCCAAACTAAAAAAAAAAAAATTTGTATTTAATAAGTACCATAAAAATAAGTGAAAAGTGAATTCTATTTATTTTTTTTGTTTATTATCATTTTAGTCTAAGATGATTTTACTTATATAAATAGGAAAATACTTCAGTCAGAAATAAGGGAAGTATTTGTATCTTAACTATACCTCTTAAAAGATAGTAATTACTCACTGTTCACTCTAGCTAACGTTGACCCTAAATAAATTTCTTTGTTATTTTTCATTGGTCTTTGAAAATGTTCCATAGGTAAAAGTAAGGTAATGCTTAATTTGACTTATCAGTGGCTTGTTCTTTCTTATTAAATAAATTGGTCACACCGGGTATAGGAGTGGAAGCCCTGAGGTCATGGTCATGTACCCACTTTAGCACTAAGATTGGAAACCTGTCTTGCTTGAGATGCCTTTTCAGGGAGAAAAATTATTAATAATAATGTCATCATACGGTTAAAATAGAATTTTGGATGGTCAGTGTTCTTCATGCCAAGACCCCACAGTACTTACTGCTTTCTGTCCAAAGTCAGTATCTCACAGGGCAGTGGCAAAGGACTGGGTTTTATTATGAAGTGCCTCTGCTTTATCTGCATAGTATTGCCATGGTCCTGAAAATAAAAGCACTAAAATTCCATGCTGACTGTGCCAGATGCATCTCAAGAAAATCCCCATACAGTAATGTGTACTCATTTAAACAGTTCTATTCATATGGTAAGTGCAAGATTATACTTTAGTTCTGCACTCGTGTACCAAGGACAAGGCAGTACTCACCTCCCTTGTTTTCTTGTGGAGTGACTGGCAGAAACTTATTTCTTCTACTCTGGACGTAGAGGGATGTCCAGGTGGTTAATTCTTGACAAGGTGGGAAAAGCCATGCCTCTGCCTTTCTGCCGTAGCCAGAAGGCTAGAGGCAGACCTGTGGGCTGCAGGAGTAATACCCCATTTCTTCCATTTACAACAAATCTGACTTTGGTGTCACACAAGGGTGTGATTCTGCTGATAAAAAAAGTACCATATTTCCAGATTCCCAACGACGTGTGGGATACAACTGCAAAGCCACTACTCTGCTTCAACATAGCAATTAAAACTGACAACTCTACCTCAGTGGCTTATAATAGGTAACAGGTACACTGTAGCTGAAGTCTCCTGTTTTCCTTATTTCCCCTGGTCAGTTTACAGTGTACACTACTGTCACATGTTGCAGAAATTAAAAAAAAACAAGTTACAGGCCTGTTATTTCAAATCTTTGACAATAGGGACTTCTAATGGCTACTACTTGTGGATGTAAGCAGGCAGAGGAATGGTGAGAGCTTTTAGCATCTTTCATCTCAGAATTTGAGGTGTGACTTGCATAGTGGTGCTAACATACAGTATTTACACAAGTGGAAGCAATATGACCTGTTGTACTGCACTTTTGAACATCTCTTCAAAGCTGGATGTGGTTGATACCTAGATGACTCAAACACATCACATGCAATGCAGGCAGAAAGACCAGGATGTATTTTCAACTGGTTGTGCTTGAGTGAGGGTGACTTCAGAAATCGGCAAGGTGCAGGAACAAAGAACCACCTCCTGCTTGTTGCAAAATTGACATCACTCCTTTTTCTAGTATTTCTGGTGTTTCTTTTAAGGCCAGTTCCTTGAGTAATATGTAAATAAGTATCTTCACTGCAGACGTGTTCCTCGACCAGCTTTCTAGTTTCCTGGTTCAGGTTAGAAACACTGTTCAACATTGACCCCAGGGGGCTGAGATGATAGTGGGAGAACAAAGAAAAGAAGTCATGCCCCAGTTCCTTTGAGTGCAACCTTCCCTCTATGAACACGTGAAAGAAAATCGCCCAGGAGTCATAAGCATTTCTCTGTCTGATGTGGGGACAATGTTGACAGTTCTCCTGTGTTTAACCTACCGGCTCTGCAGCAAGACACCAACAGCCTCAGGAGAAAATTTATCCAAACCCCTCACCATAGAACAGCATCTCAGCTGAGGAGCACTGAAAGGGTTTCTTTCACATCAGTGATGCTGTGGAGATTTGCTTCTATCACAACAGCACTTACCTCCTAGAAGGGCTGCCGCATAATATAATATCTGAAACAAGTGCATTACCTTTCTTTCTGTATGAATAGAAGTAATGAAAAGTGCTCCAGAGTATTTTGTGACTGTAGTGATTTTGAGGAGAAAGGGATAAAAATTTTTTGGCTGGTTTCATTGATAATGCGAGCATTTTGATTTTCTTTTTCTGGGAAAAGAGTGCAAAGAATAATTAGTGTTATGGAAACTATCAGATATGTGGTAGTCTTATTTTTTTCCTTTGAAATCAGCTCCATTTAAATCCATTTGTTCAGTAGTGTGCTGAAGGCTCTGAGAGAACAGGGCATAACCAGGAGTTCTGTATGCCTTTGCTTTCTGTATGGCAGATAGAAATTCCAGTTTGCAACATGCAGGGTTGTTTTAAATGCATTATAGAAAAGATAGCCGATAAAAATTAATTGCTTTAAAGTAGTTGTATCCATCCGTGATCATAAATTATTCTGCAGATGTTAATTAGGACTTCCAAAATTCCTATGGGCTAAGGGAGTCTTACTAACCTCTAGAGATAGGGAAAAGTAGGAATAGAAAAGGATAATGACTTAATATTTTTGTACAATATTTT
Source organism: Falco biarmicus (assembly GCF_023638135.1). NCBI lineage: Eukaryota > Metazoa > Chordata > Aves > Falconiformes > Falconidae > Falco > Falco biarmicus. Next base: position 59,381,109 of record NC_079289.1, on the reverse strand, counting down.
TTCAAAAAAACACAACCTTATTTTTCAAAAGCCTTTAACCATAAGCCCATTCTTTGCTCACTAACCTTCATACCCTGCCATCCAGATATCTGAAAAAATGTAAATAGCTCTCAGGGATGTGAGGCAGTTAAACCTGGTGCATGTAATCTCAGTGCTTTTTCAACTTGTTTTTGTTGCTGCTTGACAATATTTGTCATGACTTCATTAAAACCAAACAAATAAAATTCATTAAAGGGAGCTGCAAAATCAAGCATTCAAATGTTAGGTCTAATTGTCTTTAGAAAGCTGTAATGCTTTAACTACAGCAGCAGGATTAAATCCCTTAGTTAGCAGGCTGTTGTACTAGGAGAAGAAATAAGAAGCCTGGGTATGAAGCGATCTCCTGTTGGTAGAGCAGTTAACTTTCTTCTTAACTGTTTTCCATTATATGTATTAATTATGATAGACTTGGGCTTTCATTACTTGATTGCCTATTAGTTTTTATTCTTTGTCTTCACTGCCTGAGCACTGAGCGTTGCTGGAGCACTGCAGGAGCACTGGAGGGAGTACCTCCCAGACAGCTTGAGAGAGGCGTTAGGAGCAACTGGAGAGAAAATCCTCCCCGCTCACCGATCAAAATACTGGGCTAAAGCACGCACAGCACGACCTAAGACTGCTAAATTCTAGTAAGTCTATTACAAAAACACAGTCTGAGGTTTTCTGTGGTGCTTTTACAGATGTCTGCTCTACTTCATGGATGCACTAGATCTTTTCAGAGGAATGACTGAGAGTTTTTTTAAATACGGGCAAGACATTTCCAGACAGCAGAAGCTGACACTAATAAGTCTCAGGAGGACTTATTAGCTCAGGTGTGATTAGAAATCAAGCTGTCTGTGTGTACCTGTGCTGCACCATGCCCGACTGAATAATGTTACCTATTACGTGGTGTGCTGAAGAGTGCAACGCAGAGACATCCAAGTGCCTCCAACCAGAGCTGTCTAGACCCAGCAGAAACTGGTGCTCATCTGGAGCTAAAAAACCCTGATGGATGCAAACTAATGCCAGGTACCTCACACTGTCTTGTTACAGGTGTGAGGCTAACTGGGGAGAGGAGGCCTCCCCTCCGTGTGCAGAAAGTAGTTGACATCGGTGCCGGTTCCTTATCAGGAGTTCGGTGTCCCAACAGGTTTCAGGGCTGAGGACTGCCACCTTGCTAGCTACAGACACTCTGTGGACTTTGGCAAGAGAAATGGTTGTAGTTTCTGTTTGAGTTGCCAGCTACTGTTTGTGAACTTACAAAATTATGCAGGATTCATAGCTTTTTTGTTCCTAGATATTTTTTTAAATTACTATTTCCTGCTTTCTCACTTACATGTCAACATGACCGGACACTAAGTATCTTCTTTGTGACAAGACATTATGCTCTATTTTCGTGAACTAGAGCATAAAGTTTTGCCACAAAGAAAATGAACTATGGTGACCACATTATTTAAAGCTCTAAGAGGATAATGAAAAATAAGGTGGTGCTTCACCGCAGAAGTGGATGGATTTTACTTATGAAACTGGGAATGGTTTATTACTTTGGGCTTTCTAACCTCCTAATAGGAAGTCTTTATGGAAGGCTTATTTCAGTTAAAAGTGCGTAAGTATCTATGTATCAAAGTACTGAAGCAAAATCAGTGTAGCCACTGCAGCATTTTCCTTTGTGCACCTTCTGAACCGAGGCCTGGGTTTTGCATTTTTCTTTTTGGAAAGTGTTACAGAAACGCACCCAGGACATTGTATGGAAGTCTTGAAATGAAGTCTACCCATTTTTTAAATATTCAGAAAGTAACTTCAGTGCTCAGATACTCACACTGAGCAAAATACAGCATTCAAAATGCTACCTGAAAAATTGTAAAGAAAATTTAACCAATACAGCCTTTCTCGCAGTGTTAATTGGCAGTTTACATAATCTGTATTTATGGAATAAAGAATGTATACCTTTGGAACCACAAGAGAAGGGAGAGGAGAGGTTTTAGTTTTAGCTCATGTACACAGACGTACATGTTTTGTTTTGTGTTTATTACAGACATCTGGTTTTTGTTTGTGTGGTATATAATATCAGTGATCATGTCAATTTGTATATCAATATGTTTGATCAATTTGTATGTCAATGTTCGATCAATATTTGCACATAACCGTAACCTGAGTCTGCTCATTGAGCTGTGGGTGCCAGGAAGGCATTGAGGAAGGTGGGGTAAACATGGGGTGAAGGCAGGTGGTTGTAACTTGCTGGAAGCTTCTGGTTGTTGTGGGGACCCAGTGACTGGGAAAATGACTCAAGTGGGCTTACTCCTGCTTGACTGGGAAGAAAGTTTTGAGGCAGGTTTGAGATGAGAGTAGGTTTGAGGCGGATTGTCACATGCAGTATCTCAGCAGATAAAGAGACAGGAGACGGGGTCCTTCCTTACTTTGACTTCCCAAATACACTGGGGAGGTGGGATGGGTTGAGGTGGTCCCATGTGACATGGTGAGCAATGCCAAGTGTGTCAGCAGCCTTCCTGGGCAGCTCTGCTGGGTGTAAGAGGCCAAGCTGCGAGCTGAGACTGTCAGATGACGTGGATGTTTGGCAGCCCTGGCTGCAGCCTGAAATGCAGCGTTTGTCATCCAGGCCTTCACAAGAAAAGGTGAAACAGCAGCATCTCGGAGTCAAACTCTTCTGCAGGGTCAGAAAATGTGAGCCTAGCTCTGTTCCCTGAACCTTCCTGCAACACCCTGGTTTCCAGTCTCAGAAAATACATCCCAGTCAGTCTGGCAAGCTGATGAAAATCTTCTCTGTTGCTGGTGCACTACAACTTTTACACTGGAGCCTGGATGGCAACAGTGGTTTTGGCCTCCTGACACCAGCAATCTATGTGAGCCAGAGCAGGTCTCCCATCAGTGCCTAGATCTGTAGTGTCCTGCCTCCATCCCTCCATGGTCTTCTCAGGCATTTGAACTCTCAGGCTAAGGGCATGTAGGAGATGTAGGAAACTGCCCCTGAGACTGGCTTCCATAAGCTCTGATTAACCAGTTTGGAGCCTTCTCTTCTAGATATTTTCTGGGGAAGTGGGTAGAAAAAGAGCAATAACTGTAGGAAAGTGTCCTATTTCATTCTCTGGCTGCTTAAATAAAGATGAAGCTGGCAAATTCCTTTTTCATTCCTATTACTGTTTTTCTCTTTTTGTTCATAACTCCCAAGCAATGCAAAATAAAATGTTACAGTTTCAAAGGAAAATTGGATTAAACTCACTTGGAGGGAGGGAATGATGAAGAAAACAGGCTTTATATTTTGACAGAATTCAATCCAGACTTTTAAAAAATTAAAATGAATAATTTTGCAATATTTTGTAAGACTGTGTATTCTGAAGATGCAGCTAATCAGATATGCATGCAAATTTAATGCGGGTTGCCAACTCTCATGAATTTTTCTTTTCTTTTTTTCTTTTTTCTTTTTTTCTTTTTTTTTTTTTTTGCTACAATTATGCGGCGTAAAAATTGGCCTCTTGTGAGAAGCTGCTGACAGCTCAGCAGTTCTGCTTCAGTGCTGGCTGCAGAGGGTGGGATGGCGGCCAGAGTGGGAGGGTGGAAGATGGCTTTGGACGGAGGTGCGGGATGTCTCCAGCTGAGGCAGCTGTTGCGCAGCCTGCACACCAGTTTCTGCTGTCCCAAGAGCAGCAACCTGTGGGGAAAACCAAGAAGCCTGCTGCATCTCCTCACCTACCCTCTCCCTTTACTTAACGGTGAAGTGGTTAAGAAGAGAGAGAAGCAAAGGACGATGTGTAGCAGATGGCCAGAATCTGTGTATTTCCCCATCATACCCCTGTTTGCACGTAATCAGAACCTAGGGGGGAAGAGATGAGGTGTGGAAAGGGGTAAGAACAGTTTGGAAATAACAACCATAGGATAGAAGGTAAGCGAGCTCGTCATCTGGTCCTCAAATTGGGCACACTATGTGTGGAAAAATGAAAGCAGCCGTTTTAAAAGAGATGGGAAACCGGGCAGGAGCAGTACCTGATGCTAGAGCTCATGAGGTATAAAGGTCAGGGGCTTGTCCATGGCTGTGGAGGGCCACAGGCAGCAGCATGTGGAAGATGGAGCCAGGGGAAGTACCTCCACCTTTTTACAGAAGCAGAAATATGGAGGTCTCTATGAAGGTTTTCCCAAAACACTCCAAAAGAAAAAGAGATGACCCCTTCCAAAGAATGGCTAAAGCCAAGATAAGACTGCTCTATTCAGCATTGTGATGGTGTTTGATTTTGCTTGTGGGTTATAATCTTGTGAGGCTGGCAATGCTATGTGTGTATATAAGTATACACACATCCCACACACCCCCTATATACTTTGAGGAAATTTGCAAACTGAAAGAAAACAGGAGGCAATAAAGCACTGTAGAGTATTTCTCCATTACTGTGATATTTAAGTACTGAAGAGGTAGCTATGCCTTTATTAATTTGATGACTTATTTATTTGGATTTTTGACAAATTACGTGATTACTCTTCTAGGTATTAGTCTATTGATATTAACAGCCCTACACACAAATTTATTGCATTTAGAAGACAGATATGGTATCGTTCATTTTCTTTTGTAGTCTTGCATATGCTCTTGTTTATGTCAAGACAATAGTAGATCTGAGTTAGGTAATATTATTACCTGTAGTGAGTTCTGGTAAACGGATATCCAAACCAACCCAGGAAAAAAAGTTAGCTCAGAGATTTGGCCAATACAGGTACTTTGGTTTGTGCCAAATGGTGGCTAGGAAACAGATCCTCATTGACTCACTGGTCTCGTTACAGACTCCCACTTGGTTCAGTGGTCAGATTGGAAATTTCAAACCATGGTAGACAGCCAGTGGGAGCCAGCTGAAAATTTTTAGCAGTCTGCAAATACGTGGGAGTAAAAGCTAGCTGGTAAACAAGTTGGAGAAATGGTAGGCTGACTTCTTTACTGCTGTGCACGGTGTGAGGCCTCCTGTATTTCTGCAAAGCAAAAACACCAACCTGTCTGCTTATTGCAGTCTCATTTTGCATGGTTATGAATTCCATGAGTTACAGGATGAGGGCAATGAGAGCCGGCGACTGGAGGAGTGTATGGGATGGAGACGTGCCATGCTGACCTGAAGCACATTGATTTCGCTGCCTTGTGGCGCTGTCGTCATCAGCCTGACAGTGTTCCCCCAAGTCTGTGGGATGGAGGCTGGCTGTGTAGTGTGGTGTCTGTGGCACCATGCTCTAGCTTTAGGCTCAGAGCCCCCTTCCCACCCAAGCTGGGGCTGCTACACCTCCTAAGTCTCTGCCTAATAGGGAACATCCCATGATGTTAGCTTTTTGGGTGCTGCAGAAGAGCATTATCACATGTTGCAACTGAAATGTTGAGATTTGTTGCTCGAGTTATAATTCCTGAAGTGTGAATGTTTTTGAGTGCTAAATTTAACTTTAACACCAAAGACTTGAAGACTATTTTTAACTTAAAGACGTGATTCTTTGTGCTGGGAAAATAAAGCTGGAATACAGTCAAAGGATGTTATAAATACAGTGTGCCTATTCTAACTGTTCGTCACTTTCTATTTTGATCACATAATGAGTATTCAACCTGAGTGATTCCTATTGTAAGGGGACGTTGACTTTTTTGCAAGTTATAATTGAAACTAACTAAAAAGAGAGATGGCAAACTACAACTTTATAGTAGGTGTGTGGTTATATTATGGCTTGAAAAAAGAAAATGGTCCAGAAAACCATGTCTGGTCTAGCGCACTGTACATATTTTAAAAAGGTCTTTGAGGACAGACAGCATACCAAAGTTGACGAACACCAAATGGATCACTTATGTATTTGCTATGAAACTGTTAACGATTGACACTCTGTGGCACTTAGACAATAGCTGATATTTTTCTATTACACAAACAGAAGAGAAGCAGAATGGTCTTAATTTCATGGCAAAGACACTGTGTTTTTCCTCGTTAGAACTTTATATAGTCAGATTTCAAGCATATAACTTCTTGGATTTACACTCAAAGTAGAAAGAGTTGGGTGAAGCTGCTTCACTCTGATTATTGCCCTCTAGATAACTTGAATGTTCAGGAGAGCTTGTTACTTATAGGAATAGTTAGAAAAAATGGTGGGGTTTTTTTTATTATTGGAGAATGTTAATGAAAAGTAAATGTGGAATTCAGGCTCGTGAATGGACATACTGCAGATCAGATGAGTCATACCTGTGTAATCAGCAAAAGACACATTTGGTTTCAGACCTGTCAAATTAACTTTAATTTTGAATTGTGAGTATCCAATTTATGATACATTCTGGCACTGAGCATCTTATTAAAAGTCTGTAGAGGAAGAGGCGCATGCATTAAAACATGCTCAAAAGAATTTCATACAATGAATGCATTTATGGAAAACATGTTCTGTTCCTAGGCAATTCTTGTTGAGTAGTAAGTGCTAAATTTGATTTAATTGCTGGCTGTTATTATTTCTCACTGTTTCATGTAGTAAACCCATTGAAAATGACCCAATTTTGTGAACTGGGAATTAAGTGAAAAGAAAGTGAAATAGCAAGGATGATTTATTTCATTGTGTACTGAGAAATGCTTTCTAATAGACTATATAAAAATAAGGTGAGTCCAAAATATCTTGGTAGACCTTCTCTGAGAAACAGAGAGACTTTAATATATTGTAATGGCATGAGGTCAGACGGAGCAGTGCAGTCAGTATGTGAAACCAGTGGTGAGGGTTTGAGTCTTGCTCTGAGTTTGTGCCAAAGACACCTCATTTGATCTGGTTCTAGCTGGGTGGGGGATCATTATGTCTTGGAAAACAAGGGGAGTCAGGTCCTATAGGAGCTGTAGGAACTTTCCTGCTCCCCTGAGTTGCTGTCTTGGCCACAGAATACAGTATGCCTTAACTAGACTAATTAGCTTAGACTGGTATAGTAAAAAAATTAGACTGTATTTAGGTGGTGAATACACCTCTAACTGCTTTACCAGGTCCTTGGGTGGTGGACATGGGCACGTGTGAATAGGCGTGTACAAGACACAAAAAAACTGTAGTATTGCATACAATATCTTAGCTAATTTACCATGTTCTTGCGGTAGGATAATGGTATTTATCAGTTATTGTACCTGAGCAAAGCAGAGCATTTGTGGAGTAAGGAAAAGTGACTGAACACAACTTTGTTTTGCACTTGGCACTTTTTATGTACGGAAATATTTCCTTATTGCTCCTTGCAAAAATGTATTAAATGTTATTAATGTTTAATATAACACATCAACACATAAATATGTTAATAATAAAATTAATACCATATAATAATATATATTATACAAAATCATATTAGATATTTCATCCTTTTTTCTAAGATGAGGATTGCCTATGGTGAAACTAACTGTTCTAGCTTTTTAGAACGATGTATATGGTTGTTAGAGAAAATTCGAAGAAATGCAGCTTCTATTTGAAGTGGAAGGGGAGCCCAATCTCTGGTGCTGATGCATTTTTCTGAGAAAAACTTCACTGTAGAGTTCCATTCTGCCCGAAAGGTGAAATCATTTGCCAGATCCTCACTGCTTTTGAACTATTAGTTATCTTGATGCTCAGCCATTGAGTGCTTCAAAAACAGGGATTACGGCTTTGAAACTGATATTGCATGGAACGTGCACGCAATCCAAAACCAGGTCTGATAATCAAAATGAGTAAGGAGATGTACTCCATTAAGCTATGTCACGTGGTATTCACTCTTCTGTATAGATTAAGTTGCTGATTTGCAGCTGAGTGGTGGTGAAAGTATAAACACCCTAGGGAAGTGCAGGACTTAGCAGCTAAGTAAATGAAAGAAATACAATTTAAGTTTAATAAGGAAAACCAACAAAGCTCTATTGTCATAATTTCTCTAGACAAATAAATATTCACCAGTCTTCTATGCTGCTGGTCTCTGGGTATATATGCACACATGCACACACATATACTTGCATATATGCCTCATCTTTTCAAATCCAGTCTGGAAGGCAATAGAAAATATTTTATGCGATTATGTGTGCCATCACATGTGCGTACATAGAGTTATATGCCAGAAGGTAGTCTTTATGGTTATATGCAGCTTGATTATGCACTGCTGCCTTTGAACACAATGGCTGTACGTGGTTTGACATGTCAAGAGGTGCAATTAAAAGGTGAGTTATCAGATTAGCTATTCGTATCTGCTAAGAATTGAAAAAGGAGGCTGAGCCTTATTGAATTTACATTTGTAAGTGTGTACACCTGCAGATTTGATAGAAATGAATGTAGTTATAATTAAAATGGCATTTCTATAACATTTTCTGTTAATGCAATTAGAAGAAGAAGGGTAGCCTTTGTATGAGGCTTTCTTCAAGAATAATTTCCTTAGGGAGAAACTGAAATCCCTATTTTTACTCCCAGGCTTAATTACTGTTGCATGTAGCCTACATGGCAAACCTCTTCTTTTTGCCAGCCTTTGTTTTTGCAGTAATTGTTGGGAAAGATACCTTTCTATCGATAGTTGAAAAGTCTTAGGACACAGCAACATCCATCCATCGCTGAGACAATGCTGTAAAACAAGTTAATAGGTTTAGAACAAGCAGTCATCAAAAAAGCTGAAGCTCTAATTTTGAGTTTCAAAAGCCTGTGTTTTTCTTAAGTGCAGGGATCTTGTTAGACAGTGTACCTAGGATTTGAGTTTGATTTAATATAATCTGGAATAACTAGTCTAAATCAGAAGGGAGGCACTGGCATTATAGCAAGGTGCAGCTGACATAAGCACAGAGACCATTTAGACTGTGTGTTGGTGTCTTTAACCACAGGCAAAATAATTTCTCTGTTAATGCCTTAACCTTATGTTCCTTATGTGACTGTCTTATAAAAACTGGTAACATACTAACATTTTAGCTTTTCTTTTGCTTTATTCATTAGAAAACACTGCTAAATAGCCAAGTTAATTTCATAAAAGTCTTGTTTTCTTTTATATTAACTAATGACTTTATGGGTTATTTTGTAAATAAGGACCTGATTCTCTTCCTCATTGTCTCTTGCTGATTTAATTCTCTAAGAGACAGTGAAAATAATCAGTTCCTGAGAGTGATACCAAGTGAATCGCTCCTGTGCACATGAAATCACCCATGGAAGCTGCTTTAAAAAGTGCTTTCCAGAGGACAGGCTCCAAAGACATGATTAACATTTATTTCTTTAGTATATAAACATGTAACTCAGATGAGTTCAAGATCTTGCTTTCTCCTAAAGTTAAAGGTAATAAAGCTTCTGTCAGAAGGCAGTTTTGGTGCTGCAGCAGAGCTGTATTTATTACATCTGAGGGAGAGGTGGGATTCATACACTATGATTCATCTGGCACACAGCATGTCCGTCTCCATTACAGACTGGTGCAGCATGGAGGGGGAAGGATGAGGCCAATCCATTTCGTTTCGAGAACTCAAAGTGCACATGATGTGTATATGGGCAATGAAGTTCAGGCCAGTTGCCAACTGTAGGCACCCACTGTGTGCCTAAACTCACGGAGTGCTCTGGGAGGTTGTGCAGGCTCCATCCTTGGAGGTTTTCTGGAGCAAACTGGACAATGTTGTGGGCAACCTGGTCTGATCCTGGAGCTGACCCTGCTATGAGCAGGAGGTTGGACTAGAAACCTCCTGAGATCCCTTCCAACACAGATTACTCTAGGATCCCAGAAGGTGATCAGCAGTCAATTGCTGTTCAGCCACCCAAGGTTGTCTTGCAGTTGGTAGCACAATATCCTACCTGTAGGCAGCACCAGCTGATGGAGGACCCTGTGTCCACACAGCACACAACTTCAGTCATGGGACCACTGGGATCATGGAGCACACCAACAGTGCAATGCAAATTTCAACTTAAATAGTGCCTCTTATAGTGCCTCTTCTTTATTGTAAATGGCTGGTGTTGGCACGATGCTGCTGAGGGATGAACTGGATCTTAGCATGACTTGGAAAAATCTCAGGGTTTTACAAAATGCTGTCATTTTGTTATAGATCTGACAGGTAATTTTTGCCGACAGATATTACTGGGATATTTTTTCTTCCATTTTTTAAATCCCATTCATAGTAATTGGAAGCAGTAGGACACAACTTTATATTTCAGCTAGAAAACTCTCACTTATTGGCAAACACTGCATTAGGCTAACCAAAGCTACTTTGCTAGGTTGCACTTAGAACTTTTTTTTTTTTTTTTAATTATCAGGCATTGATGTTATTCCCCTTTCAGTTCATTGAAATTGTATTTTGTTTGAAATAAGTAGTCAAGAGTGGTTTCCCTACCTGGCTTTCAGATGAATATAAATATGGTCTTGTTCCAAAGAATTATTTGTTTCAGGCCCTGGTTTTATAATCTTGTACTTAAAATACAAATCATTCAACAGGTAGACATGTCAACAAGTGCTGATAGCTTGGCAATCAGGCATGAAGAAAACAAAATCAATTCTGTATTGAAATAAAGCACTTACAAACTCGGGAAATTTTTTTTCTTTACTTTTAAGTGTCAGGTGGCATTTAGATGTTAGGATTCTCTTCTTTTTATGTATTCCAGTGAAACTTCCCTTTTCCACTTTACAAGGAGTGCCTAAGTTCAGTTAAATTATGCAAGAAGTATTTTACCTTGACTTGCTTAAAAGCATCACAAATACATCAGTCTATGAAGTAGCTACATCTCCACCATAGCTGATTTATATATTTTTCTGGATAGTATGCGATGATGTAACTGATTGAAGGTTCTTCTTATGTGTACCTGAATGCCAAAAATTTTGTATGAAACCCTTTCTTTTTCATCACATAATAGTATCTTTACATGCTTACATTTTTATAAATACTATTTTCCTTTTTATTTCTCAGCATAATTGCTTATCTTGAATAAGTGGAGTATCTTACGTAGACTTACACAGACTAGATTCAATGTATAGCTGTAAGCAATCTTTGAGGTCAGTATTTAGATAATACCGATGCAGATGGCAACAGTTTAAGTGACTCCGTGTAGTGACTGCGTACTTGCTGGAAACAGTTTTATTTGAAAATACCACATTAAAGAGTTTAAAAATCTAGGCTGAATACAAAGAGGACAAGTAATTGCAAAACCTCCTCAGATTTGCTCATTCAAAACATCCAGAGGGAATGGCAGTGCAGTACCTCTACCTTTATAAGGTTAAAACCAGCAAAGTATTGGGATGTATAGATAACAATACATTTGCATTTATGTCCACTTCAGTATAGCTTAAGAGTAAGGGCAGAGATCATAAAGGATGAAGGCCAAATGAAAATTTGCTGATATCTTCCAAGTTAAATGTTCAAACAGTGAAGATCGGAAGGGGCTGATCTGAAGAAGAGGAAGACCATCTTGTGCAGCACATCACACAAAGTCTGCTAAAGTTATAATGGATTCTTAAAATTTCTGCAGATTTCACTTCAAACCTGTGAACTCTAAGAAAGACACTAGATGTAGCGATCGGCGTGCTGAATTGCAGATCTGTAACTTACTAGTAGCTTTTGCTTTATGGTTGGAAAAATATTTTCAGAATTTGCCAATGTCTGCAAGAAGACTTTGATTTTTTGCTGTGGAAATATACTTAATGCAGTGTGTTAGCTTTTGTGGTTGTTGTTTTCATAGATTATTTGTTCCCAGGAGGTAGGGAATATCATCCCAGTTTTCTAAGAAACTGAACTCTAATTGATATTCATAGGAGTAAAAGTCATGCAGTACTTTATAACACTCAGTATCTTGCAATATCACAGTTTATGTTTTTGGAATAAAATATGACAGGATAAATTGAAGGGGATTTAAACAGTGTGGGCCATTACCAGTTCTTGTGTTGGAAAGAGGAATGGTGAGCAAAGCTTAATGCAATAAAGCCAAAGCTTGGTTTCAAGCTGTTTGTAGTTCTGATGATAAAGGTGTCCAAAGAATAGAAGATCTCACCAGCAAGCACTTGCCTGCTTATCTGAGATTTACTGCTAGAGTAAGTTATCTTGCAACTTACATGATCACGTTAAAAAATTTTAGTCTATTGATTTCAGGATCATCGTTGCATAACTCAAGTCGGTTTCCCTTACAGATTCAGTGATTGAAATTTAAGGTACTAGTATGATGTTGTCACAGAAGTTAATCAGGGAGAGAAATTCAGGACTGGGAATACAAAATGCAGGAGAAGTCTATAGTTTTGGTTATGTAGTGTGATGTATTGTGTACTGCAACTGGTATATGACATACTCTTTATGTAGACAATATTTACAGTATCCTTTTGGGGTGTTTATTTAATGGCTTGTGAATGTTTCCACATTACAGTCAGTATACTGTAATGGTGTAATAGAATATTTCTCTAACATGTCAAAAAGTTGAACTTGCATTTTCTTTAAAAAGAGTGGGACTCTGTATATGTTATAGCAGAATTTTGTAAATGCCTTTATCTGAATTGCGGGATATACCGTATCTTCCTCCCAGGTCAAACACTGGAATACTTTACATTACCGAGTGTGGTATTTTGGTGCTTAGAATTTATGAAATTTTGCTGTCCTGTTGGATTATATGTTGAATCAAAATAACATGACAATAAATGCACACTACAACCTGCCCCCAGCAAACTACTTCCTGATAAATCTGAGATCTAACCTGCATGCATAGGCAAAAGGAAATCCAGAGATTTGGTACACACAGCATCTCAAGAGTATGATAAATCCAGCTGTTCAGAAATTCCTTCAAAAATCAGACAAAAGAAGTGAATTTACAGCATCAATCCACTGCTATTAATGTGGATTGCCATATTCTTTGTACTGAATTTTCAACTTTAAATATCAGAAAAGATGCTGTATATAGTAGAAAAGATGCTAGCTGGCACTATAGAGACCAAGTTTGTTCCACTTCCTTCTGTATATTTTCTGGGTGGCTGGAAAAACCTAATCATGTCTCAGATCTGCAAGTACAACATGGGGAGGATACTTGTCTACCTCACAGTGGTATTGAAAGGCTAAATATGAACTAGACGATGTGCTCAGAAGGGATGCAATCTTTGTCTGTATTTGTGACGTGACTTTTGCAAAGCCTGTTGCTTTTGATTTGGGCAGGAGAGTGCTGTTCTAATGCAGACAATGCTAATTATTTATTAATGTACATGGGTTTGGATACAGTCTGGAGGACTTTAGCTTCTTGCCTTCACACTACGGTGAGCATATATATTTTTTTTTTTGCCACAGCTGTGAATAACTTGTGGCTGAGCACCACATTCATGGCTGAAGAAGGAGGAACAATGCCTTAGGGATTTCTATGCATCACTTGTGTGTTTTGTGAAATCTGTTTCTGGAAATGCTACTACGCTACATTTCTATGACTAAAGAAAGGTACAAAGAAAACATGACAGAAGTCAGCATTGTTGTTGGAAACCCACTGTAGTATATAGGATCAGTGTATTGTATGGGTATCCATATACCAATATAATTTTATGAGTTATGGACCTCATTTTGGAGTAAAATGTGCCTGCATGGGTCATTTAGCAACCTTAATCTCACTTTATAGGAGGGTAATTTATAAATGTCATGATCTCTGAAGAAATGAAATTGCTTTGTATACACTTTGTTTATACAGAGTAGACTCACAGCCAAAACATTGCATGTACTGTAATTTATTAGTGTTATGTCCATCTTTCTCTCTAATTTAAAACACATAATAAAAGTAAGCATTGCCAACAGACTTTACAGGATAAGAAGGAAAGTCTGAAAAATGGTGCTCATATATATGTATACATATATATGTATATATGGGTTTTGTACTCTCTTCCAGTTGTTTCAAACTCTGCATACCTCTGTTTCTTTTCAAAGCTCATGCAATCTTAAAATTTATTGATGGGTAGGTACAGCAGCTTTCGGGTGCACTGCAGGTACTTTGCCTGCCTTGCCTTAAGGTCATGCAATGCTGTAAATGTTAGAATGAATTTCATTACATATATACTGCTTATGCTTTAAATATTCATAGTAGTAATCTGTTTATTATAATGGCAGTAGCCACACGCTAATGTAAGTGTGTAGTTCCTCTGTAGCATTTTCAAATGCATATTCAAAACTGGTAGAGGAAATATAATACCCACAGTTTTATGAGAGTGGCATAATACTTAATACACTCTCTTTATTTTTAAACTTTTTTTTCAGTTATTTAAGGGTTATCACCATTAAACGTATTTCCTATTATTGAATAGCCTTGCAAACATATATATTCAGTAACAAACACTGGAATTAATATGAGGTTTTTGTTTCTTATTGATGTATATCTTTCTAAATGCTCATACTATTTTGAATTCTTCCTTTTGGTTCATTCCTTTCAATTGCATTGTTAGCATTGGAAATATTGCTAAATATTGTATTCTTACACACAGATAAACAATGTCAAAGCAACTCTTTAACAATTAGATGTTGCTGAAGCACTGTCCTACACAGCACCCTGCTAACAAAACATGTGTATTATCCTGCTTCTTATTTAGTTTCAGCCACAATTTCCATTCTGGAAAATGATGTATTTCTGATTTTCATCTTTCCTCTTGCTGTAGCTGCTGCTGCTGCTTCTTTTTTAATATTATCATTTTTATTGTACTCTGGTTAAAGCCAGGCTTTGTCACTAGCAATTGTTTGCACTGTGTGCTATAAATAGTATCCCTTGGTTATTCATTATTTTATTATTCATTAAAAACAGGAACCACTTTTCTTTATCCACTTGTAAGCTGCTGCGTCTATCATTTGGTCTTACTCTTTTGAAAACAGGCTGAAGACGAGACATGTTTCCATCTTCCCCAGTGTTTAGAGATAAAGATGAAACACATAGCTGCTGTTGAGTCAATACTACTTGCCGTTGAGAAAATGACCAGCAATTAGCCAGGTGCACAAGCATTGATTTTGGCAAGGCTGCACAGATGAAACTTTGAGCTGAAGCTAGTCAGAGACCTCAAAGCTAGCAGAGCTCAGCCTGTTTTGTGTGCACCCCTACCTGTGGAAACCTGCTTGTACTGCTCCAAAGTGCAACAATAGTGCCAAGGAGTGTTTGAAAATGCCCAGGTACCATAATACCTGGTTTACAAGACAGCCTGTTTACAAGTCACCTGCTCCTTTCACATATAGTTTTCCATGCTCAGGTTTTTCTATATTTCTCTCAAGAAAGGAGGTGAATGTATCCAGTGAACCAAAACCCATGTTTATGTGCAGTGGTTATATACATAATCTTTAATCTGTCATTGGTTTCCAAAGAAGAAAATAATTTTCCATAGAAACCTAGATAGTAACAAGATTAAAGATTGTGATTGCTTCACAGAAAGTTATAGAACTATGGAGCCATAAATCTGTGTTAAAGATTCAAAAGAGCATTTTGGAGTCTCTAACTGCAATAGCAGTGATTGCTTTAGTTCAAAACGGTTCTACATTAGAGGGCCTTTTTGGTGACTTTGAGGAAATACTGCTTTTGTGGCATGTAACAGCTTCGTTCCTACAGCTGTAGTTTATGAAAAAGAGAGAAAACTCATAACTATTTTCTTAGTACAGGCTCTGACAAGAAATGTGATGACAGATGTGATTTGTATCTTGCACAGAAGCGAAAAGAGAGCCAAAAAAATCACAGAAGTGGCTTGAGCTATGTAACTGGCTTTGGCTTGGCTATGTCCAACAGTGAGGATCAACAAAGCCAAGAGGATTTTCTTCTGGCTTTCTGCTTTCTGCCCATCTCAACATTCATATCCATCACTTCATGCATTTCCCTCTCCACTTGTAGGTAGTCAGTTCAAGTAACTTGCAGTTATGCTTTGATCTGTGGAGCCAAAGCACTTCACAAAGAATAGCAAAGATGGATCTTTCTTTGCTTGTGGTCTCATTTCCATATTGCACAGGTACATTGCAAAAACTAAAAAGTGCATGTCAGTGACAATTACTCCCTCTTTTCCACTTCCAAAATAATAACAGAACTATATTATTCTTTAGGTTTCCTGAGGGACCGTAGCTTTTGCAATTTTCTATGAAGGCTGAGAATCTGTTTTCTCTTCTAGAAAAGTTAATTCCAGCTCTGAGTGTGGTGTCAAGAAAAATCTCTAATGCTTTTATAAATTTCACTGTTGAAAATGGCCGTGCTATTGCTGTAGTGGGTTATAGGTTTTCTGGAGTATCACATGAAGATGACTGCATGACAGTCAGCTTTTAAAGAGGAGGTCTTGATATTATTGAATTTGACTCCTCGTTTAACAGGGCAGGCAGGTAGTGATGCACTTAATCACATGCTATTGATTTCTCTGTTCTGGCTGAATTAGTTCCTTTAAAGATTAGAAGTGTCATAAAGAGAGGTAGATTGTAAGAGCTAGACTACTCCAAGCTATAGCTGCACAAATAATAAGGAGGCTTTACATACGAGTGCATTACATTTCAGCTTTCATTTGGTAAGATGAAGTCCAACTTTCTTTAACCCCTGGGAAGTGGAAGATGTTTCTGTAATAGTGGCTATATTTAGATATTCAGAAAAATCATAAATTCAGGTGCACAGCTTAGTTACTGAAAGTCTTAGTGATCTCAGGCCAGATGTTCATCATGGGGAGTGCTGTTTTGGAAGAATTTGTGTATTTCCATCTATTTTTTTCCTTGCTGGCATGACTTTAGTTCTCCTAACATTCACTTCTTCAGGAGACGGGACTAGAAATGCAAAATACGTTGATCGGGACACAGTTATTCATAGGTTCCTATGACAATCATTGTTTTAATACTGGTTGGGTCATGCTATGCTTTCTTCATATGTGTGTGTTGGACACAGAGCATTTCATACCCTCAAGAGAGCTGGTACACTCAGCCTGGCAAATGCCAGAGTTTCTGGTAGGAATGGGAACATTGCAATCATGGACAATTCAGCAGTACAGCATCCTCTTTCTAGGGCTTCATGCGTATGAGGTGAGAGAAAGGAAAATAATACTCTTATTAGGAGTCTTATATTTATTGTATTGTTCTTGACAGGAGAAATGCATTTTAGTTTAGTGAGGGAGCTGAGGGGTCTTTTGCCTCTCCCAGTCAATTATTGATAACCTCTGAGCTGTAATACAGTGCATATTACAGAACTTTTACTCTGGCAAACTTCTGGAATGCTTTTTCTACACTGAAGGCTCCATGACAGAGTGGTGCAGAAGATAGTTGCACCAACTTCATGGATACTGTTCAACTCCCCTGTTAAAGGTTGCTTGATTCCTTCTGTGTACTGTCAAAGAAGTGTGAAAGTCTTGAATGCAAAGTGAAGAATTTAAGCAATGCTGTGGACGAGTTTCATATGCACTGTAGCGCATATGTGAAATGGTCACAAGTATGACAAGGTTGGCCGAATTAAGAATTCTGAATTAGTTTATCATCTGTCTGATTCCTTGTGTTATGGCCTTGAAATGCTTACTTTATCACAGCAAATAACTCTAGCTGCCACAGCTTTACTGTTATATTTTCTATCCACAGTGGCTAGTTGGAAAAAAAAAAATCATCAGATTCTTTCCCTCTTCTCACCATGTCTGTGCCATTGGCTCTGAGAGTATGTTGCAACTAAGAACTCCGCTGAGTCACAGCACTAGGCTATGTTTAATTAATGACAATTTGATGCAGCATTTTGTAAACAGCATAGGTGGTATGGTACCTTCTTATTTTGAAATACAAGTTTTCATTGTTTGCTAAGGATCCCTCGTTAAAATTTTGCTTATTGCAGTCCAGTGCAGGGCAGGGGCGGCATTTGTTATTTACAACATTTGTCATCTGGAGCAACTGCTATGCATACCAAAGCCCTGCTTCCCGGGAAGTGGCTGGATATCACCTGCTGATGGGAAGTAGAGAATAACATCTTCTGTTTTCCTTCGCTTCCACGTGCACGACTTTTGCTATTGCTTCATTAAATCGCCTTTATCTTGACCCACAAGGGTTTTTTTCCATCTTATTTTCTCCCCGCCCTGTTCTGCTGAGGAAGGGAGTAATAGAGTGGCTTGGTGGCCACATGGTATCCAGCCAAGGTCAACCCACTGTACTAATACGTGACTCTCTGCCTCTCACAGTGCCTAGTTCAGGTTCTCTGCCCCTCTGCTCCCTAAACCTCTGCTGTCAGTCATGTGTTAGAGATGTGGATGGCTTGAACAAATGTCAGAAATCCCGACTTTCCTCTCAGACGCACAAAGCTATGTGATTTTACTGCTCTAAGGGCACCCTCTGGCCATGGTGTGCTTCTAGAAAAAATGTCTATTATCTGTTCATTTACTCAGGAACTGTACACATGCATTTAAAAACAATCCTGCTTTCCAAGTTGTATTGAGCATTCATGTAATAGGGGAGTCAAATGGCAGTCATAAAGGGTTTAATTAACTTTTTCTGAGAATGAGTAAATGTGCACTCTGTTCTAGGATTTTGATTTGCTGTTACTGTTAAGAATGTGTCAGCATTTTCACTGCAAAGATGTTTCATGTTTTGACGGAAAATAATTTTCATCAGTCTGAAATATGGTGTGCTATCTCAGCCCTTATTTAGACATCTAAATAAACAG
This sequence comes from Falco biarmicus, assembly GCF_023638135.1. Lineage (NCBI taxonomy): Eukaryota > Metazoa > Chordata > Aves > Falconiformes > Falconidae > Falco > Falco biarmicus. The sequence continues at coordinate 59,362,581 of NC_079289.1, read as the reverse complement.
ATTGGTTATATCAAAGTATTCATCATACTCAAGTCAACACACCACAGAAGCAGAAAGCATTGCAGGACTCACTGGTGTTCAGCACTTTTGGAAATACGGCACTTACATTTGATTTAGGAAGCTGGCTCTAGACCGTCATATCTCAAAAATTTGAGCCTTAGTGCATAATAATATATGGTGCAGAGTTTCTGTATCAAAAAGACACTGTCTTAAAATAGTCTACTCTTCCAGCCAGCACGTCTATGTCTATGGATGTTTTTTTACTGTGATGCTCTGGCTCTTTTTGATGAAACATTTTAAAACTTGTTTCTCTTATATTTCAAATACATGTTTTTCTACCTCTTTCTAAGCTGTGTCAAATCTTCTGCATTACAGCCTGCACTGTCAAAACATCATCAGTGTCTTGACACAGTTTTAAAGTGGAAGTCTCAGCAGCTGCATGCAGATTGGCATTGCAAGTGATGCTGTCTGGGGACAAAGAAGTTAGGGAGAGGCTGAGCAATTTAGGTAATACATAATTCTGAGTCGGGTTTGAGGAAAAAATTATGAAGTTTACTCATTGACTTTCTAGGTGCCAACTGGTAAGTGCTGGTTGGCTTGGATCTAGCAGTCTTTGAATTGTTGTCAATTCCGATCCCTGGAAGTCTTTGAGGCTACAGAAAGTGGTACAAAGCTGTCCCGTGGAAGCAAACAGCTGAAAGTCTTTGCTGACACCTCCACTGCCTCTGATAGAGCACAGCAGAGTCTTTAGGCCTTAAACAGTAGCTCAGAGCATCAGACTTTCATACCAGTGGCTGAAATTAAAGATCATGGAGTAAGAAAGACACACAGGAAATTCCTAATGTGCTAAAGAGGGTGTAGCAATGATTTTTGGAGACGTTTTATAGAAAGCTGTGAAAGTTATTGCCTTTTGTGTTTCACCTAGAATGGAACAAAAAGAGATACCAAGGAAAAAGTCAAACAAAATAGTCACAGGTGAGAAACAGTAGAAGGAATAAACTTTTTGTTTGCACAAGTCTCACAGGCTACTAAATAAGATCATGATTTAGGGAGCCATAGGCTATAAAAATTAGGCTTAAGCTTAGACTGAATCTGCCTGGAAACAGGGTGATACCATAATTGCAACAACTTATCATATTTGTAATAGAGCAGCTTAATTTTAGTGATTAGGTAATAAAAGATGGGCTTTGCCCTGGAGCAGTGTTCTGGCAATGACTCATATTCATGCTCAGTTCCTAGTTGCAGGCACAAAGGGATACCCTTTTCATCCGAGAACTGACACCTTTAGGGAAGCTAAGGGAAGATACAGTACAAAAAGGATGACTGGTTGCTGGAGTTGATTTACATCTTTCTGCTTACATAAATGCAGTTCTAAGACTCTTCTTTTTGATGAATTAATAAATTTAAGTTTCATGCCTTTCTTTCCTGCAATGTTTATATTACATTACTTTGATTTATTTGCCCTGTTCCACAATTAATATTTTAGGTAATGGTCTTCTAGAATAAGTTCCATGGATTACTTCATTTCAGTCTGGAACTCATTTGGTGGATACTTTTACTTGCCTTCTCATTTGGGAGTCATCACTTCTCTTCTGCTTATAACTCAATGTGTTCCTTGGCTAGTGGTAGGCACACTGCTTAGTGGCACTGTGCTTAGTGGGTCAGGAGAAATGTCAGGCTTTGACAGCAATATGTTGGTCCAGACTGCCTGGGAACCTCTAGTTAGACTAAAAAAATGTTTTTCATAGCCATCTTAAGTTCCTTTTCACCGAGTGCTATCTACGTAGGTTTCAAGTGCTGAAGCAGGTCAAAGGGCCGTGCCAAGTATATGTAGGAAGGTGTGGGAACAGTGCTTTTGAAATAGAGTCAGACTGAGTAGTGAGAGATGCCAAAGTATGCCAGAGGTAAAGGCAAGGTAGCCCACAACAAACAGTACGTCTGTTGAACATGATTGCTGACTTGTCCTTAGTTTGCTGTTGCTGAGGAAATTAGCCTATCCAACATCAGTGGTTGTGTCAGTGTGCTTAGGAGGACACAATATAATTACTTTTCTTCAGAAATAGTCAGTAGCTTCAAAGTCTTTGATTATTTATACTTCAACAAAATAAAAATTAGAAAGTCATCCGGTACAAACATTTTGAAGAAGTAAAAGAAACCAGTGGAGCACGCTGTTGTAGTATTTCTCTTGCTTAGGTTTGCTCAAATTTCCAAAAAGAGACTAGCCAATATGTAAGGAATTGTATGTATTAGGGTTTGACTTGCCGTTTCAGATGCCATGAAGGGCGCTGGTTGGACTTCCTTCTAATGGCTGCCAGTTTATCGGTCCTGAAAAACTCATGTCCCTAAACTCCAAGACAGATTTCTCATTAATCATCAAGACCACTGCACTGGGTGTGAAGCAGGGGACAAAATGTATATGTATAACAATCTATTCTCCTCTTTGGGCTACAGCATGACATGGAATGAAACCACAGGGACCAGTGCTTTCCACAAGAGAAATGCTGCTTCCCATTGAAATGGTTCCAAGGATATTGCTGCCCCATGCACAGCCATAGCTGTGGTATGTGTCCTGTGCTGCAACTGGGAGTAACGGCTCTGTCAACTGCAGTGTAGGCACTCCTGAAAGTATTTGCAAATGATGTCAAATTCTCTTTGTGCTTCCTGCTGGGGAAATAAAGAAAAAGCTGAGAGGCTAGAAACTTGCTAGGGGAAGATGTGCCACTGCTCTTCTACTATGTGTCTGGATGGTCAGGGAACTCCTCCAGGGCTCCAGGCAGTCAGTTCCTGGAGAAGAAAGCTAGTTGCTGTAGTTGCTATTAATGTAGCCTTTTGCTTTTTGTATGGATGAGCAAAACAGAGTGTCAGTCAAATGGAACAATTATGTCAAATTATGTTGGTTTTCCCGCCCTTTTCATGAGGGAAAAAAGAAAAGTCCTTGGATGTTTTCCTTGCTGTATCAGTTTAGCAGCTGGGATTGCTTAATCACACAGCCATACTTTACTGAGTCTGCATATGAATGTAGGAAAAGCAAACTATACATGGCATGCTTTCTCCTCTGTAATTTATACAACAGAATAGGCAGGCCCAAAAGAATAGTTGGAGTAAATGCCTTAGAAGTGGAAATGTAATTCATGCCAGCAAAGTGAAGGGACATTTTGAATAGAATAGAATAGAATAGAATAGAATAGAATTAGAATAGAATAGAATAGAATAGAATAGAATAGAATAGAATAGAATAGAATAGAATAGAATAGAATAGAATAGAATAGAATAGAATAGAATAGAATAGAATAGAATAATTTCAGTTGGAAGGGACCTACAAGGGATCATCTATCCCAATTGTCTGACTTCAGGACTAATCAAAAGTTAAAGTGCGTTCTTAAGGGCAATGTCCAAATGTCTTTTAAACACGGACAGGCACTGGTTGTCAACCAACTCTCTAGGAAGCCTGTTTGAGTGTTTGACCACCCTTGATAAAAAAATGCTTCCTAATGTCCAGCCTAAACATCCCCTGGTGCAGCTTTGAACCACTGCCACACATCCTATCACTGGATACCACAGAGAGGAGACCAACACCTCCCTCTCCACTTTCCCTCCTCAGGAAGCTGCAGAGAGCAATGAGGTCACCTCTCAGCCTCCTCCTCTCCAAACTCCTCACAGGACATTCCTTCTAGCCCTTTCACCAGCTTTGTTGCCCTCCTCTGGACACATTTAAGTACTTTAATATCCTTCCTAAATTGCGGGGCCCAGAGCTGTGGTGCACAGTACTTCAGGTGAGGCTGTGCCAGTGCTGAATACAGCCAGATAATCGTGTCTTTTGACCGGCTGGTTATGCTGTGTTTGATGCACACCAGGTTGCAGTTTGCCCTCTTGGCTGCCAGGGCAGACTGCTGACCCATACTGAGCCTGCTGCCGACCAGCACCCCCAGGTCCCTTTCTGCAGGGCTGATCTCCAGCCACTCCTTTCCCAGTTTATGCTTTTGCCCATCCTAGGTACAGAATCCAGCATTTTGACCTGTTAAATTTCATCCCACTAATCAAAATCTATCTTAACGGCCACACTTGATTATCTCAAAGGTCTTTTCCAACCTAAGTGATTCTATGATTCTATCTATATGCTTCTGCAAGGCCTTCTGTCCCTCAAGAGAGTCAACAGCATGTCCCAGTTTGGTATCATCAGCACACTTGCTAATGGTGCATTCAACTCCTGCACCCAGGTTATTGATACAGGCGTTGAACAGAACTGGCCCTAGAATTGAGCCCTCAGGAACACCACCAGTGAGGTCACCAGCTAGATGTAGCCCCATTCACTAAAGCCCCCTGAGCTCTGCCCTTCGGCCAGTTCTTCATACGATACACGGTAAATTGCTGCTTTTCTGTCCAGAAGCATATTCTCCTTTATAGCCTTTAAAACACAGGAGCAGATGTGAGCAGTTAGGTGGAAGCGGGTCTGTCTGCAGGGCGCGCAGGAGGGTAGTGCCAGTCCTGCCTAATTGCACGGTTTGGAATAATTGCCCGTGTTGGGGAGGGTTAGTGATCTCTCTGTAAGTCACTGCCTTGAGCTCTGCTGCTAATACCAGAGCAGCAGTACAGATCCCCTGAACGATCTGTCCACCTCTGTGATACATATGTGCAAGGTGTCTTTGTACCTGTCAGCTCAGTAATGCTGTGCTCAGTGTACAAGGCAACAAAATAATCAGTGTCATATTCAGGGCCACAGGTACCTGCTGTCAGCTGACTACTGAGCAAGTGGAGCTGGGCTGGGGGAAAGGGAAGATCCAGCGCTTCCCATGACCTCTGCTAAATCGGGCAGGGTTGTCAAACCCCTGAGTTTTGTCACGCAGATGTCTGGCAGGGAATGGCACACGTTAGCTGAAGGAAGAGTGACCTTCTGCGGGGATGTATTTTCCTCCTGCATGACTGCCGGCGGTTTGCAGTGTTGCTTCTTGGCATGCAGATTGCACATTAGCTGACGAAAATAAGCCTGTGAGTTTGTTAGGAGTATTAATGGAAACACTGTTGACCTGAAGCGCTTACAGTGAATGCTGGTGGTCCTGAAAGCATCCTTCCTCAGAATGAATAAAAATACGGCAGTAAAAGCACTTGATCATAACTAATTTAATCTCATCGTACCAACCACCAATGTTTTTCTTAGATATAATCACGCAAATGCTCTTATCAGGTCAGTGGTGCCTCTGTATGCAGAGTGCCAGCACTATGCACCTTAGCAACTGGGCAGGACAGACACATCAAAACAAATCATCATGCCTGCTCTACAGCCAGTGTTGCTCTAGAGATGTTGTCTACATAACATGGCATGACACTGTCTGTTGCCTTCGAATCATTTTCTGCTGAACATTGAAAAGAATTTTTGGGAAAATCTGTGTGTGTGATGTGAAGGACAGATCAATCTAATGATTTGAAAAAGCAGAGGGACAAACAAGCACTCTTCAAGTGGTGGAAGAAAGAAAGTATTGAAGACAACCATCTTTTAATTATAGTAATATCTCTTATCCTTATTTAAAAATATTTTTATGGTTGTGCACACTATACTTATTTTTGTGAGGAGGATGATGATGATGAGGATGTCCATGATAGCATGCAGAAGGAAAGCAGATTTGAAATAGGACCCTCTACGCTTGGCTTCAATTTCTTTTCTTTTCTTTTCTTTTCTTTTCTTTTCTTTTCTTTTCTTTTCTTTTCTTTTCTTTTCTTTTCTTTTCTTTTCTTTTCTTTTCTTTTCTTTTCTTTTCTTTTCTTTTCTTTTCTTTTCTTTTCTTTTCTTTTCTTTTCTTTTCTTTTCTTTTCTTTTCTTTTCTTTTCTTTTTTTTCTTTTCAATTTTTTTTATTTTCTTTTTTCTTCCAAAGGTGGCATCTTTTGATTTCTCTCTTTTCATCTGCTCTCTGTGCTCTCTCATTCTCTCCTTGTTCTAACCTTTTCCTTTTATTGTATAGACATGGCTACACTTATTTTTACACAGTAGCTGTTGATCTAGTGGTGTTACTGGAAGGTGAGAAGCTGAAGCAATGAGCAGTGCGTCACTGGTTGGCTTGACCTCATTTCTTTTTAATTCTCATGGTGTGAGTAAAAAATGCTTAGAAGAGTTTGAAGAGGGCACGTGCACTTTCAGGACCTGTCTGCACATACGGAGGCAGCTGTGGAGATACCTGGTCTTGGCTGTTCCCACCTTCCCACCTCAGCTCTCCAACTTTGTGATTGTTCTGATGAAGGTGGTCTGGGGTTCCATTCTGCACACCAAGACTGGGAAATAATCTGGGTTAAAAATTACTTTCCAGAAAAAGTGCACAACTGATGCATCTGAGAGCTCTGGGAGATGCATAGGGACTCAAAGCCAAAGTAGAATCTTTTAAACTGGCTTTGCCTCTGAGAAAAAATTGTGGAGCTACATCCTGACATAGAGAAGCACACATACAAGCATTCACACATCTCCCTCGTGCTCAGACAGGGACTATTCAGTTCACTACCACCCCTTCTACTATGTTCCACAAAGCAGTTATTTGGGGGGACCTTCTTTGGGCAGGTAGACCAGCCTTTCTGCTCTGCGCATCTGAGCTGTGGTCAGCTGAGCACCACGGGCCGGCAGCAGGGAACAGCAGCGGGAAGGAAGGGCTATGACAGGGAACCTTCCAGGGGCCAAATACTGCCCATCTGGGGCTTGGGATGCCTGCCGGAGGGCTGCCTGCAGGGGACACTTCTTGTCCTACCCGTCCTGCTTTGAGGCTCCTAGCAAGCTTCAAAGACTTCAACTTTGGAAAGCCGTGTTTTTAAAGAGACTGTGGGGTGGTGAAAAGTAGAAGGACTTAACACAGCTACCAGGAGAAAGAAAGATCTTTGGCAAAGTGTTCCTAGTCATTTTTTTCCATCAGAATATAAAGCATTTGCTTTTTAAGAACTGTTTTGCTCTGTGATTTTTTTTTTCCCATGTGGACTTGCACTTTAGCGTCTATCCTTGAGACCTTTTCATTTATTTTTTCCTTTAAACAAGGATTTTATTTTCTAAAACTGCTAATGTCAAAATAGGTCAAAACAGTATTTAACATCTCACCAGATACTGTTGGAGTGACATATAGACAGTTTTGTAAGGATAAGTTTCCTGTATAAAGGAGGTAAAAGAGATGAGATGACCTTTTCTATTATTGCTGGCTGTTTGTTTGTTTTTACCCCAGTGATTGTTGAATATTATTACAGTTAGCAGGGTTGTCTGGTTTCTAAAACAGTTTTTTCATGTATAAAACTAGACCTTTGGATATTTGTGATTTTTGTGTGTGTGTGTGTGTCTGAAGGAGAATTAATAGAACATCTCATAAATTAAGACCAAATTAATTTATATTTGTGGCAGAGCTAATAATGGCAGGAACCCAGTATTTGTATTCCACCATAAAATGGAAGGAGAAGAGCAGGAAAGACACACAGCTTGCAGACAACTTCTTCTTTCAATAACCTTCCATGTATTCTCAGATCAGATGCAGGTGTGTAGCAGAATTTTGTGCAGGCTGATGCCAAGCGATCACTAGGCAGAAGTAACATATCACCTTGGTATTTTGCTTTGGTCACTTGAAGTATGTGTTTATAGGGAAAATTGGGAAATGTATTCCCCTTTGTGGTTTTCCTTTCCTTCCATTTTCTTTTCATCAGCTTCATTGATAGAAAATCATGTCTCATTGGAAATCCTCACAGTTTCTTAAATCTGTTCCTTGAAAACTGCCCGCTGATTGTGTTAATATAAAAGAAATTTCTATCTCAGCTGTTGATAAAGTGGATTTTTAAAGTACTTCTCACTGTGGTGTCTAGATGCTGAGCCCTGATTAGAAAAATAACCAAGACTCCTTGGCTCCTGGAAAAGTGACAACGATGGTTTTGTATACTGTGGAATAGCATGATTTCATGAGATTGACAGAGAACGACAAGTATTAGTCACTTGAGAAACAATTTAGAAAGTAGTTATTTCTGAGCATTTGATACCAAAAGATATTCATGTTTATAGGAACAAATTCTACTGATTAGTAGGACTGAAATCCTGAACTTTTGAAATACTGAAGATGTGATGGTTTTAGGCTATAATGGTGAACAAGGAAGGTGTGAAAAAACCCCAGCCTGACAGTAGCACTACTTGAAATTATAACTATTAGCTGCTTTCCCCACTCTGTACTAACTCTGTGCAATCAAAGATTTGAAACCAGAGATCTTAGCCATGCATTTCAGAACAGCAGGACCTTACTCGTTAAAGAGGAGGTCCTTCGGTTACCCTGCAGAAACAGAGACCGAAATTCTTCTCATGATGGAGCTAGTCAATCGACAGAGCATGATCACATGTGGGATACACTGCAGAGTCCTTACCCTGATGAAGTCACCATCAGAAAAATCCCAGTGAGTATCAGTGGCTGTTTGGCTTAAAACGTCACAAAAATAACTGGCAGTGGGATTGAGTCCCAGTGCTGGCCACAGTGCATAACGTTATTAATCTTGATTAATTATAAGTAATGCTTGACTTTTCAGAAAGATTAAAATCTGGTAAGTTTGAATGGATAACAGAAAACTGCTTTGCATTTACCAAGAGACAAACCTTACATACAAGATTTAATATTATGTTCTGATTAGCATTGCAAATTTAAGTAATTTCTTTGTAACGCTTAATTAAGCTTAAATGTTCTTCAGGTTTTGAGAGAATATCCTTTCTGTTTTCTGTATCTAGCTATTTTCAGGCCAGGTAAATATTTTTAAGAGCAAATTATGATGTCAGATAGCCACAAAGCAGGACTTTTAATATGGAAGTTCATTAGCACCCTCTCCAGAGCTTAGGCTTCCCAACTGTTTGTTATCTGCAAAATGAAAGCCACCTTTGAGAGTACTTTCTAGTGACTGACAGCAATGACTGACCATTTATAGTGCACACAGATACATATGTATTTAAATGCACATACAAGTGGTTTAAGAGATCTCCTGTTCTTTCCTGTTATCTGTGGCTCTGTCCTTACATCACTGGGAGTTAGTCTTGTCAGAGATGAGTAAATCTGCTAGGAATGGTTAATTCCAGAAGAGATTCTCAAAAGAAGTGTTGTAGTAGATTTATTGCACTGTGTATTTCATGTTTTACAGGTTTCAAAAGGAAGATGCATCATGTTAAAATGCAGTGACTGTATCCATGTGTCTTTGGAAATGCGATAAATTAGAGGATGTGAGCTAAGTGGGTGATAGAAAAGGCAGCTGTTGATAAGAAAAGACTTTCCAGGAAAAAGAATAATCTCTTTTGGTCCTGGATTAGCGCATTGTCTGTTAGTACCGAAATTCATGACATTTCTGGTAAAACCATATTTTTGATAATTTGTTCAGTATAGCAGTGGTGGAGACTTTTTTCCCAGAAAAATGGCATCAATCTGACCATGTAAGCAACTTCATAGTCAATGCATTGAGATGCCTTTTTTTATTTCCTATAAATATGTTTTATTATTTCAGCACATTTTGAAATGAAGTTCCAAAAATTTTTTTCTCAGGCCATTTATGCATTGTTGGGTTCCCCCCACCCAGGTTTTCTCATGTTCTGTCAGGGGAATGAAGGCTCGTACAAAGATCCAGTAGAGACCAATCTTATTTTACTTGACTATAAAATCTTTGGTTTCTTATCAATTCTTAGCCTGTGCTTTTGCTTCTGTTGGTTTAAATGGGAATAGCTAGAAACAGGACTCAGCTATTCAAGATTTTAATCATTGGGGACTGATATGTACATTGAGTATCACCTTGCTTCCCCATCATTTTTTGTTTTTCAGAGGTATAAGCAGTAAAATAAATTAAAATTGCAGTTATGGACATTTTCTAGCATTTATAGTAAGATACATAGGTTGATATAATATTACATAGAATTAACAGTTTCGGGGCTAGAAGAATGTAATTCATAAAATTTACTGGAAGCAATTAAAAGTTTGGTTCTGTAAGCAATAAAAATTTTGCCCTTAAGCTGGTTTGTAACGAAACCTAAATTTAATCGTAAGAAAAGGAAATAATCTGCCATATTCATGATGATTTTCCAATGTACTTATCTGAAAAGGAAGGGGAGAGAGACTTTTAAAATCTTTTAAAATCAAATGTAAGTTATGTGAGGAAATGCTGTTCCTGCACAATTACCATTGAAATCCTGTAGCAGAAATTCGGTTCCTTGGAAGATACATAAATGAAACAGGACATTAAAGTCTGGCATGGTTACTCCAGGCATTTTTTCAAGGACTGTCTGATGCCTATAATTCTTTCTCTTCAGGGACTAACTCCCACATCCCACTTTTGACCCAGGTGGGATGAAACCTTTTCCTTAATTAGGAGAAGACTGTTGGTTCTCAGCATTATCATTACCTACAGATACTGAGAACTGTTAAAAGAAAACAGTGACAAATCACAGCTGCTACCCCTTGGTTAGACGAATACAGTTTTATCAGGAGTTTCTATAAGTAATAAAGCAAGGAAGCAGTTTGTCTCCAAAAGCAAATATACAATGTATTTATTAATTAATTTGGAGTTCAGTAGTGGTGCAGGGAAGTCTGTTATTACAGTTAAAAATTGAAATTAGTATAAAAATTAACCTAATGTTAAAAATAAGTAGTTGAATAGCTGTTTTTTCTAGTGCACACCTGTAGACAAAAGAAACACCCAGCAATTGTTCATTCAGCAAAGACATTACAGGTGTGCTGAGATAAAAATAAGAACAGCATTTTTTAACAGTATTCTCTAAGTGTTTCTTTTGAACAGGGAGATGAGGAGAAAACAGCTGTTAACTAGTGAAAAACAAAGGCCACTGGAGATAGGGCAGGCCAAGCAATACAGCAGTCTTCTGAAAGCAAGAACAGGAGTTTGAGGCACAGTACGTTTGCAAGCTCAGAGTTTCACCCTCCACCATCCTACCAGCAGCCAGCTGCTGACTGCCAGGTGATGGCTAGTCTATGCCTGGGGAGAGACCTGGAGAAAATCTGACATATATCTGTTTTGGCTGCATGGGCCTATGGGACGCTGGGGCAGGAAAGCAGCAGAATTACCGTAGCCATCTGGCCCCCATCTGCCAAAAATTTTACTGGCTCCCAGTAGCCATCTGAAGGACTGTGGACTACTTACGAGGCTGTCATGGTTTAACACCAGCCAGCAACCAAGCCCTGCACAGCCGCTGGCTTACTGCCCCCCAGTGAGATGTGCGAGAGGGTTGGAAGGGTATAAGTGAGAAAACCCACGGGCTGAGACAAAGACAGTTTAATAGGTAAAGCAAAAGCCACAGATGCAAGGAAAGCAAAACAAGTTCATTCACCAGTTGCCACTGGCAGGCAGGTGTTCAGCCATCCCCAGGAAAGCCAGGCTCTGTCACGTGTAACGGTTACTCGGGAAGACAAATGCCATCACTCCAAACATGCCCCCTCCCCTTTTCTTCCTGCATCTTTCTATGCCGAGCATGACATTACATGGTATGGGATGTCCCTTTGGTCAGTTGGGGCCAGCTGTCCCAGCTGTGCCCCCTCCCAGCTTCTTGTGTCCCCCAGCCTGCTCACTGGTGGGGTGGGGTGAGGAGCAGAAGAGACCTTGGCTCTGTACAAGTGCTGCTCAGCAATAGCTAAAACATCCCTGTGTTATCAACACTGCTTTCATCACAAATCCAAAACATAGCCTCCTACAAGCTACTATGAAGAAAATTAACCCTACCCCAGCCAAATCAGCAGAGTGGCTTATCCACATCTGCTTCCTTCCTTTTCTTGCATTGCTTCAGGAGGTGCACAACAAACATGGAGGACAGAGTACCTACTACTCCTTGTAGTAGGGAGGATTTCCCAGTTCAAGCTCTAAAATAATGAGGGAATGATATCAAGATGCTGGCCTGTCCATATGGGGACTGAGGTCAAGCTGCCAGCACAGCACTGCAGATTGGCCTTGTGGTCATTCAGTTTGTTCTGCTTCCACTGCAATTTTTTGCAATTTGTCACCCCACCAAGACTTTTGTTCCTTTTTTCATGGAGGCAGTGGAGGGGGTGGATAAATTGGGTTGTATCTGGTCTGACTTGGTGTCTGGTAGTAAAATCATTCTTCAGGAAGTCATAAGAATAATTGGAATAAATGCCTTAGAAGTGGAAATGTAATTCATACCAGCAAAGTGAAGGGGCATTTTGAATAGATAAGAGAAAAAGAAAAGAAAAGAAAAAGAAAAAGAAAAGAAAAGAAAAAGAAAAAGAAAAGAAAAGAAAAGAAAAGAAAAGAAAAGAAAAGAAAAGAAAAGAAAAGAAAAGAAAAGAAAAGAAAAAAGAAAAGAAAAAAGAAAAGAAAAGAAAAGAAAAGAAAAGAAAAGAAAAGAAAAGAAAAGAAAAGAAAAGAAAAGAAAAGAAAAGAAAAGAAAAGAAAAGAAAAGAAAAGAAAAGAAGAGAAAAGAAAAGAAAGAAAAGAAAAGAAAAGAAGAGAAGAGAAGAGAAGAGAAAAGAAAAGAAAAGAAAAGAAAAGAAAAGAAAAGAAAAGAAAAGAAGAAAAGAAAAGAAAAAAGAAAAAAGAAAAGAAAAGAAAAGAAAAGAAAAGAAAAGAAAAGAAAAGAAAAAAGAAAAGAAAAGAAAAGAAAAAAGAAAAGAAAAGAAAAGAAAAGAAAAGAAAAGAAAAGAAAAGAAAAGAAAAAAGAAAAAAGAAAAGAAAAGAAAACAGAAAAGAAAAGAAAAGAAAAAAGAAAAGAAAATAAAAGAAAAGTAAAGAAAAGAAAAGAAAAGAAAAGAAAAGAAAAAAGAAAAAAAAGACTATTTCAGTTGGAAGGGACCTACAATGATTATCTAGTCCAACTGCCTGACCCCTTCAAGGCTGACCAAAGTTGAAGCTTGTTAAGTTTTTTTTTTAAGTTGTTAAGGGCAATGTCCAATTGTCTTTTAAACACTGACAGGCACTGGTCATCAACTAACTCTCTAGGAAGCCTATTCAATTGACCACCCTTGATAAAAAAATGCTTCCTATGTTCAGTCTAATTTTGCTAACTGAACTGTGTCACTGGGCTTCTGTGGGAGATGGGCTGGCCCACCAGTGGCATAGTTGTTCTGAGGCGGATGCACGATTCAGAGTTGTGGTGTCTTACTCTGCATCTCTGAAAACACGACCTCAGGACTCAATTTGAGAGGCTCTGAGTTCCATGAGCTGACTCATCTGAGGACATATGCTGCTTGAATGCCAAGTGAAGCGATGCAAATGAGTTGTCTTTCAGAAAGCTGTAGAATGTTTAAGAAAATATTTTGTAGAAGCTGAACTGAAAATAACTGAAATGAGACCTCTTTGTATATCATAGATTACAAAGCAAAGAATAAATAAGTGCAGTATGCATTTCCTTAGGAAAAATATGCATCAGGGTGTGGGCATAAGAAAGTAGGATCCAAGTCTTGATTTTGGTTTTGGGAAATTTCAAAGGTTTTGGAGCCAAAGATTTATTCAGAGTCAGGACATCCTACAAAGATCCGCAAGGGGTAAGCAGATGGATGTTCAATGTGTTCCCTTTCCCACTCCCGTGTTGAGCTTGGACCAATTTTATGACAATTAGCATGTATTCAGAATAACAAGTCTTAAAAAGCTGGTGGGAAACAAGAAGGTCAAACTTATGCTAGAGTATTCTGGGTAGACATGTAGAGATGAGAAGGAGGTTTAGTCTATTATTGTGCTATAGATACCATAGAAAACCACTAAACCTGAACTGGTAATACTAATTTAATTTTCTAGCTGACAGAAAGAAATGGACAATTCCAGAAAGTTCTTCATCTGACCATTTTTAGACATGTATTTTGGGCTCAGCTGGATTGGTCTTTCGAAATGCTAGTTTCTTTCCATTGGATGTAGAGTGTTTAAGCTGATTTTCTCAGACTTGAATGTCTAACATTATATTCCTACATTAGACGGTGTAGGAAGACAGGATATATTGATCCAGACTTGATCAAGAAGCATATTTTATCATTTTATCATTATAATCTCATTCTAGTCCATCTGCAGTGACTGTATGACTCAATATGAGGACCAGTCAATATTTACCTGCCTCATTCTCAGAGTGTTGCCTCATTAAAAAAAGGCATCTTTGGAAGACAAAGAGAGGGAGGGTCACTAATAAGGAAATATACTGTTTCCATTTAATCCATCAGAAAATGTATAGAGAAAAATGTTCTGTAATGATCAAGTAGGCCATTTCATGAAGCCTCATTATCTAAAGTGACTGTTTCTCAAGAGATCCTCTGTAAAGAATTGAGGCAGGACAGAACTAACTTACTGAACTATTTTAGTCCACGTGCATCACCATGACAGGCTGCCATGCAGGGCTAGGTTATGGAGGCCGAACAGGGCTTTAAAGTGCCACACTCTCCCACTTACCTCTTTCCTAAAGAGTGTTTTATGAGCACACTTCATGGTACCATGGGTTGTTTCCTCTGAACAGTAATTAAACATCTACCTGGAGTCTTAGCCCCTGGGAAGCAGATTTTCCTGAGATACTAAGATATCTAACCCAGAGGGGCCTCCAAGGAACGTTACACAGTGTTCTGTGTTACATCTGCATGAAGACTTAAATCCTAACAATATTTTGGATGTTGCAGGAAACTCCCCTGCCATATGTATAATGTAGTTCTCACAAATTCCAGTGTTTACCTGAAGTGTTAGTTTTTCTTTCTTCTGAGATTTAAACACGTTGAATGAATTGTATATAGAATGTGAGGTTATATTTTTCTGCCACACAAGTTTGTAGAGGTTTCCTGATTGTATATTGCAAATACTGGCACACAATATGATCTTGATGATCTTGCTCGCCAGTTTGTCTCTTTGAGCTTCCTCCTTCTCGTTCACCTGTATTTGTAGCACCCTCTGGGAAACACGGGGAAAGAGGAGAGGTAGTCTTACAGAGTACAGTATTTCCATGAACACATTTATCTGCTACAAATTTATTTTTCTAAGTTCTTACTTTGACCATATTCCTGGACTCTCATTTCTCCCTGGCACCCCTTATCTTCCCTCTCAAGGCCCTTCATTACCTATTGCTAATGGTATTACCTGCCATTCACTGTTAAGATCCAGTTCGCCCAGGACCTCAAGTATATCTTCCATTTGTTAATTATCACACAAGCATTTTTGGCTTTGTCACTTAAGCTAGGAAAGGCTTCTACATAAACTTCTTCAAAACTATTCTAAAACTTACGTGTACAATGGAAGGTATCTGTAAAAAGTCCTCTTTCTTTGTGAACTATAAATTCTTGCCTCTGCAACAGGAGAGTAAAGTATGAATTTGTTCAATATTTCTTTCAAAATTTTGTGACTATTCAGTCTAGTTAATCACCCCCATATCACTATGAATATGAAAATGGGTATAAGATTTATCTTCTCATACACCTTCTCCCCCCTTTTTTTTTTGTTTAGCTTTTTAAGGTTTTATTATCTCAATGAAGTCTTTCCAGTTTAAGCCTTATTATCTTCAATCTCTGTATCTCCTGGTCTTTCTATGGCTCTAGAGTCTTGCAGTGGGGGGAGTTTTCTGCACTTTCTGCTGCTTCACTTTCAGAGAACTAAACGTGATGCTCCAGTTAAGGCTGTACTTGTTCATGTACCAACCTTATAATCGTTCCAATATGTACCTTATCCAATATTCCAAATGTACCTTATACATCCTAGCATTGTTTGTTTTATTCATTTGCAGGGTGAGCAGATGTCTCCACTGAACTCTTCTGCAGGGTGTCCATCCTCTCCCACAGAGCATTTTACTTACTATCATTTCTTCCTAATGACTTGCCTAAAATTAAGTTCCTGTTCTCTGAAGCATAGTAGTCATCGCTTTCCCATTTTTTCTCTTTTCTTCCTCCTTCTGTGCTATTTAAAGATACACATATTGGTATTTACTACCTAAATAAAAATCCTGGGTTTTCTTCATGCTGTGGTTAAAATGTTTAGTGTGCTCACTCTCTACTTCTGTGTCTTTTTTATTAGCTTCACTTTTTTAAAAAAATACCCCTATCAGAAGATTAGTGTGATAGTGTTATTTTATGCTATGATTACTCTGGAGGAAGTTGAACTTAATTGTATTGTGTCACTGTTAATTAGTGGCTCGGCTGTAGTTACTTTTAAACCTATTCCAGCATGTTTTAGAGGAGAGGCCTGAGAATAACTTTGAGTCTTGCATACTGCGAAAGAACCTGTTCGGAGAAGCCATAATTTTAGGGATTAAGCACGTGACATACTTTGCATGTAGAGCTGAAATATCTTATGATCACTTGACATTTGAAACTGTTTCTTTTATTTCCCTTAAGTTTGTGCAACTGACTGACTTTTCTTGGTCAACTGCCTTTTGAAATACTAGTACTATGCTATGTATTTATAACTCAAGATTTGTATTCATTCATTCTCTGTTGCAGATGTCTCTTCACTGATGTCTTAACATGTTTTTCAGCTATAATACTGCTTTGCTCCACTAGAAAACCTGTCTTTCCTGTGTGTTTCAGGGTCAGGTTTTACATTTATCTTATAGTAGTTTTCTGTGTTTCTGTGATGTTTTATATCATTACCAGTTAGACTAAATCACCTAGTTTTCTTTCTCGGATCTTCCCATTGCTTGCTGACATTTATCTTTTTTATTATTACTATTCGAATAAAATCCCTGCTATCTCACAGTGTGTTACTTTTCAGATTAGATGTCAGAAGTTTTGCTGTCATACTTTCAGTACAAATTACGATTTCTTCTCTGTCCCAGTCCAGATACAGAGTTGTGTGTAATGTGAGGAAAAAGGTATGCTTTTGGATGGCACATGCTCAGTTTCGCACAACAAATAGTAAAACATTAAAGTTTTGAAGAAGATAGGAAGCAATGTCTGAGTTGGAGAATATTGCCTCTGGAACAAAGTAAATTGTCATAGAATTGTTTAGATTGAAAAAGACCTTTAAGATCATCAAGTGCAACTTTTAACCTAAGACTGCCAAGTCTGCCACTAAACCATGTCCCTAAGTGCCACACCTACATGTCTGTTAAATACTTCCAGGGATGGGGACTCAGCAACTTCCCTGGGCAGCCTGTCCCAATGCTTGACAACCCTTTCAGTGAAGACATTTTTCCTAATATCAAATCTAAACCTCCAGTGGCACAACTTGAGGCCATTTCCTCTTGTCCTGTTGCTTGTTACTTGGGAGTAGAGACTGACTCCCACCTCGCTACAGCCTACTTTCAGGTAGTTGTGGAGAACAATCCTCTCCAGACTAAATAACCTCAGTTCCCTCAGCTGCTCCTTATAAGACTTGTGCTCCAGAACCTTCACCAGCTTTGCTGCCCTTCTCTGGATACGCTCCAGCACCTCAGTGTCCCTCTTGCAGTGAGGGGCCCAAACCTGAACACAGGATTCAAGGCACAGCCCCACCAGTGCTGAGTGCAGGGGGACAATCACTGCCCTGGCCCTGCTGGCCACACTGTTTCAGGTACAAGCCAGAATGTCTTTGATCTTCTTGGTCACCATGGCACACTGCTGGGTCATACCCAGCCAGCTGTCAACAAACACCCCCAGGCCCTTTACCAGCAGGCAGTTTTCCAGCTGCTCTTGTCCAAGCCTGTAGCACTGCGTGGGGTTGGTGTGACCCAAGTGCACTTGATCCCCTTGTCCAGATCACTGGTAAAGATATTAAACAGGACTGTCCCCAGTACTGAACCCTGGAGAACACCACTTGTGAGCAGCCACCAACTGGATTTAACTCCATATTCACCACCACTCTTTGGGCCTGACCAGCTAGCCAGCAAAGAGTACAGCCGTCCAAGCCATGAGCAGCCAGGAGAATGCTGTGGGAAATGGTGTCAAACGCTTTACTAAAATCTAGGTAGACAACATCCACAGCCTTTCTCTTATCCACTAAGTGAGCCACCTTGTCACAGGAGTGAGGTTAGTCAAGCAGGACCTGCCTTTCATAAACCCATGCTGGCTGGACCCAATTGCCTGCCTGTCCTGCATGTGCCGTGTGATGGCACTCAGGATGATCTGCTCCATAATGTTCACCAGCACTGAGGTCAGATGGACAGGTCTGTAGTTCCTTGGATACTCCTTCCTGCCCTTCTTGTAGATAAGAGTCACATTTGCTAACTTCCAATCTTCTGGGTCCTCCACGGTTAGCCAGGACTGCTGAGAAATGATGAGCACTTCCACCAGCTCACTCAGCACCCTTGGGTAGATCCCATCTGGCTGCAAAGACCTGTGTGTAAATAGTGTAGCACGTTGCTGACCATTTCCCCTTGCATTATGGGGGCTTCATTCTACTCCCCATCCCTGTCTTCCAGCTCAGGGGGCTTGGTGCCCAGAGGAAAACTGATCTTAATATTAATGATTGAGGCAAAGAAGGCATAAAGTGTCTCAGTCTTTTCCTCATCCTTGGCCATTGCTATGATGGATAGCATCATAGCAATTCACCATAGTATTTGAGAGTGGTAGCTGTTTGGGGACCAGGGACTGGGCTTCATAACATAAATACATTCATTTTACATAAAAGCAGAAAATCTTAATACGTTGTCAGGAAAAATCTATGCCTGACAGAGCTAGCAACAATAGGACCTTTTTTTTTTTTTTTTTTTTTTTTTTAATACATGAATACTAACAATAGATAAATAATAAGTAAAGAACAAAATAAATGTTGGCAAAGATGTCAATCCAATATGGAATGGAAAATATAAAATTGTTACTATGATTCAGAAGAAATAAATCTGTTCAAGAAATATTTATTTTCTGCATTTGGAAAAAAATAGGATGATGTATTCTTATTACATGAAAATAATTTAGTTATTCTGATCCTGGTTCATAAACAATTAGGATGTTAAACAACATTTGCTAGATATAAGCAGTTTTAAATCAGCAGAACTTATAAGTAGCTGATTGGGAAGATGTCTGTCGTTCTAGTGTTAATTTTTAATAAGTACCAGAATAATATTACAATTTGAGAGAACTATCACAGGGCAACATTGCTCCAGCATCTGTGAAAGGTATGGATAACCATACCCTTACATGGGTAACCATAAATTGACATCAGACCCGGGCAAAATAGTGGAAAAGTTAATACCAGTTGTAATTATTAATGTCTTAAAACACAGGAAGTAAATTAATGCCAGTCAACATGGTTTTATGGAAAATAAGTCTCATCAAACAACCTTTATTTCATTTTGGAGGGATTATAAATTAGATTGAAATACTGAAAGAAAACTGTGTAGGTAAAACCTAGTTTCAGAAAGCTGTTGATTTAGTTCCACATGTCATTCTAGTTTGGGGGGTTTTAGGACCTGAGAAGTTGCTTGGGTTTTTTTTTGGTAAACTTTCAAGATTAAATGTAAAGGTCACTTCTGATTTAAAACAAAGAAAAAGAATGGTATCATGACTGGAGAACTGCACCTTCTAGGAAGAACGGTCATGGTGTGGCTTGGGTCATTTGGGAAGGTCTGTCTGCTAGAGCAAATATACACTGGCACAAGGGATGGAGACCATGCTTACAGAAAGGGAGACTGTGTGCAGGAAAGTAGTGACTTTCAGCAAGACTTGGGAATTACAGTGGGTGAACACCTGAACGTGGGCACCAGTGTGACGCTTTGACAGAAGGACTGTATTCAGTCTTTGAGCATGTGGATATAAATAATAAACCAGCATTGTTCTGATTGCTAATACACAGTACAGTGTGTGCGGTTCTGGTGCCACTTTTTCAAGATACTTAGGCAAAAGGAGAGGGTGTAGGGGAAAAACACAAAAAGGATTTTAAGATTGGAGAAATTACCTTTTAGAAAGGAACTCAGGCTTTTGTAAGGTACCTTGATTACAGTCTATAAGAGCTAAAAGAAAATGTCAGAAATGAAGTTGTTCTTTAATGTAGGTAAGGCCTAACCGAAGCTAATGTCTGGTAGCTGAAACTGGACAAAGTCATTAGAAACTAGGCGTCAGTTTTTAGTGGTTAAAGTGACTGATGGAACAAATTATCAAGAACTGTATTCTCCGTCTCCTTATGTCTTCGGATCTAGACAGCATACCTTTCTGGAAAATATGCTTATATTAGAACCAAGATTTTTTGTTCAGTAGTTCTTCTAAAGTGTAATTCTCCTTGAGTCACCAGACACTGCTTAGAGCACAAACAAGGGATTGCTTTATCTTTGTCCACACTAGGCAAAGTGTCTGCATGCCATCTTCAAAGATAATGCTGTGAGTAATGTCTCCCTAGGTAATATTTTTTTGCTAGGACAGTACCCTGCCATAGAAATTTATGCTTTGCCATGGTTTTAAAGTTATTTAAAGTATGGAGTTGATGCTAGTACCATAGGCATTTCCCTCTTTTATACTCTGCTTATATTCCGTTTCCCTTTCTGTTACTCTTGTAGTCCTTTTGTGCATCACTAACCTCAGTGCTTGCCCTACACTCTCCCTTGGGAATACAGAGTTCCCATTAAATCCAAGGTTTTGCCTCAAATTAGAGTTTTGAATTAAGAAGCTAGGAGGGAATTTTTAAGAGGGTTTTAAGTAATTTGATGGTTCCTCACATTTTTTCTTTTTTTCCCCAAGAATTGATGAACTCCTGTATATTTTGGTTGATATGTCTTCCCACACTCATAACTGAAAAGCCAGCGTAGAAGTCAAAGTAGTTTTTTTGGCCTGAATGAAGCATACTTATTAAATTAAGCACATTCATTGCCTTTCATCTTGTTTGATATATCGCTCTTACATGCTACAGGGTTTTTAAAGTAACATTTTCCTATAGGCTCTTTGACAGTCTATCACATTCCTTCTGACCTCATCCCTTAGAACATATCCTTATTTGATAAGGGATCTTTGAGATTTCATATCATAGAAAGTTGATAAACGACTTGCCAAACAACCATTTTTCTGCAGCCCTTCCTAGGGAAAACAAGCCCATCTAGGCTCCTTTCATGTTTATCAGCTGGGAAAATGAACCTGTTCATCACTTCAGACTACAACACTCATATCCAGGAAGTTTTTTGTCTTAAGCATTAAAATGAGTTTTCACGGTGTTATCACATCTAATTACAAGCACAACATTAAAGTTGTGGTAACAGAGACATAAGTACATGTTTAGTTATTTTAAGGTCTTTAATTCATTAGAGTATCAGATGGAGGATATACCTGTATTTTTTGGTGGATTCTCTTTTATAAAATTTTCCCCCCTACTTTTACCCAGCTGCTAGGAGGAAACAAATGGCTTAGTAGGCAACTTCTATTTTCCTCTCCCCTAAATGCCTTGATTTTGGCAGGGAGGAAGCATCTGCACAGTACTGTAATTTCTGCCCACTAATGTTCGCTTTGACAAGAAACACAGAGAAGAAAATCAGTCCTTGTTACAGACAAATTTAGGGGGTGGTATTGCTTGACTAAAAGCCTCCTCAATCCACTTTTTTAAAGCTGCATAGTGATAGTGTTTGCCACAGATGTAGCCTGTGTCTAAATGACCTTGCCACTTGCATGAAGAGTGATTAATGACAACTCATACTATTTGCATTTGGTTATGCATGCAGGCTCATGTTGCAACAGCTTTTGTAAATACTGTCTAGCTGTCACAAATGAATATTTAGACAGGCTTGGTCACATTAAAATCTAGTCACTTTATCTGATGCCTTCATTCCTTGAAATTTGAATCTTGACATTGTATTTTAGCTTTTTCTCTGAATATGAAGTTCACAATTCAGAATTAGCCTTATTTAATCTTACATTTTAAAAACACAGACCAGTTTCTTCCACTTTCTCATTTATGAATGAATAACAGACTTTTCCTTCTCTCAAGTAATCTTTCCTTTTAGCCCTTAAGAGATTCTTATCTTTTCTGTCTCCATACACAGATGTCCCAGTTTAATAAAGGCTTTTGGGAGTTCAAGCCATATTAAGTTGATACAACATGAAAGATGGTCAGATAGTTAGATGTGTCCAATTGGAAATACAAACAAAGATCACATGGCCAATAAGAAGATTATATTCTGAAATTTAAGAAGGATTGTGATTTTCAAAATCTGAAAACAAGGCATGTTTTTTCAATAGCATATGTCATTATGGCTTCTAGTAAATTTATACGTCTCCCATTTTCCCTTGAGCAAGGAGCAAGTTCAAGGAACAAAAAACTTACATTTGAATATTTTATCCTCATAGAAGCCTTGGATGGTCTATAGATCATGTGCCTTTGATCTGAGGCCCTCTCTTCTATAAGCATTATATGTAGATTGTTGACACCTGCTTCCTTCTGGAAAGAAAGTTTGAGGCAGGGTTTGTAAAAAAACTACTTTGTCTTCCAATATGTGCAGAATGAAGCATTTAAGATATGTATTACAGAATCATGGGGCAATTTAGGTTGGAAGGGACCTCTGGAGTTCACCTGGTTAATCTCCTGCTCAGTGTGGGCCTAACCAAATGACGTTGTTTCGGGTCAAGTGTTGAATATTTCCAGGGATGCTAATGACCTCTGTGGACAATCTGGTTCAACATTTGAACTCCTTCTATATATTAGCAGACAAATACAGTTATTTAATGGAAAACCTCTTCTTTTACTTGGTTTGGCATTGCAGTGCCTCTTTTTCTAAGGTACTGCATCTGCAACCTCAGTGAATGGCAGGAAAACAAGGGAGTTTCCCATCTTTCTTTTCCACTATCAGAGCATTGTGTTCCTGTTTGCTTATGGATAAACCATACACTAGAGTAGCAGAAGTCCAGATGTTTCCTCACTTCATCTCCTTCCTGTTGAGTTATCCATACACAGGCAGACCAGACCCATTATAGTTTTGTCTGACATTTTATAAGGCACAATTTTGTTTGTTGTCTGTGATCATCTGAAGGATTTTCAGCCCTCTTATTTTTAGTTTGGATAATGTCTGATCAAAGGAGACAGAGTTAAGGTTGATGCAAGAGAAACACTCCTTAAGTTAATTCCATGCTTACTCAGGAGGGCATAACCTAAGAAAAATGTTAGTAAAAGGAAAATGAGGTGTTCTTGGCAAATCGAAGAGTTTTATAATAATTGGTGCAACAGCAGAACATATTTTTGATCGTGCCCTAGAACAAACTAAGTTGAAATTATACAGATACAAGATGGAATTACACAGATAAAAGTCACCTTCTTGAAATAAAGGAGGAAAGAAGGAAGGAAGGAACAAAGACACTGGCTTTGCGAAGGGCAATGTATGACACAGAAAGGTCTTTTTTTTCAGTGTGCTATGCTAAGGAAATAGCAGCATGTTGTTTGTTTATTGATAACAACAGAAAGGTCAAATATCGTTCCTTCAGCTGTCAGCTTTATGTTCTGTCTGCTGCTTTCCCTAGAAAATTCCTAGAGCCCACCTAAAGGGGATGAAGGTCATGTTGTAGGTTCACATCAAAAAGATAATGTTGTCTGTTTCAAGATGTTACTTAGGAAACTATAGGCAGAATGAGCACATCTTACAGTTTGATTACTGGTGATGTGTGTAATGGATCACAAGGTCAAAAGCATTGGAATGCATTTGTTCCAACTTTAACACATTTTTCTGGCATTTTTATTTTGACATTTATGAGTAAAATGCAAAGACTGGTTTGTGTAGAGTGAGCGCAACATTTGAAAATTGCTTTTCAGTCACATTGTCCCACTACAAAGGTCCCATACTTCCTTCACGGTAGTGCTTCCGTTTCAATGCCAGGTTCCTTATGTGGAGCCTGAAAAAGGAGGTACCTTGTGCATGTGAGGTCCACCAGTAAAGCCTCTTTTTTTTGCTGGGAACACGCTAGGGGATTCTGCGCTCTGTGTCAATATTATTCTACTGATGTTGGGGCTTTTCTCCACTGTTAAAAATATGACTGCAAATCAATGATAAGAAAATTTTTTAAACAGGCAGGAGGGAAGTCTTGAAAGGAGAAAAAGATTTGAAAGATTGTGACCACTCAGTTTTTGAAGGAGATGGATAGTAAATAATGCAAAAGGATGAAAAATGTAACTTAAAAGTGCTGATTACTCAGAGATGCAGGGGCAAGCGAAGTACAACTAGGTAAAAGCCAGATTAAATATTTGTACTGCAAGAAACACCTGTAGATCTACAACATTCTGGATATCAGTAAAGACAAGAGTTAGGGTTAAAAGGATGACTGAGGGTTTGTACAAGTATAAAGCATTCAGACATACAGCAGGGCTTAAAAAGAAACACCGGTAACTGGACTGGTGCATCAGCCATGGCCATTGCATCGCCTTCAGTGCTGTGACACCAGCACACGTGCTGAGGATCCACCTCTGGGTCTCTGGAAAATTCAGTAACTCAACACTCTGAGGCATAACCAAAACTTTAATTATTAAGGGGGGATTAGGAAGATTTTTTTCCCCCCAAAAAAAGAGTAATTTGTTGATTGCCTATTTTGGGATTTCTTTTGTCTTCCTCTGAAGAGATCCGAGGATGCTGCTGTAGGAGACATTACTGGACTAGTCAGGCCAGCACCCAGGTCTAGCTTACTGTTTCTGGGCTATGCTGGAGCACAAGCTCTGCGTGTTGCTATGCTGGAGCACAAGCTCTGTGTGTTTAAAATGGAGCTCAAGCTTATTTAGTAGTGCAGTGTGATAATTACAATGTCACCACAATGCTCCTGAAATAGGATTTAGAATTCTGCAAACTCTCACAGCAGCTTTCATAGGACCAGATGCTTCAGCTCAATCTGTGTTGACTCAGCTCAAGTGAAAACTGCTTGAAGTTTTTGCAGTTGAGGGAGAAGTTGCTTTCTCCAGAAAAAAAAAAAAAAAGTTTATTTTTAACCTTCTTTTACTGATATAAGAAGCTACAATTTAATTTATGAAAAATCTTTTTGGAAAGACTTACGCTGTGCTGTGAAAACCTAAACCTTGCACTGGGTTTAAAATCACTAAAATGGTCAGAAAAAAATGGGTTTATGTTTTTCAATAGATTGAGACTTTCCTTATGGTTATGCAAATATATATCAAACACACTTTGACTGGATTCCAACTCCAGAATCATAAAAACCAGGTTAATGACCTCTTCTAGGTTCCAGCTCTGTCAGTAAGCTCTGTATACATCTTGTTCATCCATGAGCTCCTTTTATCTGGAGTGCAGTTTTTCAATCAAGCAAAAATATTTTAAAAATCAGGTGTGACTTTAATGGTTCAGGCTTTACATCATTTAATGGTGCATGATGTTATCTGAGTGTGAAACAAAAGAAGAAAAAATTTGTTACTATAAATTCATTTGAAGAAAAATTTATTACTGTAAATTCATTTGTGTTAAAGATATTGATACTTTCAAAGTGTCATACAGTGCTTTTTTTAGGGGGGAGATTTGTTTGAAAGAAGGGATCATGACTTCCCTATCAAGTGTCATTATAATGTAAATTATTGATTTCTTAGAAAGAACAAACATGAGTTGTTCAATGATGATTCACTCTGATCTATATATGACCAATATTCTGGAAAGACTTCTCTTTTTTCCCTCTTTGATACTGTTTTGAGTTGGTAAAAATTGGAATAATTTTTATACAATAAGTCATTGCAGCTTCCTGACAGTTCAGATAATTTCTGTAGCATTCTGTCATCTAAATGGCTTGATGTGTTTCATATGAATAGAGATGGGAACATTTTGTAAGATATAACCACAAGATAATTTATTCATACAGAGAAGACATTGTATTTGATAACTGATAAATTTTGTTCTGTTTTCATGATAAAAGCGAAAAAGGGTGTGTGGATTGCAGCTGCTCACTTAGTAGTGTTACTGATGACTAAGGAGGGAATGAGTCTTTCTGAGTTATATAATCAGCTTAAAAGCTCTCCACATTCTACCTGTGACAGTTTATTAAAAAAAATAATATTAAAACAGGAATCCATCAAGTAGGGATCTTTTTCTTTTTTTAAAACATTTATCTGTTCTAGGTGAATGTAACAGCCATATATAGATCAGGTATTAATTATTTGAACAGTAGCTCTAGGAATATTTTTACAAGTAAGCACTGAATCTCTTCTGTATTTAAATGAAACTAAATATTTTGTTTATTTAGGTTCAGAGATTCTCATTTAGGAGATTCCCTATGAAGGGAAGGGTTGAGCATTTAGCTCACTAATTCAGAATTTGCTTGGAATTACAATAATTATTAACAACCGAAGGAAGTGGCAAATAAGACCTCTTTTCTCTGTACATCAGGGGTTAGTCCTTACCAAAATGGAGCTTTGAGTTGAACAGTGATAGTCTAAGTAAACACATAGCCCACAGGGCATTCAGGTTGCTTTACAGCTTGGGACTTATTATTGGGTCAGCAAAATGCTGAGTGTATGTTTACCTGTAGTCTCACTGAAGGTCTTTTATATACATAACATCTACACCTACCTAGAATCTCTGTAAAGGGAGTGGTGTTTAGAAGCCATGGCAGAAAAAGCCCAGAAAGAAGAGGGTTAAGTCCATAAGGAGTAACCCCCCCCCCCAAAAAAAAAAAAACAAAAGAAGGAGATAGTTCAAAAGATGTGGACTTGAGTGGGTTTTTTTGAGCAAACACAATCTCAGAGTAGAAGAAAAACCTTTTATAGTCATAAGCCCAAAGGTCTTTTCTTATCTCCAGGGAGGCTGAAGGTATGTTTGCATCACTGGTTTTCTTCTCTGGACCCCAGAGAGGGTAAATGCAGGGATCAGAGACTGGCATTAAGGTGGTAATGGGAGATTCCTGCTTTTATTCCCTTGCACGGGAACAGAGTCTGTCATGCACAGACCTGAAGCCAGAAAAGAGAAACAACAAAGAAAACAAAATAGCTGGTTTACTATGATCAGGAACAATTTTAGAAGATGCAGGTGGAAGAATCCCACCACAACTGAACTAGTCTCTGGCCTTCCTCTGACCTTGACCTTCATCCTGTGACCAGGCATCTAACACCACAGACAGCCTGTATTTCTTCCACTACCTGCATTTTTCTTTACTCTTGGTTTTATCTTAAGCAAGTCACATGACATTTTGAGACTTTGGCTACCTCAGGTGTATGATGGAAGAATTATTCCTACCATCTGGTAAAGCACATTAGCTCCATGGAAGATGCTGGTTAAGCAGAAAGTATCAGCACTGTACTGTTGAACACTTCTGCCAGGCTATTTTCTACGAGGCGTTCTATATTCCTCTGCATTTGCCAAATGGAATTTCACCTTTCTTTCTTAACAGGACGTTTTACCCTCCTGAGGTCCTTTTGTATTTTCCATAATACCTCAATGACTTCACATTTTTACAAAAATATTTCTTTTGTGTCACAAATGTATGTCAAAGAATCCAGAAGTTAGATACATGGGGTGTACTAGCTTTTCAAAGATCAGCCTTGGAGAGTAATCAGTGGAGGCTGGCTGAGCTATACAGCTCTATGTGTGTGAGGTGGTGATGTCTGTGTGGCACGGAGAAAGATGAGAGACAAGGGATTTATAATAATTTAGTGATGGTTTAACAGGAGACATTAAAAAAAGTAGAAAAATCCATCCATAATGTGAAAGTGGTTCTGTCCACTTCCAAATCCTTTTGTGTTCCTTTGTTTTCCTTATATGTGATACTGGAAGAATCTACTTATCTCTGGCAAAACTGGTCATGTACGCCAAGCCTGGAGCAGTTCCTAACAGTTTGGAAATAACTTGATCCTGGAAAAACACCTACCTGTATATTCAGGTAGTATTTCTCAAATTGTTGTTTCCATGTGATTTTCATCATCTCAGGATATTTTGAAAGATTCAAAATCTGGCGATGTAACAAGGCTGTTAGCAATACTGACAGCAATCAGCAGAGTAATTCTGTGGCAGTGGGTGGTCTCAAATACTCCTGGAGAGATAACTTAGGAAAACATTACTAGAAACCACGATGCAAGCTGAAAGTTTAGTACTATGGCCAAGTTTAGCAAGCAAGTTGTTGCAGCCAAGGGCTCCAGCGGCCCTGTTTCAGTGCACTTGCAAGCTTGGTTCTGCATCCCAAGCTGAGGGAAGGTCCTGCTAGGTTGCTGACTTCAGTGCTCAGCATGTCTCCTCCCTCTGACTCTGTGCAATGGGTCCAACAGCCAAGTTGTCACTTCTGTTTCATAGGGGAGCAGCGCACATATATTCATGTGCTTCAAAGCACCATGAGAGAACCAGCACAATCCTTTTCAGTTATCAACTTCTATATAAAGAAGTATAACAGGTAAAAGTGTTTGCTGCAAGATTACCTAGCATAAAGTCAGATGGTTTTCAGTTTGTAATTATGGAAAAAGTACATTGAACTGCATGTTCTTTATACCAAAACACTTCAGACTTAAGGGGGAAGAAGAAACCGAGCAGGTAGGATTTACTAGCCTTTGCTGCTTCTGTGGTCTGCAGGCAACACTCAGATTACTGTCTTGAGCAAAGCAACTCTTCAGAAATACAAAAAATTGTCACATTTATCTTAACTATTGAAACTGGTAAAAGCTGGGTGTTTTTGTCAAGTAGATTGTTGAATGGCTAGCACATTATTATCTTTTGAGATAACTGGGGCATACATAGGAAGTTTGAAGGAGCTATTAGTTCATGTATTACAATTCTGGGTGGGCTGACAGGAGTTTAAAAAACAAGTAACAGTCTACATGGCTCATCTGACTGCCTTGCATTATCACAAAGTTATAGGAGGCTGTCTCTAGGCCATCTGTGCAATAATAATTGCATTCTTTAAAGAAAAGATTGCAAAACTGCATGCTTAGCTCCTGATGTGAACATTAAGGTAGGCCATTCTACTGATGAGAGCATTGTGCTCTGCTTTGTGCTGTGTTAATGTGCAAGCCAGAGCAAGACTGTAAATAAAGATCCTTTTCTCTCCTTTACAAAAGCAGTTAAAACATCTCCAAGAAGGTCTGGCCTAGAAAGGAGCAGTAAGCACTGTCCTTTTTGGGCATCGGTATCACTGGAAGGAGTGTAAAGAGGGGAAGAGTATGACTTGCATGAATCTCTGGTATTCCTACCTTGCTCAAATAGCATTTGTGGAAGAAGATGGTCCCATCATACACAGTGTTACTGTGGCTGCAAAGACAGGAGGATCTATCACGCTTGTCTTCTGGAAACAGAAGATCATTCCCTGTATTTCAGTAGGGAATTACCCTATTATTACTGTATTATTGAAATAATACTGACTTCTATTTTAAAGCCTCCAGAAAACGAGATTTTTATTTCTTCTCTTGCCAGATTGTTCTATGGTTGAATGCAGGATGCTTTTTCCGGAAATATGAGTAAAAATGTTTCTTCCTGATTTAATCCTAACATTTTTATATTTTTTTTTCATTGTTAAACAAGTTCATGTGTTAAAATATCTTTTTTCCCCAAATGGATTTTAGTAGTCTTCAAAAAGTTGTAGGACACTACCTTACTCCCAAAAAGAAGCAGTTGTTTTATAATAAATGCATCTAATCCTTTTTCATGCTAAACCACTTTGTGCTCCCTCTTATCCTCTTTATCTGATTTAGCACTGCTCTTTAGGTAACATGGTGCCACTAATTGAATCCGATGATTCAAAGGTAGTCACACTCAAGTGCTAAGGAAAAGCACATACCAGTTGTTAAAGAAGGTGTTTTAAAAGGCTAAGAAAGGATTCAGTCATCAGGAAATCTGAAAGACATCATCTTTGACCTTACTAACTTGAAGTTCAGTTTCAGTAAACACCCTTCTTGCATAAAAGAATGCAAATCCACTGAAACAAATACAGCCATTTTGCATTCATTCTGAATATTAACTTTCACTAATAAGTCTTTTTAGTTTTATTTTTGGAGCAGCCAATGGTGCTTATCTTCTATTCTTAAGTATACTTTAAGTGTCCAGGACTTCCATACTTAATTTGCAAGCATGAGACATGTACTTCAGCACTTAATACTGGTAGGATTTGAATCCCACACTTAAAATTGATATGAACACAACAGTCAAGCTGCTTAAGTTGTATTTTTCGATAGTCAGGAGTGGCTGAGTTGAAAGCTGAATGCACCTTCTTTTTCTTCAGTAAGGGCATAAGATTGCTTACATCTCCTTTCTTTTATCATTGTTACTAAAAAATGAAGCATTATATATTTTTCCTATAGGTAATCTGTAGATACTATTTATTTTAATAGAGTATCACTTTATGATAAGGGGCAACAACATTGAAGATATTTTTTATTCCAAATTGTTTATTCATTTTTATTCTCTTCTAAAAACGTTTCTCTTTCGGAGTAAACAGTTTCTTGCTTCTTCCTATTAATTCACAAGGTTCCTTTCAATATATGTGCCTTACGCAAATTCACAATGTTTCCATTTGTTTTCTTTATCTGATATTTAGTGCAAATGAATGTAGTTAAAATTACAAAATGCATATTTTGGAACTGAATCTTTAAAGAGAGATTTTGCCTTGTAACTTCACCAGCTCCGCAGCAGATATTATCACCAGAACCAGACTGCAAAGGGTACTGTGTGGGGCTGCCAGAGAAAAAAGCTCTATAGTCCTTTCTTCCCTTTTCTGGATGGAAAGGTTGCGATCTTCAGCAGTGATTAGCAGCGTAAGTTATGCTGTAACTTTAAACAGCATACAATTACGTTGAGGTCCATTTTAGCAAACTGAAAATATGCAGGTGCCATAAATACAAGAGCATATGCTAGTCCTTTGCAGAATAAGTCTCTTATCAGGGATAGCAGTATCTGTATGTGCCATTTAGTTGACTTGGGCACAGGCAGAAAGTCTGACACACACAAAAATGCATCAGATTTACGGCATCCAAATGCACACAACCTGCTCAGTGCAAAGGCAGGCACCCCAAGAAGAGAGGATTTTACGCATGTGCGTGTCAAAGCTGATTTATATTTATGCAGTGGATATTTGCCTATGGCTTTCTGAACATGTGGCAATGTGAACGGGGCTCTGGCTACTGCACTGACCAACCTGGTAAACACTCGTACTCCTCACATAAACTCCTTTGGGTATTGCATTAGCATAATTTGTAGGTGGAAAGAGATATTTGTACAAAGGAGGTGTATTCTGTTATATTTGTCTTTTGTTTCACAGCATAGTGCTTGGCATGTTGAGCTGGGCAGAAAATTTTCTATTCTGCATAGGATCTGGATAGGCAGCAACACCATTGAAATAATAATTCATATAGTGGGTCAGGAAATTTACAGTTTACTGCAAATAAATAGGAGAATTTAGACTTGGCTGCAGCTCTGTTTTGATGATATCACAACTTTAGAATCATATTATTTATACTGAAAATCTAACATTTTCAATAACTTCATTGCAGCAGGGTTGTTTTATCTCATTTCCCTCAGTTAGTCAATCCAGAAATTTTAAACTCAGACCATAATTAGTATGGTTATAGATACATAAAATTATGCTTTTACTGTCACATGCTCAGGCCAAGGATAACACTGATCTGGTGAATGTGTTAAACTCTGTTCTCACAAGTATTTTATCTGAGGCATTGCTGAGATAGATTATCAGGACTGCTGGGGAGGCTTTTTGCATGCCTAGTTTGTACTGCTGTAGTTGACAGCACCACTGTCACTTTCTTTACACAAGAACTTGATTTTTCTGAAATAAATTTTTCCAAAATAACAAATAATCCCTATTCTGGTCTAGCTCTTGAGAAAAAGATTTTCAGCTGTAGTTTCATTAGTTATTCAAAGACTGTTGATGCCTATGTTCAATAGCAAAGAAGTACGCTGGGCAAATTTCTAAGTTTTTCATGTCCTTGGTTCCCAGTCCAGCTAGGTGGTTTAGATTCAGATGTACATTAGAACACTGAGTAAGTGCTTTTGAGTAAAGATGCATATAACTGTTTTGCTCTCATGGGGTATAAAATATTTCTTGGTTTGTTTTGGGTGATTTCAAAATCTAAAAGCTTAGCACTGATATGGGATTTTTTAAAAGAAATTACCTTAAACAAGCCTATGTGTACTGTAGAAATAAAATATATCAGAGAGTATAGAGAGCTTAAAACCCAAACTCCACAGTTTTGTTTTTCCTCTTATTTTACCAATATATTGTGAAAAATGAGTGCTTATTTGTTTCCTGAAGTAGCCTATCCATAGATGGACACTGTGCAAAATAGATAAAAAAGAAATGCAAGCTGAGTGCTCCTGAAATTTTCAATAATATTTTTTTTCTATTTTTTTTCTGTTGTGTATAGCAATAGTAAGGGACCCCCTTGAGATGTTTGTTCAACCTTGTGCATTGTAAAACCCTAAATTCCAGTGCAGAAAAGCTGAAATCTTGGTGAAACAAATGTTTTGCTGTGTGGGTTTGCTCTACAGCTTCAGGAGAATGTAAGGACTATGAGTGGAATCCATTTTGTTTAATTTTTGACATCTGGATGACCACCAAATATACGCTATTTCTCCTAGGCCCTGCTGGTAAAGAGGAAAAGACAACTAAAGATGATATATCTAGTACAACAATAGCCACCTGAGTTTTAACATATGAGTGTCAAATATCTGATCCCAAAATGTGAATGTGTTAATTTAAAACACCTAAGCTAAGTTAGCTGTAGTTTAACCGAAATCAGGAAGCTGTTCTAATTCAGTAGCACCGTGTGACGAGATCAGGCAGCATTTTACCTTCAGTGGGCAAAGTTAAAAAAATTATGTTTTGGGTGGTTAAATCTTTAGCTTTGAAAAAAAAAATATATCTTTAGCTTTACAAAAAAAATGTTTAGCTTTGTGCAGTTTGTTGCTGAGGCAGTGGGCCAGGAAGGGATTTACAATGCGAGGGTGCACTACAGCTCTTTAAAGAGGGTAAGTTTTTTGTGGAAAGTTGTATTTGGTCTTTGTACTTCAGAAACAGAAAGCAGTTTTAAGGAAATACAAATTCAAATTCAGAATGCTATAACAAACACATAATAATGGAGAAATATTCCCTACCAAATCCATGCCTGCCAAAGTTAAAAATAAGTCTAATAAAAGTTAGTGTTTGGTAAAGGCAGATTTCAGATCTTTGCTTAGATATACTGATATACTGATTTAGTCTGATTTTCATGAAGTAGTAATGGTTCATGCATTGATCAAGGGAATTCTTTTGTAGTATCTGTTTAAAATTTCTTCCCTAAGCTATTTTGGGCATTTGATTATCTCCTATTCTCTTGTAACACAGATGCAAAGAAAATGGTAAAAGAATTTTAACTCATGCCAAGGGTGTTTGTAATATTATTCACAGAAAAGGAAAAGCAGAGCTTCTAAATAGATTTAGGTGCAGCTAGAGAAAAATATTGGCTTTCCAGGCTGCATGGTCCTCAGGAGTGAGGAGGAGAGAAAGAAAAGACATGTGCACCTCTGGGTGACAGCGAGAGGAGGAGGCAGCACCAGCATCTTCCTTATACAGCTCTGTAGGCAAGACTGTTTGTCTGGTCACATACCCAGCAACATTTGCTGCCCATTTTCTGTCCCTTTGGGCCAGCACAGAACTGAGTCTACGGTAGGAGCTGTGTCCATGGCAGGCCCTGAAGTGCTGTTCCTGCCAGAGCCCCAGGGGACCAGGGCTTCGAGCACCTTTTGAATCAGGTAAGACAGCAAACAGAATCAGCTGGGAAGCATCTCTGCAGTTTAAGAGCTTCACTATGTAATCACAGTACCAATGAATGATCTGGTCAGTAAAATGAGATTACTGAATCATTACAATGTGCCACTTTATTTTCTTTTATTAATATATTTTATATTTTATTTTTTATTTCCTATATTAATATATTTTCTTACTTGGAGGCTGCAAGAGAACACCACTTTTATGAGAGTATCTGACCACAGCTTTTATGGAAGGAAAATGTGCCTTGCTGTCTGCTGCTTTTAAGATATATGTTATAAGAAAAGCTTTTTCAAAAATAAGTAATACAGTGAGAAGTGTGCTAGTCTGTGTCTTGGGACTTCTGGAGAGAGTGAATTTTGCTCGTGCTAGTAGAGGTGATCACAGTTGGCATCTGGACATCGAATGAACAAAAGTGCTCCAAAGGAAACCAGGAGGGATCAAATATTCTTTCAGTCACTTTCTATGATAGCTTAACTTATTCCTGCCTTACAGTCAGAATAATTCAGCTTTCTTCTCTCTGCATTGGCTGCTCTGTAGTTTAGTTGTCCCAAGGCCTGGTTTATTTAAGCGTATGCTGCATGATGCTGTACATCTGATGTGACTCCTCAGCACTGTTGGCTTCCACCCTGCAGGCAGGATTTAAAGAGGATTGCAAATAGAGTAGTATGCAATGTTTTCCTCAAGAGAAAAATACTCCAATTTTTCTGCCTTCTAATGAACAAATTGTTTTGAGGAACATGTAGTTATTTGCTGAAAATGTTTTTGTGCTAGTGGAAATGTTTATCTAAGTTGCTTGCCTGGTTTGTCTACAGAAATGTTAATGCTATTTTGTGAGATAGTTTTGAGATTTGAGGTGGGTTGGAATGGACTACTATCATGGTTAAAATTGTATTGTATTTCTTCAGCTATCACAGGAGCCTGATACTATTCCATACCATTGCAGAGGTCTCTAAGTTAGTGTAATGCCACTTCTTAAAGGTTGAGGTTGCCTTTCAAGTCTTTTCTTGGATTCAGGTTGGTGAATCATATTGCATAGATTTTTCAGTGTTTTAGATGCCTATTATAATTACATGTCTTTGAACAGTTTCCCTTCTCACATTTTCAGAAAATCAAACAAATTTTGCTCTGGTATTGAAATAAATTTTACGCTGAGGTAAGGGGCTAAGCAGAAGTGATCTTGTCAGTCTGTGCTGTTAGAATATACACATGTAGACTAGATAAATTCAAGTAGATGAGGTGGTAGCTGAGATAATAAAACATTTATTCATCCTCACCACTCAAATTTATCTTCCTATTACCTGATTCCCCCTGTTCTTAAAACAAGGCCTATGCAAGGTGCAAGATATTGGTGACGAAGAAGGTAGACTTGAGGTGACATCATTCATCTCTGAGCTAATATCAGATTCTCATGACTTCTCAGAATACGACAAAATGGCATTTCTAATGTTTATCCCTTTGTCCCATCTTTCTGTCCTTCATGTCTTGAGTTTCTTCTCTTTTCTTACATTTTTTCTCCCTTTTTTCCCATTAAAGAGGAAGACACTTCCTATTATAAAAGTTCCTTTTATTAAAGTTCCTTTTTTCCTACTATAGAGGAAAAAGTTCCAAAACTTAACAAAAGCAGCAGTCGTGAGCACTGTTCATGTGTAAGTAAGGTGAGTGGTATGTGAGCATTCAGCAGATGTGGAGCTGATAATCATGAGACTGCGTTCAGAGGCAGTAGCAGAATTATTCTTAAACACTGTTGACAGTTCACTAATTTGTCCCTGTCAGAGACACCAGTACTCTAAACCTCTCAGCTGCTGCAGGTGGCTGACCTTTAATAAATATACACTGCTGCAAATAATTTGCTTTCTTCTGGCAATCTGTGGTACTCTGTCCCCTTCAGTACAAAATATGCAACCACCCACTGCATTTTCAAATTATGTTCAAATTAGGTGAGTGAGAGTTAACGGTTTGGCATCTCATGTTCCTGAAAGTTTTTCACTGCAGTAAAGGCTTTGTTTATAGTTCTGAAAAGTCTTACATGTATGCATAGCAAATATTATCTAATACAATGTCTGTGATCAGAAAGATAGTAGACTTAAAAATTGTCACATTTTCGTATGTAAATGAGTTTTTTTGTATAATTGTGTAGGGCACCAAAGCATTTGAACTTATTTTGATTGATTTTCTTTAAAAAACAGGTTCTAAACATATTTTGAGTATTTAGAAATGCTTGCATAACATATTAAATATATTTAGTTTTCAGAAATTGGTGAAAACAGTTCAGTGACATGGCTTTCTCCAAGCAAATGTGCTTGGTGTATTAGAATGATAAAAATGCAGCTTATAAAACTCAGGCAAAATAACAATAGTTAAAAGAACTGAAAGAATTGTGTCCCAATTATTTCATAGTTATTAATTCTATTTTGTGCATTATTGAAATGCCTGTCTAGTTAACCAGAAAGTTTCAAAGAAGTAAGTGAACCCAGGAAAATGCAGGAATAGGGGCAGAGGGTGGGGGGTGGGGTGTGGCTGGACAAAGATAAATGTGGTAAATGGTTATATGGGAAAGTGATTCAACTGTGATTTAGTTGTGAAATTTTCAATTGACAAGCTTTTTGAGATGGCTTATAAACTGCCTCTTAACTAGGAGATAACTTGCGTAGACTTTCACTTCTTGGGCGGGTGATGTCATCTATCAAAAGGGCAAGGAGGAACTAATTTTTCTTTAAAATTCTTGGGCTTATTCTTTCCAGTGGCATGAGAATATTTGTTTTGTAACTTCTCATGCTGTGTTTCCACCAGGCTGTAATGCATCTGGAGGCGGTAACCCCCACCCATGGGACCAGAGAATAGACAGCAACATGCACAGGACTGCTGCTCTTAGAGTGGTGACTCTTTAGTGATATAAGGGATGATCAGTTTGCAGGGAGAGGCATTATCCTTTGTAATGTCAACAGATGTAGTCATAAAAAGAAGTGAACTCGCGGCCACCCTTCACCTGGTGTGTGAGGCAGAAAGCACACCTGCAGCTTCTGACCCTCCTGGGTGATC
Source organism: Falco biarmicus (assembly GCF_023638135.1). Lineage (NCBI taxonomy): Eukaryota > Metazoa > Chordata > Aves > Falconiformes > Falconidae > Falco > Falco biarmicus. Next base: position 59,326,056 of record NC_079289.1, on the reverse strand, counting down.
AGATAAAGCATACTGCCTCTCCCTGAAAACTGTGCTGCCCTCACGTAAGGTGGAGGTGTAGCTGCTGCTGCCTTTGGGCTGGGTAGATGCTTCCTCAGGTTCCCTTCTGGGGGAGTCCTCAAGCACTGAGCTCATTTGCACATGAGCTTTCATCCCACTCCTGCCCACTAGACCTCGGTGGCATCTCCTAAGGAGTGAAGCCATTTTTGAAAAAAGTTCAATTCCCTGATCTTGTCAGCGAGCAGTTTCTGTTTTGCCGTCAGGATGAGCTATGCATGAACCCCTCTGCATTGCCTCTTGTCTGCTGTGGATCCATTATAGCCCGTGTACCTCTAAGAGGATCACTGAGACTTAGCAGAAGCTATTAATGCACTGACACATCCGTAACAGTTTACTTGCTTTTTTTTTTGCTAAAATCCTTTGCTTTGGAGTCAGGTGAAGATTATGCTTATAATTGTTGGAATGAGTTAAACGTTTACCGGATCAGAATTTGATCCCTATGCAAGCGTGAGGCTCACAGATATAAACAGCATTTGGTGAATCTGCCTGCTTTGACTCAATACAATGAGAAAAGAACAGATAAGGTACTTTAAGAAACAGATCTTCTCTAATCTAATCTACTCTGTGTATAATTTGATTTTATTCTGACTCACAGGAAAGGCGATTTTTTTTGGACATCTTTACAGAAGCAAGATCAGCAGCCTTTCTGTCTTGAAGACCATATATTTTAATTAGTTTAATAGCTCAAAGGCTGCGAATGTAAGTCCCTTGGTGTGAAACATGGGGAGACAGGCAAAGGGAATGTCACAAAGTATGTCTATGGAAGATACATAGCCTAGAGGGTAGTAGTCACCAACTTCTGAGGGTCCCGTTGGGAATACTGCACCCTTTTAAGGGTTTTGCAGCCACTATTACTCAGGCTCATCAAAAGTATTGTAGCATATTTAGGCTCTCAAACAGCTGTCTCAGCAGGACCCCTAAATAACTTCTATCCAAGCCTGCCCAGCTTGGTTAAAAAGTCCATCAAAAAAGCAAAATGAGAACTAAGCAAAGAAAAAGCTTTTCAAGAAAATACCATCTTCTCCCCAGACAAATCTGTTTGACTACAAGTTTCTCAATCCTCCTACATAATTTGGCAGCAGAATCAAAAGACTTCATATTATTTTTTTGTGGTGCAGAGCTGATCTTCATCTTCTTGCCAAGGTGACCCCTTTGCTAGAGGGCAAAACCCTACCCTGTTCTTCCTTCTACGATGATCGTCTGCATCCTCAAAATATTGGCTCCAAGACTGTTTAGACACTTAATTTTGACACTAAGTCTACATGTACTACTAAATAAAAGAAAACCAAGGATCTTGATACAGTTCATAACTATTTTCTTTAGGATTAGCTTTTCCAGAGCAGACTGGTTGTCTGGAAACAACATGGTATCTGGCCTTGGCTTTCCTCTAGACCCTGCGTGGGGAACCTGTTGCTGCCCTTCAGAGCATCATTTCCATGCATGGTACCCAGGCTGTTGCAATCTCTGGGTAAGAGGCAGGTGCTTAACCCTGCAAAACTTGGGACACAGTTGAAGCACACCATGCGGTGGTTGTTTCCACTGCCTTTTGCCAGTCTTTATGGAGTGAAGTGTCTGCAGAAAAGTGACTAGGATTTTGTTAGAGAGGGTAGTAAATGCAGTCTTTGGCTGTGTGAGGAAATATCATATAAGCAGTGGGAAAACTTCTGTGATTTAGCAGCGTAGGTGTACCATAAGAATCTCACAAGTTGTGGTGCAATGTTCAAAAACTCCCTTTGAGCTGTGTGGCTGAGGTGACAATGTGGGCTCTTGAGATATTTAATTTTGCTGCAAACAAGATATCTGGGAGGAGTTAACATTAATGTGACTGCACTGCTTCTGGTATCAGAACGGTGCCGCATGGGCATGTCTGTCTGCTTGTTGTTGCTGGGGTAGTCTTTGCCTTACGGTTCTTGGATGGGCTAGCCAAGGCACCAAGGCTCCTTCTTATCCTCCTATCATATCCTATCCTATCTTCCTACAGGTCATGGCCTGTAGCATGCGTAGCTGGATCTCCCCTTGACTATCTAAAACAGATTTCCCCCACTAGGACTGTCATGTAGCCTTTTAAATAGCCTATCTCTTTCTATATGTGTTCTGTATATGTTGCATCTCCATTTGGGGACACCCAATAAATGTGTGTTATATTCTTTTTACTATCTATCCTCAGTCCCTGCCTTTCTTCATTGTTGGTATAACCCTTCAACTTTTGTCATGATGAAGAAAAAGGATGAGTCAGGAAGTCCACACAAGCAGAAAGAGATTCATGTTATCTTTCATATCTGTCTTTAGATTTTGGGTCCTTTGCAAACTTCATTTTGGTAAGGATAAGTAGAAAATATGTAATGTTTACAACCAAGGGCTTTCCAGACATTTACAATGATTTCTGATGTCCAAAATTCTTACAGCGAGCTTTGAGCCTTGCTGCACTACAGTCCTTGACTCCCACTGACCTTTAAGAGAGACCTACAAAACAGTCATTACAATTTTTCTGCCAGGACAGATTTTTTTTTGCTTTCTGCCATAATATATAGAAGGTGAAATAGAAAAACAAAGTTGCATTTGTTGAAAAATTGCTATCCCTCAGTACGTTTTGGCATCTTATCTTATGCCTGAGGCAAATGTTGAAGCTCCATTATCTCGTTCACCACCAGTACCTCAGTTTCCCTGCTGGGGTTTAGTGAGGGCTATCACCGAGGCTTTTGTATGGCAAAATCTGCAAGCAGATGGATATCTGTGTTCCTACAGTGTCCTGAGGGAATACAGAGGTTGTGTACACGTGTGCCTTAAGTAGCACTGTTGGTAACAGTTACAGTCCTGCCCAGAAATGGTCACTATGAATCTCTTTGATTTATGTATTTGATGCATAGATTAATCAGGTCAATTGATTTATGTATGGAAAATTCTGGATTTATACATTAAGAGATATCAGAAATGGTCACTATGAATCTCTTTGATTCATGTATTTGATGCATAGATTAATCAGGTCAATTGATTTATGTATGGAAAATTCTGGATTTATACATTAAGAGATATTCTGCTTTTAACAGACATTCTTCTTTTCTCCCAAGGGTAGGAGGTGTTTCTTAAGGTTCTTGATGTTTTTCTCTTCTTTCCTGTTCTCAGCTACTAGAATCGATAGTGGGTGAAATGTAGACCTTTATTTAGCTTGTAGATTAAAAAAACACTAAGGTGGTAACCCTTTCAAAGGAGCCAGGGTACCCAATTGTCAGCAGTGAAGAGCTGTACTCTTGGGCCCAGCCACCAAGTCATCTTAAAGGCACCTTAAAGAAAAGGCTCCAGCTGACATATGACTACTTTGCCCAGTATTTCTTTGCTTCCTAAGATGTGTCTAATGCTGTGGTATGAGCAATAATTTTTAAAATGATAGTTCAGCAACTTTCTATTTTGTCTGAAAGAAGGGTTCAGTAGAGGAATAAAGACTGGATATTTTGCACACGAAGTTTGTGATATAAAATATAAAGCTTCAAGAATTTATTTCAACTTTCCTGTTAATTTGTCATTTTAAGATGAACATAAAAAGACTTGTTGCAGGGGGGCTGATGTAAGGGGTGTCCACTTATTGCTCTCATCTTGAAATGTAGTTCATTCTTCTGTATACTTAACCAGGATTTTGCAGTCTTTAGACAAATATGGAGTAAAAATAAAGCTTGAAGATGCTTGTCCAGCTTGACTGAAGAATGTCATTACAGAATATATTTTCAAATTTATGTAATAATACATCATCCTCCAGTACAACAGGAGGATGTTTCTTTCTTAGGCATTCTGGGACTACTGAGGAATGAGCTTGTTTTATGCATGTGGTATTGATTGTTTACTTTTAAAATTGTGCAAGCCCACAAACTACCCTTTTTTTCACCACAAGTGGATTTCGCTAGCAAGCTAGCAGGCTTGAAATCTCTCCAGCCAGCACTACTGCAGCTGAATAGCCCCCCCGCTCTTCTCTCCAGAAACTCAACAGTCACTGGTGAGTCCTTAGAGATGCCTCTGCTCCCTGACATGACTTTGCCCCCTCTTCCAGGTTCCGAATATGGCCCTTAGTTGAATGGTTTTGCTCAGAGTCATGGATTTAAGGGGTGAAATGTTTTTCAGGGTTGTCACACTTTGCTTTCAGAGTGCATGGTCCAGCTGGTATCAAAGGGTGCCCTTTACAGTCTCCAGGAAATCATGACTGCTTTAAATATACAGTTCAATTCCTCTGCCAAATCCTGTTAGATAATGAGGAAACTATAGCTCCTAACAGTGAATTCTCTTGGTAGCATACCCAGTTCTTCTGTGCTCCTAATGGAAGTGACAGGGCAGGCTCAAAATGACTATCAGATCATCTAATCTGGTCTTTTTTCTGTGACATAAATTATTCCATCCACATTGGTGACCTCGACATGCCAAGGCATAGTCAGGAAGAGGAGATGACCGGAGTGCAGATGTCAGTGCTCAATTTTTATAGATTTGGTATTTCATTTACCAGAGCTTGAGCCTTTCCAATGCATTGGTTTTCACTTTCATCATGAATAACATCGTGCTTGCCAGCTGCCTGCCCAAATGAGAATTGTGCATTGAATCAACAAAAGAACTAGGGATGCAGCTTTACAAAAAGCAGTTTATAACAAAAAGGGAAATAGAGCTGAGATACTGGAGTTGGCTGCCATATCTTCATGATCTGTACAGTTGTGTGTTTTTCTTTTTCCTAATATTATGCTGACACTGTATCAAGTGTCTGGCCTAAATGCAAGAGAGAATTGGGAGAAAGTATTACATAAATGGAATATTAGAATTTACTACTGCCTTTGAGAAAACAGTGAATTTGACTTGGTCTTTGCAGGCACAAATTATTGAGATGAATTTTTTCATCACTTAGTCTTTATGTTTTGCTGGAATTTTTATAAGTCCTTTCACCATGGATCTCCATTTTTTGTTTTGTTTTTAAGGGCTTGATTCAATAAAAAGATAAATTGGTTCTTTGCTGCATGTTTCATACCCCAAATGATACAGGATGTGCTGAGACATATAGAAAATATATACTCTGAGATGCTGGGAATATCCGAGTTTATACACATGATTTACAAAGGTACTTACAGCTGGAACTTCTAGAGCTAGGAGAGGAGATGAGGATGACAGATATGCTGAATAATAAAATGTATTTCATTTCAAAAGAATAAGAAGCGACAATTACTCATGCATCTTTTTTCCTTGCGTCTGGTTTGCGGCAATCTCTCAATGAAGAGCTAGATAAAAATAAATAAATGAAGAGGAGATGTTCTGAGGCCGCTTTGGGGGCATTATTCCAAACTGACAGCCGTAAATAACGAAAGAAGGTAAATGTCAAATTACATCCCATCACAGCACAGCCCTAGTTAATTTAGCTACCAGAAAGGGTGTTCTGAAGGGACATTTTCCTGCCATATGGCACACTGCAAACAAAACTACATTTTCCCTTGGGCTTCCTTTAGCTTGGGTACACTCCAGTTCCGGCCTCTTTCTTGTCTTCTCCTTCATCCAAAAAAGGGTTCGTGATCTCTTAAAGCTTCCACATGATGCTGTGGTTGCGGCTCTGTGACGAGCAGTGTGAACTGGGGTTCCATACACACTGTCAGCCAGAAGCAGCACCAGGGTCGAGCTTTTCTGCAGCTTCCTGAGACACCACAGACACCCAGCACCCACTTCGCAGGAGCTCCAAGCTTTCACTTTGCACAAGAATCTATAGATGCAGCATCTGGTTTACTGCTCTGTGTGCTTAAATCCCCTCCTTTCTCTCACCTAGCAATAAAGGAGAGTCTGTCTTTAAAAAAATGCAACTTCCCTTTCCAGTTTGGTTCACTGGGGGATCTTGATAGCTGGACTGATGTTCCTTGTCTGGTAATGAGTCACTTTTTATTTTTAAATTTGCCTGGCTTCACTTCCCTGATCTAACTATCTTCTTGGATGGTGTCTTCATTTAAACAGAAGATTTTCAAGATTCAAGAATCTCCATTAGTTAGTGATGTCGCTACTGCTTTAGATTTCATATGGAAATGGAAGTAAAAATAATAATAGATATGTCAAGCTATTCTCATGATTAAAATATAAGCTTTTGTTTAACAAGGGTATACACAGGGAGTTCATAAAATCAGACTAGGATCCACACCATAATGCAACGTTCATATGTCCTCACAGTAACTGTATTTTATGAGCTCCACCACATCAAACTGTGAACATGCCTTAAATTTCTGCAGATTCTATTACCACCTGCAGTTTTTCAAACAAAGAAACCTAATAAATTATCAGCATAGGGATTCAGGCAGTAATAGAAAGAGAGTGACTGTGGAATTCATGTCTTTCATTACAACACTATGAAAAAATCCAGTAAAATGGTTTTACCAACAACCTGTGGCAGAGCTGGGAATTTCCTGGGGCTCAGCCATTACGCAGCAACTGGTTACTGGGGACAACGACCAGCCCAATGACAGGTCTGAAGCAGCTGAAATTAATGGTATTTCAGTCCCTGAAATTCCTATAGAGGCTCCCAGCTGCCTGAGGCACCTTTGTGTGTAAGTCTGGCCCTGTCTTCTTAAATGCTGTAAAGGATGAGATACAGCCTCCAAAATTACCTAGGCTGTCATTGAAAGCATTGCCCTTTGCTTCCAGTGACCTTTTTGGGCTGTAAGTAATGATGATTTTTGGCTCTTATGTTTGTTGGATTTTTGTTTGCCAGTCTGAGCCCTCAAGTTGCCTGCCCCAGAGTAACCCTTGGGATGGACAGGCAAAGTGACTATGTGCTTTGCTAGGACTGATCTTGCTTCGAATTCAAATAAATCCCACTAATTCAAATAATGTCTTTCCTTGCCAATACCAGAAGATGTATTGCTGAAGCTGAAGCAACGGCAGGTTATCGTTAGCTGTCCTGAGGCAAAATCCAGTGCTAGGTACAATGGCCCAGTGGTGCCCGAATCACTTGTTTTGAGCTTCTTTCTTTCTACAGATGCGTCTGCACGAGTATATACACAGATATGCAAGCTATTTCATCAAACACACTCAAAAAATAACTAGAAGCAATTAAAATCTGAATGTACTGTCAATGGTGTCTCATGATGTTATGCTAAAATGTTAGTTATTTGAAGCTGTAGTTTTCTGTAAATGTACTTTTTTTTAGAGAACACAAGAGTATAGATTCTTGTCTGAAGATAAAAATATAAACTAGCAAAACCAAGTTAACTTAGACAGTAAGTTTGCCCTCAAAGAAAAGTAGGAAAAAAAAAAAAAGAAACCCTGAGAAATATGAAAAGTTATAAATGCACTTTTCCTGCTGCAGGCTTCTTCTTGTATTTAAGTGTTTGTTGTAGATACTATAGATATAATTTTACCTTTTTTTTCTTACAAATTATTTTATAATCTGCTGAAAAAAAGTCACAGACCGTGCAGGAATGCTATATAATTTTGAGTGTACAGCAATAAACATTTTTCCTTGTGATGTAACCCTTGCATTCTGACTTCGTGTATCTGATTCAGGATCACAGGTTGTTGGTGTTAAGAAGGTTGTTGAATTAATCACAAATAACATGGAAGGAGAATGAAACTTTGTCCCTATGCACTGTTAATAAAAATACCTTGATTTCAATTTGTATTTGCACCATATTTTAATTGTTTGCCAAACAACTTTTACAAATGCATGTTAAAAAGGCAATAATTGGCCAGACTAAGGTATTCCATTTGCTTATGTAACAAGGGGCCAAACCTGGCCTCTCTCAGGGACTGGATCAGCAAATTTGGTGCTTACTTCATTTGAGATGCTGTTGCAGTGCTTTAAAAGATACATGCAAGTTGGAGAGACTGGATTCCAGCTGCTGGCTTGCTTTTCATAACATGCATCCAACTTTGGTTATTTTTTGTTGCAGATGGAAGATATGATCAGAGCAGATACAGATATCCTCAAACCAGCGCTCACCTAAATCTGACAAGGGGGTGCAGAAGCACAGATTTCACTGTAGGCCACACAGCTACAACCTTATTCCAACTACAATCTTATTAGTGTACTTTAGTGTTATCAGCACCTGAGCAAACTAGTGCATTCAGCTATGCTTTTGCCAGCATTACATGGATTTCTCCAGGGAAAGTGCTGTATACAAATACTTAAACTCTCCCTGGTAACGGCCATTATTGGCTGAATGAATTAGCACAATTTGTGCAGTTGGTTCTCATTAACCATAGTGTGAACATGTAGATCTCTCTATTTAGGCTCAACAATCCCTCTGTCCCCTGTGCGGGAATTTTCGTGCTCTTCTCAGCAAAGTCAGTGCATTGACTTCCCAGCCTCTTCAGAAGGAACAAGAGAACTTCAACATATACACGAGGGAAGACAAGACGATGAGACTGTAACATTACTGAGATGTTTTTTAATTCATTTTTTTCTCTTTCCTCCTTTCCACCATTTTACACCTCCTCTATAACCTCCTTGCTTTAGGGAGTTCAAAACTCATACAATAATTATCACCCCATCCCTCCTCTTCACAGCTACTGTCTCAGGAACTGTAAAGTTTTTTTGTATCCATCATTCCACCTGACCTTTAGGCAGAGCAGATGTCCTTTGAAATCAATTATACGGAAAGGAAAATTGTTTGCTTAGGTTTGTGTTATGCGGTTTAAACCTAGTGACTACACAAATATTGTATAACTGTTGCTGGTTGTGTAGTTGTTATAGGCTGAACAATTCTATTTCTCCCACTGTGAAGTAACTTGCATTAAAGGTCAGTGTTAAAAGTGTCATTTGTTGTGACTTCTTGGCACAGAAGGAATCAAGATTATTCCCCTGGAGGAAGATGTTGCTCAGTATTAGTTTGTTCTTTGTTATCTATCGGCATAGCTGCAGCATCAATGTGAGATCTGATGCAGATACTGTGTTCCATATCTTCCAAGATTGAGTAAAGGCAGTTATCTATTGTGTAGAGGATATGATCTAACTGTAATCTCCATTGTTTGGTCAGTTGTGGTGCCTTGACATCTTTAGAGCTTTAACTTCACAATAGGGATCTTCAGACTGAATGTGGTAAGATAGGGACCCATGCTCTTGATGTTGATTTTGATGCTGTTCTGGTAATGAAAATACTAATACTCAACAGAACATCATCAATATTCACTATTTTCCTGTATCGACGCATAGCATTATCTGTAGTGGAAGACCACGTTGCCCTTTGTCTTGACAGATTACTGCTGAGGGCTTGGCTAGTTTATGGTTTATGTTACTCCTGGCCATTGTTTTGGTGTCAGTCTTCAGCAGATGCTGGAAATGTAAGAGGTGTGGTGCAGAACTATGGGTAGTCCTGACAAATGTCTGCAGTTTCAGAATGGATCCACCCTCCAGCTCCTTAGAACAGAATTTGATGAGTTGAAACACAGAGGCTGTGATACCAGAAAGCTATAAAAAAATATGACTGTGTGTATGGGTAGAGAAGGTAATAATAACTATATGCATTTCTTTTTCTGTTTCATATTTAGAGCAATTTGCCATTCAAAAAAACTTTGACTAAGATACTTCTGATTTCCTCGCTTTTCTTTAAAATATAAACAATAGGTACAAAATTTCAGTGTTGTAACAATCTTACTATTTCTGCTGCAATCACAAGATACTGATGTTTTAGTTCAAGACAATGTGATGTCTTAAGCATTTGTGATAAAGCAGTACTAGGTGTCTGAAGTATGTATAGAAGGTATGCACTGAGGTTTCGTAATATGTATGTGTTTTATTCCTTTACATATCTGACTCAAAAGTAGATGATTATAGTGGAATCTGGGGGCTGTGTTGCTCCCTGTCATTTCAAGCAAGAAAAATTCTGAAGGTAAAAGGAAATTTAGCGTTTGTGTTTGATTTGCTGTGGCACCTTGGAAGATCATGTCATTAACCTTGATGGAACATTTCATGATGCCAGTTCACATTCAAAAATAGTCTGGTGTATTTTTTGACTCCTTGCAGAGCATTTTGAGGCAGGACACATTTGGACAGACTTTGAGCTGCACAATCAAGTGTAAGTATCCAATTAGTGGTTATTGTTCTCTGAGAAGATTGATAGCTCTCACTGATGTGACTGCCCACTTTACAGTTAGGATGATCTTTAAGTGACTGGCCTCCTTGAGAAGACCTGACAATTTTTTGGTAGCCTCTCAGGGTAGCCTTGCTTTGGAAAAGGACCGAGCATGAATTGTTCTCTCTCTCTGAGCCTATTGCTTCTGGGAAGGGTGGCAGTGAGTACTGCAACAGTATTCTAGCATCTCAGAATCTTTTAAAGAAGAAGATATGTGAGAGTGTAAGAATTTCTTTTTAGCCTTTATTTTCAAATAGAAAAAAACTTTCCTTCGTGTTCCTTCTGAATCTTGAACACTCCCTTTATCTTCCCCAATTGTGCTATGTGTCGCTGTATCATAGCAGGTAGCAACCTCCTAGCATTGCCTCAGCCTCTGTAAACTGACTGGCTGCTGCATGTCTCTCCCATGCTATTGCAAATGAGAGAGCCAGACTTGCTCTGGCATCTGTGTTAAAGTGAGGAGTGTGTAACGATATTATATCTGGCAAGTCGTAAGGATGCCTTGTTTGATCACATCAATCATTGGCTTTGTGACTGAGACTTTTTAATGATAGTACCAAGCAGATTCGAGGAATCTGACTGAAACAGAAAAGGCCGGACCCAAAAGGAAGATGTCAAAATCTAAACAAGTCTCAAGCAGAATTCAGAGACCGTACACAAAGTTGTGATGTGGAAACTGCCGTTCATCTGCTTTCTAACCCTGGAAAAGCAGCACGAGTGCTGCTCTCTTTGACTGTAAAAAATTTTTGGGCACCTGGAATCTGACTTGTAAGAATATACAGGCGCCTCCATTCCTGATGTGGTCAAATAGCTTGCACTTAAGTGCCCTTTAGATCCAAAGATTATCTTCCTTTCCTAACCCTCTAGAGCTCACTAACATAGACTGAATACACTGAACACAATGTGTTTGTGCCTGCTGCTGCTGTTTGAAAGAGCTGGAGAAAACTGAGACAAAAACCGGTTTCTTGATGCCTCTGAGACAAAAGCCCTGAACTCTGGATGGTTGGAGAGTACTAGCATTAGATATGGGGTGGGTAGCATTGTGCAAAATATGAGCCCAATCTGCCAAGCTCTGCTCATCGTACTAGCCTACACTCTGAAACTGGTCACAGGGAACAGGAGGAGGAAACTGAAGCAATCTGGTATAGGACAGACAACATGAAAATGTGTGCGGAAGGTTAGGGACCATGCCAAGAGGCCCAGGAAGAAAAAGACAGCTGGTGAGAGTGGGAGGGTGTAGGAGATAGGAGGAGAACACTTTGCGGTGAGGCTCGCCAGGTGAAGCGCTCAGGCAGCAAGTAGCAAATGTTGGTTCAGTTTCCTAATGAGCCAAATCTTCCACCTCCCAGGAAAGTGCACAGTGTGACTTGGTAGGTATGGCTCACTAAGGAGGGGGGAAGCTTCTCTGCTTTCTCACTTCATACCTCCACGTAAAGCAAGCTCACTCTCATACGAGAAGGAACTACTGTGGTCCCTGACTCAGCTGAGAAATGTTCATCTAATGTTACTGAAATGAGTCTTTGGATCAGGAACTGGGATTTGCGTGCTCTCAGATGTGTTTTTGTAGCTAATAGGTAGTGTTGCTAGTTTCTAGGTGACATTGCCTGGTATGAGTTAGAGTAACTGTCATAGGTGAAAGAATGGATTGAATTGTGAATGCCACGAGATGGCAGATAATTGGATTTGTGTGGGTGTGCAGGTGAGTGTCCCAAGCTGAACTGCTGAGCTCTGGAGCAGAAGCCTGCTACTTGCCAGCTGCAACCAGTATGAGGCGCTTGAAAACTTTGATAACACCTGGACTAAACAAAAGTGTCATGTCCTCACTTCTCCAATAAAGAGAGCCATGAGCCAGAAACACCAGTTAGGAGACTGATCCCACATTGTGCCTCTGTATGGAGACATTTTAGATCAGGCAAACTGGAGGCTTGGGGTGCTGGAAAGAAGAGCTGATGTCAGTAAGACAGGTTTCTGAAAAGAAGAAACAGTCTCTGAAAAATGAAGGGAGCCTGGAAAGACACAGGTGAAGATCTTGGTTGGAAGAAAAATCTTGGAAATTATTCTGGAGATTGAAGATTTCACCAAAGACCTGGGTGGAGATGAATGCCAGGGGATGTCCAGGGACCTTGGCCTGTAACAGCTAAGATGGGTCATGGTGAGCAGCTACACAGCAGGAACCAACTTGACTTTCTGCCTGTCTGTCCTAAGCCAGCAGCGACTTCCCTGCTGGAAAGGGGTGACAAGATCTAGTAACTATAGCACTGGTGATAGCAAAAGAGTGGATGCCTCATAATCATGTAGAATAAAACTCTTGTCTCACTGGTTGTTAAATAAACCCCAGTATCCAAATCCACTGTGGGATGTTGCTCACTGTCTTGCCTGTGGCACTCTGAATCATGAATCCTGGGGCTATTGGGGTCCCAGTGACTTGGAGCAGCCTTATAATTGCCACCCTTGCCTTCCCTTAGGGAGCAGGAATTTCTGAAGCCGGAAGGATTTTTGACCACATATATTTTCCCTCCGTCATGCCTTAGCAAAGCCTACAGCTATTTCAGGCCAGGAACTCATATCAAGTTAACATTTTCTACTAAAACTGGGTCTTTGGAAGGGCTTATAATTATCTAACTGAATGATGCGACCTGAACTTTTGTAAGACAGATGGTTTTAAATATAAAAATACCCTGACTGTAGATACATAATATATTTTTGACTTATTTCTCCTCTCCTCTCCTCTCCTAAGTGAGTGACAAGTATTTAAGGCTTGCAGATTTGTCAGTACAACTACAGCATGGCATTCTCATTTTCTTCACTGGTTTTTCCTTCCCTCTTACTTTAATATCTTACCTTTCTATACATTGTCATCCACTCTACTCTTTTTCACTGTTGTTCAGTATGTTCAGCTCTTCAGTATACTTCCCTTTCCCTAACTGCTCAAAGAGCTGTTATCAGTGCCAGTTCATTGCCATGGAGGAGTCTGTGGAATATTTCCAATATCCATGTACACTTTATGTCAAGGATTTATAAGCAGGAAAATTCAGTGTACGAGGAAAGGAAGGCAGGCATTTATTTCCTTTAGTTATGGAAAATCACTAACAACAAATTTGTCTTACATACAATAACCTCATTAATGCTAGCAGGTTATTCCATTTTATTTGAGGTTTAGATTTCCTGACTGAGATGCATCTGGTGGAAGTCACAGAACCAGTAAAACTACTGGATCGGTGGTGGGGTATTGGTAATGAGCAGTTTATTTGTATCAAAATGAGAACAGAAGTAGGCCATATGGGACACAGCTAGTAATACCACTGGAGGTACTTCTGGCACGAGAAGTGTACACGTGCTGGAATTAGGTCATGCTCCTTGTCCAGTTTCTAGCCCAGAATTGTCTGACCCTGGCACTTGCCCCAGTGCACCTGAGGGAGAGCGATCTGGCCCGGCATCTGTCATTGGTTTTAAATCATAAAATGGAGATTTGTGTTAGTCTGTGGAAAAATCAGTGTTTCAGGCAGATCTGCCATGGTCTGCATTACCTTCCCTGAGGGTGTCTGTGATTCCTGACAGACTCTTGGTTGTTAGTAAGGAAAACAGGAAACTGGAAGGGTTTTGTTTGAAGGAAAAAAAATCTTACAGGGTTACCCTAAGCAGAACATTATGAGAAGATATGTCCCTATGAAGACTCAGGGAGCCCAAGCTTAGTACCCCTGCTCTGACAGGCAGATTGGGGATTTTTTAATTTTTTTCTGCAGCATGGACCACAGATCACCAGCTGAAATCATCTTGGTATTTCTAGGTGACTGGCTCCTTGCCATTGCAAGAGACTTATACATGGTCTACATGTCAAATTCCTTTTCTCTACATATAACAAGAGACTGCTCAGTCTCTTTGTAGGTTGAATAGCTTGGTTATGTCTTTACTAGTAAATAGAATGAGCCAGGAGACAGCCTCTGGCCCTGAAACCAGCTCATGCAGCTTGCCTTGCATCCTTTGGGTGATGCTCTTCCTAAAACAAGGCTACATAGACCTAGCTAAAATCTTGTAAGAAACAGCTGTAACATTTTAATTCTCTGAAGGTGTTTGCCAATGCTTGGACTTGTATATTGCTGCCCAACAGGTAGCTGTTAATCTAAACTAAAGTCTCTGGCCTTTTCTAGAGGTGTTAATTAGCCATCTCATGCATAAAATCTGCCTGAGGAGCTGTGTATATCCTGTATCAATCTAAACAAAAGGGCAAATGAGCAGACCCAAGTGCAATACCCCAAAGATGCAATGGGTATGGGGCATGGGACCAAACCTGCTTGATGCCCTACATCTCCTGCCAGTATGTTGGATTGGGATTTGAAAGTTAGATGCTGGGATTATTGTGGGTGATGAAATTTATGCTGGTGGGAGAGGAAAATATTGTGTGTTTCTCCTGTGAAGAGCTTCTCCCTGAGTTCTGCTACTAATGCTTTCATCTAGAATTAAGCAGATTTCAGTGTTATAACTGTACAAAGATTGATACATGTATTATAAATATTTCAATATGGGTTTTTTTTCTTTTGTTCCTGCAGTGTAATGTGACATTTTTCCTATTTATTGCCCTACTGGTCACTGGTCCTGTGTCTTGCTGTAAAACTGCATGATCCTCTGTAACAGAAAGTCCTTGTGGGCCTAACGTCAGTGATGCAGGTGAAGAAACACTGTCTTTTTGCTCACAAAAGGAAAGTTCTGTGCAGTGGAAAAACACAGTTATTCTGGATTTTAGTTGTACATACCACTATAAAGTTTGATATATAACAATGTATAACAGCAATATGTTACACCCCTTTAAGATGATTAAATGAATGCCTTCTCTAACTGATGAACAGCTTAATGCTAGAAGTAACTTGGGAGGCTCTTTTATGTCAGCCTGCTTGTAGAGAGAGTGTGGCAGTGTTTTAAGTAGTGCAGTATGTTCTGTGAGTTTGGTGCAGTGCAGCAAGCTTGTATAATATTAGCATCATCTTGATGTTACATTTGGATCCTAACTTCGAGAAATGGAAAGCATCCAGTGTTTTTGCCTTTCTTTTCTGTGTCTCTTCCCCTTGTCTTCTTTTTTTAAAGTAAAGCTGTAGCTCAACAAATGAGTTCCAGTACAATGTTGCTACCAGCAAGCCCACCATTTGCTGAGATTTGGTTTTTGTCAAGATGGTTATAGATTCCTGAGGAAACTTTCTGCTAACCCTGGGAAGTCGTGGTCGAAGCCCTTTTTTTACCCCCATGCAGGTAGGGAACAGACAGTAAGATGTTTGTATGCTTTTCTCAGTTCGATGTTCTTAAAAATCAGTTTTAGGGTCAGATCCATTTATTGTCAAATATTAACAAAAGCCCCAGAGCTGATAGTCATTGCAGGGCTAATATTTTGTACTTTCTCTTGAAATCTTTGGAAACATCCATGCAACACGTTTTCCTTTTGCTACCAGGTCTGCTATTTTCTCACTTGTTTGTTTCAATGTACTAGGACTCCACAACCAGTTCCTTGAATTTTAGAATGTGGAGCTTTCTTGAAAAAGCAGAATTTATTAGCTGCTGTCTTTAAGACTCTTCCTGCAGTGAAGGTGTGTTTTTCCAGGCCTTTTTCTGTAGATCTGCTTAGTCTCATATCTCATAGTAATCTTTTCTGCTTACTCATGAAGGGGCAATCTAATTTAGAAGGCTGCTTCTCCTGAAAGATAATTTTTTTGTCTGCCAATGTTACCCAATGTTTTTTGGTAATTTTTGTTGGTTTTTTTTTTGAATGAAGTCATCTTTTTCACAACTGAGGACTAAAAATGATGAATGATTTAATTTATTTGTCCTGGAAGAGTAATGCAATTTTGTAAAATTTTTTTTTGTATGAGGCTTATTTCAAAATTAATGCACTTAAAACACAGTCAGCAGTCACCTTTCTAATTTTGCTCAGTTCCTTGTCATGATCATTAATAAAACTGCATCTTTTAAATGTAAATATACTGCAACAAAGTAAAAGTGTTTTGTGGCTGTAACTCTCAGGGTTGTGTTGTTACACTGTTTATGCACACTGTGATTACTCTGCAGCCCTTAGGAAGGGTAACAGTGATGTAGTAATTAATAATTTCAGAAAAATATCATTTGCCAATCTTAAGATTCAGATGCTTTTCAATAATAAAAATTTAGTGATTTGTATCTCTATTTAGCGCAATGTATCTCTCCCTTAATATTTCCTAATGGCAAAACCATAGCTGGGAAAAGAGAAATGGGTCAGGGAGGATCTTTCTGGTACTATAAACATCTTATGACATTCTGTATATGCTGTTATGTGTTTTTGTTTACCTTTTCAGTTTCCTCTCTCCTTTTCCTTCTATTTTCTGCTGGGTTTTTTCCATTTTTTGGTCATGTCCCCCCCGTTGCCCCGATCCTAATCTCTTTCTTTCAGTTCCCTGAATTTAACTCCTACCTGCAGAAGCAGCAATTTCTGTTTCAGTTCTGTTTCATAGTTTCTGCTAAAGGAAGTTTGTTCTTAAGTGAGGCTTATAAATTACCTTTCCAACAGAAAATGAATCTTGGTATTGGATGCTGGACCAAAGTCTGATGATGCAAAGACATCTGAACTAAGGCAAAAAGGAGATTTAAAGCTGATTTTTTTTCTTCTTCTGAACTCATTCTGCTCTCCCACACACATACATGCACAATTTCTCTCCTCTGCCTCCTAGTACATTTGCCATCCCCCTTCTTCTTTACTCTTTGTTTTTCTCCCTCAATAAATGTCTAAAAACTGGAATTAGGACCAGTTATATTCATGTTGCATTCATTGTAAAGGGAAGCTCTGACTCTCCTGCCCAGGTAGCGTAGATTAGCATTTCTTGAAGGACATGGCATGCATTGGTAAGGAAGAAAAAAATCCATTGAAATCCTACCGAAGCCTCTACTCTCTATTTTTGATAGCTTCTTATTGTCAAAGTTTTAATTTAAACCTTTTATTTCTTTTTTTATTTTATTTTTTTTTAATGCAGATAGGCCTTATTCTCCTAGTATTTTTAACACTGAGTGTAAAGGATGATAGATTTAAGGACAGCCATTGTCCAGATGGTCTCTCAGTTCTGTTAACAAAGACACTATTTTCTCAACTCTGCCTGGGCATGTTCACCATAGGATGAAAGTTGCACTCTTTAGCAAAATCCCAGTGAACATAAGGGTTTTTTATAGCTATCAGATAAAGTAACAGATCAAAGGATATATTAGGGTGGAGCCTGGAAGACCTAACATTTTTGTAAAACTATCAGAGCTTGATCTTCACCAGGGCTTCATCTCAGAGGCAGTTATCACAAAAATACAGAGTGGGTTTGTGCTGAAAAAAAAAGGCTGTAGGAAAGAAATGAGATCTGTTTGATACTCAGAAAACGTTGAAATATTAGCAGCCTAGAAAACAAAGGCTTGGAAAAGCTAGTAACCATTCTCATGGGTTAATCCTAAGAACACCACTTTTGAGGGCATTTTGCTTGTTTGTTTAAAGAGAAGGAACTAGCTGATGCAGTGGCAAACCCCAAAAGTGTGAGCTAAGTACAAGTTACATCATGCTGCAGTTCAGGAATATGACGTTAGAGGTAAAATTAAAAAGCTTTAAAAATGCCATCAGATGTCTTGCTAATTATTTGTATTTTCCAGAGTTTGAATTCCCCTGTTTCTCAGCCTCTGGACTTCTCAGTAGTATTATTACTTTTTTTGTCATCCTCAAGCTCTCTTAAGAAATATTGTTGTCCTCTGAAGGAATAGTGTTTTTTCTGTGTTACTTGAAGGAATGAACTTTAGGAAAGCTTCTGCACTGCTAAATATCTTCTTTGTTCCCTTTTACCTTTGGGGCTTTTAAGGTTAAAATGTATTTTCATCTGCTGCCCTTTTTTGTGGTGATTTCTGTTTGTGATACACCGAAAAGACTAAATGGTCCATGATAGCTAGATCATGGCAGACAGAGTGAGATGGTTGTTAAGAATAAAAATTTTTATGTGATGCAGGACATCAAGATAGAAAAACTAGATGACTGCATGACCTCATTATCACTACCCTCCTCTTCATCAAACTTGCTATTAGCATTTTATTACTAATGCACAGGTCTCTGAAACACAGCTCATCTTTGCTTTTGTCCAGTGTTAAGCAAAATATGCCAAGAGGTTTTGGGACTTTGGGAGATCATACCTCCAATATTTTATGATATCTGTTCTTCAATTTTTTTTTTTTTCTGAGAGAAAAAAACCTTCTCTTCAGTTATAAAGGACACAGGTTTTCTCATTCATTTGTCCTATGAGCAATTGGAAGGCTCAATTTATCAAACCTTTGTAGAACAACCTGAAGCAATGTATGTGTTGATTAAACCTCCTCTTCAGGGTAAAATGCAGCCTGAGAAGAATGTCACTGATAAAAATCAGCTACAAACCTTTAAGGAAGAGAGGCTCTCCTTCTGTGTTTTCCAAGGTTGAATTACATACCTGATATAGAGATCATAGCTGTGGCTTTACACACAGAACTTCCACTTATAATGCCAGTAAGGGTGATGGAGAGCAAGGGAGTGAACTCCTGGAGAGGTTACTAGTGACTGTGCGGACAGTAAATCTGTGCCACCTTAGCTGTGCTTTTATGATTTATTGAAAAGGTGCAGTGAGTACTTTGCCCTGAAATGTGATAGGGCTGTGAAACAAAGGGGCAAGGCAATTCTTTCTAACAACATCTGGATGTTTCTTCCTTCACCAGTGGTCTCAAGAAATTTTTGTCCAGTCTCAGCAGGTTATGTGCAGGAATATGGGGAGATAATTCGTTCTCTGGCGCTGATTTGTTCTGGGTCACTAAGAAGATGCTGGAAAGAAGGTGCCAAAACAGTAAACGAAATGGGTACCCCAGAGGGTAAGGACTGAATGTAAGTTTTAGAGGAGAATAGGAGTGAAAGACTGCTGCTAAGCAATACCCTCCTTTCCAAAACAGACTACAGCTGGGAGGCTGAATGACCTAACAAAAAAGAGACAGTAGATTCTGAAGAAACTACAAAACACTTGTGCCCCAAATCAGAATTCTGACTTTTAATTTTTTTTTTCCTTTTGGCTGGCAGTCCTTTCTCTTTCCCAGATCACTTTGCCATTTGAAGTTGAGCAGCGTATATTTAATGTGGAATAAGTACAGTTGGGTATTGCTTAATCAGAGCTATGCAATAAGTTAATAAAACCCTAAAAGAGCCCACATTTCATCTCAAAATTTATGAACAGATTATTTAAATATGAAATGATAAATAAATAAATAAATAAATAAATCTCAAAAAAGCTGTAGGCAGCTTACATAGCCGCATACCGCCTTTATAGGGTGCAGAATCTCTAGGTCTATTGAAGTGAAGAATGGAAGAAAGAACATCTGAAATGATTTAAGTCGACATTTTGATATTATAAATATATTTTTAGTCAATCTCTTCATATTTGTATTCAGTGCTACCATGGTGGTAACATCACATTGGTGAGTCAAAGTACAAAAAGAGAGGCTTTACATTTTAGAAAATGAGTAGGAGAGCAGTTTTGATGCATCTGCAGAGATAGCAGTAAGGCGTACTTGAGTTTGTGCTGAAGAAATTTCTCAATCATTTAGAAATGACTGTCAGATGTAGGGCAGCATGCAAACTGAGCAGATCGCAAATGCAACCCTAACATAGCTCAAGAACAGAATTCTTGAAACTTTTGCAGTACTAACTTTGTGAAATAAGAAAATGCAATAAGTAATAAAGAGGATGATGGAGAGAGTATGTTGGTTTACTACATATTATCCATAATTATTCACACTGATCGCTTAACTGTGATGGAAAATTAAGTACTGCTGTTTGCAGCAAAGTAGGGTAGAAACTTTATGCATAGTAAATCATGTATCAGTCCTTCTTAACATTAATGACATGTTTGAAAGGATTTGTTTTTCTCTGTGGACACTGATGCCTCAAAACAAGGAAATACCAAAATGTTTCCATATAATTATTTGTTACCACATAACCTCAGTAAAAATAAATCTGTTTCCTTGGTTATTTTTTAACAGTATTAGAAATGTTTTAAAATGTAAGTATGCATACTGTATAAACTGATTTCAGTTTTGACAGGATATTTTCACCTGCAGCTAATAATACTACTGGTTGTAGACTGTTTGTAGATACCATTTAATCTAAAGATAAATGAAATTTGGAATATGAGCATTTGTTTTCAGGCATTTACCAGCTCTTGTGCTGCAGTGTTCAGCAAAGCTGAACATCAACCGTCATTTGAAAGCTCTGTAGTACAAATTTTTATTTCTTTCTTGTTATCAACTCCAAAAGTTTCAGAACTGTTTATATGCAATTAAATTTTCTCTCACCTCTGAAACTCTCTCTCTTCGGCCTGCAGTCAAAAAGTGTATAAAAATATTTTCCAAGTGGCTTAAGTTGCTTTCCACTTTGTATGAACACAGCAATTTTAAAGTTCTCTTAGGGAAGACAAAGATGAAGAGATACTGTCAATGACACAATACTAATTTTTATATCTGTCACAATACGTTTAAACTTTTTATGAAGCAGTTTGAAAGCTAGAAAAAAATATTTTATACATGGCAAAGTTTATGACACAATATAGTCACCTGAAAGGTGAATGATAGCAAGTAATTCCTGAAAAAAAATTCTGATAAATAAAACTTTTCTGTAGAAACATATCATTGTAAAGCAGAAAGACACAGAAAGGCTTTAGTTCTGCAGTGTATTAGCACTTAAATGCTTGCCTTCACACATTCATTTCAACAAAAATTTACCTTAACTTGATTTAGACAATTGCTCTTCTCTCGATTTCTTAGTCATTCTGGAGTTATGATGTTCAGTCCTGCCTTGAACATAGCAGTGGAAAGACAATCTTGTCTAAAGGCATGTGGAGAGATTGTAGAACCTGCTGCATATTGGTTCTGTTAAGCCTGAGCTCCCAATTAAAGTTAATTTCTTCATATCCAGAGTTCTGTGAATGAAGAAAGATTTATTCAAGTGTATTAAAACTGATACATTCTAATTTAATTAATAAAATGAATTTTTTAATAACTGAACAATACATTTGGAGGTTGTAGAAGTGTACATTTCAGGAAAAGTACATGCTATATGCTATTTCTTGAAAAGATCCTGTTTCATTTCATTGACCTTTTTCCATCCAAAAAATATTTTGCCTCCAGTTTGATCATATTATCAAAATAAGAATTAGTGGTAAATTATTATGCTGGGTAAAATCTAGTAATCAATAGGTAAATCTCCCTCAGGGTTGACTAGCTGCAATAAACGTCTACCAGCAATGACAGAAACTGAGGTTTAAAACAAAAAGACATTAAGTATTTTCTTGCACCAGTACAAATAAACCCAGATTGAATTAATGGAACCCATCAGCTATTCAGCGTGTTGTTTATGGCAAAAGGAAATAAATAATTTCTTTTTAAATGATAAATCCTCATTTGCTTCATAGCAATTTAAAAACGGATGATGTAAAAGTTGTTTGCACAAATATAAACCTTCTTTGAAATAATGTATCTTTAGGATGATGTCATGCTGAATGCATCTTTTTTTGTAAGCTGATTCATTTGAATTCTACTGTTTTATTAATAGATTAATTATTTCTTTACTCAGTTTTCTTCTAAAGAGACTTGGTGCTAATTTGCTTCTTGTAGCATTACTGTTGAATTACACAATCACCTTTGTGGCTACATGCTGGTAGAGAAAAGAAGTGACAGCATTACACAATGAGTTCATTTAAAACTACAAAATATAAACTTCAACTAACAAAATATTGGGGTAAAAATACAGCTGAGGCCTATTAATAGTGAGATTCTTGATTTTGGCACAACCCCACTGTTGTTTTCCTGCATAACTGTATGACAGAAGTTTTCCAAATACAGCATTATTTAATCTGGTAATCCTTCTAAGACTTGTAAACTCCTTGAAAGCCACATCTTTAAGTTTGACCAGATTTATCTTCCTTTACTCGAGTTAAGTAATGTCTTTTATCCTTTAAAATTCTTACTGTAATCCCTGAGATCACTTGCAGGATAAAGTGATGTTTATTCTCCTAAGAATGTGAGAATTCTCGATAGATTTTAACATCAAGAAATATAGGTGAATCAGGCTACAGATCCACATGCACATAACGTCATTTGGAAGGTGTGACATAAAATCAGCAAGTTCCTTCAAAAGAGATGAGCTTTGAAACATGTCTGCAGCAAACTTCAACAATTCAGGGATTTCTGGGACAACGTATGGAGTCAATTCCAAAGTTATGAGTCTCTTCTAAAAAAAAAAAAAAAAAGTCCTGGTAGCACCTTTATTTTTTCTGTATTGAGAAATCTTCAGAAATATCAATGAGAGCAATAATATTCAAAACCTCAAAATACAGTTCAGAGTAGCTCATTTTGAGTTACACAATACAGAAGAAATCAAAGCTAGCAAACATTTCTGAACCCTGGGTCTCAAATCTTTTCATGTCTCTGCTTTTCCACCTGCAAAGTAAGGGGAGTCTTAACTATAGAGTGCTTAAATGCCTGAAGATTTATAAACAAGGAAAAGGTAACCAAAACCTATTTTTATAGACTTTGTTTAAAAATACAAAATACATCCCAAACATATGAAATATTTTGTAGTGAAAATAAATGTTTACAGGGTTGTGGCTTTTTTGTAATTTCTTTCTACCTGTCTTTATGTGACATTTTCAAGCTTTTCAACATGAACATGAAGACTACACATTTATTATTATTTTTTTTTAATAAACCCTCAAATTATAATGAACTATCCTGATTCTGAAATGTAAAGGAAAAAAGCTCCAAACTACCGAAAGACTTTTTATAAAGTAATGATGGACTGTTCTACTCTGTTACTGATAAGCTATGGCACTTCTTGCTTTAGGAATTGTCATTGTTTGCAGCAGTGGAGGAGTAAAGAACTTTCTCTGTTCTTGCATTTAACTCATTTTTTCAATTGAGGATGAAAAAATCATAATAATTTTAAAATAAATTGTTCATATAATTAATCATCCCATTGAACTGTGTTCTTCCCTTCTTTTGTTTGATACTTCCTTAATCTTTGTCAGCTTTGCAAAGCTTAAATCTCCCAACAATATGTTTCAGTTATTGGCCTAATTAACATACAGCTTTACATGATTGAGTGATCAGTGCAAATTAGATACCAACAGGGGCCATCAACCTAATGTGCAGACAATCCCCAAAACTAGATGCCGAAAGTTTTGCAATGAATTCAGAGAGTGGAGTTAGCACCACATACACTGTGTGGCTGAGCCCTTGGATTAAAAATAATTCTCTTGCGGTTCAGAAATGTATAGCAAGAATTTGAGTGCATGCAGAACGCTTCGCCGTGTCACTCCTATCAAAGCACAGAGCAGCAGAAGGAGGCTGAGATGTGACCCGTCAGTGTTGTGTTGTTAGGAAAGTTACAACAGCATTTCAAAGGGAAAGTTCCCTTTTCTTTGGGGAAGTTTAATCTCTATATGATACACCTTTTACTGAAAAGGGGAAAGGGGAGGTAACACTGAGTTTGCATATTTGTAACAAATGAAGGTGTACATATATTTCTGATAGGAAAAAAAAATATCTCTGGGTTTCTGTAATTATTTGGTGTCACATTACCTTAAAACTATTTGCAAATATCGATGGCTTTTACTTATCAGGGGGCAGAGCCAAGGGTATTTGCAAAGCCAAATCCAAGTGTATCTCACGACTCTGCTTAACTCCTCTCTATGACTTTGCTCAGAAATACAAGGCCTGATACCATTGGATTAAGGTCAGGAGCATGTCTGTTGCTAAAGTTCAGGGATGAGGGATATGAAAATGCTCTTTATAATAAGTGCAAGAATGCCAGTTTGGGTTTTCTCCGTGACATCTGCCTGGAATGATCTATTTTAGGAATACATAGGCTATGTGGCACCTAACAGTGTGGTTTGCCTTGTTAGAAACTTTACGGTTTAAGCAGTTGTTTGATCTGCCTCCACTCTGTTTGCTTGAAACCTTACAATAGTTGTGCAGAAGTTTCTTCCCCTGGCTTCCCAGTTTATTACATTACAAGCCAGACCCGCCACACACAGGTCCACCAAGCCCGCTCTTACCCAGGCAATGCAATGCGGTCTGCCCTGGACCAGCAAGTTTTTGCTTGCATCTGAAAGCAGGAATGACAGGATTTTTTTTTTTTCTCTGAAATTAGATAATAGGTAGAATCAAGTCCTGTCTGCTGAAAGGTTTTCTTGGCATCTGAAGCCAACAATCCTTTGTAACACTTCAGCATGAACAAGTTTGCACTTGAAAGCACAAAGGGTTGCTAGCCTTTATCTTCCGATTTTGCCCCCTGTGTACAGATTCACAAAGTGGAACAAAGGGTGTTGGAAGAGGCTTCTGGTGGTTTCCATGTATTTATTTATTTATTTATTTATTCATTCATTCATTCATGTATTTTGTAGAATCACTATTCATTTCATTTATGCATAGCAGATAAAATTAATTACTGCACTGCAGATAATAGCCCATAAAGGTCATCCTTTGAATTGTGTTTCACTTTGGTATCTTTTTCATGCTTTGAAGATAATGGTGTGATGTTGTTTGTACACTGTGGAGTGAGCTTCTATCCCTTGGGAGGAATACTGAGAAAACAAATAATAGTAACAGGATTGTATAGCATAGTTGTTCTGCAATGTTTGTCCCTGCTTTAAATGTCTCTGCTGCTTAAAGCAGCACCAGATGACAGTGCAGAGGTTCCTCAGTCTGTAAATGCAAAGGCATCGATCTGAGGACACTGAAATAGATGTATCTGTGTGTGAGAAAAGGGATATGCTGGGCTGAAGGTTATTAAATTATTCCAAATGGTTTGCTGCTGTGGTGCCTTTCCGCAACATCCTTCCTGCACATCCCCCTTGCACCCAGTGCTGGGTGAGGAATGTCAGTTCACAGCGGGTCTGGGCTCATAGAAAGGTGTTCTACTTAACAAGTCTTTTCCCCCATACACAGTGCAGGAGTGTAAATAAGACTGCTTGGGAGAAATGTGTTAGATTTTGTCAGTATTCACAAAGTGGGTTTTTTTTTTTTCTTTGGACAAGTGCTGTGGGTTTACTAATAGTCACGGAGCATATGGTTCAGGTTCTCCACCTTGAACTGTGCGACAAATGTGTTGCATAGTCAATAAAGATGCAGATAGCAAACAGTGTGTGTTCAGGGCCTACTTGGGAAGAGGTTTCACCTTCTTTTAATACCTATGAGCAGGGACAGGTATTAATTGTCATATAATGGAGTTGGCTGGGTCTCGCCACCACATTTGGTCACACCATGGGCCTGTGTGTGTCCTGTGCTGGAGGCAGTGCAAGGTGCCAAGGCTTCTGGATCAGGGGAGATGTGTACATGTGCCTGTGCACACACCTGGCTGTGGTGTGGCTTTGCAGTTTCTCCCTGCTGCCTGCAAAGCAGCTGGGAATGAGTTAGTTGCCAGGACTGTGGCAGTGAAGGGAGGAGAAGGCGATGAGTGGGGAATGATGTGAGGAACTCAGCAGACGGAGGTTGATTAGGGCTTAAGCTCCATTTCCCCTTCTTGAAAACTATCACCTGGAGTCTGTTAAAGGAGAGGGATGCTGCTGAGAGATGATCATACAACCTAGACAAGCATTTCTGGGGTGAATGCAAAGAAATCACTGAAAGACAGAGGAAGGTGGTCCCATCACAGCTTATCTTCTGGCCTATGAAATAACAGGAGCCATTTAATTTTTAAAATACTTTTTTTCAAATGAAGTGGAGAGTACATATTTTAAGCGTTTTGGGAGATTTGGTAGTTTAGTAGAAATGGTAATGGTATCTGGAAATTTCTTCTTGTGGTTAAAGCTTAAAATTCAGCCTGTTTAATGCTGTCCAAAAATTTACATAATTTATACAATATCATACTGGAACTGCACTGTTTTCTGTGCAGCTTTCACTAGAAGGATGTCTGCTTCATTTTTCTTTAATTAAAAATTATTGATCTAAGTTTAACTATAATGAAGAGAATGAATGTGAGTTCTAGCAGTAGTCATGCCTATAACACATTGTTGGACTCCCGTGAAAGTCATCTCTCTATGGCCATACAGTTATGGAGAACGTTACAATCCTTTCATCAGGTGCATGGCTACCTCTCAGAGAAACTGAGATAACTCTGTTGGTGTATCAACCCAGCATTCAAATAACATGGCTTGCAAACAGGCTCCCTATATAGAAATTTAAAGAAAAGCAAACACTACTCTAACTTCAGCTGTTGTTGATGGTGGATAGGTTGTCTCTAGGAATATATAAGCTATAAAAAGCAAGACACATCCTACTTTGCATTATGAACAAGCCTTGTGTAGGTCAGAGGTGTTAAATTTGAAGCTGTTTAGAACACATCTGGGTCATCTGCACCCAGGAAAGGATGCAGTATATCAAAAGTGCTTGTGATAAACTACAAAATAGTTTGAATTACCTCTGATGCCTTTGATAATTACCGTGTGATCCTTGGCTATTGATAGAAGTGTTTCAAAGGAGACATAGTGCTGAGTCTCGAGGACGTTGTTAGTGCTGATGAGATCGCTTATAATCAGTAAGTGGTTCATCGTGCTATTAAAAGCCAGTTGGGAAAGCCAATAATACAGAAAAAAGCCTCAAAGGAACAGTGTGACTGTGTCTCACATTACTCATGTTGTTAGATAGGTTCTCATAGTATCTTTTCTCATGAGAATAATTCTTCACAACAAACAATATTTGTGTCATTAAATGTTTGTGCCATGTAATAGGACCCAGGGCTGAAGAGCATAAACGAAGAATCAGTGAGATAATTTTGAAGCTCAGAAAGACTTGTGATACTTCCTTTTTCAGTGAAATGAAAATAAATATGAGGTAAACATGCAATTAGAAAAAATAAAAAATCCAATAGTGAACTTTGGTTTTCATCCTTAATTTACTATGGTCATTTAAGGAAGATTCAGCATGTTTTGACAGTGATTGCCGTGCCAGTAGGTTAAGGCTGTAAAGGAAAATCTTTTGCGCCATGAGTGCCCCTTCAATTTTGGGAAGTGTCTGGCTCTTTTCTCACTGGTTACTAAACCTAAGGGTAACAAAAGCCACTGTATAATTTTGACATCCTGTCAAGGACTTTTAAGAGGTCCAATAAACTAGCTGTGGATATTCGAGACAACTGTTCTGAAACAATGAAAATAATTTAGCAGTCCAGGTTTGTTCAGGTTGTTTGTTTTCTTTCCTGTAAACAGTTGTAGAGCATGGTTCTTTCAGGTCATGTCTGCTTTCTGCTCAGTGGCTGTTCTCTGACTGGAAGATCTGGAGGGTACTTTCTTCTTCATCGACTGACCCCATCCATTTTTGAAAGGGAAGTTGTCTAATCAAAGACAGTGCTAGAAACAGTTCCTTTATGAATTCAGAGTAATGTGAAAATAATCGGTGATGAGCTGACTCTTCTGTTCGGTGCTAAGACACAGGCTGCACCCCAAAAAAGCTACTTGGGAGTGGAGGCCCTGCGCTGGCTTCAGTGGCAGCTGGGCACTCGCCTGCCTTGGAGTATCTGGGCCTTGTGAAGGGGAGCAAAGGGTAAAACCCTTCAAAAGAGGTGGCTTTCCATGTTGCTGTGCATCTTTTGAAGGTGCGCAGGAGTCTGTTCACTCATTTGACTAGATCATTTGATCTTTTTTTTTTTTCTTATGGCAGTGCACAAAGGTGCAGTTCCTTCTGCCGATCTGTGCAGCAGAGCACATTTGGGCAAAATTTCATTTTTTTATACCTAATAATTCTCAAGTCTAAAGAGAGACAGTAGGAACACAGTAGGTTCAGACCTATCCAACAACGCAGGAAGCTGAACCGCTTCCAAAGAGCTTGCTTTGTCTGCTGGCAGACTCCCCGAGACAGGATATTATAGGAAGACACCTCTCTCCCTCCTCCACCGCTCGTCTCCAGCCCTTTATGTAAGAGATTCTGCACTCTTTTGTTTTTGCAACAAAGACGTGGCTCTGCAGAGCCACCGGGAGGTTGGGCGGCAGGCCCACGTTCAAGGTTTTCTCCCCCAGAATGATGTGCTGTACGGGAGGTGTGAGTATTCAGTGCAAGATGACTCATAAGATTGCCCCGGAGCAGGGGGGCTTGGGACTTTTACGGATGACCTGTGGCTCTTCAGCTGGCAGAGAACAAAGCTCTCCTGCAGAATAACACCACAGGACTCGGTTAGCCCCACACGGGTGGTCCCCCAAGTGGGAATGGACAGGAGCATGCCCATCCCTCCAGCCCTTGTGACTGAAGTAGGTCTCCTTAGCAAAGCATAGTATCAAATACTGGATTGCCTCATCCAGGCCAGGGCAAGCACAGACACTGTACACTTATTATGTATTTCCTACTTAATCAGGCAGCAGGCCTTCACATCACATTTCTTGATCCACTTATTGCAAAAGAGTAATGAGGATAATCAGCTGGGTCAAGGTTGAGAACATTTTCTTTGCACCAGCGCAAGATGGGTAGCTGATGTAGCAGGAGGAAATTTGTTGTGAAGCCTACCTCATCTCTCCCAGTCACATGTATCTGCTGATGACTTAGAAAGGCATCTGGCCCTTAGATACCAAATCACTTTATATAGCGTTCTGAGCAATATATTTCTTACTGCTGTGAGCTCTGCTCTGCCACCAGAGCACAAGAAATGCTGAAATCCAGGTGCTGAAGCAGTCAGCCCTTACCTGAGGTGACCACAAATAGAAACAAGCCCATTTACTGGCCACTTTTTATTATTTCTGGCCACTCATAATTCAAGTCAGAACTTCTTTCAGTCTGACCTGGAGGAACAGTTCCACTTTGTATCTTCAGTTCCTGAATGTGTTTGGCAATCATTTGCACTCCTCATATAGAGGCAGGGAGCACATCTGCACCCCAAAGCACTATGGTAAGTGCAGAGGACTCATAAATTCCTAATTTCCTATTAGGGCTCATAAGGCTGGTGATAAGCCTTTCTCTGAACCCATGCAACAATATCACGCAATCTAGCACAACAGCTTTTGTCACTGCCATAGCATCAACTAACTTTAGCCTTCATCCTTAGTTTTAACCTTGGAACATCTACATCTCCGTGAAGCCTTGGATGTGCCAGTTTCCTTCCTAAAAGCCTCCACTAGATGAAGCAATGCTGAATTTTTTAGATTCTGGGAGGCTTTTGTGGCTTAATAGCTAGATTGGTCAAAAAAACTGATGAATTTGTGCTGATCGTTAGGTTTAAGAATTTATTCTGCTTAGTGTGGTGAAATTACTACAGCTGTGCTATTACAGATCAGTTGTTACAAGTGTATGAGGCCTTGCGCAGAAGAACGCTCTAGAATGGCTACTATTTCTGTACCAGAAAGGTTTTGTACTAGATTCGGGCCACTTCTGATAGTTGAGATCTGCAGAGCTAGTATTTGAAGCAGAGCTGTGTTCACCTTTGTGAAGCAAATTTGGATCCATCGCCTATATTCAGAGGTCAGTTAGGGATTTCTTTTTAAGTAGCACTCTTTTTCTCAAAATCTTGGGAAGGATGGGAAGCTCGTAGGTAAGCACCCTGGAATAGGAACAGAAGGCCTTTGAAGAAAAAAAATGAGAGTTACTTAGCAGTACCTGGAATTTGGTGGAAACACCTGACCTAGCTTCATACCTACCTATATTCCTAATTTCTTGCTAAAGGTTCCTGGCTTTGCAAGTAGCAAGATTATAGAAAACTGAAATGACTTTCTGGCTATTATGAGCTTTAAGACTTATTACTGGATAGATGTCACAGCAAGTTTTTAGAGGTTTCTATTAGCTCAACTCTTCTGTTATACTGCAGGTGTTCACTAGAAGGGATGCCAGTTGCCCTCCTGCTTGATACCGCAGTCTGCAATCGCAGCGAGTTGCTGGATGCCTGGCAATGCCACACAGCTGTTTCTGCCTGTTTACACTGTGAAACAGGTACAGATTGCCACACTTTCTTCCAAATACTGCCATGCCCAGTCCTTCTCTCTTTAACCTTGAAAAGTCAGGATCACACAGAACAGTACATTCTACTGCGTAACCCACAAAGAAATTTAAGAGATGCCGTAGCACTTCCTTTCACTGGAGTACTTCACTAGTAGACTTGATTCCTCATAAACTTTCCTCTAAGCTTGATGGCAAAGTGATATCAAGCTGGCTGTGTACTTGGCACAAGTTTGAAGGGAAGGCTATTAAATTTGGTGATGGAAGAAATATAAACAATAAATAGATGTAATGGATTTTACATTTTGTGTTCTAGGGTGCTTGGTGATTATTAGATAACTGATAGGGAGAGAATCAAGGCTTAATGCAGATTTCAATGTGTTTAATTTGATAGAGGCCATGCAATTTTTGTGCAACACTGTAATATTTATAAGCTGACTCAAGTGCTTCATGCAGGCATGCTGTCGAAGTTTTCTTATTACAGTTATGCATAATAACAATACAGTTCTAGGAAAATGGTACTGCTTAGGTAAACACAGCAGCAGGAGCATTTACCTTCTATTCTGAAGAGCAGAGAAGTGGAGCTGGGCATGGGAAGAGGAAGTTAATATGTGCCCTTGCAGAACACACTTCTTCCATTTTTAGGTATTATTAGGGTATTAGGAAGTTTGTCCTTGACGCATCTCCTTCAAGGCCTTTTGTCTATCCTCTGCAAAAGCTACTCAGCAAATGTTTCCCATGGCGTATGCGGTTGCTTGACGCTATAAAGCATACATGGCAGTAAGTATGCTCACTGAAGTTTCTTCAAGACCACTTTTTAGCCTATGTGACTTGTACAGGCTGCTCTTACACTCTTTTTCATTGCTGAAGTATGCTCTAACTGCTGAGTAAAGGGACCTTACTTGGTGGTTAAAAATTTTGTCCAACCCTTCACATTCTTCCCATGAAAACTGGTGAAACCCAAAATACAGCTTGCTGACTCCTCACATGTAACTGCATCCTATCTGGACTTTCTTGTCTTCTTTCTAGTGAAGTCCTCCTTCAGTGAAATCATACTAGAAACACATTGATTTATGAGCTAGCACCTCTCCTTTGCATAACTGCTGAGTGCTGGATGTAGGGGTGAGGATGTTGGGTCTTCTTCTGAACAAGCTGCTCAGACTTCCGCAGGTATTGGAAAAATGTTGCGCCTATAGTATTTAATGTGCCAAAACATGTAATTTTTCACCTGGTTAATCCTTAGCTCCTGTACTTGCCTTCTATTGCATTTAACATAAAATGCAACATAGCTCTGAGTTTTATGTTTCATTATTAATTCTTGGCTAGTTTATACTGGTTTTTGAGACTTTCTGTACCTTAGCAGATGGTGCTAAAATTTCTGTGAATAGTTTAATTTAAGTTCTTCCCACTTTCTTAGCATCACCCTTTGATTTTAATTATTTTGCTTGAAAACTAGCTGATGCAAACTAGCTGAACATGCTAATGACAATGGATTGCAGTTACAATATAAACTTTAGGAGGTCAAATGTGAAGCAAGTAACTGATTTTAAAACGAAAACTTTTCAAGAATGTGTCAACCTCTTTACTACAAAGTATTATATGTACAAAAAAATCCATTCTAGTGTAATGTGATACATATGCCTGAAATTCAGTTATATATCATTTTGGGCAAATTAGGGTGTTAGTCACAATCACTGCAAAGGAAAAACACAAGGATAAACTTTATCAGGCTCCAGTTCTGCAAAAATGTCTTTTTGTGGGGGATCTGTGGAGAGTCTGGGCCTTGTCAACAAAAACACTAGGAACAGAATTTTACCCAGTTATGTCATAACCTCATTTTCAGACATCAAAATATATCATATTTTCTCAGGTGTTCAATATGTGCTATTAATGTGGATCAGAAATGTCTGTAGGCTAGTTTCTGTCTTTCTTTCTGAAAGTTAAACACTTCAGGCGGGATTGAATTGACAAAACAGGTGTGAAGCCATTTAAGATACTGCAATATAACACAAGACTTTTAGGAAACTCTCTGCCTTAGGGGGTGGTAGCTGAGGTTAGACAGGACACCTCACGGTGCTCAATATGATGCTGTTTGTCTTAATTGAGATAATCGAGTCCAGAATTTAGCACTGACACAGTGGGAACTTCTGAAGATCCACCACCTTTGAAGTCATGAACATATCAAAGCATATACATTGCATCAGACCATCTTCAGGAAGTCAAAAAAATAATCCTATCTTTTCTACATACTAGGGGCTGGCAAAAACAGATAATCCAGAATAGTCAACATTTTCGTAGCTGTGTGTTCCAAAAATAGTATCTTGCTGTCCTATCTGTTATTAATGGCAATTTCCACACCTTACAATCTCGTGTTTTCTGCATCGTTTACTGCAGTATTTTGAATGTCATGCTATTAGCAAACTGCATCTGTCAATGTATGGAGTAGTTCTACAAGGTCTTGTTGATGACAAAGGTATCTGAGTTTTAAAAAAGAGCTTAAGGAACATTAAGTTTCAGGTGACTTTTTTATAGACTGAAATAATGAATTAAGTTTAATTCAGCATATTTTAATAATATTTATTTTTATGAAGAAGATTCTATTTATTTGGATTTTTTTTCCCTGAACATATAGAAGTGTCTAAAACTGACTTACTTTTAGAAATAAGCCAGTAATTCATATAATATAAATTTTCTCATCTAACAATTTTTCTTATGTGGAGCCTAAAGCTTAATCCAACTGCATTTTAATAAAAAGAAGAAATACATGTATTCCAACTGATGATAAAAATTTATTGCGTCTCTCATGATTGTAAAATCTCCTCATTTTTCTCTATTTTTAGAACTTCCTATGCCTTTCAACAGCTACCCTTTACACTCTTGCAACCCACAACTTTTCAATTTCCCTTTCCACAACCATTACACTGTCCCACTTTTTCTCAGCTCCATTAAAAACATCTCTTTGACTCAACGGTGAAACATCAATTTATTTTACTTGGGCACCAGCATTGTTTGCCATCAAATAAAAAATTGGTCCAGCTACTTTGATAGAGTTGCACGTGTTTCTGGTTTGTTTTTATGAAAAAGGAAAAGCTATATTTAGCTAGAGTTACACATACTGGGCTGCAGCCTGAAGCTGAAACTAGTTTTCATTTTGAAATTCTATTTCTCCCCAGATGCAGTAGGGGTTTGTAATATTTGCTTTACATAAAAAAGACCAACTTCATGCTGGAGGCAAAAGTAAGTGTCTTCTGAAAATTTCAAAATGAAAATAAAGTCATCATTGTGTTGTCTCCTTCTCTCTAATTCTGATTTTAACCTGTCCATCTCCACTGCTCAAAATAGCCCCTTATTGACATGCCAAAATTAATCTCTGTGCACATCTGTATGGTAACTATATTGTAGGAACATAATCTGTATCAGAGTAAAGCTATAGGTGATTCTGCAGTTTACAGTGTGTAGTTCAGTTCTAACATCACTAGCGGGAGTTTTTTGCCTGCTGCAGAAGCATGAGAACATTATTTTATGTGTGTGCATGGAAAGATGTAAACATGAACACATTGAATGCTTATTTACCTTGACATTTAAAGACATTCAGAAATATACAAAGCTCATATGGCTGTGAAAAACAGGTTCTGATGTTAATTCTTCCCTTTATTTTATAAGGAATGTTGCCCATCTCTTTTGAGCATTCATTTGTCCTTATAGTTGCTATCACAGGTAAATTAAAACCATGTTTTTGGCTTCTTTCTGTACAATTTGATAGAGATGAGATACTCAAGGATTTTGTGTTGGTATTTTGACTTGCCCCTGGTGTTCTTTTTCCGTTGGATTTTGCCTAGAGAAGAAATAGGGCTTTTTTTAAGCCATCAGGAAAATGCATTTTTAGTAGTCATTGCCTTCTTATTTAAAGAGCTTCAGATATCCTTTCCATGAACTGGGTATAGATAAAAATCAAAATTTCTCTAAGTAGAAAGAAAAATGAAAAGAATAAATGACAAAGCTTAAATACAGAATAATATCCTTTGTATTATCTAGGAAATATATGTAGTAGAAGCGTTCTGTTGCAAAGCCTATTGTGTTTTGGCATTTTTAAAATTTTAATAAAATGTTTATGGGACATTGCCTGCATTTTTATACCCGCAGATACATTTTACTGGTACTGCTGTACCTGTTTTGCCCTTTTTACTTTGTCTAGTAAAAGACCATGAGTAGTTACAATGAATAATGTATTGAAAAGTTGTTGTCCTTTTCCCTTTGTGAGCCAATAGTGTGTTCTTCCAGTTCTCCAGCTCTTACTTGCCTGTGGCTTTTCCAAGACAGCTGCACAGTATGATAGGCTTCATCCAAAGTAGCATGCATTCTTTCATCTCCATTTTCTCAACAGTTTATTTTACAGTGTCTCCACTGCTTTCTATGTATTCAGACTTCTTTTCTTTATCTTTCCAAAGACGGATTTGAAAGTGATTTCAGTATCACAATCATTACTGAAACATCACTAATTTAATCTCTCTTTTCATTTATTAATATGCTTTCTTTTTAATGCAGTTCTTGAGTTTGATGTTTATAAAAGCTCTTATTCCTCTTAACCTTTGTGGAACAAGAGAAAAAAATCAAAACATACACTGTCAACCATGTGTTTCTTCTTGTCTTTCCCTTTTAATCTGCTGATTTTCACCCAGGTTTACTGGTCCGTTAACATGAATCTCTCGTCTCCAGGTTTCTCATGAATACCAGAATACCTCTGTTTAAATTTTCTGCTCAACTATGCATCCATAACTGAGTGCATTAACATCACAGAAATGAATAAATATTTAATTAATAGCAATATGTGAAGCTGAGGGGTCAGAAACTGTTGCAAGTGAATGTTGTTGACAAATAGAGCAGACTAGTGAGGACCTTTACCTAATGTGGGCTTCAATTTCAGTCTCCTAATTCATCTAAATTAATTTAGTCTGCTAAACTACATTCATAAAAGCACTAGTGGAAAGAGTTAGATACCTTAGAGGTGTCCAAAGATAGAGCCATTCTGCCTGAATCTGTGTATTTATGTTAGATGGACATGCTATTCCTCTGCAGGCATTTCCCCTCTTCCATTTGCAATATGAGGAACGTGATTATTTCCTTAGATAACTGCTTTACTGCCTAAAATTTGAGTGCAAATTAGCTTCCCAGAGTCTGGCAGGTTGAGCTGACAAGGCTCAGCACAGGCATAAAATCTTGCTTAAGAGAAGCATAATTTGCATCTCAAAATGAACATGTAGTTGTCCTGTAGATTGCTCAAGACTTCTGCTCAGCTCTAGGTCAGCCCTTTGTATACTGGCTGGCAGGTGGTTTAGGAATTATACATGGCTCAAGCACCTGTGTTAAAAAATCTAAGCAGACTGCCCTATGTAGGAAGTTAATGGGGAAGGAATTAAATCTCCTAGTCACAGAGCAATTGGGACTGTCTTTGTTTTCGTTTGAGTTCCAGAGTCCTTTCTTTTTAGTTTGGCTAAGCCCAACACATATTTAAAGGATGGTACAAGGGTTAACATTTTAGTGTGGAAAACTGTGAAAACAATTTAAACAAGTCTTTCAGTTAAGCTTAAAATTGTTTTCTGGCTTGTATCCAGACAAGAAAGGCACACAGAAATGTCTACCATTTTATATCCAATCCATTATTTTTGGAGTAACAACAGCTGAAGGAACACAACTCTAAATGAAGATGCACATACACGCTCTCTCACACATGCTCACAGTAGCAAGCACTATCTTTTAATCCTTTGCAACAGCCTGTCTCCAATGGTTTTCAAGGGTGTATTGATGTGCTTAAATGAGAAATGAGAATTATTGTTGCAAATAGTTACCATCAGAAAATACCCTCCCTGGTTCCAAGCTGCTGTTTCATGATCAACAAAGGTTTACTTGTAGAGATTAATTTCAGCACAGATTAAGATTTTTATTTAATTATCTGTTTGGGTAAATAGCAGGTACAAAGACGGTAGATTCAGGATACACTGGAGAAGAACTCTAGATAGACCAAAAAGGACTACGTTGCCCATAGGCTTTGAATGTGTCAGTGATTATAAAGTTTTCTTAGTGTTCTAGTTCTTGGAGCAATATAAATATCAGAAATCCATATATAATTTTTAATATGCTCTTAGCTCTAGGGCCTGCAAGAAAAAGTCAGGAAGTTATTCAAAATGGTGTTTAAATGTTCACAAAACAGAAAGCAAAACAAAGGTACTTTTCTCCTCCCATTCAACTTAAATGCTGCCTTTTAGTGTGTGGGGACCTGATTCAAGAATTGTGAACAGCTGGCATCAGCAATTATGTGAAGGCTCTGACAAATCTTTGATCTTTTTAAATTTTTTTTTAATTTTTTTTTAAACACCCCCCCCCCCAATACATTGATAAATTTCCTGTTCAGAAATAAAGAAGGCTGTATCATGGGAGTAGGGGAGCTGCTGATAGTGAGTAGGCATCTGAGACTGTAATGCCATAGGAAGGAGAAAATGGTACTGCTTGCTCAAGAGAATAAAACAAATGAAGGAGAAAGAGAAATAATTAGTACTGCATGAAATATTGCTGCTCCTGGGACTTTCTGCAGAATGGTTTCATACTGGCATTTACAAGGTATGTGTTGACCAGAAATCTTGAACCCCTGCCCCAATTCCCAATGCCATTCATAATCACTATGGAGAATTAAAAGTAATTATTAATTGTTGTACGTTTTACTATGCTCTTGGTTGTGACTTTATGCTCTGGAGGTTGCAAGGCCTTAGTACAGCTTCAGAGAGGCAGGTGAATGGGAAGATGATGCACAAAAGTAGTTATTTAAGTTATTTGATTATATTGGGGCTTGCACATGTGCACAAACAGAGGCGGAACTGATGGGGAAATCTCAGACAGATGCTAATTCACAGCAATATATTGTATGGTTTTTTGCCTGATATTTAAGAGGAAAGAATATTAACCAAAAGCACTGGCTAAAAAGGCTGAAGAAAGATCTTGAGTTCCTTGGCAAGGTAGTGGTAGTACCAAGACAGTATGCAAAAAGGCAATCAAAACAGATCCAAAATATAATTGTTGATATTCCCCTAGGACAAGTGTTGTGGTTTAACCCCAGCTGGCAACTAAGCCCCGCACAGCCACTCACTCCTCACCCTGGTGGGATGGGGGAGAGAATCAGAAGGATAAAAGTGAGAAAACTTGTGGGTTGAGATAAAGGCAGTTTAATGAGTAAAGCAAAAGCTGTGTACACAAGGGAAGCAAAGCAGGGAGTTCATTCCCTACTTCCCACCAGCAGGTAGGTGTTAAGCCATCCCCAGGAAAACCGGGCCCCATCACGGGTAATGGTTATTTGGGAAGATAAATGCTGTAACTTTGAACATGCCCCCTTCCTTCTTCTTTCCCCAGCTTTATATGCTGAGCGTGACATTATATGGTATGGAAGATCCTTTTGGTGAGCTGGGGCCAGCTGCCCTGGTTGTGTCCCCTCCCAGTTTCTTGTGCCCCCCCAGCCTGGTTGCTGGTGGGGTGCAGTGAGGAGCAGAAAAGTCCTTGATGCCGTGTAAGCCCTGCAGCAATAGCTAAAACACTCCTGTGTCATCAACACTGTTTTCATCAAAAATCCAAAACATAGCTCCATCCTAGCTACTGTGGAAAAAAATTAACCCTATCCTAGTCAAAACCAGTGCAACAGAGCACTTTCACATACAGCTAGCTACTTGGATGCAGGGTAACAGTATTGGCCCATGGCCATCGGAGGGCCATGTATCAGTTTGCGAAGAGACTTGTCGCAGCTGGTATGCTGATACTGAGACACTGTTTCATTTCCCAATAATGCATTTGGCCAACCTAAATCAACTGCAATCTGATCTATTTTTTCCGGTGGCTGCACAAACCATAAATAAATTTCATTGTTGTAAATGTCAATCTCCTTAACAAATCTCATCTAAGCAATCTCTTGCTAAGTAATAACCTTCCAGTTAATTCTTTTTCAATTTCCCACATGATAAAACATGAGGTTGTCCTGGAAACTCAAAAAATCTGGCAGAAATTAATTATGTCCTCAAAATTTTTGGGCAGTTTGCACCTTTTCTTTCCTCATGCTTTGTTGACCTACAGACTGGTCGTATTCCACCACATTGCAAAAGAAGGTACTGACTGTGACATAGATTTATTGTATTTTGGCATTAGCTATACCAGGTACTTCTCCTGCTGGATAAGCTTAATTTAGACAAGATGTCTGCTGGAACTTTTTTTTGTTCAATTTGAATTATGAGACCATGAGTTACATGGGCTAAAAGATGTGTAACAGGCTTTGAGGAGCAGTATGGAATTGATTTTCACCTTATTTATGCTACAGGTTGTTGCCATATCAAAGGTAAAATCAGTACCTAGTATCTATTCATTAAGTGTAGAAAGTTAAAAGCCTTTTCTCTGGTTTGCTTCCTAAACAAGGGGCAGAAATGGACAGAGATTTGAAGAGCAAGAGATGGTGCATGTGCTATGTCCAAAGCGAGGACACAATGCTTAATGCAAATGAATAAGTCAGGCATTCAGGAACAGTTTCAACCAAACAAACTGCATGGAGATATGAATTTTTGGAAAACAAACATGGAAGAGGGAGCATATAAGAATTGCACACTCCCAGGCTACAATAGTTTGCATATATGGAATTAGTATGGGAAATTTCATGCTCTTTTTTCCTTTTTTTCTGAAATGATAAAAAAGAGTGTGATAGCCCTAGTTGAAACCTGCAGAAAAGTTCCAAGCACGTTGTCCTGGATGCTTGCAAATGATGAGTGCATTGTACAGCCTCATCCAGCACATTGAAGGTTGTGCAAGTCAATCAGGCAGGCAGAGTTGCGCAGCCTAAGGACAAATTTCTGCTACTGCTGTTTCCCTTTCATTTGCAGAGGTGGGTGGGAGCTGTGTAATCAACAACAGCTTTTAAGAGGATTGTCAGTCTTAACAATCTTTGTGGATAGCATTTTTCTAGTCCTGACGGCCTAAGGACAAGCCAAGGTAAGTTGGTGGAATTAATACCTTTTGTGAAACCCACCAGTGTAGCCCAAGAAGGACCATTACTGGTAATCATTTCAGTGACATGGTCTCACAAATGTAAAACTAATTGTTTTTGGTACCATCATGCATCTGAGATAGTGTGATTCTTGAAATGAATGTTTTTCCCCTTTTTGCAATCAGCTGCTGCTTTTTAAAGGAGCATGTACTTCTCCCAGAAATATATTTACTACTTTGTACTTGTGCCCTGAGTGCACCCATGGGCCCTGGTGGCCTCACTGGGGACTCTCATCCCTCACCCTGACCCAGGAGACACCTGGGCCATGATACCTGTGGGGGGCTCAGCTGGTGCAATACAAAAGCTGTTACATGTAATTTGGACTCTAAATTAATAGCCTGATACAAAGGACATTAAGCTGAAAGACTGCATCTTAGAATAAGGACACAAGGACATAAGAACACAGAGGGTTGCTTCCAAGGGTATTATGGCAGGATCAAGAGAGATATGAAAG
This sequence comes from Falco biarmicus, assembly GCF_023638135.1. Lineage (NCBI taxonomy): Eukaryota > Metazoa > Chordata > Aves > Falconiformes > Falconidae > Falco > Falco biarmicus. Next base: position 59,286,452 of record NC_079289.1, on the reverse strand, counting down.
TTATAGATCGATGAACTTCTTTCACTGCTTTGTTAATTTTCAATATGATTAGTTTTCAAGCATGAGTAACTGAGCAACTTACAGAAGAGAGTGCCGTCTTGCACTTTCCTCCATGTTACTATGGACCTTTAGCAAGTGCTAGTAATTTTAGAATTAAAAATATTCTGTCATGGAAAATGCAGGCAAATAGCATGATTAAATTTGATAAAATTGATCTGTTTAATGTATATGTCTTATTTTGAAGGCCAGGTTAAAAGCTTGGAAGACTGTTTTCACTTCAGATATTGATGTCTGATCTATTAGTGCTTATCTGTTCTGCTCAATTTGCATAATAGTAGAACAATGTTTAACAGATGAATTGGAAAGAAAAATAATGGATAGGAAAATTTTAAAAGAGATTTTATTAAGATCAGTTTGAGATTTTTGGCTTGAGAAGGCTTCAGAACTTTTTGTAGCTATACCTTTAGAAAAGCTTTCTCTATTTTTTCCTGGCTCTGGGTTGCCTTTTGTAATAACAAAGTGAAGAATAAAGAGCACTAAGATGCCATTGAAAATCTGATTTTCAAGTTTACAGCATGCTTTTAAATCTCTGACCCATTCAGAAGATATCAATGATATCATCAGTGAGATTAGTATCTATGTGTACTATTGAGAAATAAGTACTCTTATTCAAGAAAAATGAGCCATTACATTTTTAAAATTTTGAACAGTTTGTTCTAAAAGTTAGAGACAGTAACTTCATCTAATAAACACCCCCACCTCTCATCAAATAATTGGCTTTCTATCTTCCAAGCTACGTCTACCATAAAACTTAAAATGAAGATCTCCACATTTCTTGTTCTTCAGGCCAAAGAATAAACACACTGTACTAAAGACAGGACAAAACATGGAGCTTCAGTTTCTGCAGCTGGGTTACAGGGACAGATTTCTGCTTCTAAGGTCACTGCTGTTTCCCATAGCTGATCTCAGGCTGGGCACACCAATTCCCCCATATCCACTGGAGCACAGCTTGTCAGGTCAGAGCCTCAGTGTGCCAATTATAGGTTTTTAACAAAGTCATATGTTTGGTTTGGGCATGATTTTTTTAGTTAATCATGCAAATGACTGGCAGCACTCATGCTCCTTTGTGATGAGCACAGCCTATACAGAGACAGTTAAGTTAAAATAGGAGTTTCTCCATGGAGCCACTCTCAAACAGTCTTGCTTTATTGAAATTATCCTTCTATTCATACATTTGACACTTTCTTCTCCCTTTTCAAGAGGAGAAAAGAATGTTGAACCCAAATGATGATAATTTTTGCTACCTTATACTCATACTTGCGTATCTTCTTTGAACCACACAAAAAAAGAGAAAATGATAGATATGAAAAATTCATCGGAGTTGCATGTTTTGAGATATACTTAGTCATGAAATAGGTTTTAATCCTACAAGCATAGACCTAGCTGAATATAAATGCATATTTCCATTTCATTCAGTAATAATTTTCATATACATAAAATTAGAATTATTTATTTTGTGCTGTTTAAACCTAAGGCTGCACAATGCTTTTCTTTTCCTCATAACTGGCTGAGTTGATGACTTTGGGATTGGAAAACTAAGGCTTAGAAACACAGGAGAATTCTATAATATATGAATCTGTGTATTATCTGCTTTTCAGTCTTTCACATGATAGCTACCATTTAGGAACTGGGAAAACTTCACAGAGATTAGGGTTTTTTTAACAGAGGTTTTAATATTTATAGTTTGATTTTTACCTTCATTTCTTGTTCTTTCAGCTGCACACAGTGATGCTTAAAAGGTGTGTTTTCAGATCAAAAGGGAAATGATTAGATACTACACATTTCCCCAAATTGCCTTGCTCTTCAGAACAGATTTATCCCTTTAAAAATTGTAGGAGTATATTAATTCCTTAATGAATTAAGAATTCATGAGACACTGTCTTCGTCACCCGTTTTGTGGAGTTGTCTCTGCTGCTGCTGCTATTTTGTGTTGGTGCATGGTAACGTAATGTCTAACTTGTGTGAAACAGTTAACATTTTTTGTCCTGAAGTGTATAGGCTGTAGTTCCACTTGGAAGGAAGAAAGATGCAGTTTCTTCATTCATGCAACTTGCTTATGTAGACTTGTATGTTTTATTTTCATGGTGGTTGAACTATAGTATCACCATTACTGTGCTGCTGCAATATTTTCATTATTACAGTGCAGGGTGCTTGAATACTGTAGAATACTTTTTGAGGGGAAACCTACAGATTCCTTATTTCAGAAGGGCCAGAATACTATAGTTTTTACATTGTTTTATCACTTCTCCAGTTTTTTTTCCTTCAAATGCAGTAAGCTACCATGCATACATGATCTTCAGTGTGCATGCTATGGGTAAATGTTAATGAGAGTATCTGAAGTTGTGGAGTGGGTTAGGGTTTACAAGCCCTTTCAAGCAGAGAGATGGTTAATGCGGGCACTGGCAAGCCAGCAGATGGGATGAGGAAATGCAGCTGTAAGGGATAAATGCGCTCAGAAGGCTGCTGAGGAGGGGAAGTGCCTGAGGAAGCAGGGAGAGTACTTAGAGGAGCCCTGGTAGGAGGGCACACTGCGAAGCTCAAGGTGACATGAGCCTCTGAAAGAAGGAAAACAGCTCCTATGCAAAGGGGAAAAAGATAAAGATGCACTTTTGGGAATGAATTTGAGGATGAGTAAAAAAAACCCCTTTTTTCCTATCAAGGCTGCACCTGGCAAGATCGAGTCCTGGCACCTCAACCTTTTTGTAAGGCATGGGGTTCAGCTCCCCAAACTTCGGAAGTCTGCTATGTGATAGCAGTTTGCATTTGAGCTTGTTGGTGTTGCCCCCTTTGCTGTCAATGGAAAGAAACAGATGCTTTTAGGGCATGATTCATCTGACCTATTTTGGACACCTGCCTTAGGAGGAGATGAATCATGCCCTAGAACTGCTTCTTTCTCTCCATTGACAATAAAGAGAGCCTAGGGTGACTCGCTCCGATTTAAATACCTATATAATAGATATCTTGGCTTGACTAGATATAAATGGTCCCAAAGAATACTATGTAAGTGCTGAAGTTAATGTTTGAATGTCACCATTGTGACAGCTGTAGGGCATGAGCACTACAGCAGTTCCTCTGCATTTACCTTTTACTCTGCTGCTTTGTTTCTATGTAGGATACGGTCAGTTGGGAGGGGGTGGCTTAAACACAGGGCCACTGGATGTGTGCTGATGTCTGGTGGCTGCTGCAGAACCTGTGGCTCTCCCAACCATCCTGAAGCGCTGCTGGTTCTCAGGAGTTGCTTCCCTTTGAGCTTCAGGGGGAAATTTCACAAAGGAGAGAGGGGGGGAAAAACCCAACCCCAGATCCTTCCTAAGAATGAGATTTGGCAAACCTACTAAGTGTCTCTATGTGCTAAACTATCTTGCACCCCATCTTAAAGGAGCTCTGTAGCTCTTCAGTGATTATAAGGAAGATTATGAAATTTTGCTGTGGGAGGTATAGGGTTATCTTCACATGAAATTTTTCTACAGGGAAGATAAGGTTATCTTCATGTCAGCTATTTGTCTGTCCCATGAAAATATGCTCAGTTCTGTCTGAATGGTGAGCCACCATGTACCTCAGTTCACATAAGCTTAGTGGGAAACTGTCAGTTTTCACTCATTATTTGTGGACACATCTAATATGATGTCACTGTGTCACAGTTTCACAGCTGTGAAATCAGGATTGCTTGGGGCAGAGCAGCTGGAAAGCTGCCTGGTGGGAAAGAACCTGGGGGTGCTGGTTGACAGCCGGCTGAACATGACCCAGCAGTGTGCCCAGGTGGCCAAGAAGGCCAGCAGCATCCTGGCTTGTGTCAGAAACAGTGTGGCCAGCAGGGCCAGGGCAGTGATTGTCCCCCTGCACTCAGCACTGGCGGGGCTGCACCTCGAACCCTGTGTTCAGGTTTGGACCCCTCAGTGCAAGGGGGATGTTGAGGTCTTGGAGCATGTCTAGAGAAGGGCAACGGAGCTGGTGAAGGGTCTGGGGCACAAGTCTTGTGAGGAGTAGCTGAGGGAACTGTAGCTGTTTAGTCTGGAGAGAAGGAGACTTGGAGAGGCCTTATTGCTCTTTACAGCTGCCTGAAAGGAGGCTGTAGGCAGGTGGGGGTCATTCTCTTTTTCCCAAGTAACAAGTGACAGGACAAGAGGAAATGGTCTCAAGCTGCACCAGTGGAGGTTTAGGTTGGATATTAGGGAAAATGTCTTCACTGAAAGGGTGGTCAAGCATTGGAACAGGCTGCCCAGGGAGGTGGTGGAATCACCATCCCTGGAGGTGTTTAAAAAATGCATAAATGTAGTGCTTAGTGACATGGCTTAGTGATGGACTTTGCAGTCCTGGCTTAATGGTTGAACTTGATGATCTTAAATGTCTTTTCCAACCTGAATGATTCTATGATTCTATTATGGCCTTCACCTGCAAAGGAGATTAATTTTCCTGAGGCCTTTGGCTAGTATAAATGACAGCAGCCTTGAAAAAGCCCATGAGAAAATTAATGACTGCTCTTTCAGACTAGGATTTGAATCATTTGTAGTAAATAAGATATTGGGCTAAGCTCCAACAATAATGCAATGTTGAATAGCTGTTCATCAGATGAGCACTGTCAGGCTGGTATGTTTAATAAGACCTAAGTGTTGTGGAAAAAGATTTTAAAGAAATGGGCACTCCTAGTTCTGGCATTTCCTAAAGGCTGTATATGGGCAAATGACTTCTGCAACCATAATGTTCTTTAAATTAACAATTTATATGCAACATCACAATATTTAAAAAATAGGGCGGTTAAGGTTCACTGTAATTGCACCTATGTATATAGTCTTTAGAAATGTACTCTTGAGTCTGTTATTCTGTTTATAATGTTTGTGCTAAGAAGTGAAATGTCTTTTCTGATTCTTGAGCAGAAGCTTAAAATCATTGTAATTTCTTTGTAAGCTCAGCGTAAGCCAAGTTTGGCATATCTCTTTTTTTCTACAGTAGGAGCTTGGATATGTGTCAGCACAATGGAGTTGGCTAGAGGAAGTCAGCAAATTTAGGTCAGAATATATATAGTCTATGTTTATTCTTTATATTTACAATAAGCAGATATCATCAGTGACTTTTTAAAGATGGCAATATTTTAATTTAATAACTAATGGAATTATAATTCTTTTGTAATTTAGATTTTTTCCATGATTTTCATATTAGTTTTCCAATTATACTCGAAGTACAGAAAATATAATTTTTCAATATCACCATTTGCCATTAAACCTCCCCTTTAACAAACCAAAGAACAAAGAAGCAAGTGCCTTCACCATTAGAGTATTTTTTGGCTTTCAGTCTGTGTTTTGCATATATTCAGACACCATGCTTTTCTTTTGCAGGCAATTCAAATGACTCAAGGAGAATTAAGTCTTTGCTTAACGACTAGTACACAAGCACATTTGCAGAATTGGCCCTAATAAGTGAATTCAAATAAAGAACTATTTTCTTCAACTCTACGTTCATCTGGAATTTAAAAGAAAATTGGCCTTAATGGCAGATTTAGATTATTATCTTACCTACTTATATTTGTCTATATTTTATTCTGTCTCAGTGCTGGAAGTTAGACTAAATGATCTTTAATGATCCTTCTATCCCACGTTTTCATGATACTCCCAGATAAGGGGAGAAGAGCACTGAAGTGACATAAGTGAAGCCTCCTCTCTTGTACACTCACATGGGCACTGAAGCCCTCTTACAGCTAAACTCCTATTCCAGTAACAGGACTAGGGGAAAACCTGAGTTGGGGAAAATTTCAGGATGATCCCAAACTGTATTTTTTCCTTTGTTTATCTGCCATATATGCCAAGGTCTCTTTACATCCCAAAGTTCAATGGAAGGACCTGAGGCTTGGATTTAAAACATAAGCAATGTTTAGCTGATACTATCTTATTATTAGAACTAAAATATGAAACCTCCCGAATTAGAAGTCATGCTATACAGAAGTCAGGAAAAAGAGGTGAGGTTGTTTGATGAAAGGATCAGTGAAAAAGAGAACTCTCCCATCCAGCCAAACCCAAGCAGTTTAACAAGACTGCCTAGAGCTCCAGTTAAAACTGTCTTAGATTTAGTTTATTTTCCTTTTGTATGAATAAAAGGCAAAGCCAGGAGTGCTGCTAATAAAACTAATACTGCCTTTTTAATATATCTAATTTTTTTGTCTACTCTGAGCTGTTAATCACATTTAATACTTTGGTTAAAAAGCTATTATTTGAGGCAGAGGTTTAAAAGAAGAATATCAAAGATATGTGGGATGAGCCTCTGTGAAGACTATCAACTTACCCTTGTTGATAGATGTTTCTGAGTCGGTGTAGCTGTGCATATTGTATTTGTGCATTTTTACTATTATTGAATGAAATTCAATAAGACACATAATACTTTTTCTGAACTCTGGCTAAATCAAGGAAGTTTCTGAGGCAGACTAATTTATTATGTTCAATATGTGAAATAAATACGGAAAGCTACTATTTCCCATGCCTTTGTTTGAACAAACAGTTGTAATTCAGTGTCATCCTCATTGCTGTGAACTACTGCATTAAGTTAAGAAACATGTAGATGCTAAATAAACCTCATATCTGGGATCTTGGACATTTGTTCATATTTACGTACGTTTATGTGTTATTTTTTCACATGGAACTTCTGGTCACTGTTAAGACCTATTTCATTTTCAGTATCAAATTTGTATTTCCCTTTTCTGGGATTTTTCAGTACTGCATCGGAAAAGGGTCTTAATCTTTGGTATCTAGTAGCCTTAGTCCACATGGATTGCTTTTTTGCAATTGCTGATTAATTTTTTTCCAAAATGAAGCAGTAGCATTAGTCTGCCCTGTATTTGATAAACAGTTCCAACATGCACTCTAAAAACTCACTCCAGAAATATATTCTGAGCATTTTGCAATAACAACAGAAGCAGGATAAGGCTCACTAAGCTGAGAGAGTAGAAAAACCCCAAGGAAAGGAAAGGGAAAAAAAAAAAAGTAATACCTAAAACTTCTGAAGATTCAGAGCTAAGTCCTAATAATTTGTATTCTAGAAAGCACATAGCCTGTCTGCCAAAACCTTGTATGAACTCTCCTGTGACACTTTTTTAGAATGGCAGTTGTTATCACCAAGGACAAGCAAAACAGATTAAATCAGTTACTGTCCACCTGGGTGTTCATCTGAACAAGTCCAATCACAACTGACTTTTGAGTGGTTTCATTGTCAATTAAATATATATTATGAGGGCATTTTTTGTATCTCAAGATGGGAAAACTCCCACACACAGCCCAGCCAGAGAAATGTGTACTTTTTGGTACTTAAGAAGTACTTTGAGCTACTGAAGGACAACCATGCTTACAAATTCATCGTGGCCAGCTTGGTGAGTAGGGAGGCAATTCAGGGCTTAACTCTCTCTGAAAGCCAGCAGCTGTGTCCATCACTTCTCTTTGTGACCCAGAAGCACAGGAGGAAAACCTGTGAAAATAAACACTAGTGATTATGCAGATTTCAGTCACTGCTCTGACTTGACACTGACAGATGGCCAGTCCTCTTTTTCCATTTTCATGTAAATGGCCAAAGTGAGAGCTCATTTAATAAAAAAATCAATAACTTCAGCAAAAAGAAGTGTAGTTTTAATTGCCTTTTTGTGGCACATTGGGATAGCTCTGTTCTTTTTGTTTCTTCCCCCCCCCCCCCCCCCCTCCCCCAAGTTGGTTGGGAGTGTTTCCCTGTTTGGTTATGAGAGCAATCACTATGTTCTCTGTATTCCAATGGGCACATAATAATAACATTATAGGTATAAATGTCAAAATGCTATTAGTGCTGAGAAATACTTTTTGGCAACAGGATCTTGTGTGGAATAACCTGATTTTTTAATAATATAATTAGCTTAATGTTATATATTCACAAAATGAATAGTTGCTGAAATTTCCCATGCATTTTCTTTTTTGAATGGAAATAGTTTTGCCTGTCAGATGCCACGTTATTAAAGAACATTAGTTAAATTAAAATTGCACCTAGGCTGAGAGTGTTCGTGACACTTAATGGACTTTTTGCAGTTTGCTTCCAAGTATTTGCCTACTAACAAGATTAAAGGCATGTTAAGACAAGTGTATTTGTGAAGGGAAACTACATGCTTAAAAAATAAAGCCACTTTCAGCTGCACATCTTTTGAGTCAAAAATTTATCACACAGAAAGGTAAGCAAGGCAAGTATCTCTTCTGCCATTGTTCCTGCAGTCTGGCAAGGCACTGAGCTGTGGCAAGGGAGAAGTAAGACTGGTGCCTGCCCTGGGCACTCTGAAGAAGTAGCTTAAATAGCAGGAAGGGAGGTCCGAGCCCCACTGACCAGCACTGTCCTGCAAGAGAGGCTGCATGTCCTTCATGGCAGGCTGGTGACAGGCAGTAGCTGTAAACATCTGGAAGTGGAAACGTGGAGCATCATTATCAGGAGAAACCGGCTTCCCTCTTTCCCACCCCATCTTCGTGCCACAATGTTTTCTTACAGTTCTTCTGCAATAACCTATGTTTACTGAGAGCTTTGTTACACATTTATGGTCTTGTGCAATTCACTAACTCCTCCAGACAGCAGAGTAACTTTCCGCAATACAAGCATATTATTTCAGAAAATTGTCAGGGTCTCGGGGGACTTCATCGGTATTTATAAAACATCTTTAGATGTTCCTGTGAGAGGTGTTTTATACTGTGATAGCTGTTTTGGAACAGGCCCTCCTCCCTCCCTCTATGCCATACCTAACACAAACATCTCTACAGTGATATGAGAAATTTCCATAGCACTGAGACAATTTTTTCCTCAAAGGGCCATGACACACCTGTCATAGGATTCTCCATGTTGGTATTCAAGTCTTGTTGTGGTGACATGGAAGAGCTACCCAGATCAATATAAAATCCTGAATTGGGCCCAAACCAAAATAGCCAGAATAAACTCCCTTTTGATGGATTGTAAGTGATACAACCTATTTTTCCTACTCTTTAATCTCATCTCAAACTGAGATTACTATTGTTTCTGGTACACTGCATCAGAAGAGAGAAGACACGAAGGGAGCAATTGCCACCTCACCCATCAGATGGTCCCAACATTCCTCACCTGCAAGTCGTTCTGCTGAACATCTGGCTGGTTTGGGGTGGTTTTTCTTTTAATCATTGTGCCAGCCTTTGCCTTGCCACCCATTCCTTGTTTCATACAAGCAGCAACCAGATTCATTATCTTCTGTTTGTTTTAGTCGTGTTCTTCTGGATGGGTCATTGAATCATCTTCCAAACTCCCTCTCATACAGAAACAACGTATAGGGCTATGGAGTACACGTAGCCAACAACTGTAGCTGGGTTTTAGGTTTTGCATCTTTCAAAGAGAAAGATTTGAGATTGCACTTTTCAGCTTCAACATGAAACTAAATCTAAAAGTGTCTTTTGAGGCTAAAATCAATGGGAGCAACACAGAGGCATGTAACAACAGCACAAATGACCCAAATCCAAATCAGAAACCCCACTCTGACCTTTCAGAGGTCAAAAGGTGGAAAGGCAGATTTTAGTTCTGCCTCTTGGATCACAAAATTGTGTAACAATAATATTATGAAAAAAGATACTGCTCTTGCAACTGATTGTCAAAGCATTCTTTAATGGGGGTATTTCTCCAGTTTGTACTTCTTTCTACAAAATGTAAGTATCATTTTTATAGTTTTCTTTCTTTTTTTAATATGCAGATTTAAATATGCTACTAGGTGGGATAGTACTTCTTAAAGGTGTCAGAACTTTTAACTAATAACATTAGAAAGGAATCTTGCTTTTACTAAGGAACAGGGGGAAACAGTAATGTTTCCGGTTTTAATGACCAGAGGCCTAAACCTTATCTTGATAAAGTCTGCAGAGATTAATCCCATGTACAGAGGCTAATTAATATATTTTAAAAGTGACCAACCTTGATTTGTTTGGTTTTGTTTGTTTTTTAAAAAAAGAACTGTATGCATGATTATGTCTCTCACCTGTACCTGTAGGACAGTATTTTCATAGTTTTCAGCATTCAGCAAAGTGCAACCATCTACAAACTTATAGTAAAGGGAAATAGATACTGCCTAGCTGCAAGAAATCTGAAAATCCTCCTGTTTGGGCTTAGATTAGGCTTTATATTGGTCCAAACAGGACAAGCTGTAGGAGAGATTAACTGCTGGAGATGCATAATTTAAATATGCATGTGCAGCATCATTGCCAAAGTAACTTAGGCAGTGCAGGTTGCCCCTGAATGACTATTCCAGTTCCAGGAAATAAAAGCAGTACTGTTATTAACAGGTACTGGGAATTAGTGCCAAAATGAAAGATCTTGAATGCTTAGGAAGTAATAATATTGTACTGTTGGAAAAAAACATGATTAAGGCTCAGCAATAATTTTACTTGAGTGGAAGATCCATATGTCTTCCAAAAAAAATTAAAAGGCTCATAAGTATTCATTTCAGTAAAAGATTCATAAGCATTCATTACTGTAAGAGTAAGACTGAGCCATAAATTCCAGAGGAAGTTTAGTTACTAGCCAGTAAGAATTTCTATTTTTTTTTTGTTGTTGTTGTATACAGATTGAATTACAAAGCTGGTCCCACAACATTATTTTTAAACTTAGTTGGTCATGTTTTTATTCCTTAATTTCAGCTTGTTTTGATGATTTACTTTTTTTTGCTGAATTACACTTTAGAATATTTCTTTTGTTTTAACAAAAGTGATTTCTTGTCTTTGATGGTGTATCATACGTGTTCCTTGCAGCATTCATTCTGAGTGAAGTTCAGATCCAAGTTTTCGTATTTTTGTTTTTAGGAGAGGAAGGCACTTTTGGAGAAAGATCAATTTGCTAACATGAGAAATCCACACAATGTGTCATCTAGCACACTATCATCTCTAGTAGTCAGCTGTAGGAGATGCTAGAGACAGGGCAATCATACTGTGAACCTTCTTTTCACTAATTATCCTGAATTTCAGCAGTCACAATTTTGGAGGCTTTCTTTCATGCTTCCAAGCTGACAAAACACTTCTAATAGTCAGGAGGGAATATGTCCTGAAAGCTTGAAATGAGATAGATTTTTCCCTAGGGAATATTAGCTGTTTCTTAACATTCCTAACTTTTCAATACCTAGGAATAAAACAGTCCTGGAGATTAGTATTAAGCTAACCTCAATGTGTTACAATATCTAATGTCTTCAGAAAAAAAAAGCTTATTGGTTCTGTAGTTCTTTTACTAAAATTTATTTATTCTTTTCAATTTTACTGCAGTATTCTCAGGACTATGTCTGGACATGATATTTTCCTTTGATAAATTATGTTTCCTTTGTCTTGTTATATAAAGACCTACATATGACACGTGGTGACTTTTTCCTTCTATATGTAATTAATTTCTTCTATACAGATGTAAAATTTTAAGCTATTTTCCAAAATCAGGCAGAGCAAACAATGTCAGTGGTCTTTTTTGTTAACTCCCAGCTATCATTTTATGTGGTCCATAAAGCCTAAGGCAGGGAGATAAAAGCAGCCACTGAGGTCAACAGGTGATTATTAGTAGTATGCAAAGGTAAAATTGTGTATTTTGAAAGGGAGTGTCTTTATATACAGGCATCAAGAGGGTCTCCAGCTTGCTTTCAGAACAGGTTTTTACTTCTTTAAAGCAGATAAGTGCTCTTGAAAGAGCTACATTTTACAGAGCTGTTTCACCTTTCTTCAAAAGTGCTGTTGCAAAAGCAAGAAGGGTCATCAGGCATTTTGGATGGGTTTGAACGAAGGCTAAGTGGCTATCCACTTCTGCTTGCCCTCTGCACACCCTGGCATCTGAGTGCTTGGGGGGAAGAGCTGTCCCAATTTATATCTCTTCCTTGAAGCAGTTGTTGCATTTTTCCTATTCCTAACTTACTTGTGGGGACATACACAGATATGAGCCCAGTAAAGATAGGGCTCATTCCTGGACAGGACCATCCCCTTGCTCCTCTCAGGCTAAAGCCATCTTGATCATTATTTTTGAAAACAAAACCACTGATTGTTGCCTGTCCCTGCTGGTATCTGCAGCAGCTTGTGCTTTTATTAGAAAAGGACAAGGGAAGTGATCTTGGCATTGGTGGGGCCGCACCTTGAACCCTGTGTTCAGATTTGGGCCCCTCACTGCAAGAGGGACACTGAGGTGCTGGAGTGTGTCGAGAGACGGGCAACGGAGCTGGTAAAGGGTCTGGAGCACAAGTCTTATGAGGAGCATCTGAGGGAACTGGGGTCTGGAGCAAAGGAGGCGGAGGGGGGACATTATCGCTCTCTGCAACTACCTGACAGGGGCTGTAGGCAGGTGGGGGTCAGTCTCTTTTCCCAAGTAACAAGTGATAAGACAAGAGGAAACGGCTTCAGGTTGCACCAGGGAAAGTTTAGATTGGAACAATTTCTTCCCTGAGAGTGTTGTCAGGCATGGGAACAGGCTGCCCAGGGAAGTGGTTGAGTCACCATCCCTGGAGGTGTTTAAAAGATGCGTAGATGTGGTGCTTAGGGACATGGTTTAGTGGTGGACTTGGCAGTCCTGGGTTAATGGTGGGACTCAATGATCTTAAATGTCTTTTCCAACCTAAACAGTTCTATGAATCTGTGATTCTATATTGTCTTTATTTGTAGTTTTATTATGCACGACTGACTATTCTATGATTCTATGAAAGCTGGTATACAGTTTTTATACAAATATATGCTGACTGACTATTACAATAGATTTTAATTTATTGCAACACTAAAAGCAGTATAGCACAAGATTGCACTTCTAGTATGCCATTGAAATAAAAGCTGAAGTAGCACAAGATTGCACTTCTAGTATGCCATTGAAATAAAAGCTGAAGTACAAGAAAAATAACATATTTTAGTTATTAGACACGTATCACTTATAATCTAATTACACATTTAATAATTTTTAATGTGTTGGAATAGAAAGGAGGGTAATGAGAGGCTGGAATTAATTTTAAATTGAGTGGACCCTACGAGAGGAAATTTAGAGGGTGACTGTCAGACTTCTGGCTTTGCAGTTGGAGGGAAAGTTTGGTGGGAAATGACAGGATCAGCTGGGAAAAAGCATCTACTCATGTTCAGAAATGTGCTGCAGTGTAGACAGGAAAAAAAAAGGAACATCTAACTCAAAATCAGTAAATTAATTTTCCTCCAAGAAGTTATATATTGAAGTAGTTTCTGGATACCTACCATTGTGTTCACAAAATGCAATACATGAGCTTAACTGAAAACCTGAATGGAAGAGTTTTTGAAGAGTATAAAACCATTACATTTCTAGGTAATAGTTGATTTTCAAATTGGTCCATAATGAAATATCTCTGTTCTGAGCAGAATTATGCCTTAAGTTCCCCTTTTATCTTCTAGTAGAGCAGTTTATTTTGGTGGATGAGTGACAGGATTACAAGGGTGATCATGTGCAGGCAGAGAATGTTGACGCTGTAAAGAAGCACCAGGATTAAGTGCAGATCCTTCCCATTTTAATAAAGGCTTTTTTTTTTTCTTTTTTTTTTTCACTTGCCACACCCTTCAAAGCAGTAAGCTATATAGCAGCACTCGTGAATATAAATTTTGCTTTCCTCATACTCCTTGGAAAGCTTCCTGGGGTTTAGTCCATATTTATATGCCCAGAACTCTGGACCCCAGTGCAGGCAATATGTCTTGTATTGGCCACATGTCATGTTAGGATTAGCTGAATCCGTGCGGGGGAGAAACAAGTGGTTTGTCTTTGTGCTGAAATGAAGTATAGGAAGGTCTGTCATTTGGCTACTTACTGCAAACAACCTGCAGCTGAAATATTAGTGGTGGAATAAAGTAGTGTTAACTGGAGTGGTAGGGGGCCCTGCTTTCTGTGAGCATGCTTTTTTCGGGTCAGATTGGGTTTTGGGATGAAAGAAGGGGGTAGCAACTCCACCATAGGTTAGTTTGAGCTGTTGTCAAATCACACCTTGAGTTAATTCATTCACCCTTCCATGGAAGTGCTTCTGGTTTTGTCTGGACTTGGCTTTCCTACCTTCTGCTTCTGTTGCAGAAGTACCTGTATAGACGTACCTATTCTCTTGAGTGTGGGCAAGCTGCACAGAGCCTGTCACACGGTGATATTGCCATCAAATATGTTAAAATGGAGTAAGGTGTAATTCCAAGTGTACCTTAAATGTATCTAAGATGGCACTGCTGCTAAAGGGGGTAGATTGACATGGCCACCCAACCTACTGACATCCCTCACATGGGCATGCAACCTGAGCCCATTTAAGCAAAAACCAGCATGGCCCAGTGAGGCCACCTCACCGATCCAGCTGAAAACACTGAGCAGAATGGGGAGGGACACTGGTTGCTGGTGGCTGTGTTGCCCTGAGGATACATCCGCACTGGGGCCTCTTGGCAGCTGATCCTAGTTAGGTGTGCTGCGAGGTGGCTGTGTCCTCACGATGTGGGCATATGGTTTGCCTTGAAGAGGCTGAGAAGCTGTAAATTCACATCAGCCTCATCAGCTCCCTTTTGCAGACAAGTCTTCAAGCTTATTACAGCACCTTTTTTGAGAGTGGAGAGAACAATGTGTGTTTCAGCGGTGCGTTGTACATCTGAAAAGACTTTTGAATCTGGATGAAAAGTAAATTTTAAGTCCACAAAAATCTTATTGATTATAAAACTGAGAATTCAGGGAAGGTGGGAATTAATGTGAGAATTGACTACTATTCCAATTAGAGTTACTACAACCTACAGATTTTTAATGGGTAGGAAGTACAGTCCTTGTTAATATTTATGTTATTTGTAAAGGGTAGTGCCATAATTCCCTTGGGTAGCTGACTTCATTAAGTGTACATGATCTCTAAATTGCCAAGCAGGTGAGGTGAATGCAAGCTGTAGCAATAAATTGCTTGCTTGGTGGGCTCATTTTAGTGCTCGCTCTTTCACATCTCAGGCTTTGTCAATGTCTTTTCCCGGGTGTTTAATATTTTAAAAAGTGGCTTTTGCAACAATATGTAAAGGGAGCCAACAATAATAATAATCTCAAAATGTTATCCTTTCCTTCTTGTGAGCCCATGGGTGTTTGCTGGATGTGGAGAAGCACAATTGAAGGCCCTTTGTTAGGGTAAGGCATAGAGCTGTATAGAATAATACCACCTGGGAATATGTCTTTTCCTTAAGGACTGATGCAAGCTGATGTTTTAACCTACTATGAACTTAATAATTGCATTAAATACAGTTGTATTCCTTTTCTCCCCCTTTAACTGTTGTTTTCTTCTTTCCCAAGCCTGCATTTTTCATGTTTTGCCTGTTAATTTGATATTTGCATCACAGGTCTCAATTTTTTGGTCATAGATGAACACAGTACAAAGTAATAGATTTTTCCTGATTAATTTCATCTGACATATTTGACATACTTAACCTTGTTCACATGGATAGGATGGCAGTCTTGTGAGTTTTTGGTGTAATTAATCTTTTTTTTGCCAGATGAAAATCCAAAAAGGTAACTTATCTTGATTCATAAGTACAGTGAGTGCTGATGAACCATATAAAACCAAAATAAATTTGAAAAATACGACATGAAAAAAAAAGGAGGTGAAAAAGATTAAACCCTCCATAAAAACCCATTTCCTAAGGGTGTTTTTTCCCCTTTCAGTGTTTTTCATAGTATCAAACTGGGTAATCTTCACAATTTAGTATTCTGTGGGGTTGTCAAGATAGGAATTTATTGTGAAGTAAACTGTTGAAGAAACTTTTTGGCAGAGAAGAAAAACTGTTTAAAAAAAGAAAAAAATTTCTATTTTATTTCCACTTCAGATAGAAATGTCAGGAAAGAGAATCAAAGTCTGGTTGGTTGGTTGGTTTTGACAGGATAGGCAAGATTGAGAAGGAGGGTTAATTGCTTTCAACATGGTGTTGCACGATGTTTTCACAATAGATTTTCAACAGAAAAAGCAGAAGATAAATGCTCTTTTATGGCATGTGTTTGGATGATGATATGACTCCTAACCTGATATTTAAGACCAAAGGAAAAGGCCCCTGTTGAAAAGGTGTGCCAGATGCCTGGCTGGGGCTGAGCTTGAGCTTGTCGGTGTGGCAGGCAGGGTGAGCACCTGGTGAGGTGCAGACACAAAACTAAACCCCAAGTGCTCCATCCTTACTGGCAGGGAGTAGCTGACAGGTAGGCAGTCACCCACGGCTGTCCCTCAGCGGGGAGGGTCAGACAGCAGCTGCATCTGGGAGGGGCAGAAATCAAGGGATGGCTGCTATGATTGTGAAAGGGTGACATGGATCAGCCTTAGAGGTCTGAAGATGTTGGATGCAGGTCTAGGGTACTGAGGGTGGGCTGTTTGTGAAACAGTGACAAGGCCAGGAGAAATGTGGTTTTATCGTGTTTGTCCAATAACTGGGCTGTCACTGGTGAGTGGTTGCCTGTGCCTGGTGGTGCTTTTTGGCTGAAAAGATTGAATGGGTTTTAGTAAGTTGCTAAGGCATGACTGATGCACCTCCAGAGGATCTCTGAGCAGTAACTAATGGTGGTTTGCATAGTGTAGGTATTGCATCTCCAAAGGAAGATCCATCTGTGAAGAAGCCTTGAAAGTATGCAATATCACCTCTCAGTTTCTTTAGTAGGAAAATGGATGCCCTAAGAAAGAAATGCATTTTGGTTGCCAAGTAATATTTTCATATTTTGAAGCTGAGAAAAGTTTTTGTCTTTTATATGGGTTTATTGAATAATCATGCTTAAAATCTTACTTTTGAGTGAAGCATGAAATAAAGTCATTATAGTAGAGATTTTCTAGGGAAAAATGGACAGAATTTATATCCTGATATAAACTTTTTTGGCAGGCTGGGGGGATATTAATGTTTTAGTGAATTGAGTTTTAGGATGATACTATTGTTTTTATTTGCTATTAGGTTTAATTATTTCTGCAATGAACATGAATTTCATGAAGATGTATACGTTTCTTTTTCACCCATTCTTCAGTAACCTGGTATTTGAATAAGAAAATTCACATGATTTATTACATTCCAATAATCCTGAAGATGTGATTTAAATGTTCTGGAATAGATAAAACAAGCTTATTTTTTCTTTACTAAACCACAATAGTCCAGGTAGAATGATCAAAAAGCTGTTATATCTCTTGAGAAGAACCATAAACTCTTATCAAAGTTTCATTCACTAGTTGTTTCTTTTTTTGGTGGTTTTTTTTTTAACTTCTTTTTGGTGTTCATTTTTTGAGAAAAAAGCCCCACAGTAGTCACGTAAATTTAATTCCAGTGAAAGAATAATTGCTTCGGAGAGGAAAAAAAACCTATTGCAGTGGGAAACAGCTTCTGAAGGGCAGAGTTTCAGGTAGCAGGGCAGCTTAGTAATTCTATTTTGAATTACTGGGTACTTGAATAGGTATACAATTTCATAGTTTTTAACTGTGGTACTGAGGAGATGCTTCAGTCACAGCACTCTGAGAGAAGTTAAATTCACTGATGTCTTTTAAAATTTTTCAGGAAGAGGATTTTGATGCTTCCTTTCTCATTAATGACCTGTGCCTCTAGCTAGCATTATTGAAATTGTACATGTGAATAAATAGTGAAGCCAAAGAATGTATTTTGAATTGCTTTATTTTTATACGTATATTAAATCAATAACCAGGGTGAACACTGGCTTCTGCTTTATTGCTGAGTAAATACTGTACACAACAACAATGCTTTTAGCACTTTTGACTTTGAGGTTTGAACTAATTGTGTTCTTCAACTCTTCAGATTCAGAGAAGGATTCAGGTATTTGTAGGCTGTTCAAACTACTTCAGTACAATTAAACCCTATGTTTGAAAGTAACTTTGTATTAAGCATGATGTTGGCTTATTTTGAAAATGCTTTGTTTTGTGTTAAAGACAAGGGGATTTGGATTTTTTTCAAGTAGGATGAGAGGACTCCACTTAGTAGTTATTGTACTGAGCATTGGTGAAGGCTGAGATCTTGCTCAGATATATATGGCATGCTGCTGCAATGCTTGGGGTCCTGGTATTTGATTCTTCAGACAAAAAAAAAGATTAACAAACCTGTAATGGGAACCACATAAATGGATGGAAATTTGTGAGGTGCAAATAAGGTCAATTGTTGAAATATAGGTAGTTAGAGAAACAGCCCTAAGAAAGGGGTGATGGGAAGGGCACTGTGAGACTAAAAGTAAGCAAAGCATGGCGGGCAGCAGAAGGCACTCTCAGATTTACAGCATTGTGGAAAGCTGTGCCCATGTGAGAGGGGGGTAAAGACCTCCTTAGGATTCTATTTCGATACAGACTTTGAAATCCAGAAGGGACTTTTTGCCTTAGGTGTTGCCAGATTCCCAGAGCAACCAAACCACATGGGTACAATCAAATTCCGTGACAATGAAGCAGGTTACTTTTGGTCCTCACATTGCACCCCTGCCTTAGCGCTCAAGGATACAGAATTGCTGAGAGGCAGGACTGCATGTTCTTTGACCAGCACAATACCGCCTTCCCTTGTGCCCCAGACCAAAGTGATGTGGTGCTTGCAATCTGTGCTGGAACATCTCTTTTGCGCTTCATGCAAAACAGCTGTAACCAAAATAATTATACGAAGAGCACTGTCCTTGGGGAACAGGAGCAGGGGTCAGACCTGCTGTGTGACCCTTCTGTGTCTACCAAGTGCAAACAAAGAGGTTGTTGAAAATTCAGTCTGAGTGGGTTTTTTTAGAAGTGTGCTTTGTGTCTTTTTCCACAAGATACTTAAGGATTCTGTCTGTTTTGACTAGGTTTTGGTTTAGGTGCTTTCTTCTTGCTGTTAGTCAATAAACCATTGAATCATTTTACCTCTAGTTTTCAACCTATCTAAGCCTACAATTATTCTAATAGCACCTTATATAAGGGTTGAGTTCACAACACAAGGTAGTAATAATAATGAAAGCCAATAATTGCTTGATGTAGTGGTGCCCAACAAAGTGCAAGTGCAGTTATTCTGATATTGTGTGTGCGTGTGCACACAGACCTGAGATTTCTTTTCTTACTTCTCTAAACATGCAAAGCAAGCAGTTCTTCGGGGTATTACCTGGTATTAGGGCTTGAATCAGGGCTGTTCTGCTCAAGGAGGTCTCTTGGAGTGCTTCAGCCACTGCTCTTCTAAGGTCTGCATGCCTCAGCAAGGCTGATTCAAGACTTGCCCTTACATTAATGTGATTGCACACCGTCTGAGTGAGTTTATACTGACTGCTGTGTCAGTACTGTAGTTGAATGGACTGGGTAGACATTGTTTGCAAGGTAGAGCACTGTGGCTATTTCTTACCAAGCTACAGGCTTTTCTGGAATGAATAAATTTCACATCATAGAAACTCAGCTACAGACGCATACATGAGTCACCTCTAAGAAGGTTTCTCATTGTCTAGAAGAAAAAAGGTAATTGTATCTGAAGAAGGAACTCAGATGTGACTGATTCATCTGACCTGACATTCAGGCAGGAGTTTACAAAGCACATGGTTCATCAGAGAATTACTCATCTGTGAAAAAATATATACTCCATACTAGCCCCATTTCTTTGTAAATTCTCAGCCAAATAGTGATTTATTTTTGAAGTAATGTGTGCCATGCCTTGTATGTTTAGATTTATTTTTTTCTTTGATCACAACTGTTTTTCAAATGGTTTTGCTAAAATCAGTATTTGCCACATTTATTCTTGAACGTGCTGAGTGATCCTGTGATATCCTCAAATCTTTTAAGGGCTTTGACATTCATTATGTTCACAATACTGAGTATTTTGCAGCATTGAACTCTGATTACCCTTTCATTGTCATCTTTGATTTCTGCATCTGAGTCTGCCTGCTTGAGGAATCTCTCATTTCTGAATGATACTCTTTTCAGCTTGTGTACTGTTGTTTAGCAAAAGTTTGAAGAATGCATGTAAAGGATTTGTCTGTTTATTGTATTGGGTCCCTTTCCTAGCCTGTGGCAGAGTACACTGTTTCTTTGCATGAGCTCCCTTTGCCTGAGCAGCAACTGAGAAAAAAATCATCCTATACTGCCCTTTTGCCATACAGTTGCTTATTGATTGTACTGAAGATTGGCATATGTAAAATAACAAGCAACATTTGTTCTAACAGAGCAGTCAGATTCAATTTATGCTAGTTAAAATGATCTTTGCATTCAGACACAGTACAGGCATATAAGAAAATGAAGGGTTAACTTGAAACAGAATTATTTGAGTTACACAGTTCCCCGGTCCTTTGCTTCAAGTTTAGAGCTACATATAGAAAAAATAAGTATATTAAAGAATTAATTAATAAGCTGACACACTGAGTCTCACAAACAAACATAAAATAAAACCTCAGAGTCCTTAGGCTTTGAACAAAACTCCCCAGCTGCCAATACTTTCCCAGATGAGCCTTGTTGTATGTGAAGGATTGTATTATGTCATTTGCAAATAGGAAAAAGTCTCATTATTTAAGGCATTTAGATCTTAGTTACCAAATCGGCCTAGTGGAGGCTAAAACCACTCTTCCTTCTTTCTGCAAAGAGTTTCTGGCTTGAAACAGGTATATCATCCTGCTTTTCTGTGCTGCTGTGTGCTTAGAGAGACAATCTGCCAGTTTCATTGAACTTTTTCATTCTGGGACAAGCAACAAAACAGGTAGGCTTAACTTCAGTAATAATTATACCAAAGGGAGATTATTCATATGGACCATTTTGAAAGATTTATATAAATTAAAGAGTGAAGGAGAGCTCACTTTGATGAAGTAATGATGCTTCTATGGATTCAAGTACAGATCTATGTAAAATTTTTGTTTTATTGTGAAAAACATCTAACAACCCATGAAGGTATATGTAGGGTGAAAACCAGAGGTGAATATTGCAAGACTGAGGTATACGCAAAAGATGCTGAATTGTGATGCTGAAATTAAAAAAAAAAAAGAATCATAGAAATGTAGAAGAATTTACCTGATTTGCTTAGAAATCCTCTTGGGGGAAAAAAATTACCATTATAAGATATGCTGTTAGAAGGCCAACAAGATGGGGTGCAAGCAATCCAGGAGGCTTGGAACCATGTATCACTACATCACATGGATGCTAGGTTGGCTGGCCAAGTGTGATAGTGTCCTGGATGTGCTGCGCAAAACAAGAAATCATTATGTTCAGCTAGGTGTGATAATTAGTTTGTGACAGCCTTAACTGTAGGGACCATGAAATACTGCAGTTCAAAATCGGATGGCAGTGAGGAAGGCAGGTAGCAGAGCACAGAGCCTGGGCCTCAGGAGAGCAGACGTTGGCTTCTGCAGAGAACTGGTAGGTGGGATCCCAAGGGAGGCAGCTTTGAAGGGCAAAGGAGCTCAATAGAGCTGGAAGGTCTTTAAGGATCAGCTTGGCTAAAAACATGAATGAGCTCTAGCACACAAAGGGTGTACACAGGACATGGAAGCAGGAATACAGAAACACTGCCCAGACTTGTACAGAGGGTGCTGGGAAAGCCAAAGCTTAACCGGAGTTGAAAGTGGTAAGGGGTATCCAGGGAAAGAAAAGTTTCTAGTTGCTACAGTAATAGTAAAAGGCTAAACAAGGAAAATATGAGCCCATTGGTGAATGCGGTGGGTGATTTAGTAGCAGGATGCACAGATAAAGCTGGTAGGTTTAATGTCTTATTTCCCGCAGCCTTCACCAGAAAAGGCTCCCAGGCTTCTGTGCTTAGTGAAAGGTTTGGAGTAGAATGACCAGCAGTGGATGAGAACTGAGCCAGGGATTAGTTTTGAGAACGCAACCTGTACAAGTCCATGGGATCATACTGGCTGCGTCCAAACTGCCCAGAGAGCTGACTGATGTACTTGAAAGACCACTCTTTTTTGGAAAAGACCACTTTTTTGGAAAGTGGATGAGGTCAGGGTAGGTCCCCAATGAGTAGGGGAAGGCAAATGTTGCACCTATCTCCATAAAAGGCAAAAAAGACGATCCAGAGAACTACAGAGGTTTAGCCTCAACCTAACTCCTGGGGGTATTGTAGAAGAGGTCCTCTTGGAGCACATTTCTGGGCTCATGTACAGAGATTAGGAACAGCTAGCATTGATTTATGAAGGATAAAACCTGACTTCCTCTTTTGACAAAATTACTGGATTGGTAAGGGGAGAGCAGTGAATGTCATTTACTTTGACTTTAGCAAAGTTTTCAACACCATCGGCCACAGCATTATTCTGTCCATGTTAGGACATTCCAGACTAGATCAATGGGCTACCAGATGGGTGAAAAAGCAGTCGGATGGTCAGGATAAAGTTCAGTGATTGTGCTCTACCTGAAGTGCAGTGCTGCAGGGGTCTGTCCTGGGTCCTATCCTGTTTAATGTCTTTATCAATGACTTGGAGGAGGAGATGGGAGGCACCATCAACAAACTGAGGCCCTCAATGTGCTCGAGGGTGGGGCTGCCATCCAGAAAGGCCTAGACAACCAAGAGGAGTCATGGGCAAATGTGAAGGCCTGCAGCTGGAATGGACCATCCCTCTGGCACAGGCTGGGGATGCTCTTCAGTTCTGGAGAAAGGAGCTGGAGGTCTTGGCAGACAGCGAGGTGGACAGAGCTAGCAGTGAGACCTGGTAGCAGAGACAGCCAACAGTATCCGCGGCTGCATCAGTGGGAGCACAGCCAGGAGACTGGGACAGTGATTGTCCCCCTGTGCTCCACACAGTACCTGGAGCCCTGCTTATGTCTCCTACCCCCTCCAGTACAAGAAAGCTATTAATAAATTCAGGCTCAGCAGAGAGCCACCAAATTGGTCAGTGCTGAGGCAGGATGAGAAAGAGGGACTTGTTCAGCCTGGGACAGAGGTGGCTTCAGAGGACCTAACAGCAGGCACATGGTGCCTTCAGGGAGGAGACAGAGAAGTCTGAGCCAGCCTCTGAGGTGTACCACAAGTGAACAAGAGGCAGTGGCCACAGTCTGAGAAATGGGAGGTTACGACCTTTTATAATGCAAAACTTTCTCACCTCAGGAGGACGCTTTGGCAGTGGGACAAGGTTGTCCACAGAGGTTGTACAGGCTTTGTCTTTGGAGGGTTTCAGGATGCAACAGGGTCAAGCCCTGTGCAACCTGGTCTTGGAGCTGACCCTCCTGTGAGCAGGAGGTCAGACTGTATACCTTCTGAGGTCCCTTCCAGCCTGAGTGATTCTGTGATTAAATAGAAATATAACTATATTTAGTTTTCACAGAAATATAACTATATTTAGTTTTCACAGAATGTCAGGTAATACATTGATTTTTGTGCGTTCAGACAAGATTTTTAAATTGGGAAGTGAGGGATTGCGGTATCTTAATCTGTAAATGTGTTTGCTGCGGAGTTTGAACACCAGTATTAATAAGTACTGGGTATGCAGAGGCAGAATAGATGAAGTGAGGGAGATTTATCTTCCGAATTGGTGGTGTCTTCACTTGGTTTCAGTCAAAAGAAAATATTTTACATAAGAGCTGAGTCCATACCCTTCAATTTCTTGGAGATAAACTGATTCCAGTAGGTTTATTTACTGGATGTATTCCATAGAGTAGAGTGTTTAATGTTTCTTTGACTGATTGTTCTGACAGAAATTTCTTATGTACTCATATAAAAATAAAAGGGGAGGGAGGGAGTGAGCTTGAATTAGCAGCCTTCCAAACAGCAAAATTGTAAGTCCACTACTGGGTTGCTTTTTCTTCCCTTAAGCCTGATGTTATTTTCTTCTGATTGGATTTGTGTCTTCTGAAGAGTGAAGAAAAAAAATTGCAACTGTGTTTTGCAAATATGAGAATCTGTGAAATAGAATAAATTACCAACTATTGGCTTGATTCTGAAACTTGAATTCAAGCACATGGTTGGTTAGTCATACAAATACTCCTCAAGTAAGTCAGCATCCTATACCAGGTGCCTGGTTTTTATAGCTGGCTATGATGTGATGAACAATTTAAGATATTTCAAGTCGATGTGAATATTAGTCATAATTATACCTAGTCTGGCTGTATGGTTCCTTTCCGGTTAGCATTTTCAATCTACATTTATTTAAATGCTTTGAAAGCACAACCTGTTCTTTGTGTAGGAGAGGTATATGTTACCAAAATACAGGGCATTTTTATGGAGAATATAATGTATCATGTTAAATATTCCTCTTCTCCCTACTCTCCATTAAAATAGATAAAATCTAAAAACACCAAGGGCCTAATCTGGTGTATTTGTTACTGCCTTAGATCTGCCCACAGCTCTCCCTTGAGGCGTGCAGAAAGATTTGATAAGCAAACCTTGCCAGATGGCTAATGCTTGAAGGGAATGTTTTGCTGCAAACATTGCAAAGAACAGAAATATTAAAGTATAGCAGCATTCTACAGGCATAGGACTGCAACTGTACTTCACAGTAGATGCTCACATATCTCGTCTTCTGGAGTGGGGGCAGAAGGCTGAATCGACTTTTCCAATACCCTTGGCACAGCTGGCATTAGCATACATATTTTGTGGTGCTGACTGAATTTAAAAAATGAACAAAAATCAGGTAGGTGTGCACTATAGGAAATTAAGGTACTTCCAGCCTGCAGGTTCCTCACTGTATTATAGATATAAGAGGCTCTGGACAGGGAGGAAGAAGGCATAAAAAGGGAAGGAAAATTTGGCAAAGCTGTTAGTCTTGAGTTGACACCGTGCTGCACACACTGTGAGGGAGGACAGGAGCTTGCTCAAGGTAAATGCCAGCTGGTGGCAGTTGAGACAGCAGTCTGCTGTACCTCCTCTGTACTCATCCATGCCCTTGCTTACACCTAGTAAGCAAAAATGTATCAGAGTAATGAAGGCAGCTGCTCCAGCCAAGTAAGAGGCTTTTGAGTAGAAGAAATGGTCTTTGATGCCTTGCTTGTTGTGGATTTATCATCAAAACAAACTTTTTGCAGTAACAAGGCTGCCTCTAGCAAGGAGTATGATATCCTGTGAAACAGTTGTGCTTAGAAAAGCACTTTAAACCCTCCTAAACAGATGAATGAGCAGAAAATAGATTCAGGTCAGAACTGTGTATTTGTAGCTTGGTTTTTTAAATTTGTTTCAGGATAAATAAACTGAAAATTATGGTGTTACATGTATAATATGTATATATTATTTGTTTCCTATATCCTGTATTATCAGTTCTTTTAGATTTTAGACATTTTTGAAGAAATGAGCCCGATTTCAAAATGTAAGAATCAAGTCCTTAGCTGTAACTCCAGAATATGATCCATCGAGTCTAGAAGTGTATGCAACTGGTGTATAGCTCTATGCTTTACATCTTTGAGGCCCAGCAGCACACTCAGCACAGATTTTGACAAGGTGGAGGGATTGTAAGGATTCCTACAAAAATATCCAAGTCTATGGTTCTTGGGGGAGCTCTGCCCAACCTGTAGTATAATACTGTGGTCTAAGGTGGTGTTGGCATCCCTGCCAAATTTGCAAACTTCACCTTCACTTGATTTTTTCTCCTCTTCTTTCCAACTATCTTCTGTCATAGTTCCTTAGTCTACTGCAAAACTACTATATATAACATCATACAAATGCTTAGAGAGCTGAATTGTTTGACTGACCTTGAGCCGTTGGAAATTAAGTAAAACACCAAGGCAAAGCAATAACTCTAGATGCTTGTTTTACTGGAAAGCATCTCATGATTGCTTCCTGAAACACTTAATCATTAAATTCTTTGATTCCCAGACTTTATGTAAGTAGCAGATCACAGGTCTGCTGGGAAAAGAAACCTCAGCAAATGCAGAGGAGTCTTACTGTCATAACCTATGGAACATCTCTTCCTTTGATGTTCATCAGGATGAGCTGCTTGAAAAGTCCAAAATTTGCTTTCTTCATGCTATGAAACTGATTAGCTTAGTCACTTACAGGATACAAGTGTTGTCCGTCACCTTTGGACAGCAGCACATTTAGATCTGTAATTGGATGTTGTCAGAAGATACTGTGTCGCAAAGGAGTTTTACTTGTTGGTTCTAAATCACACTTGAAAGGTGTGAGTATTCAGTGCTAATTTGACAGGTGAGTGCTGTTAAGTTACAAAATAATGTGCCTAAAGTTACTGCAATATTTAAGTGTTTATAAAATCAGATTCAAAATATATTCACTTAAATGCTAAAACAAATTTTCTACTATACTTGCAAAAGCTATGAATGCCTTTGTTCATGTGAAAACCCAATTTTTAAAAATATGAAGTAAAATCTAAAATTAGTAGTCAGTGAGGACCACGTGTGCCATGATTGAAATTGTAGCAGTTATTCCTGTAGTCTTTCCTTAAGGAATAAAAAAGGATAAAAATATCAGCTTAAGAACATTACTCTTCACTCTTTGACTTTTGAAGGCAAGGGAAAATATACTGTAAGATTCCCTACAGTGCTACCAATTAATGCCTGGTAAAGCACTGCATAGGGGAAATTATTTGCAGGATGAGGGGGCCAAATACTTGTACAGATCATATTGATAAATAATGTACCTCAGCAGCTTCCTGTGGCGTTTAATCTTAACTGTTTCAAAATGTTTTCCATAACTCTATGAATAAAGCACTCATTATACACAGTAAAGTGTATTTCATTATTTTCTTCCCTGCATTTGTTATGATTCATCGTGTAGCACACCTCACCTTTAGAAGAGAAGAAATGGAAAGCTAGCAATGCATTCCAATCACTCTTCCTTCAGAGGTGGAAAGATCTGTTGAAGCTGAACCAGTTTAAACAACCCTGTAAATCTCTTCTGGAGTCAAGGCTGGACTGGACTGATGAGGTTTCTGTACCTCCATACAGAAGGTGCTTCTGTATTTCAAAGGGAACCTTAGCTGAGACCACAAGGAGGCACCCAGGACCCCACAGGCACCCGCTATGATCTTGAACACTCACTGGCATCATAAGCGTTTCAGGTGTAATGTCTCTACAGAAGGCAGTCAGGCCCTTGCAAAAGATTACATAGAGGAAACAGAGCAAACCATGTTTCAAATTATTTTTTTCTTGAAGCAGTTAGGATGGCTTGTATCATGTAAATGGTGCTGCTTTTATTTTATTTTTTTTTCCTATGAAACCAAATGGAGATTTTTTGTGTGTTTTGTTTTGCTTTGTTTTGCCATTGGAAGATCCTATTTTGAGTGGTTTACAAATCTGCCAAATTTAGGAGTGAAGCTACTAGATGAGTGTTTACCTGAGAATATCTTTGGTTTACTTAGTGATTTTTGTTTTGTTTGTGGTTTTTGGTTGGTTGAGTTGTTTTTAGTTTGGTTTTATTTTATTTTTTTTTTAATCTCAAAGGAAGTACGTTGAAGGTAAACAGAAGTCATGCAGTTCTGAGGAATTTCAATTTTTATGTACTCTGGCAGGTCTTTGATGATCTACAGCTGAATATGACTCATATTAGATCTGAAATGGTGTCACAGTTTAACCTGGCAGGTAGCTAAACACCACCCAGCTGCTAGCTTACTCCCCTCCCTGCACAGTGGGATGGGGGAGAGAAAGGGGGGGTGGGGGGGTGGGAATTATCACTGCACTTTGCCCAGTTATGTCAAAATTCAGTCTTCATTAATCTGGGCAATTTTTACTGTAATACCCTTTATATGGCATATAGTAATCATAGTAGTGATGACATACAGTATTATATAGCAGTTAACATCATACGATTCAAATCATTGGCTAGTCTCACCCCGAATCAAATCTTGGGGTGCACATCAGACCGCCCCATCCTCCTGCACTACCCACCAGGTGCACCCAGGTCCTTGAGCAAAAGCAGTCACGTGAATGGATTTGCCTTTGCCTGAGGCAGGAATAACCCAGCCTGTCTCCCCCAGCGTGTTCTTTATGTGCACTACAGGGACTTTATCCCCTTCTACAGTAGTAAAAGTTTTGATTGGGCAGGGCCAGCTCCACTGGCAGATCCCCTGGTATTGACTGACCAGGCGGTTTTGCTGAATGTGTATCCCAGTGTTTGAAAGTCCCACCACCCGTCGCTCTCAGAGCAGTCTTTCACAGTCCGTTGTGCCGTTTGATTTTCCCGGAGGCCGGTGCACGACAGGGGATGTGATACACCCACCCAGTGTCACGCTCTTGGGCCTGGGTGTCTATGAGGGTGTTTTGGAAATGAGTCCTGTTGTCTGACTCAACTCCTTCTGGGGTGCCATGTCCCTGTAAGACTTGTTTTTCAAGGGCCAGGGTAGTGTTTCAGGTGGTGGCATGAGGCACAGGGTCTGTTTGCAGCCACCACATGGTTGTTTCCATCATGTTAAGCACATGGCGCTTGCCTTGGTGCGTCTGTGCGAGTGGGGTACAACCAGGCTGCCAGGCCTCCCCGTGATCATACCTCAGCCATCAACCTCCATACCAGAGAGCCTTTAACTGCTTGACTTGATTGATTATGGCACATGTTTTGCATTCACAAATAACCTGTGGAATAGTGTCCATGGTTAAGTCCACCCTTCAACCATAAGCCCATCTATATGTTGCATTTCTCTCTTGATGGCCTGAAGTGTTATGGGCCCACTGAGCTACAAATAATTTGCGCTTATTTTTTTGTCACCAGTTCAGATTGTCACCAGTCCAGATCCACCTGAGTAATTTCAGTCTTGGCAGCCTGATCCACCTCCTGGTTGTTTTGATGTTCTTCAGTGGCCTGACTCGGGTACATCAGCATCTACATGATGTACTTTTACAACCAGGTTCTCTACCTGAGCAGCAGGATCTTGCCACAATGTGGCAGCCCAGATGGGTTTGCCTCAGTGCTGCGGGTTGTTCTGCTTCCATTGCCCCACAGGGCATTTGCTACCATCCACAAGTCAGCACAGAGACAGAGAACTGGCCACATTTCTCGTCCAGCAATATCTGAGCCCAGCTGGATAGCTTTCACCTCTGCAAACTAACTTGATTCACCTTGTCTTTCAGCACTTTCTGCCACTTGTATAGGACTCAACACAGAAGCTTTCCACGTTTCCCACAATATGACAAGGCCCATCAGAGAACAGGGCATGTTGCTTCTCATTTTCTGGTAGTTCATTATACAGTGGGGTCTCTTCAGCACATATGACCTCCTCCTCTGGTGCTATTCCAAAATCTTTGCCTTCTGGCCCGTCCATTATCACTTCAAAGATTCCTGGGTGACTGGGGTTTCCTATTCAAGCCTGTTGTGTGATCAGTGTGACCCAGTTACTCCATGTACCATCAGCTGCATGATGTGTAGAGGGGACTGTCCCAGCTCTTTGAACATCCAGCCCAGCACCAGCTGTCGGGGTGCCAGGAGGAGCTGGGCTTCAGTACCAACCACATGCGAAAGCAGCTCAAACCCCTTCTTATGCTGACAGTATCTTTTTTCCTGTTGGAGTATAGCAGCCCTCTGTATAGGTGTATAGGTCCTCTGTATCCCTGACTTCAAAACCTTAAGGGTCAGCCCCAAGTCTCCCCTGGTGCTTTCTGCCAGAGGCTCCAGGTAGGGCCATTCTGCCCAGCTGTGGTGTAGAGCACAGTTTTAACACCTTGTCCTACCCGGACTGGCCCAAGGACTACTGCATAAACTATCTCTTGTTTAATTTGTTCAAAGGCTTGTTATTGTTCAGGGCCCCATTTGAAACTGTTCCTATTCTGCGTCACTTGATAAAAAGGGCTTACAATCAGACTGTAATTTGGAATATGCATTCTCCAAAAACCCACAGTGCCTAAGAAAGCTTGTGTTTCCTTTTTGCTAGCTTGTGGAGATATAGCT
Source organism: Falco biarmicus (assembly GCF_023638135.1). NCBI lineage: Eukaryota > Metazoa > Chordata > Aves > Falconiformes > Falconidae > Falco > Falco biarmicus. The sequence continues at coordinate 59,256,735 of NC_079289.1, read as the reverse complement.
GTTATTTTGTTGATCACATCCATTGGGATCTGATGACATCCATTTTCCCATTTTATTCCTAAAAACTGGATCTCCTGTGCAGGTCCCTTGACCTCACTTTGTTTTATGGCCAAACTGGCTTTCAGAAGGATTCAGACCGTTTTCTTCCATTTCTCAAAAAAAGCTTCTGCTGTGTTGCCCCACATTGCACCCCTTTTCCAATCACTTTGCTAATGCCCCCATCCCTAGAAAAGAATCCCAGCTGTTTGGCTTCCTTACTTGCTAATTCCAGGCTACTGGCCCTGTTATGCCAGCATTGGAACAGCCAAGCAGCAATGTGCTTGCCTGGACAACAGCTGAAATGTTTTTGTATATCTCGCAGCTCACTCAGGGATAGGGATCAAGTGGTTACAGCCTCATTTATGAGTTCTTCCTCTTCCTCCTCCCCCCAAGCAGCGGCTGCCTGTCTTCCTCCTGCTGCTCTCGTGATGGCCCTACTTTGGAGAAGCACAGCTGGTTTTTTTTTCTTCATAATTTTGCTAATAGTAAGCAGCCGCTCTCATGTATGGAAATGAAAATGCAATTAATGACTGATACATTTTGCCTGTACAGAAAAGGTTGAATTAAGATTTTATAGATGTTTCCTTTTTGAATACTCTGACTTTCAAACACTTGTTATTTGCAATTTTAGCACATTCTGATATAATGATTTGCTGTGTTAATTTTATGTAAGCGATTTGGGCTGATCATTTGTTTATCCCTGTAGGTTGGTCACAAATGTATAGTGCAGACTGGAGGTGCATAAAACCAGATCTCCCTTTAAACACAGCTTTGTTTTGTTTCCTTCTTGAACTTTAAGCAAAATAACATGAAAGCTTGGAGAAAACCCGACCTTTTTCTGCTGTTTTTTCCTTCTCCTCTGTATCTTCTGGAAAGGAAAGAAGGTTTGTATTAACTTTTGCCATTTTCTGCTGAATTTTAAAGTTGGTTTAGAAGCCTGATTCTCCAATGCCACTTGAGTATGGAGCTCCAAAACAAGCAGGATATGGCACTTTGGGAAAGGCATGCCGGTTGCAATAGCTGGCTTTGCTGGTTACAAAGTGCCTGTCAGCACAGGCACCTTAATTAGAATTCCTCTTCAGTTGCTTGCTGCATATACTAAAGGATGGGATTTTTTAAAAAGTGTGTAAATATTTTGTAAAGGGCCTAAGGAGCACTGAACAAAAGATGTTTATCCAGCAAACTTAGAAGTGAAATATCGATCTGGGAACAAGTGTTAGTCAAAGGTATCTCAAAGAAAAAGCTGCAGTGAGATTCAACCCCCACCCTGACAAAACAGTGGATGTATGAGCTTTGCTAAACTGAACTGCCTTTATAGCAGAGAAGCAGTAGAGAAGTGTCTTCTCTGAATTTACTGTAATGGTGGGAAGGCTTATATAGTCATACATGTTATTTCACTGCCCTGGTATTTTCACGTGCTAGAAGGGGTAATTCTGAAATCCATATAATGTTTGTTTGGTGTTACTAATATCGGTGTAATACTTTTTACATAGAGGAAAAAGCAGAGTTACATTGTGTTTCTATATATAAACCTAGGGAATTAAAGATGCTTAATGTGTCTCACTGTGGGTGATGAATTCAGAGATCATTTGCAGTTTTGAGTAACTGGGAGTGCATCTATATCGGCATTTTAGTGGATGCCAGGTCCCTAGCACCACCTGCTTTGCTCTACAGATCTGTTCCTATTGCAGTAGTCTACATGCTAATGTAGGCACCGATGGGTACTGTGGGCTGCTTTGCTCATGTTAGCAAACCTTTATCTGGGCAGGATGGATGAGAGAGAGGAGAACAGGTAAAGACAAGCATTAGGAACATTAAAAAGAAACTGAGTCTTCCATTTCTGCAGCATTTTTAAATTTCTGTTTTGCTTTTTAAAATTCCTTTTTCTAGAAAGTGTGTGGATTTATTTTTTTTGTTCTGTTTGGGGGGGGGTGTTTGTTTTGTTTAGTTTTGTTTTTTTAATGGGGAAAAGTCCTACTTGACTGCCTTTTACTTTATTTAGAACTAATGACCATTCTCTTAGGTACTAGGGAAGGGATGGAGGAAAAGATGTTAGCTGAGGTGGACTTCTGCTTTAAAGATTTTTTTAAAAGACAAAATGTACTAGAAAAAAGTGGCAAAAATAGAAAAAGCCATTCTTGTCTCAGGTGCTGGAAAGACGTAGGCAGAACACATGGTCTCCTCAGCTGCTCTGCGATGTGGCAAACCTGTAGCAGGATTGGGCTGTTGAGGATATTATTGAGTTACCTCACTTGTCACAAGTTCACAGAAATGTTGTCTTGTGAAGAAGATGGCCTTGCATGTCAAGGCAAGACCCTCAGAGGGCAGAGAAATAGAAAACAGTATGAAACAGACATCTCCCAGGACGTGCTAAAGGTTTAGCCAGAGGTGATGGGCACAGTAGTAAAACCTGCATCCACTTCTCTGCCTGGTCTTGTTGGGACATTAAGAAAGTAGGAGGTTACTCACTGTCCTAATGGGTATGTGACTCTGGGGAATTATTAGAGGGATGGTGGTGAAGGTTGTTCATCCTCTGTGTCCACTTACTTCCACAGTTTTGCTTCTCACCTGAAGTCTTCTCCCACCCCTCCTCTTATCCCCAAACCAGAGGTAAATTAGTCTAAAATAAGATACAATTTATTTCTTATTCTTTTGGATCCTTTATTGCTGTCCTTTTGTTCACCTGTCACAATTTCTATTCCTTCTGTCAAAGGTATTAAATGTTTTTTTTTTCAGATTAGATCTGCCATCCTGCTCCTCTTTTGTGTCTTAATCCAGTAACATAAAGATGTTGGGATGCATTATGAATCTTCACCATTTTCAAGAGGGCAATCTGAATAATACATACCCTTATATAATGTGGTGATACTTACATTGTCTAGGTGTATCATAAAGTTCTAGTGGTCAGTCCTCTGAAATCGTGTTTTTAACTTCAGGGATGTGACTATCTCAGATGGGATAGCCATACCACCTGGTTATAGACATCTAACATAGGAATCCAGGCTGGCCTTCTGGTCAAGAGACATGTACCCTGAATGTGGAGGATTTCTGCATTATCTTTAATTCCATAAAAAGCCTAAGAAAATGATCTTCCAAAATGACATATTCATAAGGAGGTACTTAAAACCTTAAAGCTTGTTGATATGAACATCACTTTCTAAGCTCTGGTCTGTGAACAGCTCTTGTGCCTGCCTCTCTCCTCAGGGTAAGTTCATCAACTTATTGACGTGGTATTATAAAAAAGAATGGGCTCTGGAAAGAACATCCTGGGCAATAAAGTCTGTTTTTAAAAAACATGTATATAAATTAAAAATAACAAAAAACTGTTAAAAGAAGCTGTTAACGTGAATGTATTTCATCATCAGTGGAAAAGCTTGAATCAGCTCCAGGACTTTGGAACTACAATAGTAATTTCTATAGGAGTACAACACCTATTTCTCTTTTAAAATATGGGCCGATCTGAACCCCAGGCTGTCAGCTGCTTCACGAGAGTTTGGGGGGAAGGGGGGGGGGGGGGTGGAGGGGAGAAGAAGAAGACAGACCAACCACTTTCCAAACCATTTATCCATCAATAACCCAAGTCATTTGCAGGAATGGGGTTAAAGCATACGTCAGTATGGGTGAAATCAGCGAAAACTGCAACTGCTTCTGGGTGGTGCTTTCTGGGTTAGAAGCTTAACTGAGAGCCATATTCCTCATATGGAGGAAAGGAGAGTAGTGGGGGCATTTCATAGGTAAGGGAAGACAGTACAGGAGGGAAAGAGACTTTGCAGCAGGTACTGTGGTAACTCTTGTTAGTTTATGACTTCCCACTGCTAGGGATTGGGCAGCAGGGCATCCCTGATGCAGAGCAGCCCTGCTGCCCAGTGGTACGCAGCTGGTGCCCGAGTTGTGCAAACACCACCGGCGGTCGCCCGCATTTACTGGGGTGGGAGAATTGCTTGCATGACTGAAATCAGGAGCTGATCTGTGGGCTGCTTCCTCTGTTTGGAGACTGGCTGGGAGGAGAGGAGATGCTACAGAGATTTGATTCATTCCTGATAACGAGTGGGTGGAAACTCAGTCAGGCAAAAAAGCCGTGATTCAATGAACCTCCTGAACAAAGAGAGGACAGGAAGAAAGCAACCAGCAAGGGCACTTGGAGAATGAGTTAGTGTGTACCATTTAAAAAACTATACCAGTGTGTCCACTTGAAATAACTTTTTTTGAGACAGTTACAGTTCTTGATACCAAAACAACCAAATGTTGTAATAAAAATGTGTTCCTTGGTGCATTAAGACATTTCTTTCTGTGTTTTCCTTTATTTGCTAGATATTGGATTAATTCAAACATCACAAGAAAAACAACTGAAAAAAATCACCTTATTAAAAAAAATATTAAAGTATTTTTCAAAATATAATCTGAATGATATTTTTTCCAGTGCAGTCAAATCACCATTTGGAAACCTAAAGGACTAGAGGAAGAGGAAAGAGATAGATTAGATAATGTGCTGCCAGCTTCGTAGGTCCTGGGTGGGATGAATTAGGTGGAGAAACGAAACCCAGAACTGAAGGTCTTTTCAGCATCTTAAAAAAAAAAAAAAAGAAAAAAAAAAGAAAAAAAAAACGGGAAATTTTCCACTAATAATAAAAATGTAAACATTTGCACTTGTTTTCTTGTGGTTTTCCCACCCTACTACCTTTTATCTTCAGCTTTTCTTTTAAAGCCCTGAGTCTTTCTCAATTTCATGAGCAGAGATGACAGACTATGCAGAGTTTTATGGCTATTTCAGGGTTTTGGCATGGGCAGAAGATCTGTGCTTATGAATTTCAGTGCAGCATCAAACTGTCAGAGGGTGTCCTCTCTAGGGCAGAGATTATAAGCCCTTCATTTGTGCTTTGCCGAACCTATTCTAGATATTATCCCTGGACAGCCAAGGGGTCTATTCTGCAGCGGCAAGGCTCCAGCTGACAGTGAGCTGACACTGCGGCCTGGCTGCATGATTACTCTCACGGTGCTGGCAGAGTCCAAGGAGCCCTGATAAGAGTTGAGCCTGGACTTCATTTCCTGGGCTTGGGAGTACAATGTGGGTCAAAAGAGATTTGTCTGGCATTTTCACTGGCTGTGTTTCTAGCCCTAACCTAATAGCACAATATGTATTCTGTTTCAATAATGTGAATTCATTTGTGGTTAACCAGGTTTTCATTTCAAGATGACAAATGTATTTTGGGACAGTAATTTAGCAGGTGGTTGTATAGAATCCATATATGAGAATTAAAATAAATATTAGCATGTCCATGCATAATATTACTTTATATTTGCTGAAATTTAGTAGGCATATCTTAAAGAACTAAATACGTACAAATTATTTATTCATTTGCTCATTTCTAGACAAAGGTGTCCTACAAGCTCTCTGAAAACAGTAATGATAGAAAGTACACATCACGAAAGAAAATTGAGAGGGCAGATGAAACATTAAAATGTTATTTTGTAGGCAGTATCCCACTATTAACGGGTATAGCTGTTAAGGAAGAAAATTCCCACATATACTTCAATGTGTAAATAAATCACCCTGTTAATAAAAGGCAAGCAGATGAAGCAGGTGGTGTATTTTCATACGTCAGTTTATATGATGTGTAAACATGTTGGAAACTTTGAAGACTTTGCTTTCCCGTGTATATGGCAACAGGTTACTCTCAGCTAGCACAACTGAAGTGAAGCTACTGTTTTCATGAATTGCTTTAAAAGTTTCTTCCATTTTTGTAGGCTTCTGCTTTTGAAATTTGTATATATAATATCTATATTATATATAGATATATAAATTTATATATATAACTGATTATATCTTAACTGAAATTCTATTTGGAGAAGTCATGCAAAGCACTGTAGAAATCACAGGGAGGCCTACCATTTACATAGTGGGCAAGGAGAAAAGTTTATAGGTGCTATAAGTAAATGGAGAAAATCCCGAGTTAACAGTCCAAGGTTTGTGTTCATGAAATGAAGGTTTATATTGATGAAATGGTTCCTGTTAAAATGCTTCATAGATGTTGTTCACCTTGACCTCAGCAAGGGCTTTTGACACTGTCTCCCATCACATCCCATAGGTAAGCTGAGGCAGTGTGGGTTAGATGGGTGGGCAGTGAGGCAGGCTGGGGACTGGCTGGTGGCAGAGCCCAGAGGGTTGTGATCAGTGGCGCAGTGTCGGCCTGGAGGCCTGCAGCCAGCGTGTGCCCCAGGGGACAGTTCGTCCGCGGCCTGGATGAAGGGACAGAGTGCACCCTCCGCACGTTTGCTGGCGATACAGAACTGGGAGCAGTGGCTGACGTACCAGCAGGCTGCGGTGCCATTCAGCGAGACCTGGACAGGCTGGAGAGCTGGGCAGAGAGGAACCCAATGAAGTTCCACAAAGGCCAGTGTAAGGTCCTGCCCGTGGGGAAGAACAACCCCGCACACCCGTACAGGCTGGGGGCTGACCTGCTGGAAGGCAGCTCTGTGGAGACGGACCCGGGAGTTCTGGTGGACAGCAAGTTGCCCCTGGGCCAGCAGTGTGCCCTGGTGGCCAGCAGGCCAGTGGGTTCCTGGGGTGCATTAGGAGGAGCGTGGCTGGCAGGTCAAGGGAGGTGATCCTGCCCCTCTGCTCTGCCCTGGTGAGGCTGCACTGGGAGTGCTGTGTCCAGTTCTGGGCTTCTCAGACAGGGAACTAGAGGAGAGGGACCAGCAAAGGGCTATGAACATGATGAGGGGACTGAAACATTTCCCTTATGAGGAAAGGCTGAGAGAGCTGGGGATCTTATCAATGTATACAAATGTCTTCAGGACGAGTGTCAGGAGGATGGGGCCAAGGTCTTTCTAGTGGTGCTCAGTGCCAGGACAAGGGGCAACGGGCACAAACTGGAGCTCAGGAATTTCCATCTGAATATGAGGAAAAACTTCTTTACCGTGAGGGTGACAGAGCCCTGGCACATGCTGCCCAGGGAGGCTGTGGAGTCTCCTTCTCTGGAGACATTCACAATGCGCCTGGACATGACTCTGTGCAACCTGCTCTAGGTGAACCTGCTTTAGCAGGGGGTTGGACTAGATGATCTCCAGAGGTCCCTTCCAACCCCAACCATTCTGTGATGCTGTGATTCATTTTCATTTGAAAATAAATTTAAGCTGTAATTATAAGAACAACATCAAATTCCACTAGGTCTGTGCTGCTTTGTGTGTTTAGAAAGTATTTCAGTGAGGTTTCTGAAGATGTTAGTCCATGCTGAGAATTCACCTTTCTGTAAGCATTTTGGAAGAAAACTTTTAAAAAAATTGTTGAGAAGCATACTGATATTGCAGTTAGAGCACTGGTTTTACAATCTGTACTATAAGCCTTCACAACCCATTTGCAGAATCTTTATGAGTTTAGCAATCTGTATTTCATGGCCTTTTTTTGTCTGCGTTCAGTAATGCTTTCTATTTTAATCAGAACAGTTACGGTGGCAGACTCCACACTTGGGCTTGGGATGTGGAGCTGTTTTGTCAAGGCATCCTGTTCTCACATTCGAAGTAGAGCCTCACTGCAAGCATTGCTAAAACACATTAGGAAGCTGATTGGATTTATGATTTCATGCCCTCTATTCAGGGCATGAAAGTGTTGGAGAGAAGTTTCTTCAGGGCAAAGAGAAACAAAATCTGTGACAAAGGTTCAAATGCAAAAAAATGTTAGGAGCCCCCTGGTGTGAAGGCTGCTTGGTGGCTCTTCTAATGATAAAGTCCCGAGTTACTGTGCTACCCCAGGAATAGCCTGGGAAGCACACTGTTCATGTTGGAAGGATCCCATGGGAGTCTGTCAAAATCTCTGATGTAGTTGTGGGCAGCCGTCACTCCTGGCCCACAGGAAGCCCCCAGCCTGCTGTGCTAGTAAGGTGTGTCTTCACACTGGGGTTAGCAGCTGCAGGTTGGGTTGAACATCAACATCAGTGCGGGTATGGTAATTACACAGCAGTGTTCAGTGGTGTGTATTTCTGATGAGCCACGTGCAAACTGTGGAGGGCACCACGCAGGGCCACAGTAGAACTTCTTCACTGAAAGCAGTGTTGTTTGAAGGAAAGCTGAAGGGTGAAATATCTATGTTTCCATTGACTTTTCCTTTGCCAGCTGCCTTCCAGTCTTTCAGTAATCCTCTAAATACATCCACAGAGCTACTGATCTTGAGAGTTTTGTATATCAGCGTTGTATGGCTGTAATAACTTTGTTGTAGACTCAAAAAACCTCACAAAATATGGGACATGTGAAAGCATTGCTGTGTAAGGGCTAAGACAAGGATTTTGCCTTCCCCCCCGCCCTTGAAATTAATTTTTAAGATAAATTTTTACATTTCCAAAAGGTATTTCTTGTTCCAGCATACTTTGTTGCTCTTCTTTTTGTTCATTTTATCCATTTCTCACACAGGTCTCCTTAGACCTGGACTCTGTTTTATTTGCTTCAGTGATGGCTGGTACTCTTTGTGGAGACAGAATCCAAACTCACCTTTCCTGGCCCCTGCAGCCCCTTTTTGGGCTCCACTGTGTTACCTCTGGCTGTGGGAGGTTAAACATACCAGTTGCTTGCTCTGTCTGGACTAGTTGTCTTAGGGAACCCAGTCTCTGACAATGTGCTCCAGTGCAAACATCGTGGCTTGAGCGAATCTCCAGCTTCAGAATGAGCATAGCTGTCCTCAGTTGTTTCACAAAGAGCAGAACTGGTTCTGCTTTTAATTTCTTTGCTTTGCTAGCTTATTTTAGAACTTCCCACAAATAGGCAATTCTGCTGTGGTTTATAGAAATAGGTTTACTTATGCTTTTGTATTTTCTCCATTGAACCTGATTCCCGTTTTCAGAAAGAGTAGGGGTCTTACAGGGTAATTCAACCCTGAAGCATAAACCAGCTACTGTTGCCGACACCTCTTCATTGCTGCAGAAGGTGAGTACAGTGCTGGAGGGAGGTGCAGTAAGGAATTTTGTCATTTGGAACACATGGAAACTAATGAGTCACTTCCAAATAGAGGCTTTCCCCAAAGTAAACTACTAGGACAACTAGCTGGTGTTTGTCATTTTGTACACCTCACTTAAAGTAATCTTTATTTTGATTTTGAAAAGGCTGGGGGGAAGAGGAGAAAATTATGCTGGGTGAAAGTAAATTTTTGGGTTTGACATATTTTTGTTTGATTCTTTTGTATTGCCCATAGTGATGTCATTCAAATTTCACAGGTAGCGTTTGCCTCTCTGGAAAGGAGTTCTGCCAAGCACGTATCTTCAAATGTATCAATAATGTCAATGGGGAGGTCCAGTAAAAGAATTCTGGGAATGAGGGTGAATTTTTGATCTTGTTGAGGGAGGGAATCATAACCCCTTGCCAATGAAGAACTGGAGATGAAAGTAAGTTTGAGAAACTCCAAGCCACCTAGCAAAAAAAGAACAGTATTGATAACTTTGAATATCATCTGTTAACAGTCAACCCCAGGCGATTAATTATGAAACGATGAGGCACTTTAATAAGTGTCTTGTAGTATTATTTCGGAAAAAGGTTTTGGTGACATCATATGGAAAACAGGTTAAAGAAGATGGGTGTTAACAGGAAAAATTCAAATAAAATACAGGGACAGGTTGGGACTGAGCGAAACACTTCTAAGAGTTGCTGAACTGCATACATAAATATGCAAATAGCTGAAACAGCTTAAATTACAAGACAGGAATCCATTCATTGTCATAGTTGTTGCAGATTAGAGGGAATCTAGAATAGATAAATCAGAAAGGCACTGAGATTTGTTGGTTTAGTTTTTCAGCATATAATCTTTGTACTTCTCAGAAAAGTCTTATCCTTTACCATATTAATTGTTTTTGTAATTTATTTTTAAGTAAGAAAAAATGATGTCCAAAACATAAAGAAAGTCTGAAGCTTGGTTTGCTTCTGTGGACAGCATTACCTCTTCTTGTTACCCAGCTCTCTTGTTTTAATTTTTTCTATCCTATAGTCCATATGCACAGGCTTCATGTTCTTTGTTTTTTACCACAAATTAATCTTTTCATTTGATTTGTGATTAAGAACTGTTTTAAATATAACACTACTTATATAATTTATCCCTTTCTAATACAAAATGAGAAATAAAGAAGCAAATGGATTAGCAATTCTCTGTCAAGATGGAAAAAGGAATATTATTTAAAAGTCATTATCATATCCATTTTAGTCTTCTAGAGCTATTAAAAGGTTACATTCTGCATTAAATGGCAATAGATGGCATTAGATGTTAGAACATACGTGCTGCAAAGTATGTGTGCTCTCGCAATTGAATGAGTACTATATGAATTTCATTTTCAGTATGTGGTTAGATGCTTCTGAATTTAACCCTAAAATACATTCTTTACCTCGATGGGGACCTCTGCAGTTAGGAAGAACTTGTGTTCTTCTGGATTTTTCTTCTCCAGTTCAGGGGTCAGTAGGGAAAGGTAAATGTTCGGAAAGGGATTTAAATGTATCACTAATCAGATGAACATTGAGACAGTAATTTGCTCAAGTTCTTGTCATGTGTTTATCTTTTATGCAGCTGATGCTTGCTTCCAAATAATTGTTTAAACATCTTTTTTCTGCCTTGACAGGGTCAAAGGATTCTTATTTTTCAAGCTGAAATAAATTGGTCAAGCTATGATTTTCCTTTGGAAAAAACATTCCAAAAATCTTAAGAGATATTTGCTAAGCCTTTCAATTCTCACTTAGCTAAGTCCAAAAGAAGGAATGAAATAATGGTGATGAAAGGCTGATACTCAATGAACAGGAAGCAAATGTCTTTTTAAGGGGTGTAAAAAATCAAGATAGATTAACTCAGTGGTTTCAGTTGAATGTGGTTTGGCTTGCTTTTATTTTATCCTTTTTCCTTCTCACCAAAGTGACTTGCAGTCTTACCTGATAGAATTAATTCTTCCATCTGCAATATCACTCTTAATGTTTAAGGATAATAGACCAACCTAAAACCTAGTTGAATCAATGAATTGAAGAACAATCTCTTCAATATCATAACTCTTGCTGAAAATATCCAAAGCTATTTTTAGCTGATAGACTGTAAGTTTGGTTAAAGTAGGCATGACATCAGTGTGGAATAACTTGCTGACATGAATAATTCTGAACTTTGCAGGGTTCTGAAAATATTTCTAGTACATCTTGTCTAAGACTGAATTATAGACAGGAACAGGTAATAGTCATATGGCCTCTGGAGCAGCCCAAAAGTGAAATAAAGTCTCAGGTCCAAAGACTTGTACCAAGTTTCTGGCTATTATATGGTAACAGTGGAGGTATGCTCTCTCCAGTTATACATCTCTTCCAGCCCTTGAACAGTTCTTCATAAGCTACTGAAAGCCACTTCTGAAAGATAATCCTGTAGCCTGTGCAATTCACAATGAAAGGCTTCCTGCCCCAAACTGTGTATCTTCATGGTTTTGGATAGCTCTTCTCCCTGCCAAAACCTCCTGTGGATTTTTTCTTTCCCTTTGCCTTTTTTCTGGTAGATCAACAACACTGCTGACTGCATTACTCACCTGCATTATTTAATGAAAGAAATAAGCACTTAAATCTTTCTATTAGGTAGTTTTCAAATCAAATGCAGAAATCATGTGTTATTGCAGAATATTAACTTTTGACTTCTTAATAGCTTACAGTTTTCACATCTCCTCTAAAAATTAAAAATCATAACCAAGAAAAGATACTTTGTGACTGATTAATTTATTGATTCTCTTAGAGCGTGATGCATGGATTGCTCATCAATTTTATAGGGTAACGTATCATGCAACTTATGAATATCTCATTATATTCTCTATGCAAACACGTGTATCAGAAAAATAACAGTTGAATGCATGCAGGATTTATATTTCCCTAGGGAAAATAGACTTCAGACTCATTATAGCAGGGGTCCTCAAACTTTTTAACCAGGGGGCCGGCATGCGGATGCAGTGGCAGGCAGTCATCTGCGGCTGCTTGGTTTCCCCCCTCAAACCCCGGCGCCGGGGAGGCGGGGGAGGTTCTGTAAATACCGGGGGCCGGATTGAGGACCCTGGGGGACCGTATCCAGCCCACCGGCTGTAGTTTGAGGACCCCTGCATTATAGCATCCCTAGGCCCAGTTGGTTGGCATGCCAAGCATCACCTGGCTTGCTGAGAGCCTCTTCTAGGTTCAGGACAGCAGTAAATTCATCCTATGCAGGGTGTTAGGCAAGTATTCAGCTTGGTCATGGGTAAGTCGATGTTTTTTCATTCTTTGTGAGAATTTTTCCCCTTGCTGTCTTTTACTATATGAGATAAATGTTAATACATGAGGAAGAAATGTAATGCTTTGCTTGTAGGGCTTGTTTACACAAGCAAGAACCATGCAAATGACTTTAATATTCTTGTTATTTTCAACTTTTTGTTACAATTATTTTTCTTCCCATGCGTTCAGCAAATATATTTTAAAACAAAACCAGTGATATAGTAAGTTAGAGGATGGGTTTTTTTGGCAAATGAGCCTGGAAAAAAACTCATTTAAAGAACCAATAATTTCACAGAGACATTATTGATGATAACAGTTGTTTTCATAGATCTACCATCTCAGTAATAATCAGAAAAGTATTAGGAATTTATAGGAAAAGAATAGAAAACTAACCAAAGAACAAGCAGAATATTTGTAAGTCTGTAGTTCACCCATATCTTGAACACTGTACTGTTCTTATTCCCTCTTCTCAAAATCACAGAAATGGAAAAGATTCAGGAAAAAGCAGTGACGTCAGTCAAAGGCAAGGAACAACTTGCATACAAGCTGTGACTTGGTGGGCTGCCCATGTGTATTGTGTTTACATGGCAAGGTTTTGGTAGGAGAGTGGGCTGCAGAGATATCTTCTGTGGGAAGATGCCAGAAGCTGCCCCTACATCAGAGAGCCAGTTCCACCCAACTCCAAGATGGACCCACTGTCGGCCAAAGCTGAGCTCGGCAGCAACGGTGGTAGTGCCTCTGTGATAATGTATTTAAGAAAGGGTAAAAACTGCTGTGCAACAGCAGCTAGGAGAGAGGAGTGAGAAGATGTGAGTGGAAGAGCCCTGCAGACACCGAGGTCAGTGCAGAAGGAGGGGCAGGAGGTGGTCCAGGTGCCGGAGGAGAAGTTCCCCAGCTGTCCATGGTGAAGACTGCATTAAGGCAGGCTGTCCCCCTGCAGTCCAGGGGGTTAATGGTGGAGTAGGTATCCACCTGCAGCCCATAGAGGACCCCATGCTGGAGAAAGTGGAGGTGCCCTGAAGGAAGCTGCAACCCATGGAGAACCCACACAGGAGCAGGCTCCTGGTAGGAACTGTAGCCTGTGGAGAAGAGCCCATGGTGGAGCAGGTTTGCTAGCAGGACTTGCAACCCCATGGGAGACCCACACTGGAGCAGTCCATCCCTGAAGGACTGTACCCTGTGGAAAAGACCCATGCTGGTGCAGTTCATGAAAAACTGCAGCCCATGGGGAGGACCCACATTGAAGCAGTTCATGGAGGACTGTCTCCTGTGGGAGGGAGCCCACACCTGAGCAGGGGAAGAGTGTGAGGGGGAAGGAGCGGCAGAGCTAATGTGTGATGAACTGACTGCAACCCCTATTTCCCATCCCCTTGTGCTGCTCAGGGGGAGGAGGTAGAGAAGTCTGGAGTGAAGTTGAGCTGGGGAAGAAGGGAGGAGTGGGGAAAAGTCTTTTTAGATTTGTTCTTATTTCTCATTATTTTACTCTCTTAAATTGTCAATAAATTAAACTAGCTTCCCCAAGTCAAGTCTGTTTTGCCCATGATGGTAATTGGTGACTGATCTCCCTGTCCTTGCCTTGACCCATGAGCTTTTTTTATTTATTTTCTCACCCTGTCCTGTTAATGCAGGTGGAATGATAGAGTGGCCTGGTGGGCACCTGGCAGCCAGCCAAGGTCAACCCACCATACCATGACATGGAGATGGGGAGCATGGAGGAGACAGGGGTATAACAACTCTAAAATCATGAATGCCACGGCGAAAGGAGATAGCATTTGCTGCCTCTTCCAATACAAGAACTAGGGACATCAAAGTAACCTACAAGAAGCCCGTTACAAAACAGACAAAAGAGACAGCTCTTCATGCAATGGGAATCAGAATCAATGAGCTTGCCGATAGGCAGTGCTGTGAATGATGAAAGTTTACATGGGCTCAAAGAAGGAACGGGCAAATTCTTGGAAACAGTATCTGTTGGGGGTTAGTATCCACAGAAACCACATCAAGCTCTGGAAATCAGCTGAGTGGAAAAAATCTGGAAGCTAGGAAAGTACTCACGGGAAGTGTTCTAAGTGTTCAAGGTAAGGTTGTGGATGGGCCTTTGAGCAACATGATCTATTGAAAGCTGTCCCTGCCCATGGCACGGGGGCTGGACTAGGTGGTCTTTAAAGGTCCCTTCCAACCCAAACCAGTCTGTGGTTCTATGATTTGATATGGCTGTCCCTGTTTTCAGTCTCCTCAAGCAGACGGCTATAGCCATTGATTGAAAAAGAGCACCAGATCACATGAACCCTTGGACTTGCCCATTACTGGTATTTTTATGAGGAAATATAAGAATGTAACTTACAGATGGATAGAATTAGACAAGATGAACCTTGCTCATATTTCTGACAGGTAGGAAAAAAAATCCAATGTGAATATTTCAGAAGGAAGAAAGGGGACAAATGTTCCTCCTGGAACACACATCAGCTCTGACATCACCTTTGTCCATACAAACAGACATCTGGGTACAAATGCTGAGCAACATAATTTGAAAGCACTGCTCTGAAAATACTGTATAAACATTGAGAAATAGGATCTTTCCACATACTGAGAATAAGAACTAAGTACAACACAGAATAAAATTATCTCTTTGCTAAGGTATTTCCAGTAAATTTTCTTCAAAGATCAGTCATTTGGGTAAATCTGCACAAATGAAAGAAGCAAGCAGTTTAGAGGCAGGCATTTAAATACGTGAAAGACATTACAATTGCCTCAAAGACTGTGAGCAACCTGTTTTCAGGCAGGTATTTTTGGGTTCTTTAGTACAGTTTGGTTTTTTTTTATTTTGTGTGTTTGAGTGATAACATATTTTGGCTTGAAAAATAGTTCATCCAAAACAATAAGCATTTTTTTAAAAAAAAATCTGTTTAAATCTGTTTTATTCAGTCTCCCATTGAAATAAAATCCAAAATTAGTGACTAAAGGAGTATGCTGTGAAGGAAGCGGGGGCCTGAAATTCTTACAGCACAGCCTAAACTATTGCTTCAAGTTCAGACAAACAGATCAGTCATCTTCTTATTGCTGAGGAGAAAACAATACCTGTGTTACTTGAGATATAAGGATCCTTGCATCAAACTTCAGGAATTTTCCTTATCTAGAATGATAGAATCATTTAGGTTGGAAAAAGACTTTTAAAATCATTAAGTCCAACTCTTAACTCAGGACTGCTGAGTCCACCACTAAACATGTCCCTAAGCACCGCATCTACATGTCTTTTAAATACCTTCAGGGACGGTGACTCAACCACCTTGCTGGGCAGCCTGTTCCAAAGCTTGACAACCCTTTTGGTGAAGACATTTTTCCTAATATCCAATCTAAACCTTCCCTGGTGCAACCTGAGGCTGTTTCCTCTTGTCTTGTCACTTGGTATTTGGGAAAAGAAACTGACAGCCACCTCGCTACAGCCTCCTTTCAGGTAGTTGTAGAGAGCGATAAGGTCTCCCCTCAGCATCCTTTGCTCCAGGCTAAACAACCCCAGTTCCCTCAGCTGTTCTTCGTAAGACTTGTGCTCTATACCCTTCACCAGCTTCATTGCTCTTATTTGGAGATGCATATCTACTTATCCAACCAATTTTGAAAAACTCAGCTTGCATTTACCACTTTCAACTATTTTGACAGCTTGCAGGGAGAGGGTACTCACTGCTGCTGGTAACTATTGATTTCATCCCTGATTTCTCTTAGAAATACTTACTGAATGCCAGAGGGTTTTGCAGTATGTTGCCAATCACTTTTAAGTAACTGTAAAATATGCTACAGAAGTCAGAGGTCTCTTTTACTGAGTCCTACCAAAATAAGGATTTCCACATGGAAGTTGGCCCAGTTTCTTTTACAGTGAGCACTAACACAATTTACTTTATTCTTTGCAATCATGCCCTCTCTCAGGTTTCACTTGTGTACTTTGATCAACAGTTGGCCTTACAGACTTTGCCAAGCTTCTTGCTACTGATGTATTTGGAGAAAGATTTTGTATTTAGTTTTAATTCCTTTTGCCAGTTGCTCTTCAAACCCTCTTTTGCCCCCTCCTAGTTATGTTTTTACATTCAATCTGCCGGAGTCCACGATCATTTCCTTTTCCTTAGGTTTGACACAGCTTCAGCCTTCTGAGGGATGCCTTCTTGTTTCTAACAACCTTCCTTACCTGCTGTACAGTCCACATGATTTGTCCACCCTTTCTAAAAATACTTAAAAAACCCAAACTTGTGGCATGCATTCATCACTACTGCTCCTTCACTAATCTCTGCACTGTCTGTAAGGTTTTACTTCTCTTAGCTGCTCATTTTAAACAAGTTTCTTCATTTTTGTGTGGCTCTGTCTCTTGAAACAGCAAAATTGTGGCGTATCGTTTTGGCTTTTTTTGCTCCTGTAGGGGTACAGAGTTTATCTAGATTCCCATGTGTAGTTTTGAGCCAATCCACATGTGAGTCAGGACAAGGTTGAGTGTGGTGTCCCACTTTGTGGACAGCCTTCACAGCTGCTTCAAGATGTACTTATTGATGGCCTTGTAACAATGTGATTTCTGTGTTATGTACCAGTGTGAATCTTCGTAAGGGTAATTGAAGGCTCCTACTATTCTTGTGTTTCCTGCCCTTTCTGCCTCTAATCTCTCATTGCACAGCAGTCAGTTCTGCCGTCCTAGCTGGGTGGTCAGTACTGTCTTACGTCCTTCTTATTTAAGCCTTGAATTTTGGTCCCTAAGGAGAGTGAGGCACATGACCATACAGGTAGCTTGTCAGTTTTGATTCTTACCTTATTATGCTTCTCTGGTCCAGTTCACTGCTGAAAGGCAGGAAGGGAGTAGCAACGGAGTTTAGGGAAAGGGGTTCTTGCTCCAGGGATTCACCCAGATTTTCTCCATGGTCAGAGGAGTGAGGGGTCTCTTCTAAAGAACAATTTATCCTACCTGCTTTGGAATACGACTAACCAGTTTATTCTTAAAGTTAGATTTACTTCTAAGTTATTTTTTCCAATTACAAAATATGCATTTGAGGTCTCGCTGATGAAGGATTTAAGTGCTGTAAGTGTGCCTTCAGGGAAATATAAGTGTGATATAGACTGATCGGTTTACCCACCTTCCTCCTGCTGAAATCAGTCCAATTAAATCTTTTAAATGTTGAAGACAGAACTCCTTAGCTGGCAGGGCTCACAAGGGGAGGGCAGAAGAAACAGGATACATTGGTTGCCATGCTTGGTCCAAGGACCTATTTTTATATTAAATAGTTAATGGGTAAGTGAATAGATAATTTTGAATAGAGACTGTCAGCTAGTAAAGTAACTTTACTCCACAACTTTCTGTTTTGAGCCAGTTCTGCTTAAGCATGGAAGCACAGTTCCAAGTGCCTGAAGGATTCTGAAGTCCAGATTTTGAGGGTTAAAAATTTTACTTTTTTTCAGGGACAATGGATCGCTTCTTTACATAAAGAGAGGGGAAAAAAGAAAAAGATGGGGAAAAAAAGGATGAGACTTGTATTTTTATGCCTGATGCATATAGAATAACCTAATCCTCCTTAAGTAGCACAGAAAAGATATATTATTAATATGAGGTACATACTAGTTATATTGATTCAGCAATAGAAATAAGTGATTTTGCATAACATATAAAGTTTAATTATTAAGTGATTAACCTGAGACTGCTCCTCTAAGTAAGCATTATGTGTCATTCCGATTTTAAAGGTGTAGACAGTAAACCGTCTCTGGGTTGTAGGTGAGGAAAGCTATAGCAGCCCATGACAGCAGATAAACTGCCTATAAATACATAGAAAATGATTTCAGAAGCTGCTGCGATTTACCAGATTTAAAATCAACTTTCGTATGCATTAAAAGATAAAAATACAAATTCTTGGTGAAACCCCCAAATAATGAATGTCTTTACAAGTTTTGGTCAATGCTAAATTTAGTAGATGTTTGATGAAGTTGCAGAATTACTCCCTGAATTCTTCTGTGTTGGGCTAGGAGCAGTTCCTTGTGGGCTTCCTAAGCACAGACTGTGCTGTTTTGTTCTGGATCTGACCATACTCAGAGGAAGTGTTTAATGGGTGGCAATTCACAGATTTGAAGTCAGTTTTCAGTGTATATGACCTGTGGAGTACATTTCATAAGCAACATCATAGGAATTTTAATGACTACCTTAAAAAAAAAAAAAAAAAAAAAAAGAGAGAAGAAACTTCTATAATACTTACCAAAAATGTTAACCTTCCACTGGTATGTGTGTTCCTGTTTGACAGCCCAGTCAAGCCGCTTAAACTGACAACTCCCACTACAGCTGGAATTATTCCTTATCTGCAATCTCATATATCTAAGCATTTATATTCTTATGTTCCATTTCATATCATGCAGATTTGCATACTGTAGTGTCTGAGCAGCTTTCTGAAGTGCAGAAAGTAATGTGACTAGCATCCATCATATCTATTCTTGCATCCTATAGGAAAAATGAGAATAGTGGGGATGCTTTGAGTTTATAAATTAAGTCAAAGCTGAAAATAGCTTTTGCACATAGATGCTCTTTGGTTTTTCAGGAAATACATCCCAGACACTTAGCCTTGGAGAAAATGATGTCTGTAATGCAGATGAGCTTCACCCTCACTGCAGAAAATTTCAGCATGTCAGAGAAACAGTGCTGTCTGCAACATTGCTAATGTTGGCCTTTCAGTCAACCTTGGCTGAAACAATGACGTACTTGAAGATA
This sequence comes from Falco biarmicus, assembly GCF_023638135.1. Lineage (NCBI taxonomy): Eukaryota > Metazoa > Chordata > Aves > Falconiformes > Falconidae > Falco > Falco biarmicus. Next base: position 59,237,750 of record NC_079289.1, on the reverse strand, counting down.
ATAACTGAGACCTTGGACAAGAATAAATACCATACAGAGAGCTGGTTCAGGAAGCAGAGGACAGAAATGCTACCCAAACAGTAGACACCATTGTTTGAAGGAGGTGCTACAGCATTTTGAACTTCTTAAGTGCTGAAGGCTACAAACCCAAATGTGCTGTGTTACCTTGCTCAGCTTTGAATACTTCATGACATAATATGGTCACTGCCCATTGGCATGGAGGAGTTCCTGTTAGTGAAGAACAGCAATCCAACTGACAGGCTGGTGTGACTAGCTGTGGGTGCCTCTAGCAAAAAGATTATTTCAGGCTGACTTTTAGGTCTCTCCTGATAAAATACCAGCTCTTATGCTGTGTTCTAGCTAAATAGAAACACCAGCTAAGAAACAGGATCTAGCTTTTACCAGCTAAAGGGATTTTTTTTTTTTTTTCTGGTATGGGCATCTCACAGCAGCCCAGCCGTGCTAATGTAAGAATTAGTCTGACACTTTCTCACATCATCCAGTTGGTCTAAATAAATAAATAACATCCCTCCAAATATCCAAGTAATCTCTCCATGCCAAATTTTGCTCCTGAGCTGTGTACCTATTATTTCTTACCTATTATTTCTAACTCTGTGGGAATTGCTTTTCTATAACCACGGCTGGAATTTGGCCCTTAATAGTGACTGTGTCTTCGTTCTTTGTAATGTAGGTCAAGAGAAGAAATTAAATGATGACATTGCACGGCTTACTGTGGCATCCCCCAGGAGTTTGTGTGGTCCCTACTGATTGCCTTGAATCATTAATCAAAGGGTAACTGCACTGCACAGCCTGCAATATATTCTCAGCAGGCACATACATTGATGCTGCTGCACCAATAAAAAAGACTTAATTGCACTGACAGTACATTTTTTTCACAGTTTAGACTGTTTATCAAAATTGTGCTTGTAACATCTAAAAATAATGTAATTAATGTAGCTTTTGGCCTTCTTGCACACTGTTTTCTTTTTAGTTTCTTCTGTTAAAGAAGACAGCTGTTTGCTAGGAAAACAAATTCATCTCTTTTCCTTCTCTCTCTCGCCTCCTGTTTTGTATTTGAGTGCATCAGTAGGAGGCTCACAGTTTGTTGTAAATGTTCATTCACAGTTTCGGCAGATTCCTACATTCATATTCACAAAGGCAGAATATTTCAAGATGTCCTTCATATCAAGTCACTGTTACTTCGCATCAGGCATGTGGAATACAAAATAAAGATTTCAGGGGCTTTGCTTCCCGAGGCAAAATAATGATCCTTAAGGGAACAAAAACCACTGTCCTTAAGGACAGTGTGAAAATTTGGGTCAACCATTTCTTCATTCTTAAACTGTTTCCTTTCACTGCTGATCCAAATGTGGCTTGAGGGTGTTAACATGCAGAGCACATTACAGAATAAGAAAAGCAGACCTTTGATCACATAAAGCATCTGCAAGAGAAGGTGAGGGAGATGCTGGTGACTTGGTTTCTGACATTGCTGGGTAGTTGGATCTTGGCTCCTGGGCAAGCCAGGATGGTGCTTTTCCCTACTAATATTCAGGCTGCAAGAACAGGAAAGAACACAAAAGTGTGCCATGTGGTTTGGGCCACCACCATGCACTCTTGCTTCTGTGCTGGGCAGCCTGTGTGCATGTGGGGACCTGCTAGCCCATAAGAAACCCAACTTGCTTAGCGGTGATCAGACTGGGAGTAAGGGAGTGGTATATGCCCTTCTATGCAGAGAGTAACAGGAGCAAAGGGTATTTGTGTAGGAAAGAGATCTGATTTAGGGGAAAGAAGATACTGGGGGTGGGGAGGGGTGGAAATCTGAGCATCAAGAAAAAGGAGACTTAACATCTGCTTTGCTCACACCTCTACAGAAAAGTAGTGTTATCATGACTTACGTCATCTATCCATTACCATTAACTGTTGTAAAGTGTTTTGTTACTTCAAATATCCACATCAGGTTTTAAAATGTTCCAGTACCTACATACTGCTTGTAAATCTTGTAATACAGTGAAGATGACTGTGTATGTAGCAGAGCTTTGCAAGGCTGCAATTTCACTGAAATTACTATTATTACCTTATAGACTGCAAGGGTAAAGCCCAAGTAGTGCAGTATATGAAATCCTAAGGTTAAATAATGAATTTTGTCATAACATTACACTGGACTTCATACATCTGCTGCTGATGTAGGACTAGCAGCTTTATAAAAACAGGAGTCAACAGAGGCCTATAGCTTTCACTGTGTACACACACAGAGTAAAAGCTCAATATCGCAGAGAATGTAGAAGTATCTTGAATTCATCAAAAGCTTTCTGCGTTGTGAATGAAGATATTCAGAGCCAAGCTGCGATTATGTTGCTAGTTTGCAGTGCATGTGAGAGTGTGATCCACAATAGTTAAAATACTGCGTGTTGAGCAATACTGGAGCTGGAATCAGGTAAGATACTGGTCCTGCAGTGGAGCCTGCACCCACTTAAGCCTATGACCACCACAAGAAAAACTGTACTAATTAATCAGGAGCACATATAAAGCACTAAAGAAGGAAATGAAATATAATTAAATAATAAAATTTGCCATAGTTAATACAGGAAATTAATGAAAATCAAATATATTTAAAACAACATTTTAATAAAGATGCTTTAAAAATCTTTATAAATTATAAATCTTAATAGACGTTCAGTGGACTTAAACCATTCTTTCTCCTTCACTATGTTAAAGTGATATTTTGTATGGGACAGAACAATTTGAAAATTTCTGTGTGGTAGTCTTCAAGAAAATGTACTTAACAGACAGACTATTTACACTATTGGTTGCTATAATATTCCAGAAAAAAATGAGTTTAATGTCTTTGGAAAAGAAAGATGCCACTTTCTTTTCCACTACAAAATCTGCTCTTGGATGTGCTGCCTTACAGATGATAATGAACCTAATGCGTGCAGAATTTGAGTCTTAAAACCACTGAAAAAGCAAGGTGTTCCTAGAATTGATGATGCAGCTTGTGCTGGCATCTCTCTTCACTCATTACCAAGACAGCATTAAACTGTAGTGGTTATGCCACTGCTATTAAGATTGCATCAGGACTTCCACTTAAAAGAATGAGAAAACACAGACTAAACGTTCTGTACCTGATTCTAGATCCACTGTTGAAATCAACAGTAGTCTTTGCATGACAATGTATTTTCTTTTTGTACAACATAGAGAATAATGGGTGTAGTTTATGAGTTCTTTCTTTGTCTCTGTTGTGGAAAACTATAAAAGGAAAATTATTTTGAAACTGAAAACTATTTTCTGCTTTCACAAAGTGTGGCACTGAAAGGTGTTGGATGAATAGGAAAGAACCCTCATTTGCATTGAGCTGTTGCTTTGATTGATGATTGTAAGCTGCTGCTGAGGCTTTTCCAGCCTTTCAAAGAGGCCATCATTATGGATAAGAATACTGACATTTGAAAGGCCTCTTACCTGCTGGGAGGTGCCAGCTGGCTTTACTCTCCCCCAGCCATTTCCAGTTTCACTCATTTCTTAGCAGAGACACCCCTGTCCTTCAGCTTAGTAGAGAAAGAAAAATGGCAGAAAGGGAAAGCTTGTTAAAGCTTAACCTAAATATGTACGTGGATTTTAAAAACAAGTGAAGTAGCAGATTTTTAGCCAGTCATCTGTCAGCCTCCTGTTTCATGGGTCCCTCAGACAGGTGTCAGAAAGGCAAGTCCAGTGTACCGTGGGTGGCTTCAGAAAGACGCCCACAGTCCATGCGAAGCCACTGTGCTGGAGGCAAATGCTCTGCTTGCATCCTGACATCAGGCTGCCTGCAACGCTCTGACCCACAGCTCCAACGCTCCCGCCTCCCCTTCTCCCTTCCCCGATCCACACAGGGTAAACATCTTCCCCTGCACAGCCAGAGGGATGCCGTAATGGTAATGCCATCTCACTGCAGCAATGTGTTCCTGGCACCACTGTTGCTCCCTTAAAGAAGCAAGTGTCAAAGACGTCAAAAAAGAAATCATAAATGCTGGGCCGGGATCAGCCTGAAAGAGAAACTGCAGTTTGCAGCTTACTGGTTACAGTTTTTTCAGTGCAGGATCATCTTTACACAGGCAGGCTCAGCTTTTTACTGCTGTCCTTGTCTTTTCTATGACCCAGCAATTTACAGAGCCTTTGAGAAAGATTGTAAACTTTAATAAAAATACAGAAGTAAAGCAGCAATTTAAGTTCCACCTTCACTCTAATATTATTACTAGCCTGTTTTGTTTAAGCAGCCATTTGTCCTGTGCTGTTTTTAAAATGCTTAGTAACATCAAATGCCAAAATGCGGATGCTATTACTGCTTTTCAAGCTGCACAGTTACACTAACATTACAATTATTAAAATAATCATGTCTAATTTTACCACTGAGATGAAGTTTGTGTTGTAACTCCACAGAAATCAGTTCTGGGGAAGCAGAAACCAGGGTAGGTTGCAAGCAGTTCCCATCATGCAGCCATTCAGGTAACTGCAGCACCAATTGCTTTACAAAAAGCCAAATTGTTATTTTCAATAACTGACTGCTACACAATATGTCTGCTGGTATCAACATCTAGGGATAAAAAGTGATCTAAGGCTGATGTCTGTTATATTGAAAAAAGATCCAGAAAATGGATTTTTTTTTCCACAATGTAAGTACTTTGGAAAAAGAAGAGTTTTAAACAATTCACTATTTAAAGCTTAGCCTGTTCCTGCTTGTTAAAATAGAATAGTAATTTTGAGTGATATTTCATCTGTCTGTAGATCTCAAATGCTGTTAAGGTTTGTGTTCCTTGGTTAAAGCCATCACAGGAGTTATGGACAGTGCTGAATGCTGTCTCTCTTTTTCCTTACTAGCCTAACACATAATTTTGTGTGTATTAATGATATATGAACTGCCTTACTTATCAAAACCATAAAGTTTTTGAACAAAACCAACAGAAATTTGCTACAGCATCTATGGTATTTTGTTTTCCCTTCACTCATGGATTAACTTATTGCACATGCAGGTGCTTGGTAGACCACAAGACTGTTGTGACACTGTTGAGGGGTTCACGTGAAGTAATATTGTCTCCCTTGAAATACAGAAACAGACATATAGCAGCACTCCTTTCTAGGGGAAAGGAAAAAACCCAGATTCAACAAGAAACAAACAAACAAAACAAAAACAAAAAACCCAAAACAAAATATGTAGGTCCATTGTACTTCTGTGGCCATGCATTCTGGCAGTTCAACAGCACTATGTGCTGTTTGTGGAGTGACAGTGTTTACTGCCCTGAAATTGGTACTCCATATCCTTCCATCACTCTTTGATACATTGGTAAATCATATTAACTGGGTTATTGAACTAGTACTCCATAACCCACTGGGCTAATAATAGGAGGTCATAATTCTTCCTCAGCCTGCCTTGGACATTCAGATGGTGTCTGTGGTTTTGGATCTTAATGTAAGTGTATTAATCTTTCCACACTTCAACTTGTCTTGAGCATGTATGTACAAACCTCTCTTGCTACTCAACCCTGCAGTGTTTCAAGTGTTTCTGGGTCTTCGCTGCCATTCACCACTGTGTAATCAAGATTACTACAGGGCTTTCCCTTTCTGTATTACCCCCTCCCCCCCAAACAATAGTTAGCTAGAACCAGAATGAGACCATTTCCTAAAAAGAGAGTATCGCTTAAAACTCCTTTTTCCTCTCCTGTCTTGCGGAATGCAACACCACCCCACCCTGCAGACGTCCTGGTATGCTGAGTCCCCCAGGCACTCAGTGTGTTTCAAGACATCACCAGCAGCAAACTCTACTAACAAGCCAGAGTCATTCATTACACCTACAGCTACCCCAGCAGGGTTGGTGCTATAAGTCTCCCCCAGCTGATCATACCTTAATCTATGCTGTCCCAAAGGGTCAAACAAGTGGACCTGCCCCAGCCTTTAAGTCTGACTGCTCCTCAGCTACTGGAGCTGCAAGTGTAGCTTTCACATTGTTAGAGAGCACCTGCACTGGTTTCAAAGCTTGACTCTTGGCATCTTCTCTTTCATTTCTAGCATACAATTCTGCCAACCTATGCATGAAAGTAGTTTCTTACTCCATTTGGCTGCATCTTCTCCCAGGCACTTCATTTTGTCTTCCAGACACTGTTATTGTTCTATTTCAAATGCAATCTTCATGACTCACCCAGCGTTCCTGGAAAAATAAAAATTAAAAAACCCTCTGTGCCATCCTGCAGGCATACCCAGAGCCATGAGGGTCTGTCTTGTCCTCACTTTCCAGGCGCCTGTCTTGTTTTCCTTCAGGGCCTGTAATTAGCAAGCATTATAACTGCTTGTATTTCTTTTACTGTTATTTATTTGCCACCTTCTTTACTGAGTTCATTAGGCTCTCCACCTTCCTGGAGTCTTGCCAGCCTGCCCTTCCAAATCCAGCTGGTTTATGTTAACAGGTTCAGAGTACCCATAACCATGTGCAATGGATGAGTGAATCCTCCAGTGCTACAGTTTTGAATATTAACTCACCATAGCTAGACTCCATCTCCCTCCAGCACCAGTTTAACAACTATGGACAGTAACTGCTTTAACGATATGTGACTCTGGACCAATTTGGGTTTTATTCTTCCAAATGAAGCTCTACCAACACCAATTCCAGCTGCCTGAACACATCTCAACACTGGCTGTAATCCCTGTTAATTCCCCACAGCTGCAGTTTCTGTGGGTTGCACATGGCCCATTTGGTGGCTGCAAAGGCTATTTAAGCCAGGTGATTTTGATCAGCATTGGTCAACTAGGGATGATTTGCTTTCACAAGGAGTAGTTCCAGGTGGACTGGGATCATCCCAAATGCCTTTGTGCCAGTCCTCAGGACCTCGCTTTGCTAGCTGTCTTCTGGTTTGTACTGCAAGCTGCTCTACCCATTTTACCTAGTCACTTCTGTTTAATCTCCTGTCATCTTATGAGAGTTGTGCTCCTCACCTTCCTGTCTCCTGTGTTCTTTCCAACACCACTATAACAGCTGCCTTAGTCTGAGTCAACTCAGTTTTCTTTTTTCCCCTCCCCTTGTTTTATATCCGAAACTTCATTGATCTGAAGCTTCTCCTCGCTCCATCCTCTCCAAGCAGCAGCTGTTTCTAGCCCTTCTGCAGCAAACCTACATTCCCTGACCTTGTACTCCCCAGCGTGATCCCCACAGCATTTGTTTTCCTCCCCTAATGCCCAGCTCTTATCTTCACGTGCTCTCATCAGCTGCCCAACATTCCTCCAGCCCAGACCACCCTCCTTGTTAACTCCTCCTTTCCCATCAATAATCCACTCTTCCTAAGGCCCTCAAAAGTTCATGCAACTTTACTTAAAAGACCTTTTAAAGCCTCAGATGTCCAGGGATCAGGCTATCACTGTCCTGCCCATTCTTCTGCCATAGAAGCCATAGTAATCTGTCTCCTTCAAAGAGCATGACTGTGTTTGCTGTTGGATTTGAAAACTCCTTCGCTGTCCTGCTTTGGCATACATGGGTTATGACCTTTTTACCAACCTGGTATTTGAATGTTCTTGTTCGCTGTATGTGATAATGATACAATTTCTATTTCTGCTCCACTCTGGCTCTCACATTCTTGCTCTCATAGCCTTGGTTGTTGAGTCCCCTGCATTCTCCACTAACCCGTGACAAGAAAACCAACACCTTTTGCTGCTTGCAGGACCCACCTGGCGCAGAGACAACAAAAGAGAACAGGACTGATTTTTTTTTACTTATTTTACTGAACAAAATTGAAAAAGACAGATAATTGCTAGCATTTCTGTTGTACTAGGCTTTTTTTTCTTCTTTTTTTCCTTTTTTTTTTCTTTGATCACTTCCATGTGTATCAATATGCACAAAGTCTCAGGGAGGTCACGATTAAACGGGAATCAGTCCTCGCCTGGAATCTTGCATGGTAGGTGGACTTTTCTGTCTGGTGCTTATTGTAGTGTCCATGTAGTATTTTACCTTTATGTTGTTCTACATATAGTGCTGTTTCACAGGAAACACTCTTAATATAGTCTGAACAAGTTTGGGGTTTTGCACAATTCACTTTGCAGGTAGTTGTGTGTACATAACTATATCATGTATCGCTGAAATTTTGTTTTGTGAGGTGGCCTTAGTTTTGCAGCAGTTTTGCAACCTACTTGTAAGTGCTAAACATTTAGTTCCACTAACCAGCTCAGATCCTGGAAGTCCATGGCTACTGCATTCTGCAGTGGAAATGGTCATGGTCAGCAGCAGTGCTTGGGATTTTCTGTCCTGGATATTGTCCACTTGTAGCAAAAATGATGTGGAACTGAAGTGGTTTATGGGCTTTTTCAGCTGTACCATGAGAATTACAATTGCATTCCTCATTTAAAACTGAACAAGTCTGTAAAGTCACTAAAATTATTAGGGAGTTACACTGATTCTTATTTTGCAAGGAAAAGCTTGAGATGGAATCTATAACAAGTAAAAAGGCTCCAAAGTAAGAAGGGAAAAACTAGGTTTTCTTTAAGTTTTGCAGCAAGGTTTTATTTAGTGACTCTGGAGGGGGGGTTGTCTATTGATTATTAGTCCTATAACCAGCCCTGCGGGGGCCTGGTTGTCAGTGTTGGCCACATGAAATTAAATTTAATCATGTTTGGTTTTTTGTGGTTTTTTTGTCTGTGGTGTTTCCCATTCAGTTTCGTTAAGATTGAGGAAACCTATGGAATTAGTGAATTAATTGTACATCATCTCCCATGTATGGAAGCAGTGTCAGTTTTGTTATTGCCATCACAAGTGTCTTTGGCTTACTCTTAGCAAATATCCTCTGCAATGTGCTGGTTTTCAGAGGTTCCTAATAGACCTAAAATTGTTAAGGCAGCATTTTCTGTTCTCTTGTCAGAACTGCCAGTTTTGACAGGGGATATATGCTGGGTCTGCTGCGTTTGTTTTGTTTTACACATGCTTGAGTCAGCTAAACTGCTTTCATCTCTTTCCTTTTTTCCTATTGATGACAAATGTGCAGTCCTGAAGGTCTTAGGCTATTCCACACCTTCTTACCACTTGCAGCTGAGTTATGAACTCACCAGAGATTATTCCTTGCAGGTTTCGTTTGTAGGAACCCCAGGAGTCTTGCTGGCATTTGGAGGGGGAAGAAACTGCGCTACATACCCCAGTTTACCAGAGCTTTCTGATTTATGGTGGCCAAAGTCCACCAGCTGACCCCATTTGATTTAGGATTTCAATAGGTATAGGGAAGTTGGTACAAGTCATATGACTTAATCATCTTCAGCAGCTATAGTTTTAAAAAATTGTTAAGATAAAATAAAAATTGTTCATGAAAATGAGTATGAAACAATAGCACATATTGAAATTAATATGGTTTACTCCTTAACTGTTTAGTACTAGCTACTCTGTGAGGCTTGGCCATTTAAAATTCCAAGGATCAGGAATGATGTAGCGCTGCTGTTGGAGATGGCTGTTACTGGAATGGTCAGCAGACAGCCTCTCCTTTGCATTTGTGGCATGTTCACCTGGAATCTCCTTCTTTCTTTTGAGAAAAAGAGAATGCTAGAGGTAGAAAAGACTAACATAGCTTATTGCTTGTGAATTTCCTGCGCTTCTTTCTATCCCTGCTCAAGACAGAATGCCTCTTTCAACTGAGCCTCCTTTATAAAGGCTAAAGTTATAAGGTTATAAGGAGCCTTGTGACTGGGCAGAGATATCACAAGAAAGATGAAAGATTACATTGTTATCTTCATTCTTCCTCCAAGATGTTTTTTTGAAGGGATCCACATATAGGTTGCATGGTTTACATTTATGGATTCTTTTTGAAGATGGCTTTGAAAGTTTTAAGGATTTAGCATATGCATAATCACACATATATTTAGCAACATGACTGTAATTTGCTTCACCAAAACCTATATATTCTCCCAAACCTATATATTTTAAACATGATACACAAATGCATGTTGACACTGAGAAGGCAAGCTTGCAGTAGTTTGCACCTCGTACTCCTGTTTGATTTGGGGTAACATTCTGAGAACAAAAGGTGTCCTTTCATTATGCGTCTACCTAAACCCAAAATAACTCAAAAGGGTTTTAGCAGGGACTTTGTCCTCAAGACTGAAACTTACTATTAAAATTGGCCAGATTATTCCTTCCTTTCAAACATGTAGAAAACCTTCTCCCACATACAAAAAACCAGCATATAAACAGTCCTTACCTGAAATACATGAATTTCAGATAAAATTTAGATCATGGAACCATAAAAAAACAACAATAAAACCAGGAAACTTGGTAGCCAGTGACCTGTCAATTTTCTTATTTCAAGTACAGAACATTTTTAATACCTTTTAATTTTCTTTATTGGAAAGTGCCATTTTGAAAGAAATGCATATTCAATTATGATGTAACCTGTTTATTCTTGTACTAAATTTGTATAACAAAAAACATCCTTTCACTCAGGTTTGTAGAGATGCAGTACTCTACCAAAGAATGATATAAAAACCCCTAACCCTGACTGCTCACATTTTGAGGTAGACTTGCAAGAAAATGAAGTGCTTTACTTTAAGGGCATAGGCTGCATTTACAACAGATGAGAAAAATGAGCTGAGCTCTCTGTTTTTCCTCTTCTTTGACCTAGCTATTGAATAGCTTGTAACATATCTTGAACTGAGTTGGAAGACAATAACATGTACATTAAAAAGACTAAATAAAAGGCTCCAATTATCTGAGATGTGGGAAGATAGAAAATGTTCATTCTTCATAGTTTGTGCTTTTATTTGGAAATGTTTGTGTCCCTCTAAACGTGTATGAGTATGACAATACTCATATGCATTGTTATGGATGTATGTTTGAAAATACATGTATGCCAAGACAAATTTAGGTTTGCAAATATTATTATTAATCCTTGTTGAAAACAAATATCACTGTACTTGATTAATTTTGCATATATTAGAATGATATCAAATGGGATGTTTATAGGTTTGTATTTAGGAGTAGTTGTCTTCAAACATCCTTTCTCTCTGCACAAAAGCAAATTCAGTGCTTCATTGAAAAGGATGAAATATTAGTAAGGGCTTTTTTCTTCAGAGCTGCTGCTAGATAGGAATAGGCAGAAGTATGTATCTTAGAAACTTGTGATTTAACACATTTCTGGTTTGGAGGCTGTTTAACAACTGCTGATATCTGAAATAGAACAATAAAAAAAAAGTTCTTTGCAGTCTAAATTTTGTTCTTGTATCTTAATGACATTCAAATTAAACAATTAAATTTAAACCACAACACATGTAGAGAGTGCTTTCCTTGCAAACAGATTACAACTTGATTCTGACCCAAATAATTAGTGGGTTTTTCTTAGTTTTTCAATAAGAATATGCTCTTGTACCAAGAATATACGCTATCACTTTATAAATTATGCAGCTGTATATCTAAAAAAATGCACTGTGAGCCTCTAGTCATTGAATATGCTGCCATCATTGGCTTAGGTTAATACTATAATTTGAATTCCTCTAATAGTTTATTTCTTTTTAATAACCTTAAATCACGCACTTCCTTACTTTTATGTTGGTTTGGTTTGATTTGGTTTTTTTAGTTAGTTAGTTTCTTCTTTTGCATTGGCAAAGAGCCTGAATGTTTCCTTACATTACTGCAAAGTTTTGTTATTGGTGAGTCAGGGTTTTACATGGCACCCCCAACCTCCCAGTGGCTAATCTTAAAATGATGAGACATCTCTAACTGTAGGAGAAGAGTGTGTATAGTAGGGAAGGAAAACTTTTAAGAAATAAGGAAAACTTAAACTAAAATTTGCCAAAAAGTATTCTTACTTCTATAAATAAAGTGTAGTAGCTCTACTTTTTTTCTTGGAGATGTAAAAATAAGTCCTGGTTACAGATGGAAGCTCTGCTAGGGTGTTGGTGTTCCATCCAAGCCCCTGATGTTATCTCATCTACACTCCTTCCAGGTGCAATAACTATTTCATTTTATTTCAAGGTATCTAGCTATTACCTACATTCCACACATCTCATCTCCGTGTTCTCTAGATAATGATATGTAACATGTCTCTGAACAAATGGAAGCCCAAAACAAGAAAGTGAAGAAAAGAAGGGGCAGCTTATGATTTTGGAGAAAGAATGTTTGACTTCCCACTGGTTAAGATTTAACATAAAAAACTCCATTCCAAAACACCAAAAGCAATGCTCAGAATGTGTATGGCTATTTCTGAGCCTTTAGATGTGATTTTTTTTTTTTTTTTTTTTAAGTTGGGTAGGTGGATAGCACCCCCACCAGCCCCCTAAAGAGCAGCCTCTTAAGATAGCCTGCCTCATTCACCCAGTTTCCAGGACTAATTACTCTGAACTACGATCCACAGTATTCCCCTCTTCTTAAGGTTTACCTTATTTAATTTACCTGACTCTCTCCTCCCATCTTCCTTCTACACTCTAAGGTCTGCTATTTCAAACTCGCACTTGTACCATTTTGTTAACCCTAATAAACCTAGCTGTATGGGTGGTTCTATTAAAGTCCTCTTTTTTTGAGTTTCATTCCTGCTCTCCATAGTCAGAAGCCTGATCCCCTTGAAGGTGAGGTCATCACAGCTCTGCATCTTTCAACATAATTTTTCTTTTGACTTTGATTTCTAGTCAAGCAATTCTCCTACAAAGATTCATGTATGATATTTTCTCTGTTTAAACTCTGAGATTTACTTTTTCTACATTCCAGTTAAAACATGTTTTCATTAGCATGCTTTAGAAATGACAATTTTTTACTTGCAGTGAAGTTGAAATAAACTATTATATATTCTTGACTCATATCTAGACATATACTTATTCTTGTAAATTAAAAAAATAAAAGGGAAAATGAGGAAAAAAAAAGATAAAAGAAAAAGCAAATGGGAACAAGATAAAATCTTAGTCTTTGCAAGGTGCCTTAGGAGTTGCTGTTGGCAATGAGGCCAACAGCCCCCTGGCTGAACAGTCTGAGCCTGTCCCTGCACTTTAGCCTTCCCTGCAAGCCTGAGCCTGCAGCAGCTTACAGCAAACCTGCATGGCATATTGGATTAGGCTGGTTTCTTTGTTTTTGGTTTGTTTGGGTTTTTTTAATATAATGCAGCTCTCCACCAGGGGGGCTGCAGCAGTGTCCTCCTCTGCATCTGAACAATCAGGCTCTCGGAGTATATGCATGTAGTCGCTTTGTAAGGCAATGCTTTATCTCCCCAAATTTCTACTGTGTCACAACTTTGGTAATGAAAGTAACCTCTTCTCCTTTCTTTTGGCTCTGGGAAAAATTTTACTTGTCTGTCTTAATGTGTGGTGATCATTATGAAGATACCATTTTGCAGTTTTGTTGAAGATATATTTCCTCCTGGTTTTAGACAGAGAGAAATCTATAATAAGAGTTGGTAGAAAATCTGATTCATTGCTGTGTTACTGTGCCTAAAGCCGCTTTAACTCTGTCCACCAAAACTGGATTGGACCGATTCCTGGGAAAATTGCTAGAATTAGAGTCATGTGAAACTAGGGTATTGCAGTGATACATCAGACTTATTCCCTTTTTAGCTGTTTTCCTGCATCGCTGTTCATATTTGTATTGCTTCTAGAGGTGCGCTTAGTAACTACTCCCATTATGAATGCTATCTTTGTAGGTTTTCTGGATGCCTACACGAGCCTTTGAACAGCCATCTGGTAAAATGTGCTGTGGCTTGTTATTTACGTGGCATTTAGCTATGCCTCCATAAGCTTCAGTAATATAATAGAGTCCAACACTTTCTACTGAGCAACACACTGAAGCCAAGCTGTGTAGCATGCTGTATCAAACTGTTAAAGAAAAGGAATCTATATTAAACTATAGGGAAATTCTACTAGAAAGTGGGAAAGTTAATTTTTACTTTTGCTTTGTGTGATACTTGCCTTTTTTTTTATTTTTTTTTTTTTTCTTTCTCTCTTTTAAGAAGCACAGTCAATCTCAGCAGTTGCCATGGGTGGTTATCTTCAACTTTGGACTTTTTGCCTTATCCTCACTCCCTTTCTGGTTTAGATAACTTGTCTTTATTAGGGCCATGCTATTTTGTTTTCTTTACAGCAAGTTACAGGAATAGAAGTGCTGGGAATGGAGTCATATTGACAAGTTCCCCAACATAACATACAAAGGATTAAGGAAAAGCTGTTAATTTTCTCTGCTTCCATTGATGCAATTTGGAATCATTATGATGCTGGCAAAGACAACTATTTAACCACATTGTTCTGTTGCTATTTATAAATGGGATCTCATTTAAATTTAGAACACAAAATCTTCCTGGGTGGAAAACTGCCATCTCGTGTATCCGCATGCAATGCAGTGCGAGGGATCCAATCTGATCACTGTCAATATCACTGCTTCAATACAGATAGCAGTAATGAGAATAGCACGGAGTTGCCCGTAGGGCTCAATTCTGTAACCTTGTCGCATCTGAACCTATGCCCTCTCAGTGAAGAGACTACATGTTTAAACGGATGCATTTATCAGGAATCGTGTGGCATCTGACATTTGGAGTGTAGCATGCATCAGAGCTGTGGGAGCTCCAAGCTCCCAGGGGTACCTCCTAGCTGCACCCCGGCACCCTGGGGTGCATGGATGATGCCTGTCCTCCTCTTTCCTCTCCTCCTGCTGACCCTTTCCTTCTTCCTCTGGGAAGCAGGCTGGGTGTTTAGAAAAGGTGAGGTGGGAGCGTGGGGAGCACTAGGCACTCCCTGAGCTGGCACTGCAGTTCTGCTCCTTTGCTGCAAATGTATCAAGATGAAATACTGTTATTAAATATGACTATCTGTAGTACAAATCAGATCTTTTGGATACTGATATAATTAGTCCCCCTCAATATGTTGAAAGTCTCACTAAGGTATGTAAAGCTTGGAGTCCTGAATCCAGCTCTGCCTTTACTATTCCAAATTCTTAGAATTTGTTACAACTAGTGGTCTTCACCCACACAGAGCAGGCAAACCTATTGCATTGACTGGTTTCTCAAGAATGTGATAAAAAGCATCCAACAACATAGACATCTATGTGTTTCTTTTTTTATTTAGCAGTTATAGATGGAACCTAGTATGCATCCAAGTAGTTGCCACTTTTATCTAAACTGAGATAAGGAGGAGTGCATTTATGAAGTTTTATGGAAGATCTTTGTCTTACCTGTAATTTTAGTGTGCTAGTAGCACTTAGCACTGTCAGGTTCAAAGCACCTTACATTTGCAAACACTGCTTAATAAAAATTGTATGAAATGGTGATTGTTCCCAATTAAGAGATGAGGGATCAGAAAAATAATGAAGTGATTCAGGCATTTTGAGCCACAGTTGTTCCATGTGCAACAGGTGGATTCTCCCAAGTCTTAAGTATCACGTATGAAGTAATTGGTATTCAGCAATAGTTATGTGAAGAGTACAGTCACATAAATCACAAGTTTGACCACTTTGGATGAACAAGTTACTGCTTGCCAGTTTAGCAGCACTAACTTACCAGGTAAAAGTTACAAAGATTATTTTTATTACAGTTAGTGTAAGTTTTACTAAAATTATTCTTGGGACATTCAATCAAATAGTTACATTTATATGCAACTTTTCTTGATGTTATATATATTTAAACTATTTACCCACCACAAATTGCCTAGGCATAGATCGACAATACAGTTTGTCCTTTTTCTTTAAATAAATCCTTGTTGTGTATGAGATTTCAGACTGGCAGAGTCTGCTGTTTATATTACTGCAATATGAGTTTTTTTACCTTTTGACTGTGGCAGTTGTACGGATGTTGAATTTGTCAGGTATCATAAGAATGGTAAGAACAAAAAAGAGCACATTGTTTCTGTGTGGAAGCAGATTTAAGGACACAGGGATATGTTCTAACTATACCAGACATATGCATGTCATTATTCCTTTGCTCAAGTTTGAAATGGGATATAACTGCCAATATTGCTAGAAATTATAGATTTGTAGTGCTGTAATTCACATTGTTGTGGATGCCTGCAGTGGCAGGCACAATGTATACAGTGTATATTGTTGCTCATCAATTTTTTATTGTACATTTGAAACACACTGGAGTCAGTGTAGAGAAAGAGAAGTTCAAAGTCAAGAATTCAATATTTGTATGAACAAACAGAATAGCTGGTGAAATCATGCACTACAGGGATCAATTATAAAGCTCCTATGAGTTCAGTGGAGCCAGGACTTTATGTCAAAGTTCAGAAATTATATACAGAGGATAGATACAACTTCAGTTCTATTAAATATATTCCAAGTTATCTGCTTCACTGGCTGATCATTTATAGAACCATTAGTTTATTAATCAGTGAGTGATAATAGACTGCAAAGACTTTGTAAGACTTGAAAACTTCTTTTTAACTTTGGAACATCAAAAACATTTCCTTTATTTCAGCTCTCCCTTTACAGTATCACACCACAAATTTATGGGTTTGCCAGCAGTACAGGGTTTCAGGCTATTGAAATACACCTTTGGCACGGATGCTGCTGCTTGCTTTGAACTATTTTTCTTTTTGAGGGGGGCTTGCCATTGTTTAAGTGGCATGCCATAAAAGTCTAAGTTAGCTTAGCTGCAGATGATGTGTGCCCTTTTTTTGTATGTAGTTCATTACAAATTCTCTTTTCAAGCACAGATGTGGAGATGAGAATATATGATGAGACGTGATGTTCAGAACAGCTTGATTCATAGTGCATCAGTGTCACCTCAAACTGCAATCTGCTCAGATTTCAACAATCAGAAACAGGACTTTGTCATTCCCAAATGCGACAAACCTCCTCCATGAAAATCCACTGTCAGGGCATGAAAGGGTCTTCTTGGCCTTGCCCACCCTCCCCTGGGGCTTTCCCCTACCCTGTCCATGGCCCAGCCCGGGGCCATCAGTCTCTCCCCCAGTAATGCCATAACAGTCCGATAGGACCCCTCATAAGAGTAAGAGCTTGAATTTTGGGGTTTTGGTCAAGTTCTTTAGCTTGAGTAACAGCATACTGCATACCGGCTTTGGCCCGCTACCAAAATACTTGTGAGAGTGTCAGTTTTGCACCATTTGCAATGAATTTGGCTCTGAGCCGTTGCACTTGCACTGCTCTTTTTCAGAGGTGGCAGCATTTCCACAGTAGATCCATACCTGAGAGCGTACGTTTTCAAAAGGACTTTTGCAGGGTCGCCAGCCGGCTGCCCGAGTGCCCCTTGGAGGCTGACCGCAGCCGCGCCATTGGGAGAGAAACAGCAGCTCCAGGAAGAAGGCCAGGGACTAAAAATGTAACACACACGTGCTGAGAGAGTGACACGACATTTGAAAAGCAGCATGCTTAGTCTGATGGGTCATGTTGGGTGAGACCTAGATTTCCTGGTTCTTTGAATATGCAATGGGTACTGCCTTAGCACCTCCAAGTGAGTGTTTATGTTGTACAATTATCGAAGGGCTGTATATGTAATGTGCCTTATTCTGCCCTTCAGAGTAAATGTATTTGATGACAAAGTTACTCATAGACTGAGAAAACAGAAAGCCTGTATCTTCAGCATGCCTCCATGTCTAAACCAGTTCGGGCTGTTGGCTGCCATCATTTTTTTATTTCTACTCTTGAGACATTTGATCCCCAGAGTGTATTTGTTTTGTGGTTTGGAGGTTGCAGCCACTATTCAGTCCTAGTTTCTAAGTATGTAATGTGAAGAACTGCTGTGGGATTTGAGACATGAAAAAATACCCATACCCGTGAAACTGGAAACCGATGAAAGAGTAGGGCGAGGGGAAGAAGATTTTACAGAAGGTGGAAAAATAGCCATTCAGGGGCTGCAATTATATGGACAGTACATCTAGGGAAGTAGGGAAAATAGGGTAACTGTAATCAGTGGGAGGAAAAATAGCTTACCTGCTATAATCAAAACCCATAAAAGAGGGAGGAATGGTGGGCAACCAGATTTGTTGAATCAGAGGTTAGTCATTGACCCAGAGTAGGACGGGGAACCCAGGGGTACAGTGAAACTGAGGGGACAAAGCATGTGTAAAATTGAATTGCAGTAAACAGTAATGAGCTTTGTTTTGCAGAGGTGAAGTAGTAGCAGAGGTTAATAGTAATGGGGGCAAAACAAAAGTTCCAGAAAATGGAAAGGAAGCTCATCTCTTTTACAGTAAAATTACTAAACCTTAATGTTCAGAGATGGGGCATGGGCAAGACCGCTGGGTTTCCATGAGAACAAATGGGCTCCAGATGGGCACCCACGTGAGCCAGGCTTGCATGTCCACTGCTCATCTTGCTATTCAGTCAGGCTCCAGTGGGCCTGACAGAATTCCAGTTTAAGTGAAATAGCATCTCAAAAGAGCAAACTCTACTGAGGACCGTCTGTCCAGACAGTCCCAGTAGTGGGATTTATTTCACCGGTCTGAAGTTTAAACGATAGCACCGTAGATTTCTAAAGTGTGATGAGTCTCCTTCAGTACCTCTGTTCCAAAGTCAGCCAGCAAACCTTGCCCCGTCGTGCTGGGAGCAGGGCAGGCAGCCCTGGAAGACTGTTAATCCTATTTATTCTGTACATACTTTGGAAGGGAGGAACTTCCTTGAGAGGTGTTTATTTTTCTCCCTGGCTTTAGAAGTCTGAAATTCTGACATTGGAGGGATATGATTCAGGTCCAAACTGAGACATCCAAGAAGATGCCAATGTGTTTGGAGCAGATGCCTGGGCACCTCTTAGAATCAATGGAGATGCAGTCAGATATGCCCGGTGGAGCAGAGAGTGCTGTTCAGGTGATCAGCACTGGTGGCTGCTTATGGTGAGATGACTCCTTCTGTGCCCCTGGAAGATGCTTGACTAGATCTCAAGCAATTACAAAGGGACTACAGGTACCCAAAGTTAGGTGTCTGAATCAAGAGCTACAACCCAGCATAGATGCCTAACTTCTAAATTACTGAGAACAAGTGAAGGGAGTTTAGGCCTGGAAGAACAACAAAAGCCTGTCTTTTCCTTTAATCCTGGCTCAGGATTTTGTGCCTCAAAGATTTAAGTGCCCTCATTTCTCTGCTTTTACTATACTATCTGCCTTCAGTGTTTCCCTGCACTTCCATTCAATTAAAAATGTGCCTATAACTACGAAAAGAAAAAAGTAGTAACAGAACAAGGTCTGTATTTTCAGATGTTGAGGTGAAAACACGAATTACCTTTAAATAGTCAGACACGCTTTTACATATTCATTTTTAATTTTTCCACAGACTTGCAACTTGTCAATCTTTACACAGAATACATCTTCCTTTGAATGGTTTGCCTAGCTACTCTGCTGACGGGGAGGGGTTTTTCCCTCTTTCCTCCTGAGTGTGCATACTGAAAAACTGAATGAATGATATAGGCAATTGGCAGCCTTTTCACCCCTGTTTAAATATTGACTTATTATTTGAATTTGGAGCTTGGTCCGAGAATTGGGCCCTACGCTCCTGCAAAAGATGTATGTGTGTTCACTACATTTAATGACATGAATAGTTCCACTGAGATCTGGGAGTGTATTACAGCAAAAAAATTAAAGAGCTATAAATCTTGGCAAGATGAGGCTGTTGAAAAAAAAATATAACTAAATGCTTATAGTCGATCAAGAGTAGACAGAAGTTAACATGCTAAATTTGTAAGATCTGGCTGATATATTGATGCTCTCACATTAAGGAATTTAATTTGTTTGAATTAATGAACCATCATATTCTATCATTTGACTAATATAAATAATTTGGAATTTTATCCTCCTTTCTTTTAAGAAATCCATTAACAGTAATTCAACCTTTAAGAAATGAAGGTGAATGAACAGTGCTGCTTTTAAAAAAGTTATAATTTATTATGTGTTCAGTTACTTTGCTCAAGTTCTCACACAGATGAAATGCATTTGTGTGTGTACAAAATTGTTTTTTAAAAAGCTTGAGAAATCTGCCTGCTTACCCATGCATCAGTGCTTCTGTTCCCAATTTGAGTTTTTTTTCTGTTTGGTTCTTGGTAGGAAACTCTGAAATTACCAACCTTTGTTCAAGATTGCTGTCAGGTTAAATTTACATTTGAAAAGTTTGCTGGAACTTTGTTGGATCTCTTTTTGTTGTTGTCATCAGTTTTATGCTTATTAGGAGTATTAGCTCTACTGGATGTCAAAAGCATTACTTGTAAAAGCTGTTGAAACGCCCATCCATGTGTGATATTTGAAGTGCTTGGTGTGTCCCACAGTTCACTTCTGAAAATATACTGTAACACAAACTGAAAGACTTATTTTTTCATGGTGGTATTACTACCTTTAGAGCTTTTCTGCAGTCTGTATGCAATTAATTACAAGTATTTTAGTTCATCTTTTTCTAGCTTAACACTTTGGGGGTTTTAAGGATATTTTTTTTCCCTCTGGAAACGTTCGTGGACAGGTAACAATGAAGAAAGAGATCCTCTGTAACTTTGAAATGCTTTGTCTACAGTTATCTGTCAACATCTCATGCCAGGCAGAGAGCTGGTAGATGCAGGTAACAGAACAGAGGAAAGAAAACTCTGGAAGAGCTTTAGTACCTGTGCATTCCTGTCCAGGGATGTTACCTCTGGGATAAACACTGGCTGCTTTTGCAGGCACTGCTGCTCCCATACAGCTGCTGGTATAGACATCTATCATACCTCTACATTGCCTCTAAGCAAGCAGCATGCCTTTTGGTTTCATTGTATGTTTAAATATACAATGTTTATAACATCAGTTTGCTAAAGAAATTGTTGGCCTTCAGTTCTTTTATTTTCTTCCACTTGGCTTACAATAAGCTTTTAATTTCTTGATCTGGTATAGAGAAAAATCAAATTTCAAGCTCTTCAGAGGCGGGATGCTCACAGAGACCTGAGTTTTCCTTTGAATTTTTATCACTAACAAAAAAAGCCAAACCACAAACCTTTGCCATGGAAGTTTTTTTCACTTGGTAACTTGTCAACAGAAATCGGCTGAGAAATATGAAGCCACACAATCAGTAAAATGTTCACTTTTTACCTGTATCCCTGGTTCAGTGCTTTGGTATAACATAATGATTAATAGGAGGTGCATACTTTATGGTGTGGAGAAGCATACTCAAGTGTCTCGTATCACTGAAGGTTCACCTGTCTGTTTTTACATGGTCCTAACACACAAAGAAAAGTTAAGTATACACTGAAGACTGCATTTATGGTAGCATACTTAGAGACATGTTTTAGCTTTATTTTTAATTTAGAAAGTCTGTTATTGGTCATCAAGTTGTTGCCTTAGATAAGCAAGAGAACAAACTCTTTTCCCTGTGGAAGCAGCATATGCTAAGAAGTTGTAATCGAGGTTTCCTCCTGAGCATTCTAAAAATCATGAGATGGCCTTTTACTCAGTACAAGGACTTCCCTCAGGTTTTAATGAGATCCCATACCCAAGTCTAACTACCTCCCATCCAGCCTTCCAGCATCTCATTTCAGCTTTTGTCTTCACAATAAAGTTAGTCATCAATCCCTTGGATAGTACATTGGAAATTGAGGTAAAATGGTAATTGTCCCTCAGTAGTTTTCTTAAATTTCAACATGTCTTTTGTGATGCCTGGATCCCTGGAGAAAGATGCAAGCCCATGAGGCTGGCAGTCTACTGCAGCTGTAATTATCAATAAGGGTGCCTGTGATCCCCCTTCCAGTTAGTCATCCTTGGAGACATGTCTTTTTTAGTGAAAGGGAGGGGATGAGCAGGTAGAGGGAGCCTATAAATATTCTTGAATAGATGCGGTACTGAAGAACTCTGGTTCTTCAGTACATTTGTCAAAACACACCGGATGAAGCGAGTGGTGAGATCATACTTTTTTGCCATAACAGTGACTTATTTGCTCTGGGAATGAAGCTGTGTGGCTTTAGACAGAATCGAGTCCCCCTGCCTCCTGTATTATTAGATACATATTAAATCAAGAAAAACTGATCTTGATGTAGCAAGTATGTTAGCTGTGCTGGTGAAATATTGGTTCCACAAGCCATTTGGTTTACCAGTACCTGTAATTCAAAGGGTACTTTCCTCCTATCCCTGTTTTTTTCCTGTGTTTAATGTTTTCAGCCATTTCAGTCCCACTGAACACACTAACAACTTCCAGAAAGACATGGTAGCTTCTTTGATACTCTATTGCATGGATTCTGAGACAACGGCCTTTCCCCCCCAGCTATAATGGGTTGTGTTAAGCTTCTTTATGAAGAGGGGATGCTGCAACATTAAGCACAGATGATTCTCCCTTCTCTTGTGTCCTGCAGAATAGTTCATTCCCTTGTTCAGCCAAATCTAAGAGAAAAAGGTTTACTTCTTTTTCCTCTGCATACTGATTCTTTCTCAACACAGTGCTCATCAAAACTCCCTCTATTCAACCACCTTTCTAAACCCAACACCATTTATGAAAGAATTGAAGAGGTCTCACTTGCAGTAGGGCAAATTATATCACCTGTTCCCAGATCCTGTTGGCTGAGTTATGGTCTGGTATCCCAGGATTGCAGCTTCAGGTCCTTTAACAGTCTGTCCTAGCACAACGTAATTGGTCAGATGTCGGACAACTGCTGCTGTTGAAGTAGTGTTTGGCTACAGGAATACGCTCCCTTAATGACTTGTTAGTGGAAATATAAGGCATGTGGGAGCACCACTTTACTCACATTGAACCTAATAACTGTCATCACACAAAATGTCTGCAGCAAACTATGGGCTTTTTAAGATTCTTCTTTCAGTTTTGACAAATGCTTGGTAAGTAATTCTAGAAGAAAAAAAATACTCAACAGCATATCTTCAAAGGTTAACTTTGAGTATTGTTTGAGCATTGCACTAATGAGACAATATAAGCAGGAAACAAAATGATGTTAATATGAAATAATGTTAATGAATCTGCAGAATCTGAAAAACACCATTCTTTTTCTTCAGAAGTTTCACTAGACTTGGTACTTTAACTTTTTTCCCTGCTGCTATTGTGTGGACTTTGTGTTTGAAATTGCTGGGTTAGAGAGGAAAATCAGGTCTGTTTTGAACGGGTCTTCTGAGAGGGCTAGCTGCTGCTAATTGTGTCCTTAGGCGGAGTGTCATAATTTTAGACAGCTTTTATTAACTTGGCATAGGCTGAAATTCAGTCTCTGAAGAAATTCATTAAAAGAATGATGTTTTGATTTGGAATGAAAGCTAACTGGTTCTGGAAACGGAGGGTTGTGAGGTTTTCAGCCTCCCACAGTGTTGCACCAGTAAGTTTGTTGGATGGTCATAACTCCCTCATGAAGTCGTAAAACAGCTGATGTAGAACTGGTTTAGATCTCTGTTTGTATTTTAATGTGCCTACTTTAGTCTGCGTTCATTTTTTTTAAACAGTTTTATTGAGCCATGTATTATTTTCTTTTTTTGTGTGTGAGAAACCAACATATTTGTGTTATTGTCACAGATAACTTGCTATCAAAATAACCTAGCACTTTTGCAGAATTGGCATGGGGAGTTTTGGAAGAGTGAGAGTTTGGGATTGAAACTGTTATTTGCTGACACGTACAGCTTCATATCAGAATTGCAGTTTTCAGGGTGTTGCTTTTTTTTTTGTGTGTGTGTGTGTGTGCATATGTAAGTAGTTTCAAGTAACATGACATGTTCAATCTGTAGTGTGTGCCGGCTGGCAGCTACTGTAAAAATTCAGACCAGAGACACTGCCCTCGTCTCAGCCAGACTGTCAGTGGAGGTCAGCAATCTCACAGGACTAACACCAGCAACCTGTTGACAGGGACTCTTGTAATATGTGACAGCTCAATAAATCTATATTTATTGAGTAAAATATGTGCTGTAAATCCATCCATGTAACCAGCTAAGTTAAAGCAAAGGAAGTACTGGGCTTTGCTGGGTGCCTGTGTATGCAGAGTCAGTTGGGTCTTCCCTACTGTCCTTCTCAGTGGGTAGGTTTTGGTCTCTGCACCACAGCCCCTTGGTTCCTGTCATCCACCTGTGTATGTATAAAGTCCACAGATCCTTTAAGCAAGGGGATTAATTATGTTTAATAGTCCTGTATATACTACTAATAAAGTTGCCAAGAATTCTAACTGGGGAAAAAATTGATTGTATATACAGTGAAACAAACTTTTAGGTGAAGACCTAGGTGAAATTGATGTTAGTGCTTTCCACATCAATTTACTATGAATTCCTTAGTCTGCTGCCTTCTGTAATGCTAGTGAAAATACTTTAGGAAAATTAACTATTGCAAAGTATAATAGCGCTTGAATTTAACTTTTTAATGAACAAGTATTTCAACCCGTGACAACTGTGCCTACTATGAACACGCCTAAAAGGAGCATACGCAAAAAAGACTGAACTCTGAGGATTAACATTGTTCATATGACAGAATTTGCCATTCTGGTAGTAAATAATGAACATGTCTGAAGGTAACGTAGAATAACTGGTAAAATTGTGTTATCTTCAGACACAGAAAAAAAGCTTAATACTCACAATACCCAATGGAAGTGTAATCTTCTTCCTAGTAAGATCTCACTGTCATTGTGCCTGAAATGTTCCTTTCTCTAGAGAGTGTGTTGTAGGCATAAAGCTTTCACACTGCCAGGGGATAGCATCTCTCCCAAAAAACAGAGCAGTCTTTTTGAAAGGGATGTTGTTAATGCTTTAAACACCTAACTTTACACCTCCTGTGCAAACAGATTTAAAAGACAATGAGACCCTACTCTAGGATTAGAGAAGGCATTTCCCTTTTTCTTATACTGCCATTGGGCTGGACCCAGAAGTGAAAGAAACTAGTTAGCTCCTGAGTAGAGTGAAAAGCAAGAGGAGCAAACTGCATGAAACAAATTCATATGTTAGAACTTAGCTTTCCTAAGGAAAGGTGAGGAGGTCGGTGAGGAATTTAAAAAAGTAATTCCTATCAGAATATCACAAAATGCAATGAAAGGTAAAATGATTTGGTAGAAGTTCCTAAGATCTGCTCTTAAGAGTGAAGATCTGCTTCTTTTTTTTTTTTTTTTTTTTTTTTTTTTTTTTTTTAGCTAGGAGAGAAGAGCTATCCAATTTGCATCATTTGTGCTCAGAAAGATGCAATAACCAGACCATGGTGTGGACTCATTTTCTAATTGTTCTGATAGAAAACTGAAATTCTTCTGAGTCTCATGTGAAAGAAACTGGGCCTTGGGATCCTACAGCATAGTGTTCTTGCAAATATAGACACATATTTGCAATTAGCATGGAGGACCTTCAACAAAATTAGTGAAGACCCCTATTTAAACTCTAAATAGATGCTCAAGTGAATGCCAAAGTAAATATTTTTTCCACTGCAAAACAGGATTTGAGTAACTACTTCACACATGTAAGTTATAGGCTGAGGTTTCTTTCAGAAGACTGTTGCAATACAAACAGCATATGGCTTGTGCCCTTTGTCACCCTTGTTCTGGAAGTGACTGCTTGACATTGACAGTTAGTGACCCAGGGACCCAGGGAGAGACCCAGTGACCCAGGTCTCTCAGAGTCTGTCACCTTGCATTAAATTGAGGTTCCAGTCACTCTACAAATGTAGGCTCTCCTGTTTGGGAAAGCGTAAGTGCAAATTAGCTTTATTTTGAATTGAGGTTTCTGGAATCATTAGATCTGTGAGGCAATAATTAAGTGATGATTGTAGTATGAAATTTTTATGTTGGCACTAATTATTGAGGCAGAGGACATTAAAGTACTTTTGTTTCTAGCATCATTCTTGTAGCACAGATGGTTGGTGAAAAATTTGTGAAAAGCTTTACATTACACTGGATTTTATCTATTTGTGCAGCATATCTTCAGACAATGTCAGAATATTTGTCATATGAATTTCATCTTTAATAGTGTTTATAGCCAAAACTCCTCCTCAGTTATTTACTGTACTAAGCTCAGTGTTCTAACCGAGCTCCTTCACAAACCACCCTGTGTTTAGCAATCAATGATGCATTTTTTCTAAATGTATACTTAGGAAGGCAATAGCATTGCATAGTTTTACAGGAAAAATCAGCGCTAACAAGAACTGAACTGAGAAGATGTTAGAGGCGACTAATGCTGGAAATGGTTTTGCTTACTTTATTGGTCTTTGCAGTCATACTACTGAAACTCAAAACCAGACTGAACTGCTTGAAAGTTTTCCTTGTATATGATTTCTGTGTGCATGTAAAAATATGTATCTGAGAACTTCAGGAACAGAGACTATTATCAACCACTTCTGTAATAGAGAAATGAGCAAGAAAAAAAGAAAAAATGGGTGAGGTTGCATTTTCCAGACTTTTTGTGAGTGAGCCACGTGCCTAGAGAAAAAAATCTCATAATGGTGACTGAGTAATAAGCTAATGAGTAAACACAGCTTCTTCTGGTAACTGGTTGTTTTTCCAAGCTAAGATACATTTTGACCAAAATAACCTGTAAGAATTTTAAAAAACCCAACAAACTCAACTTCACAGCTTTTGGTAGATAAAGCCAAACTTGAAAGAGCCAACATAACAGAAGTAGGAGAGTCAATTGCTAAACAATACACATTTGTTTACTGCTTCATCCTGTGGCCAACTTTGAATCTGTGCTATCCAAATCTTAGCATAAACAACGTAAGATCCTGGAAAGGCTCATGGCATTCCCTGCTGAGGCATCTGTCTAATGGGCAGAGGTGTGATGGCAGCGACTGGGGTGTATGGGATGCACTGGGCAGGTCACTGTCATCTTCAGCTCCTCCTGTGCTGCCCTGGACTTGCTCCGGCACGTGACAGGCGAGGCAGGCAGGACCAAGCCGTTTTCCCAGCTGTTGTCCTTGGAGGTTGAGCATCTTCAGTGTGACCTTGGCTTATGGCACAAATTCCCAGATCAGCCTTTATTGTAGTGTTAACTGTGTGTATCTAAAACAAAATTATGCCCTTCCTTAAAGTACGGGTTTTGGTGTAGTTTTTTTAATAAATATTTCTTTTTTATTGTTTATGATTTTTAGTCTTTCTGAAATCCTTCAAAGGTGCTATTTTAATGTAGTCAATCTAAATGTAAACCAGTGTTTCTCTGGTGAGACACAACACATATGAAAACATAGCTTTATTTTTTGTTGTTGTTTTTGAAAATCGACAAGGGCTTTTCTCCTCTGCTGTCAGATGTTTATTTTTTCTGTTAAGTTGTTTTTTCCTAACAATAGGAGGGAAAGAAACAACCTGCTGAGCATATATTGTAAAACTTCCCCAGGTGCATGAAATAGTCAAGACTGAGAATAGGGACAAAAGAAGAAATTCTTTTAACTGTTGAAACTGCTAAAACTATTCTTGAACAGACTTCTCTGAGTTTGTGACTACAGGCTTCTGCTAGAACATCTTAGCCCCTAGCTAGTGCTGATTGAGAAGCAGTTTGGAAGGGGCCTAGGAACGGTGACAAAGTTTCACCCTTGTTTCACGGCCAGCATGTGTTGGACTGGGTGATATGAGAAAATCCACTATTTGGGTTCTGATTTTTCATTTTCCTAAATATTTTTCTTGCAATTACACCAGTACTTTTTGTACTGCAGCTCCATCACCAGTACCAATGAAAGACAAGCATTGCCCGTTTTATATGACTGTTCCTTGTAAACTGTAGTGGCAGTCCTAGGGAACAGGACCTAGAAGTCCGTCTGGAGTATGGCCAGCTGTTAGGCAGCTGCATCAGGGTCGTGCGCTGGCAGCTTTCCCTGCACAGCAGCCGGCCTTCAGGGGTGACAGGTGCCATAGCACAGCCCAGTCCCAGCCTGTGACTCTGGTCCCTGAGCTGTGGAGCATGCTGAGGCCAACACCAACCCTCCAGGAAAAGTATATGAATTCTGGAGTTCACCTAGAGATCAGTTACTGCCACCTTTTATAGAAGGGGAAATAACATGCCCTCCCCTGACTCCAGCTCATTTCTTGGAGGGATGAGTTGTGGGCACTGCTCGATTCACCAAAAGCTGCAGCTTCCAAGCAGGTCAGAAGTCACAGCTCCAAGGAAGGTGAGCTCGCATCTCTTGTTAATTATATATCCCACTGCTTGGCTTTTGATGACTTGCCACTTGGAGCATAGGTGTCTTGCCTTATCTCCTTGTGCATTGTAAGCTTGCATTTTGTCTAGCTCTGAATTTCCCATTTTTCTCTTTGACCAAGATTTAAAAGATTAGACATTATTTAGACATTGCTGTTTAGATATGCATAATTTAAGACAGCTAATTCCCTCACTGGATTATTTTTCAAAGTCTTTTATGGATTCAGGCCCAGACTTTTTAAGTTTTGGACTTATGTTTGGCATTAGAATACTCTCAGTCACTCCGTAGGTTTACTAACAGTAAATTATCTTGAGAGGTTTATAGGAGACCAAGAAATTGCGTCTGCATCCAAGGATAGGACTTGAATCAAGGACTCTTTCCTGTGGCATATGTTTTTCCAAGTTGCTCTGCTTGTTTGACTGATGGGTGTTGGTGCATTGTTTTGCAATTAAGCATGGTTCTTAATGTCGTGTTTCTGAAAGGACTGGATATCTTTACAGCCAAGTTGGTTCCATCAGTAGTATGACTATTAGGATAAACTAAGAATTAATATAGTTATGTGACAGTATTTATGTACCAGATCATCCACTTTATTTGCATGCTTTGAATGATCAACCATTGCACTGCTGAAGTTGTTTTCGTTTCTGTTGGTGCAGTTTCTTTTTACAGCTTATCAAAGCTAACTGAGGTTCTAGTCCCCACCCAGCTTCCCAGGGTTCTGAAGCTCCCTTTGCACTTGTGCAGCATGCAGATGAGTCACATTGAATTTTCTTGTGGAGAATTAACTAATGAAAGCAGGGGATCCAGAGTTTCACTGGATCATCAAACTTAGCCCACTTCCCTGTAACCACATACTCATGAGATCTGGCAGGAGGCAGGATGGAAATGTGCTTTTGGCAGTAGCATGCAATTAGACTTGGGTAAGTGTAACATATTACACCTCCTGCTAGAGAAGGCAGTGATTTAATGTTTGTGTTTAGGTAGTATTGAGTAATATTGCTATTTTTAGGGTAATGTTGAGTAAAATTAGGTAGCATTGTTAGGGTAGCATTTTGAGATCCCACTCATAGACTACAGCCCCACCAGGCTAAACATAATACAAACATATAAGAAAAGGATGGCTTGTGCAGCAGAGCAGTGTTATGGTCCTAAGTATAGGTTATAATGTGTGCTAAAGAAGTTTGGGAGGAAACAAGCAAGAAGATTCACCATCAGTGAATATAAATGTCTTTCATTCACTATCGATAACTACATGACCCCCCTCTTAAGGTTAGACTACTGAAAGAAAATAGAATAACACCTGAATAAGTAGTTAAATCAGTTTTAGCCTGATTTAACTGAGATTTTATAAAGTGTAGATGATTTATGTAATTATTTTGGACCGCCTTTGGTTTTGTGGCATTATTTTTCCACATATTCTTGGCATTTTGTCATTTGAGTATTATTTGTAACTGATGGCGTCTGGTAGACTCTCTTGACTAACCCAGTTCCTCGCAGATTTGGCTGTTGTAATATACTGCCTTGTTTGGAAGGAGAAAATATTAACTCATTAGATAAAGAGCCTAAATTTTCAACTGACAGACATTATTTCTTTTTACAGCGGCTATTGAAGAATGGCCACTTGTTTCTAACTAAATAAGGAAACAAAATGCATTGTTTAGCCATGTAAACTTAAGGCAACTTTTACAGAACTAGTAGCATCTTTATTAGATAATAATTGGCTTTGAGACATGCAAAGAACAGTAAATATTAGGAAGACTCTTATTGCTAAACTGATCTGTAACTTGTTGCAGTACATCAAGTACATCAATATAGGGAGGCATATAATATTCTGAACTTCCTGAAACCTTAACAGTTGTGACTGGAAGAATGCATTAAAGTGGATTTTTCAGCACTCGCTTTTCTACAGATCCAAAATTTCTAATAGAATAATTTAAATATTTTTAAGTATAATTATGAATATGAGTCAGGACAAAGAATCTATGCTGAAAGGATCACAGACTCACAGAATGGATGAGGTTGGATGGGACCTCAGGAGATCATCTAGTCCAATGCTCCTTCCTAAAGCTGGGTCACCTGGGCCAGGATGTCCAGGACTGTATCCAGTCAGGTTTTTAATATATTCACAACCTAGTGAATTTATTCAATAGTGCCACAACAGTAAAAGGTACTGTGTTGGCTTTTTTTCCTGTCAATAGGACAAGAGTTCCACATAAACAGATTCCAGCTGCAAGACTTTAAATTAAAATAAAACTTCATCTTCCCCTCTCAGTTCTGTCCCTCATAAAATATGATTATTTTAGTGCATATATACACATGATTAATCTTCAGTTTTATTTCAAGGAAGTTTGTATTTCAGTATTTGTGCCAAAATGCGTATTTCATAAAGTCATGGAAGCTGCAGTAAGATTCTTTCTAACCCTTTTATTTTTCACAGTGTGTGGGTGTTTGTCCCTTTCCCTCATCCCTCTACACCTTTTCTTGGAAAGAAAGGCCAGGAAGGTTGAAGAAACAGGTTGGTCCTGTCTTGCCCAACAAGATGTGAGGTTGGACAGAGGTTTGTGGTTCTTGATCAGAGCTTAAGCTCAGTCTTTTACAAAATAAGACAAACTAAAATACCTCTGTAAAAAATAGCCACTAGGGAAGAGGTCCATCTTTGCTTCTTTATTTTGTATCCTGTTATCTATAAAACACTAAAATACTAAGAGGAGCTGAGTCTATGGTATTTTTAGGTACCTTGTTCACTAGACATCTCTCACTCATCTCAAATGTTCTCTCTCTCCTGCTCAAATGTTATGGAAGAGCTGTAGCAGTCAGAGTTGCAGAGCTCAGTATTATGTTCTCTGTCCTAGAAGTACTTGGTCTTCATGACCACCAGTTGAGATGGCTGAAGGAGTAGTTATTCTAGTTTTCACCTACAACTTGTCTTTCCATCTACTTCACTGACACTTTCAGCATAACTAGACACAGACAGGGTGCTACATAATCTTATCTAGGATCCCTTTTCCATGAAAGGTGGTAACAGATGTTCTATTGAGATCCCTTCCAACCTGAGCTGTTCTATGATTCTGTGATCTTATGATTTGTTTCTGGGCCAAAAAATGATTTGAAAGACTAGAAGTCTGTCGTGTATATTTATGTCTCGAAGTAATGGAACAAAAGATTTAAACTTACATTGCTGATTCTTTTTTTATTCTGTGTTGTAAAATTTGATTGTGTTTTTCAAGTTCCCTTGTATACAGCCAAATGACATTATTTCATGTAAATATTGTAATTTTTTTAGGAAGTCTTCAGTAATGGAGAAGTTATTTGAGCTTACAGTACAAACATCTTTAACTTGGTTCCTGGTCAGGATTTCTTACAGCTAGGTTCTGGACACTTTTGCAACTGTTTGGTGCAAAAGTGCTTGAACTGCTGCTGAAGCAAAGGCCAGCAAAAGCATTAACCTAAGATACTGTGAAAGTCTGTAACAGAACCTCTGAAGGCATCTATTATGTGGGCCTATACACTGTTTAACTCATTTTCCTGGGTAGCAGATTAGATGATGTTTAAATAAATCAGTATTTTTTACTTTGGTGGTGTTCTGGAAGGTTAATAGATGCACTTTGAATATATGTTTTAATGGAAGTAAAGATTCATTTCTATCACCTGGCAGCAGCGGACTAGAAAATCCCTTATATTCTTACATGATTCAAGGTGATGTCCTGGGGCTTTCAAGAACAGTCCACCCAGATAAGACTGTGTTCTCTGATTTTTAGTTTTGCACTAAGGAAATAAGTAAGTATGATTAAGAAATCTGTGTCTGAGGAAGCCTGAAAGCAAAACACGCTGAATATGTAAAACATGGTGGTGGGCATTCTCCTGAAACAGGAGCAGTTTTGTTCCCCATGGATGGTCCCCATTCCAGTAAATCTCAAGATTTGCAATAGCTTTTGTCTGGATATTGACTGATACAAAAAATTGTGGAAGGCTAGTGTGGGTGAGGCTTCTAAGGCTTTATCCCCTCTTCTGCCACTTTATTTTAGTGGGAAGACAAAGTTCTAAACCAAGCAGCAATTGATGTGGAATAACTCAGAAATATGGCTCACCAGAGTATGTACTAGCCCTGAGCTTCCAAAATGTCCAGAACAAATACCAAAAATTAAATAGAACTGAAAAGTTTCAATAATTCAGGCTAAAAAGTCTGCTGAATTCTGGACAAAGCTGAGTGGGAATGAGGGCTGACTGCCACCGCAATCAACAGAGGTCTGAGAAAGAGCTATCTGCTTTGTCTCCTGTATTTGGATTTGTAATAGTTGAAATTAGTGCTTGCTGTCAAGACGATAACCCTGAAAACAGATCTGGGTTTATAAAATACATTATTTCTAATCTCAAGTTAGAGGCTGATATTTTCTACCTATATTCTTACGTTGGAGAGGCAAAAAAAAATTAAAAATTTCTTCTTGAAATAAAGTATTTACTTTCAAATTCTTGGATGCATTACTACTCTAAAAATTAACCAGTTTAGTTCTAGAAAATGAAGTTTTCTTGTACTACTTCATGACACTTTTAGCAGAAAGTCTGCTTAGAAACACTGTAATCCTGAAAAATTCATAGCTAAGCCTGTACTTAATGAACCATACATAGCTACTGAGAAACAACAGTTACTTGGTCAAGTATCCAGCATACATGCTGTACATGTTTAAGTATCTATGTATCAGCCAAAGCTGGAGATACGTCTCAGGGACAAAATCATCTGCAGCATTTCTGATATAGTACAGAGCACAAAGTAAGAAAGAAAATCCAAAAGGAATCATATTGCAGAATTCACATTGCTGGACTTTGTTCTCAGAAAAATAAGCACATCCTCAAACAACTTTTTTTTCTGCTAGGAGTTACTTAATCTTTTCTTTGATCTTATTTCCTAAAATGTCTGACATTATTTTCCAAACAGGTACAATGTAAATATCTTTATTTATAAATATAGGTAACAGTGGAGATTTTAAAAACTTGTCAGAGCTTTAGAAGTTTACGTGGCTTTTGTTTGAGCATCTTCATGCCTTTATTATGCATCAGCAAAACTTTTCCTTGAGCTCTTTGAGAGACACAGCATGCAACTTTCCCACTTTGTGTTTAAGTGTGGCTTCCTTCTTTTATGTGCTTTTCTTTGCTCTTATTCGTACAATGAGCTAGTTATGTAAAATCGAGCTTCTTCTAATTTATGGCAGATGTTACCTTCCGTATTTTGTGAGGTTGTGACTGGATACTTTGTCTCTCCTTTTGCTTCTAATTAAGTAATTTGAAAATGTGTAGTCTGCTTAATTTTATTATTATTATGCAATAAAAAGTAAAAGACATTGACATACAGGATTCAGTTGCAGTATGACAGCTTCTGCTCTGTGCAAGAAAATGATCTGTGTGGCCCATTTGCTGAAGTATATAGCCATATTGAGTATTTTAAGTGCATTCCTCTTTACCAGTTTAACCAGAGTGCAATGTTTCTGGATAGTACAGTGGAAACATTATGCAACAGAAAAGAAAAAAAAATGCTTCATTGGCTGACTGTTCAGGTATCTGTCAGGCAGGGTGTCTTAGCTGAACAACTGCAGGTCTGAACAGCTTACAGAATGAACATGGGTTTATTTTTTTTAATTTCAGAACCATGTCTTATGCCATTCGCAAAATGCATAATATTTAATGTTAATGTTGAGACCATAAGCCAAAATTAAAGCGTGTATCTAATTCATACGCATAGTCATGCCTGAGCTTTCTAGGAAGGTTTGGTAAGGCAGCACAACTTAATGTGTAATTTATGGTAATGGTTTGACCCAGGAGTTAGCTGATGCTTCTGTGAATAATAACAAGTGTCCTATCACAAATGCATCTTTGATGCTAACACCTTGAAGCTAGTAAAAAAAAATATTTTTGTAGCATCTAGTGGAACTTTCTAATCAATAGGCTTTTTCCTTCAGACCATCCCTCTCCCAGACAGTATCATTAAAATATTGGGAAGCAAGTATATTAAATGGGTTACAGTTTCCTCTTGAGAAAATGTAATTGAATCCAATAAAGGTGATCTAAAGCCAATTGAATGATCAAGGGAAAAGGTCTCGATGAATAATTAGGCATATTTTACTGTATCACAAAGTAATTAAGTTCCTTCACTGCAGCGTGAAGAAAGCTGCTTCTTGTTAGAGGGATTAGAGATAAACTTTATTCAGGACGCAAACCAAAAAGTTTTGCTGTACAAATGCAGGAAGACAGGCATCTCAACCATGTGTTCACTGAAACTGTTCTCTTTGAGGTGTGAAGATGGGATGCTCTTCTGTTAGCATACATTCTTTCTAAAAATGTCAAAAAGAAACATGCCTATTCACACCTTTCATAAAATAAGTCCTTATTTGTTCAGAACAGGTCTACAGCATAAATAAATCTAGTATTAGAAGCACTGAGAGTTCTGAAGTACGAAGAACAACTTTTGTGTTTGAGGCTATCAGTTATGGAGTCATGAGGTCTTGCTTTTCAAGAAAGAAATGGTCACTGAGAGGTGGGAAGGACCTCAGGATAGGACTGTTCTCTGCAGTCTGCTTGCATGCTACAGCTTTTTCCTGTTTGAAAAATCATGTGAATCTCACTGGGAAGAGTGCCTCCAGCTGAACAACCTCTGATGAGAATGCTATTTTCTCACCTTCAGCAGAATTAATTGTGTATGTTGGCATAATAATACTCTCGTTGGCCTTAACCTGATTCTTTTTCCATCTTAAACATGTTTTCAGTATTGACAAGATATGATTATGCAAGACAGTATTTAACCAGTTATGGAATATGCATTATTAATGTCCTTAATCTTTACTGAAGATGATGGTTTTCAGTCCTGGTCTTTGTCCTAGTCACCATTTGAGATCAATTTCAAAACCAGTACAGCAGGAAGACCAGTAAGAGACAGCCATGGCTTGTAACTGTTGTCCCTTCTACTCCTAGGTTTTATGGTTGATAGTTGCAGAAAACAAAATATTTTCTGTAAGTTTCTTGACCTTCCATAAGATCTCCCTGGGGATACATTATTCTGACCAAGGCTGGTTGTTCTGACTCCTACAGGACGTGTCAAAATGACCTGTGAGTTACATGGAGGAGTTGCTTTAATGGATCGGGGTAAATGATCCAATGAAGGTTCTGCATTATTCCAGGATATACCAAGTTAGTTCCATGATCTTTAATTTTTTCCATTACTAATGACATGGAAAGGTAAAACAAACACATCCCCTAACAGGAACTGTTTCCTTTTTAAAACACTGTCAAATTTCTATTCCGGTTTTTTTCAGTCCCAGAAAGGAACCAGCCTTGACTTTGCTTTCAATTGTGTTAATGCAAATATTTTAAGCGACATCGCCTATTTACGAGCAAGCAGATACTTCTTATACTTAGCATGTATATGCATGTGATATTGAACGTATGTAGTAAAATACCTATTGTATCTATAACACAATTGTTAAGATCTAGTTATTTATGTGGTAGATGTACTGCCAGTCTGAGAACAAAAACTAAAAATGTTTTGTCACTGCAATTACTTTTCCTTCTTTGCTGCAGAGAAGAGAATATTGGTTACCATCATCATTCTCTCTGGTTTTACAATGGATTTGCTTTTAACTTGTTTTTCTAAAACCTTATTTTCAAGTGATGGTGACTAGAGAGTAGCACATTGTGAAATCAGAGAAAATAATAATATGGTTAAAAGTTCAATCTCTTCTGCAGCCTCTGGACATTATTTTCCCTGAGTCAGACTCAGCTGACAGTGAATAATGTTTTTCTAAATGATTTCTTGCATTACTGACCGAAAAAATTATGCCTTGATTGCATGACTGTTGGGAAGTGGCATGATAATGGCTAAGTACTAAAATAAAGGAAAACCAGGGAGCAGTTGAAAGGTAATCTATCTCTCGGTTTCTAGTACTGCATGGTTCTTTGAAGAATAACTTTTCCGTGTCAATACTTCAAGTAGCATCCCCTGCTAACCTGTAGGTTTTTCTAACTTGAATTCTCATGAGATATTGCAAATATATATGATATCTGGGGGACATAGTGGAAAATAATTGCAAAATAAACATAAATGTCTCCTATACCCCAAATCTTTGGTCAGTTTCCTGAATGTTTAATGTCACCTCCACCCCTGAGAGAAAATTCCAGTGCAGGGCCCACCACATGCCCCTCGTTCCTATGTCTGTGCCAGCCAGAGCCTTGGACTGGCACAAACCTTTAGGCAGTAAATAGTGCTAGAGAGTTTCTCTAGTTTAAAACCAAGCTGTCAGGACTGTTTGTGTCAGTGGTAGGTCCAGGTTAAACTGGTGTAAAGTGTTCTCTACAACTACTTTACTAAGCTACTAATATGAGCTAAAACAGTTAAAAAAATAATATGCAAGAATGCTTTTGATACACAGGTCCTACAGTAAGTCCTGGTTTGTAGTAGCCTTTTTACAAAGATCCTGACTGGAATTTGTCTTTACTGATTTGCTACATGATCAATGTGAAAATGAAGTCTTTCCCCAGCCCCTGTAAAAATGTCAGGAACAGGTTGGCAGATACAGCAAACAGCTCACACACTCTGCTTTTCTTTCCCTCAGCAGATTGCCAGCAGTGAGGGCTGTTGGGGAGGAAGTTTCTCTAGGTAGTAATAAATATAGTACAAAGCTCCTGATGGCTGCCCTCTCTGACACATAAATGTTACTCCTTGCTCTGTTTTGGTGACAGAGAAATAAAAAAGGAGAAAGTGAAGGGTCCTAGTAATCCATTTCCTGAAAAGGTCGAACTGATAAATACACATATAGTGCCATACTGACTTTCCTCTCATAAGTGTCTACAAAAGTGAAGCCTATGATGCCTCTTTCTTCTTACTTTTTGGTCCCTTTACTGAAGAAGAGCAAGTCTTTGGTGTAGTGGCAGTTTTTATCAGTAGTATAAATTCTACATTAATTCCTTGTATGAATTTATTTGATTATGCATTTTTTATTTCTTGGGGACTGTAACTGCATATCTAACTTTTGCCTACATAGGAGGGAAGCAAGGGTTTTCCATAACTCTCCACCTGTTTTTCTCCTTGCTTGATAAACTTTGGAGAAATAGTCCAACTAATTTTTTATTCTGAGAGTGTGCCATTTCTGTCCTTGATTATGGATTCATTTGTGTGTATGTAATTACATTTAACCTTGTCCCAGATGCCAGCAATACAGGGGACCAGGTTCAGGTTCACTGGAGATCTTCTAAATGTAAATCCAGGTGGTACAAGAGCTTTCCTAAAGCTGCCTGTGCTCACTTTTGGTATTGAAAAACTAAAACACCACCTCTTTCAATGTGTTCTTGGTCCGACTTTCATTTGCGCATAATTATGTATTCATACTTGGAAAGAGAAAAAGGACAAACCTGTTATTTGGGAGGGGAAGGTAAGAGAAAGTAGAATGTGAGGAAATATGTCAACCAAATATGTAATAACAAAAACAACATTTCACCTACATTCAGGCATACAACTTGCCTCATAGATACAACAACTAAATTATTTGGTCTCATTGAATCATACAATAAAAGAAACATCTTCACTGGGTTTTTGGCAGGTCCGTGGCAGTTAAAGGCAGTACCCCACTCTTTTCTTCCCACTCGTCGTGCTCTTGCACAACCAACCACGACTGAAAGTACAACAGGCATTTGTGAATTTTCACAATGCTCCTAATCTGGCTCTCATAGGCTTATTCCAGAAATAGTATTAAAATAACTAGATAGAAACAAAAGGATATTTTTTTTTCCTCTGGACAAAGTGTTTACTTAGTGCCCATTGATGCAAGGGCAGATCATGAGCCTGAGTTCTGGGCTGGTTTGGCAGTCTGGCTTGTCCTGCAGAATCCCTCTCACTGGCCAGTTGATTTGTGCAACAACTGTTCTTCTTACATGATGCTATTTAGCCTGAACTTGGTCAGTGACGGCCTAAACCACCATCATCCTTTTTTCCCTTTGATTACTGAAAAACACAGAATAAACTCTTTCAGATCAAGGTGACCCACTTGCCTATCTACACAAGTTCTATTACAGCAGCACTCCAACATTCTACCTGCAGTCAGAGCTTGAATTCCTAGTAGTACTACAAAATGTCATGTTTGGGGTTCTGGGTAGCCTTAGTCACATCAAAATCAATGCCAGTGAGATGGGTTAAGTTGATTTCTTCCTCCTAGAGGGAGAGTATCATTCTGTTCCCCTAAACTTTGTAGTTCCAGACCTCACGTAGATCAGAAACAATCCCTATCCTGATCTACACACAGGATCACAAATCCAGAGTTTTCTCTGAGGCTTTTTAGGATTTTTGAAGTTTCCTGGTAAATGCCCCTGAGATTAAAGAGAAAAGGTTTTCTATTAATGTTTCTCTTTCTGCTTCAAGGAGTTGTGGTGATTGTGCTGTGAAAGCAAATAATTTGTCCTGAGCATGTTGTGAAAGAAAATTATGCAGAAAATGGTCTGTAAACTACACCATGTTTTCAGTCTATAGATAAGACTTTTGTATGGCAAAAAGAGGAAAGAAAACTTGTCTCATGTTTCCATGGGACAAGGAGGAAAATAAGCTCAGGCTCTTGATTGCTAAATGCGAAATATCTGGGTATAAAACCTTCTCTGAGTGAGCTGGAGGTCAGATCTTTGTGTGGATCTGGAGGACCACTTCCTGACCTGCTGCTGCTTCTGTAATTTCACATAATCAACTTCAACATAAATAGCTTTTCCTTCTGGATGAAGTCTCGTTTCTTGCACAGTTACTTTTTCTTAACAGTTTAATCAGACTAATTGTGACAAGCAGTGTATTTGTATAAATATTTGAATGTGGAGAATGAGGATTGAATTATTTATTCTGCAAATGTAAGCTTAATGTAACTATCTTTGGAAACCATCTCATTCTCATACGGTTGTACAGTTTGGTCGTGCATGCTGTCTGCTGAATTCCATGTTTAATGTCGCAAATGGATCAAATAAATTATATTATTTACATAAGCACTAAACAAGATGCCAGAAGAAACAAAACACAGGAGATATCTTGGTTTAGCACATGGAAAAACTAGTTATCTTTTTAAATTCAACTGTCAAGGGACCCCAGTTTCCTGAAAATGGGTTAACAGGGAGACAGATGATGTCATTCGTTGTCCAATCTTGTCTCATGCATGAAGAGGCATATGTTCTGAGCTGGAAAGAAAAGGACCGTATTGATGGCAGATGCCAAGCTGCACAGGGAAATGCTGAACCTGAAACTCAGAATCAGATTTTTCTCTCGTGCGATATTGTGACTTGCAGTATTTCTGTACCATTCCTCTTAGGGGAAGATGCAGAACTGTATGTAATAGTGCGTCCCACTGCGTAGATGGGCTATTGCTCTCCAGGGAAAAAAGCGCTGCTAAACATGAAAAAACCATGCTGAAAACCGTACTGCCCCCCAGTAAGTGGGTGCTGGTAGAGTCTCTTGCTTGACTGCATGTGCTAAAGGGTGACTTACAGTGCATAAAGGCTTTTTCCTCACACTTTCCATACCAAGCCTGGGACCAGCTGGCCCCGGCTGCCGCCATCCTGGCAGTG
Source organism: Falco biarmicus (assembly GCF_023638135.1). Classification (NCBI taxonomy): domain Eukaryota; kingdom Metazoa; phylum Chordata; class Aves; order Falconiformes; family Falconidae; genus Falco; species Falco biarmicus. The sequence goes on along the minus strand of NC_079289.1, from coordinate 59,198,242 downwards.
GAGGTCAAGCTGTGGTTGCTGCTGCTCACCTGGGCATCAGCCACCGAGCCGAGGGCTGTTCCAGCAGCCGTGCTTCAGAGGTGAAGCAAGGAGGAGGAGACCGGAGAGGAGATTTGACAGGGGTCAGTGGCATTAATACGAATTGGTATTTGGCGTGTTTACTTTCATGTTCATTAGGGCATGCACTGCATTTCCCAGCAGCCATAGGGTCTGTATCACTAGACCATACCTTGTGCCTCCTTACCTTTACACTTCTTAGTGGGATGGCAGCAGAAAACTTCAAGGATGTTAGTGAAACTGTTTAACAACAGTAAAATCCAAACTCGGTGAGAGCAATAGAGAAAGTGACACAGCCCCTCACCCCCACCCCCCATTTATTTTTCCTTTTAAAAAGTGAGAAAACATTTTCTGAGTGTAGGATTTAGTTGTTCACCTCCCAGTGATGGCCTCCGGTGCTGGTATCACCTACAGCATGTTTGGAGAACACTTTTATTTTCTGACTTAGATGTGCAACAGAGCTGCAGCAAAATAATTATCTTCTGCTTATGAAAATACCTTATTATGAAGATTTTTCTTGTTTGACTAATTCAATATGTCAGCACTGCTTCAGACATGCTTACCTGTTGATGTTAACATTGGGAGCCTTCAGTGCAAGGTGAATTAGTATCACAAGGACTATTGCTACAAAAACCAGAGGGTAGACACCAATGCCTTCTGGACTACTTTTTTTTTTTTCCTTTTCTCTCTCTCTCTCTCACTTTTTTTTTTTTTTTTTTAAATAGAATTTGCACAGATTTGCAGCCATCCTGCTCAGACTTAGAGAAGCCAGTTTGCCTGAGCACAGCTTGTTGTGGGATTGCAGTCTGATTCACAAGCAGCTGAGTTTTGCTACATTCTTGCTGTTTAAACCCCCAAAATTTGTCCTAGCACTTGTACTCAGATCAAGCATTCAGGATAGGAAGTATTTTTAATTAGCTCTTGCTCTTCAATATATGACTTGCCTCTGGCAAAACCCATTCAATTTTATCAAAATCAAACATGTGCCCAAATGTTACTTTTGACAGAGTTTTCTAGGACTTTATTTCTGTTTTAAAATGAATCGGATCTATCTTGGAATAAGTGGTATTCAGAGCTTAGGTTATTTCTTTGGAAAGTGAGAGACCTAGGCACACATGTTTGTCCTGGTAGCACCTTTCTGGCTCACGTGCTTTTGGAGGAGAGGTGGTGGTTGTTCCTCTTTCATGAAATGTCAAAGCTCTCTGAAAAGTTGAAAGAAAACAACTTTCAAAATGGTTTTGTGAATTTTGTTTTTCATCCAGCTCTGCCTGTGTCCAGATGATTTCATTCTCTGAAAAGAAGTGGTGTGAGTATTTCTAGAGATGCTTCTGGGCTTGATGACATCAGTTTTACTAAGTTTAGCAGAACTGCAAAAGTCTAAATTAACAAACCACTTTGCTGTGCTCTGCTGCTACAGCTAAATCAGCGAATACTTTTTTTCTGTGAAGCATAGCTATTTTTTTCCCCTCAAGGTTTCTTTCACTTACAGGGTCTCAGCAGGGGAAGGGGAGATATTTAGTGAACAGATCAGAGCACAGCTAAAATTTTACCATGTCACAGTTTTGGCGGACCTTTATTTCTCTCTGCCATTGACTCTGATCACTACAGTGAATATCGCATTATTGAATTTACTACAGAGATGCCAATTTTAACTGTGCTTTTATCACATGTAAAAAAATCCATCTCAGTCTTTGGCAATTGACCTCTATAAAAGGAAATAAATACCTGTTTCGGTTGCACGTGTTGTCAGAGGACACTTTACAACACCCGTGGCAGCATTTCAGGGATGCTGAGAGCGGGTGCACTTACCAAGCGCCCCACACAGAAGGATACAGCAAGAAGGGAGTTTGTAGCACCTGGGCAAAGCTTTCTGCAGCCGTGTTGGCTTTTCTGTTCTCATTAGGGTTCAAGGAAAATGCCTGCTGACTTGGAGGGAGCAGAACATCTCCAGGATAACTCCCTTATTTATTCCCACCATTTGGCAGATAGAAAACTGACTGCTTTGATGGTTGGGGTTTTTTTTTTGGGGGGGTTGGGGTTTTTTGTTTGTTGTTTTTTTTTTACTATTGAAAATCTTTGCTGCTTAATTCTTATCTCTCTGAAGAATATCTTCATTGGGAATGTGTAGAACCTCAATCCAAAGGTACGTAGTGAAGTGGAAAGCATTCTGCTGAATCCTGTGGTATTTCAAATTTCAGCATAATTTTGCTGCAATATTTGTTTCTGATAAGATTATTTGTGGGGTCACACTGCAGAACTGGATTTAGACATTCACTGGGCTTCACTGCGGAGACCAACATCAGTTTGTTGAAGCTTTGAAGCTTTTATTAATGCTTCATTGTTAAATTATTTTATTTAATAATTTTATATTTATAATTACATATAAATAAATATTAAAATATTATAATAATTTTTTAAAAATAAAGCTTCATTATTAAAGCTTATTAATATGGAAGAAAATTATCTGTGCGTTAAAATGATAATGTAAATATGTGAAGTGCGGCAGTTTGGCCATAATGTTGAAGTAGCAGAACTTAGCTGAAGACCTCAGTCACTTTAAAAACTTGAAGTCCTGACTACAGTTATCTTCTGATGAAAAAACCTGTGTATGTTTTTGCTAAGCTTCTGCCAAAATTGTTTGAGATACGTAATAAAGAAATCCTTCCAAAGTAAATCAGTATTACCCTTCTTTTAAAGGACAAGAAACTGACGTAATAGACGTGGAGGTAAAAAAATCATTTTGCTGGCTTACAGAGGAAGGTTTTGTCTGCCCAATTCGCCCATTTACGCGGCATCCTTCTCCTCTGGGCTGCAGCTTGTCTCAAGCCACTTGCAGATGATGGCTACCCAGAGCAGAAGTCCGTGGGTTTTCTCACTTCTTTTACCTCACTTCTTGAAATCGGGGAACTGCTAACTTCAGCTGGGTCTGAATATGCATGAATGATGACTGGCACACATTTTTCAATGGGAAGGAGGAGGTTAGGGAAATATGACACAAGCTTTGGAGGGCGTAGTGCCTGTGGGCTGTGCTGCTACCCTCATGTCTTTTTTCAGCTCTGTTCAGTGACACCCTTTCAGGGAAGGAAGTTTCTTATTTTTATAAAAGCGAAAATATTTTTATTTTGCTTGATTTCTTTCACTTTGTTTATTCTTGCATTTTAATGTTTTCCTTTCATGTTGTATATTTATTTAATATCTTGACAAAAAAATAGGTATTCTTGCCTGCTAAAAGCCCAGCTGATACAACTAGTTTAGCTAGAAATTTTCAATATAAATTTCCCTTTAAAAGAATTGGGATTTTCAAGCATTCTGTAGAGTAAGGAAATAATTCCATAATACAAAAACACGTTCTGTAACATCAAAAAGGAATCTGTGACTTGCTATATTACCAGAAATTAAACCCAATGTGAAAATGATAAGGAAAATGTGGTTGCTTTTGTAATGGGTGCAGCTTATATGAGTTTATATGTCATAAAACTGTATGGCTGGTGAAGCTAAAGGAAATTATATTCATGGGGAAATGTTGCAGGGAGCCTTGAAAACAGGCAGGGCTTTTGGAGGCAGATGAAGGAGGCAGGAAAATAAACTAAGCCTGTGTTTGGGGGTTGTTGGTAAACAACAGTTTTCTTACTCAAAGGTTAATAGTTTATTATTTCTTTGTGCCAGGAATACACCACCTTTATTTGAAGCAGTGTTGGGACCCTTAGCTGTCTTTCATGACAACTTGCAAAATTGTGAGGCTGAGTCCTTTATATGTGTTGATACCACTATGTGACTGTTTCTCAAATGATAAAATTGAAAGAGGAATTAGTGTCTGGTTCAGACTATTTATTTATCTTACAAGCGTTAAACCAACATATACCTGTCAAATCTTCCAGAATATTTAAGGTTTAGGTTTTAAAAAAAAACTGTAGCTGCACTGAAGTGCTGAAAGGCTGTTTTATTGTCCAAGTAGATGGAAAATGCCAAAGTTCTGAAATTTAAAGTGCTTATTTATATGCAGTGTTTTTAGTATACGTTCCATTAATTTAATGGAATATATTCTATGTACAAGTGATAGCTGAGGTGACTGACATCACCTAGACTCTTAAGGAATGTTAAGTCATGAGAATAAATTAATTTAGGAAGGAAAGAGTGACTGACTGAAGCAGTTAGATACTGTTAGACACTCCAGTAAAGATTATGTGCATAGCACGTAGTTCAGTTAATGTCTAAGCTCTGACATATCAGAATTTCTGCACTGGTATCACTTTGAATTATGAAGTTATCAAGCATGATGGAGAAAAGACAGAAATAATGAATTGTTTTTCTCTAAGGAAAGCCGGGAGGGTGTCAGAGCACTGGCGCCACATTGCCTATTTAAGCAGAAGTTAGAGGGGAAGTTAAACATCAGCTAAGAAACAAGAGAATTTTTCTATCCACGGGTTTGATAACTTATACTAAAGATGATTGGAAGAATTGACCACAAAGCTCTGAGTCAGTGACAAAGTTCAACAAAGCTGATGCTAACGATGCATTTTAGAGAGCGGAAAAATGCAATGGGCCAGTATTTTTTGTTTGCTTTATATGTAAGTACAGGCTGATAGAGAACACTGCAACCTGGTTAGCTCATCATCAGAGCCTGAAGACACCACAGGAGATGCAGTCAGTAAGATATCAGAGGATGAACATTTGAGTCAGTCAGTATAGGTTTATGAAGAATGGGACCTGTCACAAAAACATCTAGTGATACTGTGTCATGCAGAGATGACAAGTCTGCCTGGTGACTGTATTTCTGAATTTCTGTAAGGCACCTGATTCAGTATCAACTGTGCTTGGATTTTAAACAGTCCCATACTACATTGGTTTGGTTCCCTTCTTAAGACTTCTAATGTAATAGGTGTACTTAAAAATACTATGGGTATTATTTTCTACATTTCTTGATCATTATTATAACTTCAGCTAGTTTTTCTTTAATAACAGAGTTTAATATTGAGGACCTTGGGGGAGAAAAACTGAAGTTTCAAAAACTTTGAGTGTTCCTGCATTTAAACCACATTTTTGAAAGCCTTAAGCTGCTGGGTTATATTTGATATCAATTTGTAATTAAAAACTAAAGGGAAAAAATGTAAATGTTTTTGCTTGAAAGCACAACATTTCAATATTATGTTAGGTAATATTGGTATTATCTACCTGATAATAGCTGTTAGAGATTGTATGAAAATCAGTTCTCAATTTCAGTTTAGAATTATTTGCATTCTGGCCAACTTTTCCTATTAGATATGAAGTAAAACAGATATATTCAGTGAAAATTTATTGAAGACTTTCTTCTTTTGGCCAAAATACTTCTTACATTGGCTTACCTTTCATTGTAAACTGAAAGAGTTGGCATTTGGATGTGATTTGTCAAATGGATGCTCGTAACATCATTGGTGTGTTGGCACAAATGGTTTGCCCATGAATGGAGGAAAAGCAGTACAGAGAATGTCTTTCAGTTATTTAGAAGCAAGCACAGGAGGCAGTAAGTGACGCCGAGTGCTTGAATCGTGGTGTTCTCCCACACACTGAACTACTGCCTGGGAGCCAGAATGATGGACTACTCACACAAACTTTACAAGTTTCCTGGTATAAGATTGAAAGTGAGGTAACAAAATGGAAACATAATTTATATGACTTATTAGCAGGTTGAAACACATTCATTTTGTAGGATGCTGGTCTGTACATTTTCCTGAAAATCAGTAAAAAATAGCATAGAAAACCAACTTTTCTGAGCATTTTCCACTGAATGCTAGCATGTCACTTTCTTCTTTCCCATGCATCAAGCACCTTAGAGTATTTTTATTAAACAGCCATGCTATATGCTTAAGTACTGTATAATAAACCAGTAGTATAGATTCTTGTTTACAGTACACCAGCTGGCAGTATTTATAAAGGTCTGTCCGATCCATGTTGATTTCTAAGACAGTGACTTTACTCTGTCATGCTGCTCAGTCTTCAAGGTGTTACTATCATGAGAAAGAAAAAGTAGATTTCAGGATAGTGTCATGCTTCAGTGATATGTCTATTAGTTAAATGTTTGGTATTCTAATCTTCATGGTCCTGAAGATGAACACTAGGAAGATACTGGCAAAGCTACCAACTCTTGCTAAAACTGAGCAAGAAAATCACACCAATATTTGTATTTAAGAACCTGTTGCATTCATCCTTTGCTCATTAAAAAAAAAAAAAAAAAAAAAAAGAGAGAAAAAAGAAAAAGAAAAGAAAGTTTTAGCTGCTCTATCTAATGTGCTTCAGAGATTTCTTGGACCTGAAATGTCACCTCTGACAGTCAAACTTCAGAGAGGAAAGATTTATTAAAATAATTCGGGTGAATTGCTAAGTAAAATCCCTAATTATGTCCATGGCGATGCAAGCACAGTTATTTACCTTGTACATTCTTTTATAATTTATTTCTGATGTTTAGCAAACTTGTCTGAAACAATTTTGAAAAGACAGCAAATGAGTTGCGAAATGCCATGTTGGCTACCACAAAGCGTGGCATTACAACCTGGAGCTTCTTGAGTGAGTTTGTGCACTGAAATACGCAGGAAAGTCTCCTAAGACAACCCAGCCTGTCCCAGCTGCTCTGAGGGTGGCTTTTCACAGCTGGCAGCCTACCTCTATCACGCTTTTTAAAAATGCTTGCGTCAGGCAGAGGGTGAGAGAAAGAAGTGACTCATGAACCTTACCTTAAGCACAGCCCCTTTGAGAGGTTACGGCATCCTGGTTTCATCCACAGCCCCCGAGGCTGAGACAAGCATCTTTTGGTTTCTGTTCCCCAAACGTTCATGTTCCTAGACTTGCAAAGATTTCTCATGAGATAATGCTAGAAACTGTACAGCTAGCAGACTCAGATGCTGTATGAACATGCATATATTCATCTATTTAAAAAGTATGATGTCATAATAATTTAATTCCAGAATGCTATTCCAGTTTGAAGTATTGAACATTAAATCTAGAAATTCTTTGGAATATGCAGATTATTTGTATGATTTGTAGAACTTGCCGTTTATAAGAATATTTTTTTTTAGGCTGCAATTAACGCACAAGACAAAAGAGTAATATATGTATAAATAAATTTTAAAAAAAGCTGTTAAAATAAGTGCCTTGGAAATAATTATAGTAAGAATTAACAGTGAATGTTGTCCTGGAATTCAGTACTAATCATTAAGTTCAGAAGAATTAGATGTCTGTGACCTGAATCTAGATATAAGCTATTAGTATCACCTATTTGGTAGGACAGCTAGCCCAGTACAGCTCCCTCAGGGTATAATAGGTATTTACAAGCCTGAGCTTTTTTCCTTTGGAAAACAATCATGGGAAGGATGCACTCTCTCAACAGGTCTACAGCTTATTTGTATTCAGGAGCTCACCTGCTCAGTTGACCAAAAATAATCTGTTTTTTCCCTGTGATTCCTACACTTGAAAGGGAGTGAAATGAATTCTAGTTCACCTTAAGCATTACCAGAAAAACTCCAAATAACTCCCGTTATTTCTGACTAAAAACAGTGGGGTTGTGTACTTAGAGCTTGTGCTCCATCCAGTCCAAATTTCATAACTATCACAAGCCCCTCCACCTCTTTTCTTGGGTAACTGATTTACTATGTCTTTGCCGTAAGAATTTATAGCATCTTCTTTCTTCTACTTCTGACATTTTTTGGCAGAGAAAATTCACCTGCTTCAAAACTGTGAATTCATCTTTTGCACCTGCATTTAAGGGATTTAATGCCTGCAAGCTGCAAAGCCAATATTAGCTTGGTTACTGTGGTAACAGACTCATTTTCAGCAGCCTGTAATGAATGCTGCTAGAAGCAGGGCTTCTATTCTTGAATTTTATTTATGTAAATGTGTTTTAAACACCTTTCTCCCACATCGTATCTCCTGTTAATAATCTCCAGGTATGAAGGTACCGGTATTTGAGGCTTTCTCATAAAGTTTACATTTCAGTAGGAAAAGTTCATAGTTCATTTGGGTGAAGTTAAAGTAAACTCAGATGCTTTTTTAGAACTGTGGCCTATCGCCCCAATTAATGCTGTACCGAAAGCCTGCCCTCAGAACCGGCTGCTTCGCTAAAGCTCTGGTCTGCTTCTCTGTGTTTTACAAAACCTTGTAGATTAAGAGACCTTATGGCCTCTTGGGTTTTTGCCCATATTTTTGAGAGGCAGAAGGAGCCTGCTCACCAATGCCTTTGAAACTAGGCTTATATCTCAGTTTAATAATGATGTTGCTGGAGACAGGAACATTGTTCCCTGGATTTCTAGTGAAGTAATAAGAACTCCTTAAATCACATCACAAAAAAACATTAAAAGGTGTGCTCATCATTTATAAAACTTCCAGTACCTTTATGAAATGCTTTTGTTTCCCCCCTCAGTCTTGGCTCTCTTTGGTATTAAGTTTTCACAAATATGTTATTTGCGCATATATATATCCATTCTGAAAATGTAGTATACAAAGGCTTGCTGGCCTGCCCTTCCTTGCCCTGCCCCTTGCCCTGGCTGCTTTGGGTGCATTAAGGGGAGACAGTCTTTACTAATTCTCTCTGCCCCCTGTATGAGATAATCAGATTTTTTTTTTTAAGTCTATTTATGCCAAAACCTAGAGACAGAATTCTCTAGGCATAATCAATTTGCCACAAGAACCAAATATGTTAGTAATCAGAAATAAAAATAGTACAGATCTTAAAACACTGGTAAAAAAAAATAGTATTTACTAACCAGTAAGTCTTTCTTACAGAGGCTAACTTATTTTCACTACAGAACAGCTGAATAAGGCGAATGAAATCAGCATAATTTTCAGAGTCATAATTACTTTCCAATATAGGAACCATTCTTAAGGGGATTAATACAAACGTTACAGAAAGCTGAAGATGAGGGAATGAAATGGAGTTGCCTGCATTAAATTAGGTCATTGCTCAGATGTATATTGGAGGACATTCCCTACACCTGTGACCAGTATCTTCCTGATGAACTCTGAACGACACAAGCCTGTCCTTCTGAAGGGCAGTTCATCACAATTACTCAGCCTTTAAATAACAAAGCTATGAACAGTGCTAGTAGCACTACTGTTTTTTCCCTGTCTGCTGTGAAAAGTTCCTGTTAGAACTTGGAAGGATTTCCCTATTGTTTAAATTTTTGCCGTTAGTATTAGGCTTTTGTCTCCTCTGACTGCACCTGAAAACAAGCCATGAGAACATATATGAAAATAAATCTGTACAAATTTGAGCATGGTGGTCTCCAAAGCCGTCAGCAGCTCATAGTCTTTCACAGTGCTGTACTTCTCCCAAAGTCTGTAAGTACAACAGGCGGAATGGATCGAAGCAGCCATGGCTGTATCATAGCATTTAAACCATGTTTGTTGTCACAGTATGATACTAACTGAATTCAGACTTTCTATACAGTACCGGGATGCTTTTGTCTCACTCCCTTGCTTCTCTCCTGGAAATCCCTCAATGCATCTTTTAATCTTTTTTTCCTTCTTTCTACTCTACTCAGGAGTTAATAAGATGTTAATTTAACCAGACACATGTGGGTGATTTAAAGAAAATTGAGTACCTGTTTTTCATTCTGCAATCATTGCTTTTTCTTTTTTTTTTTTTTAACGCTGCTAGGAATTTGTTAGAAACAAAGATCAGATATCTTATTCTGTAATAGCATCTCAGTATCTGTCCTCTGAAATCCCTGTTTTAAATTTTCCATCTCAAAGGCAAAGATACTGACCAAATTTCTTAGCTGGGAGGACTTTTAGCTAATCCTAGAGCAGGAAATTGCCAAGAATCCCTCAGCTACCTTACACTGGGTTGTAGCATGTGTGGGTTATGGATGCTAAACTGCCGTCATGTTCAGCATTTTTCCAGACTGTAATGTTTGCTGGGGACAAGCATGCAAGTTCAGTGATTTGGCAGGGCTTGGCGCTGCAGCATACAGCGTTCAATGAAGGGAGAGTGCTATGTGGTAGCTCCTGTGTCCCTACAGTAGCTGGTTTGCTCATACCCATGCTCTGCAAAATATCCTTGCCTGCTGGCTCAGACAACTTTTGAACTACATAGGATAGCGTGTGATGATCCATTTCTTTATTTAAGGCAAAGGAATGATGGGTACCAGCCTTAGAGGGCCAGCAAAGCTCTGTAATAAATCGCTAGTGAGAGAGAGGGCTAACAGGTGTTTCACGTGCACATGGACAGCAGCAGAAGAAAGCGCATAGGCAGTACCTTCTCTTGGAGGGACCAGTGAAAAGAGCCAGGGTGAACAGATGTCTCTGGCTCCTGCAGGCCTTTGCCAGTTTCTCTGATCGGACTGTTCAGGATTAAATCTGCTCTCACAGGCCTGGGCACAAAGCAGTTTTCACCGCAATGAGCCTCTGTTCGCTCTGCTCACACTGCTTTGCTGGCCCAGGTGGGCAAAGCCCTGCCTGACAGAAGGGGCCAGGAGCTCTGGCTCCTGCATTTCTGCCATCCCCTTTCCATTGTTGTTTTGCTGGTGATGATGCTGTCCTGCACTGCCAATACAGACCATGTAAAGCTGTGACTGAATCATGGGAGGTTGTTTCCCATGTGGTGTCTCAAAGGCCCAGAGAAGAAGAGGCTGGAGCAGGGCAGGCTCCAGGGCTGTATTGCTGCTTCTTTATTGAAGCTAGTTTTGGTTTTCATTCAAAATTTTAAATTTTACTAGATGAGAGTGCACAGTCTAATCTTGTTCAGCTGCTTCCACGGCTTTGCTGGTCTATATTGTGTTTCATACAAAAAGAGCCAAAAAGATTCATTTGATGGGAGATTGCCCAGACAAGCTCTCTGCAAGCACACTGATGCTGGTATCAGAGCTGAATAGATGGTGAAACTCATGTTGTAAATTATGCTATTATTCTACTTGAAACAGAGGTTTGGATCAGGATGTGAGGGGAATAGGAAGTGCTTTTAATATTCTGAAATATTTAAAATTTGTAGCAATCTGTAAAATGTTGTACTTCAGGGAGTAGAAGTATCTTGGAGGAGATAATAAAAATGTTCATGGTAAATGTGTTTGAAAATTAAGAATTTGAATACAATCTTGTATGTAATTATTAGAGGTTACCATGCTATTAATATGATCTTAATGATTAGCCAGGGTAGGGGAAAAAAAATGAAGATGCTTCTCCTTACCTGTGTCCGTTAATAGAATATTTATGTATTCTTAGTAGGCTACTTCTATTTCTCTCCTGCTGCCCATAGAAAAGTGCTTCAAAGAACAGTTAACAGCCTTGACTTCCCTTTATGTGTTGTTCTGTGTTTTGCAATAAATTAGCTGATCTTTCCAATACCTGTGGCAGTTAGCTATTTTCACTCCAAGGATGAAGCACAAAGTATTGCAGCTTCTTCTCTTTGAAAGGGGAATGAGGGGAGAGTTTGTTTCCTTATTAATAAATTGAAAACAAATCATGCTGCTTGTCTCATTTAAAATCCCTGAGTCACCACTGGGAATGAAATAGTTTGATAGTACTGGTAATGCTGTGGTTTATATCGAGTAAGGGAAAAAATGATACTTTTGCAGTGCTTTTCTCTTTTGGATCATTAATAGCAAGAGGACATTGGGTTTGGTGTTTTGGTTTGGTTTTGTTTTCTTTTTTTTCCTTTGTTGTTTTTAACTGGTATTTATAGAATCTGTTCAGCACTGAAATCCATTTCTCCCACGTCACTGCTGTAGGTATTGGGATGACCCCAATCAGGACTGGCCTGAATAAATCTGTGTCTGTAACAGTCACTCCTCCAATTGCATTGCTTGCAGCCTGTCGACATCCATGTAGACCTCTTTCTGCTTTAGTATTTCTCATTGACATGATTTATTCCTAAACCCCCTTGCTTTACCAAAAATGGTCTTGGGTCATTGCATTCACTACCAATCACCAGTCCTACCAAAGAGAAGCACCAGCACTGAATCCTGCCAGACTACCTGGCTGGGCCACCATAGCACAAAAGCCACCTCCAGGGTTTCACTGAAAGGTTATGAGGCACCAGGCCATGCTCACAGCTTCTAGACAAGGTCTGAGAGAAGAAGGAGTAGCCATAGAGGTACTAATGACACATTGCAAAAACATTGCAGTGTGAAAACTACAATTTTATGTACTGGTAAGAAATTTGCAGGAGTATCTACTCCCTGCAGCACCCAGGGCCCTCTGTCTCCAATGACACACTGGTGTGCTTTGATGTCCTGGCTGCCAAACTTCACTTGAAACTTCCCCTAATGGACACCAAACTGTTTCACTGTCCCAACAGAAGGAATTGTGGAAACAGCAGTTTTTTCATGAAACCTTACTGCGTTACGGCAGCCTGTGGTTGTAACTAATACCAGCCCATAGCCAGTTTACAGGAACAGCTGTGATATTTAAATTCAAATAGTGCTTGATGTCAAATTCTTAAGGGAATTAAAAAAAAAAAAAAAAAGTTGCCAGCTTTCAATATGACCAAATTCTTCCAAATTCTTGTATTTTTCTCTTTTCCTGATGAAGAATTCTATCACAGTGACTCAGAACAGTCATGCTGTTTATTTAAAAAGCTGAGAGCACGTATTTGCAACCAATGAGGATAAACTTGTAAGTGTCAGCAGTCAGGCCTCCACTGCAAAACGTGGCTGTTGAAAAAAGAGAAATAGTATTCCTTTACAGTTAAGCCTTCCCACTCCCCCCACCCCCCCCAATTCCAGGTTTTCTGGTGGTAAAGCAGTATGTATGTATAACCCCCTACTTAATGGCAGGATATACTTGAAGAAAAAGATAATTTATTATTAATACATTTCCTAATGAGCTGTATGCCGTAGGGAAATTGAGCCTAGAAATGTGAACAATTGATAAGGGACTGTTGTATTTTCTCTACCAAATGAGAAAAATGAAATATGTATGTAAAAGATCCAAAAATGGCACTTGTTTAAAAATAGGGTGATTTTCTGAGAAGGCATTTGTTTCTTCCCTCTTCTGTTTATTTTATTTTAGGATGTGTTCCACAGTTTGCACCCTCACCTTCTGGAACTTGTACATGTCTTTAAAGCAAATTGTTGTAGAGCATATTTAGTGCTTGGAGTATTAATACTAAGCTATATTAATCATCTATATTTCTACTAGCATGCAGTAAGCGGTTTAAAGGAACACTAACTCCAATCAGAGCTGCTCATTTAATATCACCATATTTCAGGCACCTCATTGTATAGTATTTTGATCGGGTTTTATCATCTCAGTATGGGTTTATTGGGGCTTTTTTGTTCATTTTTTCTGATCTTTTCTGAGAGAAGAGAAACCTCTGCAGCTGACTGTTTGGGGACAGCTGCAAAGCTCTCCATATGCCAACCTTCCTCTAAGCTCATTTCAGGCCATTTGGTTCCTTCCAGCGTTTGCTTTGGGTTTTGGTTCAGCGTGCTGGCCAGCAGTATGTGGGCACAGCGACGTGTATCTCATGTTTCAGCAGTGTTACTGGTATGCTTTGTCACAAACCTGTATTTCATCATTTCTGTTGAGCTGACTTTGTACTGCTAAAAGCAACGCTGACTTCTGGTGTTCTAAAGCAAACACCTCCTGTGATCAGGTTCATGATGAATCTTAAAAATATATTGGCATATGATCAGCTGAAGGACAGTCATTGCTGGCACACTGTGGGAGCATCACTGTTCTTCATGTGTGCTCTGCGTCCTTCCTGGTCTAGGCTCATGCTGAGCAGAGGAGGGAGAGGCAGGCTGAGGTCCCCGCGCCTCCCCAGTGCCACACGTGGCACCCAGGCTCATGTATTGTGGCACAGTGGTGGCTTCTGCTCAGGCCACAGCTCTGCTTGCTTTTTTGCCTAGATGGTATCTCGGGATGGATTATGTTATCCAAAGGCAAGCGTGCAGGCATTTACATGTAATAGCATTAAAATTACTCAGCTTATTCAAACCGAAGGGCCACCTAGCTCTGTCTGCCATCACTCAGTAACAGGTAATTGGGGAACAGTAAGAACAGGATGGGCAGGTAGAGATACCTTTTCCAGAAAGTCATTTTACAGTGATGGGCAGTTTGAGGAGTTCTGGACTCAGTGGCAGTTTATTTTGACTTAATTTGACTCAGAATTTTTGCCTAAGAACTGGTCAAATCAGTTTTGCAGCCTGTTTACACCTCAATTCAACTACAATATCCAGTGACAAAGAGCTTGACCACTGAATTTTGTTTCTTTTCTACCTGCCCTCTCCCAACTTCATCTGGTGTCACAGGTCTTGCACACTTGCTCTCTTTTTACCTTCTCTATGGCACTTCTGAGTTTACAGAAAACTCTTCTGCTGCCCGCTCACAGCAGTATTGTTGTCAAGACTGAAGAATCCTAGTTTATGTAACACTTCAAAGTAAAACTCAATTAAAATGTTCAAAATCTTCCAGTATTTGCCAATATTCTTCAACAGAATCTAATGTGGACTTTTGCCTAAAGTCCAAAATGCATTATGGGAATAGAAACAACCGATGGCTGAGTTCTGGGATTTATTTTTTTGCCCTTTCCTGTATCAACAAGTTGATTTCACAACACAACTGTTTGTTGGATCTTGATTTTCTTTAAAAGAAAAAACACAAGCACCACCATAGCACACCCCACCCCACCAAAAAAAAAAAAAAAAAAAAAAGAAAACTAGCTATCCGGTTTAAACAGTTCTTCTTAAATTTCATTTTCCCTGCATACAGCCCAGATTTCTGGCTGCATCATTAGGAAACAATAGAGGATTAGCTTTCCTTTTATGAGTGTACATGTATGTATGAGTGTGCATGTGTAACAATTTTTTTTCAGCAGTTGCCATGGAAAACAGTATTGTGTGGTGAATCATACTTTGAATTTTGTTGAGTAATATCATTCTGCTTATTTTACAGTAATTTTAATTACAAATATTTGTTGCAAGTTAAAATGTTAAGAAGTGGGTTGTGCACTTAAGGGGAGTCTGAACACATTCTAAAGGTGATGCTTTTTTGTAGTTTGTTGCATGATGTGTGGCATTTTTAATGTCACTCTATAAAAGAAATGATATCATAGAATTGCATAACCATAGAACACCAGGTTGGAAGGGATGATCTGGTCCAACCTTTCTTGGCAAAAGCACGGTCTAGACAAGATGGCCCAGCATCCTGTCCAGCCAAATCTTAAAAGTGTCCAATGTTGGGGAATCTAGCACTTCCCTGGGGAGATTATTCCAATGGCTGATTATTCTCATAGTGAAAAAATTTCCTATTGTGTCCAATGGGAAACCCCTCGGGAGTAACTTGTACCCATTACCCCTTGTCTCTTCCATGTGACTCCTTGCAAAAAGAGAGTCTCCATCTTTGCACCCACCCTTTAAATACTGGAACATGGTGATAAGGTCTCCCCTGAGCGTTCTTTTCTCAAGGCTGAACAAACCCAGTTCGCTCAGCCTGTCCTCATATGGCAGGCTTCCCAGTCCTTTGATCATCTTTGATATAAAATTCTTTGTAGTTGAAGCAGTATGTAGGAAGAGTTGGGAAGCGTAGTTTGCCTGTCCATAGGACACTGAATTTAAATGCATTTTGTTCTGCAGCATGACTGAATGTTTGGAGATGAGTTGATGGGCATGTGCATCCATCACAGAATAGCTAATAATCCAGTTAAGACATAACTGTGGTATTTTGCCATTTTACTGTATTTAGTCATGGGACCAAAAAAAAAGACCAATACTCAACATTCACTGTGGTATGGATATCAAGGTTACAAAAATACCTGCTGTTAAGTTTTACAGCAAATAGATCTTAAATGGGGTCTCCATATTGCAAGTGTTGCCCTTGCTGGGGATGTTATTTAAATATTACTTCTCTAGGTTTTCTTTTTCCTCTTTTTGCTTTCCTCTTCCCACCTCAAAAAAAAAAAAACCCCAAAAAACCCTTTCTTGTGAAAAGTGACAAATGTGTTCCAGCCAAATGTTTGGATTTGGCAAATGATTATTTTGAAGTCTTTTCACATCTGTTCTCTCCCTGTCTCTTTTTTTTTTTTTTTTTAATAAAAGAATACAGTATCACCCTGCAGTACATGGAAGAGTTGCTGATGAGTTGCTTTTAGATCATTAAATGAAATACGCAGGAAGTGGGAGAAAGCTCCTATTTTCAATTAACATTTCTGAGCAGGAGCCAAAATAGTTTAAATAAAAATAATAATGAGGAATGGAAAGTTGTCATAGCAGACTAGTATTTTGCAAGTCAGTTTATGGTAAATAAACGTTTAAGGCTTCGTTAATTATTTTTTTTCATTTCCCATCAACTCCCTTTAATGATCTTAACACAAAATCTGATTTATGTAAGCTTTATAGAAAGAATAAAATAAAACCAAACCAGAATCTCACATAGCCATCTTGATGCCTATTCCTTCTCCTATGTATAATTTTTCTTTATTGAAGTTGTTTCATGAAAACCTCAGAATTTGTAGCTGGAATAAGAGATCAGAACTGTTCAAGGAAGGTCATATTCGTCTTGGCCTGTTCATTCTCTTTTCACTCACATATAACAAATTCGGTGAGTAGCTGGTGATTATGCAAGTAGGGAATTCAAGTTGTCCTAACACTTGTGACAGAGAAGCTAGGGTAATGAAAGATGAACATACACGTGAATAAAACAACTAATCCCTGGCAGTAATAAATACAATTCTGCATCTGAACTGCAGAAAGCCTGTAACTTAATTTCATCTAGAAGATAAACTAAATCCAAGTCTCAAAAGATGTTTGTCTTTGTCTTACTCCTCACTTACATCACCAGAAAAACAAAGGAAGGGAACATCACATTATTTTGGATTTTAATCTTGTTTTCTCTTAACATTTTAGTCTTTTTGCATTTTCTTCAGTGTACTGTTCCAATTTTTAATCATATGAAACAAAGAGATGGCAACAAAAAAAATGTTGCCTCCATTATTTACCACCATTCTTTACCACTTGTCTTTGGGATCTGAAAGTGTTTTCACCTGCATTGTCTGTATAAAGCTGCAGGCTTCCTGATGCCCCCACCCCTAAGCCTTTCCTTTATGAGTCCTAAAAATGACACAAAATACATAACAAGTGGCAAATAAAGAGATTGACACTCTGGGTCTTGTGCCTTCTTATTTCATGTCCTTCATAAAGTTCTTCGTGTTATTCGTTTCAGATAGTTCTCCCATATCTGATTTATTTTTCCCTTGTCGGCAGGAGGAAAAATTTTTGTGATAATTAGGGATGCTTGGTTTCAACTCTTTATATATGGTATGTCTCAGTGGTCTAATACCATCTATTAGTATTTTGCATTATTGTTCCAATTGTTTCAGCACAAGCTGAAGTGAAACACAATTAAATACAGTGAAAAGAATGAAGCATTATGGAAATATAGGACTGTGATGTACTGAGTATACCTTGAAAACTTGTGAAGTTAAACAGATACAAGTTCTTGCATCCAGGTTAATCCAATGATGCATTAGCTAGATGAACAAAATTTATGTTAATTAATCTGTGTATTGGAAGACAGCAGAAGATTGTACAAAGTAAATTCCATTTTGCCTTTGTATGTTCAAGATCTTTCTGTTTTCTGATATATTTTTAAAGGCCTTTGTTTAATGTGGAGTGTCTAGCCAATAGTTTTGTTTTATATTTCTAAATGATTCAGCAGTAAGTGTTATATATTACTTAATAACCTGAAAATAGATGATCTTACAATTAACTGATTTTAATGAATATATGTTGAGTTTCTTATTTTTATCTCCAAATTGAGTTTCTTCAACTGTAAGTAAATAAAAGGAGTGCTGGTGAGTTTTATTTCTTTTTTAACAGTCCTAGTATGTATTGGTCATGATTGTTTCAGCTGTGTGGTAGTATCAGTAATATGGCTTGTGTTCCAGGTTATTGAATCTTTCTCAGAGCTGTCTTGTGTATCATAGTGTTTTGTAAATGTAATGGGAAAGGTGCAACTGTTTACTGCCTTAGGGTATTTGGGGGCTTTCTTCTTCTCCTAGTGCATTTAGAAAAAACAGAATAGCTTGCTGAGCAATTCCTTTAGTTTTATTTATGATTTTAATTCAACATTATCTTGAAGATTTTATTTTTTTTTCTAGTGATAAAACCAAATATCACTGTTGGAGCAAATTCAGATGAGTGGGCCGAAGTGTGGAAAATAGCAAAAAGATGGTGAAGCAACATAGAGGAGGCAGAGTGTGGGTGCTTTGTTTCATTATTTTATAGCTTCCCCCAACACACAACTCACCTGAATCATAGCCATTTAGTGGAGATGTGCTTTGAAGAAAGCTGTAAGCATGTTCAATAGAGTATGATTTTAATTTTATCACTCAATTATTTCAGGAATTCTTTATGAGAAAAAATGCTGAACCATCTGATAATTGCAAATAATTGTTCTTATAAGCTGACAGCTGGTAAAGAAGCTTGCAATTTCCAAAGGTACATCCAGAAACTAGTTGAAAATGCTTTTTTTTTTTTTTTTGTTTTGTTAAGTTTAACTTCTGAATGGTTCTGTATTATGTAGATGCCATTTGACAAGTGAAACGAAGATATAGGTTAGGATCACAAGTGTGCCGTGCTTTCGGTCTAACAGAGCATCTGAAAGTTGTTTCATTGGTTTGTTTCTTTTGGAAAATGTTTGTCATCAACAGATTGTGTTCTTAGTTGTCCATTACATCTCAGAGGATTAAAACCGAAGGGTTTTTTACCATAAATCTGTTCTTGTATTGGTGCAAACACATGGGTTCACCTATATCAATATCAAAAATTATACCATTACATTTCACTTTGCCAAGAAGCAGTTGGGGCACAATATAAGAAAAGTTAGGAGTTGCAGGCATTTTTGTGCAAGTAGCCATATACACTGTCAAGAGCACAGGCTTCCAGAACAACATGAGGTTTTCAGCAGTAAAAAGGCAATTTTAGTCTATATTCCTTAAGTACATGAAGGACAATGTGTTTTCTCTTACATGCACAGTCAAATTAGCCAGTAAAATACAAAATAAGTTTTGTTTTTAAATTGTAAAATACTCATTTGTAAGTATCACCTATAAAGTTATTTTTGAAGTGACAAAGCCCTATGAAACTTTTGAAAACAGAGGAACAACCTGGTTTTGAAGACTGGTCCCATGGTGGTATTTATAGATATTTATATTTATAGAACTTGTGAAAGTATTTATAGATACTTGTAAAACATAAAATAAATATGATTTTAGCACTAGTAAAAATAAAAACGGAACTGTTTTTTTTTTCTTAATCAGGTGCTTTCTGGGACTTTAACCATTTTTAGCACCATTCTTTCTTAACATTTCATCCATTCCTTTTCTCTGTTTTCCTTATACCTAAAAAGATTTTCTTTTCAGATAGAACTGCATGGGATTGTTTTATATTCAGCATTGAATTTCAAGAAATTAATATGGCTTTATTCCATAGATTAATGGATAAAGTGCTTTCTGTGACTTCTCATAGAAGTTGCATGACTGTATGACCTATAGGAGACTGGCCTCTGATTTTTCTCTTTCTTCTGCCTATTTCATGTATGTTTTCTTCGTTCAGCACTGTATATACTTTAATGAACTGTTTAACTGTAGAATACTTCAATTACGTGAAAGAAAACAGGATCACATCCATTTTTAACAAGAGTTTCATAGTTTTTCTGAAAATGCTCAAAAATTTCTATTTAATAACTCACTCGGAGGTTGTTCCAAAGTTTTATTAACTGAAATTAATCTTCTTAAATATGTAAAGCATCATGTCTCAGTTTTGCTCCTGTGTTAAGGTAGGTGAATCAAAACTATCCTGTGTAATCTTGTACTGTATATGCAGCAAGGCAAAAATCTGAGTTGCTAAATTCCATAGATTAGTGGTTAAAACGTATGTAAATTTATATATATATATAAATGCGGCTTGTGAATCGTTTGCTTTTTTCACCATCTTAATGTGCAAGTCTTCTGTTACTTGTGTGTGGTGGTCTTTTCCCTGTTTCCTGAGCAAAGACACCAGGTGAGGGGGCGTACGGAATTGGGTAGCTGTAGCCAAAGAAGAGGCTGGAGGGTGCACAGAGCAGCCCCTGTGCCTGCGCAGCCCATCGTCATTTCTATTCTCTTGAATCTATCACTGGCACTTTCATGTCCAGATAAGAGTGATTTATTCCAAACTGTGTTATCAACAATGCTTTTATTGTGGTGTTTGCAAGTTTATCTGATATCAGTAACTGTATCTCTACTTCTCAGAGGCAAAACCATCAGTTAACATGAAAATGTAAGCATCCAGCTGGCAGTGCTGAAGTTATTACTTACAGTGCTTTTTTGAACGATATTACAAAACCCAACGTAAGTGGCACAGTGGTTATTGTAGAAGACAAACAGTGATTTACTGCAGTGTGCAATGGTGCTTTCATTCATTGTGGGGAGTAGCTGGGTGTCATGGTGGTTTTCTGAAATTGTGTAATGCATTTGTAATGTTTCAGACCATAATGCTAAGAGGAATAATAATACTGAGTCATAAAACTGAAGGTGGGGAAATTTAGAAATATAAATAAAATTGCACATGGGAATTGTCGATATCATCTAGGAATTCAGACTTCTGTTTAAAGCATGTATCACTTCCTCCATAGATATTGCAGCTAATAGGTATTTCTGGACAGGTGGTTGCAATAAATAATGGTTGCAATTCCAGAGAACACTTACCAAAGCTGTTCTCTTGAAAACATTATTTACAGAGTATAATTAACCTCCTGCCTTTTCATGTTCCTGCTGCATATGAGTAACTGGAACAAATAGCTCTGTTATAATTATCTTCTTGCATTTTCTTCCCTCTCATTCATCTTAAAAAAATTATCAAAACTTTCACTTTGTAATGTATCCTATATTATTTGCAAAAATTTAATTTTACGTTGACTTTACCAGAGCCATGGAGAAGCATTTTGTTTGGACATAGCTGTCAGGAATTTGAGAATATGACTGAGGGATTTATGCACAGATGTACCCTCTTATTATAATAGGTAGCATAGCTATCCATTTTATTCAAGTGTTCCATGTCAGAAACTGGTGTTTTTCCTACTCCTCCACTACTCTTCTGAGTAAGATGTTTTATAGTATCATTAGTCTGATATTTGAAATGTGGGGGTTTTTTTTCCAGAATTCACTTTCTCCTCCATAGTTTGAATTCGTATTTTCTTCATCCAATTCTTTTAATTTTATCCTGAAGCAAAGTTTAAAACATCACATACCATACTTTTGAAATATCAAATCTTTCACAAAATCAAATTCTTGTTTTCTGGAAGAGTAACTAAACTCTTTGTTGATTTTCATTTAAAAACTAAGCCTCAAATTAGTTTTTAATTTTATTTTTGGTACAAGTGTTCAGGATTCCCACCATTCATCACAGGGTACAATTCCTGGTGCAGCACACAGTTACAGCCCAAAACAAAGAGCTGCCTCTGCAATGATTTTTATCTTAAATATTTTGCTTGAAAGTGAATGTCCTCTCAAAGTCTTTTTGTGGGACAAAGGTGGCAATTTAGTGCTGCTATTTTGATTGAGGTTGCTGGGCATCTTCAGATTTGCCTTCCCAGCTCTGGTTTCTAGAAGAGATTTAGAGACTGAAAAACCACATCTGTGGGAGGAGAGAAGGGCGGAAAAAAAAAGTTGTAGAGCTTAAAAAAGAAGATGGAAAAGCTATAAAAAGAGAGAAGGACAAAAAGCAAGGGGGTTACAAAGACAAAAAAGGACAAGAGTCATACCCATACCCTCGCCCCATCACAAAAAATCCAGGTAAAAATTACTAAAGAGCTTTAATATGTCATTTGTCTTGTACCACTTGTTAACAATCAACAAATATTTGTTAACAAAGATAGTATTCCTGCATCTTTGGTAAGTCTTCATCACTGTGGAGGGGGGAAATCCTGATTGTGATATGCATGACAGCTGTGGCCAGGACCCCAGATTTGGCTGACACTGGTGGGTCTGACTTCTGCTGTCCTAGTGCCACTTGTTGGTTCATTGTCTGACACTAAGTAGCATCAGGGGAAACTGTAAGGTAGGCTAAACCCTCGGATAACTGCTGGCCAATGAGGAGAGCAAAGGACAGGTATGGGCAAAGGACCACTGAAGGTCTGGAGGACAAGGAGCACTCAGATGCTTTTGCTGGTGAAGCTGGTTCTAGACCGTGGTCTCCCCAGCTGCAAGGCAATGGGTTCATAGCAGGTTTTGGAGGCAAGGCTTTTAAGGACTTTACAGGGATGCAAAATATACCCTGATTAATAGTGTTTGAACATTTCATATTCTGGAGGATGCTCAGGAGTGGCAGATTAAGTGTCTGCTGAGCAGAAATGTGTCTAACCTGTGGTACTGCTTGGACTTAACTTTTATCTCATAATGTCAGAGACAATAACTGCAAACCAGTTCCTTTTTTGGTGTCTTTTCCCTCAAATTACTTTGGATGGTGAACACTTCATATCTGTTTGGAATTTGACCAGTCAGAGAAAATGTTCAATTTCTTCTATTTTCTTCTGATTGCTATTTTTCATGTGAGTGGGGATAGTGTTAATTGTAAGCATCTTACATTTTGACCAGAATGAATAACTAAATATTTTTGTTCCCTTTATTCTAATAGTAAATTTTTATCTTCTGGGGTATTTTCAGTCCATAATAAATTGATTCACTGTATAGTAAAAGCCTCATTGAAGACCTTGTATTTTTGCTTTTCATAGTAACAAAGCAGGAAATACTTTAAACCTCAATCAACAGGAAGAATTTTACAGATAATAAAGTAATCCACTCTCAGGTTTTGTTTAGTTGGGATTTTTGGAGGAATGGGATTGAGGGGTGCTTAAAATGAAACATTTAAGCAA
The DNA here is from genome assembly GCF_023638135.1 of Falco biarmicus. Lineage (NCBI taxonomy): Eukaryota > Metazoa > Chordata > Aves > Falconiformes > Falconidae > Falco > Falco biarmicus. The sequence goes on along the minus strand of NC_079289.1, from coordinate 59,175,367 downwards.
GTATTGCTTCCAGTCTTCGTTTTGGTAGATTTCCTTAAAAAGAATGTCTTGCTAGGATGAATTCGAGCCCCACAAGTGAAGGAGAGAGCAATTATGAAAGCTAAAGCTGTATGTATAGAAGAAACCATTTTGTGAATACTCCTTGTGATTGCTTTGTAAACCATGCTTAGCACAGTGAGAGACATGGCCAGTGAAATTCTTCAAATACATCAAGTTCTCTTGATTGTTAATTAAAAAAAAAAAATTATCTGACAAACTGCTGAAGTCCTACTGGCTTCAGAAATCCATATAAGAGGCTTTATAAGGCTAAAGAAGTTGTATCCACACACCTCAAGTGACTTAACATGTAGTTTCACAGTGGGTTGAGTTAGTCCCATGTGGGGACACCGTGTCCAGGAGGTTTAGTGTTCTCAGAAACGGAGTCTCCTTGAAGTGTGGCAGCATCATCCCTCTGTGTCAACAACATCTGATTTCCTCATCTCAATTCAGGAAAAGCTGATTTGTCGCTCTTCCAGCTGCCAGCTAAGAGGGACATCTTCTTTGGGAAGAGGAAGATCTATTGCGTTTTTCTACTTTATTTTTTTCAAGTGAGACCCTTTATCCTTAATAGTTATCAAAGAATTTCCTAGAAATATAAGAAACTGTCAATACAATTTGGAAACCTTAATTTCATATAGAACTCAATGAAAAATTACTAACTGGGTAGAATTTGGAAGCTTTCTATTTCCCAGAGCCAAAGATAGTAGTTTACAACAGAATAATTTAACTATGTTTTACACTGCATTATTGAAAGCGCTTAAATCAAGAGAATATGCTGGAGCTGTGGCCTGTTGTGCAAGCTACTGGTTAAGCTGAAATACCAGCTGGAAAAAAACTAGTTAATTAATCATCTTAAATTTGCAGTTGAGTATAATAATTAAATCCCTAAAATCTGGACACAATCTTTTTCATAACTGTGTGGTCTGCTGCCTTGTGATTTTCTTAATAATTGCATGTTAACACTGTGCTGATACATACTGAACATACATCCGTGTGATGATCTGTAATCTGAACCTACAGCAACCTATATCCTAGTATAACTCCTTGCATATGTGTAAGTACAGAAGAGGTTCCTTCGAATCAGCAGGCGTGGTAGTGGTGGTGAAATTTAGCATGTAAGATGTTAGCTAAAATTCTCAGCTGTTCTTCAGTGATGATATTACTCCTCTAAGCTGAAGTGTTGGATATGGTGTGCCTTCATGTAACAAAAATAAGTTCCTAGTTCCTATGGATGTGTATGTAATAGGTTGACTACAATCAGATTACTCAAAGAAGAAAAGTGTTCATTTGTATTTATTTGCACAACACTTATCTTTTGTGGTTTTAATCACCTATAAACTGAAAGACATTTGACTTCTGACTTTTTAGCTAAAATATTCCAGCTCATGTGGCTGAGATGTCAATGTTATTAAATTAGGCATTTTCCTTTTTGTGTGATATAATTTTTTTTGTTCCAGGTTACTTTACATCTTTTGAGATACAAATGGTAAAGCAGAACAAGTAATGTTATTTTCTAAATATAAATAATATAAATAATTTAAAAGAGCTGAGAATCTCAGAGGTTTGTTTACATTGAACTGCAACAACTCATGTTATCTTGAGAAGCACTAAGAAACCTTCAGACTTTGCAGGGAGCTCTTCAGTTTGCAGGACCTGACACCCTGAGTTAAGAAATGCGTATCCTCTTAGAGGTAGCTCCAGTGCTGCTTCCCTCCATCTGCGTGGCAGTGTCTTTTTTCAGGGATTAATTTTCCTCTCTGGTGATTGCATAATGCTGGATTAAATCCAATTTTGAGTCCTCGCTGTGGTCAGAACATTCCCAAATGTTTTCGAGATAAGGTCAGAAACCTGAGTGTTTGAGCAGAGTAATGGATTTTTCCCTGGCTGATTGAATACCAGTCACCTGCAGAAATCTGAAGGAGGCTGTGGATTGTCCGGCCTGGGATTTCCCTGGCTGACAGCTGTCAGGTTGGGAATGGAGATTACTGTCATCCTTTTTATGTCTGTCCTCTGCTCCTCTGAGGAAACTCCACAAAGAGAATGGGAGGAGACACTGCCAGCTTCAGAAACTCATGATAAGCAGTGACAGGTCCCATTTCCCCCACTGATACGCATCATTTGGCCGGCTGTTAGCATTCCCTGCTATAAAAATGATATTCACATGCGAGAACTAAGGGAGAAGGTGCACACCGCATGTGCGTGGATGTGCTGGACTCTGCCGCTCCCAGGTGTTTACAGATGTCATCCGTTGCCTAATGATGGGCAGGTGAAGGGGGCGCAGAGTTACAAGGCAGGGAGGACTGCACACATTTTGGGGTCCGTTTGTGGGTATATATGGATAGCCTGCCTTTGGGCAGCTTTGCTGCATCAAGTTTATCATGTGGATGTTTACTATATTGACTGATATAAAATCAAAGTTTGTTGTGTTTGCCTTACTTGTCAAGAAATTTGGAGACTCTTTGAGGTGGAAATCCACTCTAATTTTTTTCTGTGAAAAATTCGGTAGTGGGATTTGAAGCCAAATTAAATTGTAACTGCTTTAAAGGACAGCTAGTTAGGAAATTAAAACCTTCAATCAGTTTAGGGTAATAAAGTATTTAACCCAGATGAATCTTTTATTGTACATATTAGGAACTATCATGTTTTATTCATTTGGTAAATAAACTTTTTTTTTTTTAGTAGCTCTGAGTACATGTAAGTGAGCAGATTCTTGCCTTGTATCTTGATTATGTCTTATACTGTCCTTCCTTCTAATTTCACAATAGTTAAGAGGGTGTGTAGCAGGCTGTATCTTTTTTCCATTTAACATGTTTACAGAGCTGGACATCATGCTGAAAAATACATATAAGGTCCAAATTAACTCCAATACCATTAAGGTATTTTTCACTTGGTGTCAGTGGAAGAAGATTGCACCTCCCAAACAAGATTTTTCTTTTCCTAAGACACCAGCAAGATACTGCAATCTTATGTATCTATCAAAATAAGACATCAGCTTTTTTGAAGACGCTAAATATGTCAGTTGCTAAGCATTTTGGAAAATCTTTTTTAGGAACTTCAGTAGAAGCTGGGCAATTAGAAAAAATAATCTCCAAAACATTTCTTAATGGCTTATTCTGAGACTAACATATAGAGGAGATAGCTCGGTATTAATTTATTCATTCATTAGAGAGCTGTGGCAGGACCAAGTGAATGCATGCAAATCTAGTCTGTAATCATTAGTCTTACATAGCAAGTTACAACTTACAAAGGATGAGCCATACTTCCTTGAAAAAGAAGGGGCTTTAGAAGGTCCAGGAGACAGGTAGGTACTTAATTTTCGATGGAGCGAGCAGTTTATTTTTCTTTCATTTTGAGCCCATTCTTGAGATTTTTCAGTAGAAGAACCAAGTAGATTAGGAAATAAGCAGCACATTTGTCATTCTGTACAATGTGCTGGACCCATAATAACTGCTGATGCAAGTTAGGTACCACTCAACAGCTGTCTGATAGCAGACTGGACAAAATGCCAGCCCTGGATGCAAGCTGTTACAGCCCAGCATAATGTGTTCTTACTGCTTTAGCACATAATATTCTTTAAAGAAAAAGTTAATAAGCAATGTACTGAGGGGATATAATCAACGCTTTACTACTGATGTTAGTCAGCTTCGCTCCTATTCTAATGCCTGGGGGGGCATACAAGTTTTAAAGACAGCCCAGTCATTACATGTCAGAGTGAACTGTTATAGCACGTGAAAAGACCTCAGTATTCAAATGCAGTTCTTGGGCATTTAAATGCTGTCTTCAAACACATAGATGTATTGTGTCATTTTTACAGGTTCTGAAAACTGTTTTAGGCACTCAGAAAAAGGTGCTGTTAAGGCCTACAGAAACACTGAGATTTCTAGAAAGATGTGTGGAACTGTCATTTGTTTACCTGTACTCTAATTACTGTGTGAATGTCTCTTTCATGTATTTCTTGTCTTTAAGACTAATTATACTTTCTTAAAATCTATTTTCAGCTCTTTTAAAGGTTTACTTCCCTCCTCTGTTAATTATCTTCTTTTTTCATTTCTTTTGATGTCAGTCTCCCCCTGACACACACACACACACACACACACACACACTCTCTCTCTCTCTCTCTCTCTCTCTCTTATTCTGTTGTATCCAATTCTTTTCCATCTCTTCATAATGTTCTTTTTCTCTCCTCCAAGTGTGCTTTCTCATTCTGTTCATATGGGGGTTCTGCTTCTGTAGTTGGGAAGACACTTCCTCCTCCAGGTTAGGTATCATGTCATCACCTTTCTTTACTTTCTTGTAAAACCTACATATAGGACTTTATCACATGTTTCTGCTCTTCTCTTTTATAAAAGCTTTTGCATCTGTTTTCTAGAGGATTTTCTCTTCTGTCTTTTATGATGGCCATTGGAATTGACTGTTCACTGAAGTTTGGGGTTTTTTAGTATTGTTGTATGAGATACACGCTTCGATTACTGCTTTGCATTATAAAGTGTATCATTCATTGTGTATTCTCAAAAGAAAAAAGTGTGTTTATATGACCAGCAACTCAAAATATTACAAATACGTGTCTTTATCTTGAGGCAGAATTAAAGCAACCGTCTTTTCAAAGAAATGGTGGACAGCCACAATTGAGTTAACTCTGCACAGATTGTGTAGTTAGACCTGTTATTTATACTGCAATAGTACCACAGAAGCCCGGTGTAGTCCAAAAACTGAGAGCAAAGTTGATTCACATGCTCTAGCTTTCATACAGCTGAGGAATGACATCCTTCCTTGAGGAAGCATCTCTCTTAAATCTGTCAGTGCAGTGACTGTAACAGAGGTCAGTTGTGATATGATGTTATTGTAGTATTTCTTGGATAAGCCTAGTAGAGTAATATAAATGACTTTGTTTTCCCAGAGTTTCTGGTGTTCCTTGCAGTCCCCATAATCATATCCCGCCAGACTTGCACTTAATTATGGTGTTTATATCCTAGGGAATTCATGCTATCTTCTTTCCTTCTCCAAGGCACCTTGAACATAATTGTCTTCATGTGCAAATGGCTTAAAATAATACACTTGGTATTTTCAGACTGTAGTTGTTTATAAAGCAAATTTGGGATAGCCAAAGGTACTCATTTATAAATAAAATAAACTTATTTAATTATATGGTTGCATTTTTACAGCTGTTATTTGCTTGATGCTTTGCCTGTCTACAGTACAGTAAGTGATTAACTGTTGTGACTACAGAATAATTATTAATTACATTGCAATTTGTGAACTGTTATGTGCATATCTAATAACTTTGGTTCTGCTATGAAGGCAGTTGGGCCAGATGAGGTTAGTTACCTTTCTAAACAATTATGAAATATCTACAGTGCACTATATGCTCCAATATGTGCATTTATAGTGAGTTATCTAGTATATAAGCCTAACTGACCCAGGCAATAAATCCCCAGTGTAGAATCTTTCCACTATTGTTTTCAGTATGAGGGTAACAGTTGCAAATAAAAAGATTAGAGAAACAAAATTGTGTGGTCTCGTGAAGGTTGTTTGAATGTTCATCTGAAATGTGTGAAAAATGTCTGGTCTCCTTCATTTAATAAATCTTATCATTGTAGATTTGTACTTTTTCACTTTGTTGAGCAGTATCTGTGTAGGAGCCAAGGCCTGAAAACTGAACTCCATACTCTCATCTAGTAGGTAGCTTGTTTCTTTCTTTCCTTTCTTCCACCTCCAACATCTGAGATGCTGCTGCTGTGTGGTGATTGCAATACTGCTCTCTATGTTCATCCTTCAGAGATGGCTGAGCCTCACCCAAAGACATTTTCTGTCCTGTTTTGCCGATTTCATTTTCATTTTATTTTCATATGTCCTTTCTTCTCTTAGCCCACAAAGTAACTTTCCATACACAAGCAACACAGCTCCACCAACTCGAAAGGAGGAAACAGAAAGAAAATTTAATCATGGAAGTTATAAACAATCCAGGTGCATGCTGCCTTAGTTTGCTGGCTCTCTTAACACTCGTGCTTCTGAGCCCAAGCTTTTTGTTTCTAAAGGACAATGGGGTGTTCAGGCATGAGGTGTATCTCTTTTTGTACATGCCTTAAAGATAGCCGAGGGGAAGAAGAAATCATCTCCAAAGTTCTGTCACCATTATTGGCCCACACATCACACATTGCCTGTCTTTTGGAAAAGTGGGAAAATTACATTGTACTAGCTCTGAGCACTGCATGTTGTCATAGAAATACCCGATATCACCGACATCCTGGCAGAGCACTGTTGGTTAGTTGTAGCTGTCTCATTTCCTCAGTCTACTTCTCAATGACCCAGGGTTCATTGGTTGGGGCTTTTTTTCTTCTTGTTTGTTTGTGGGTTTTTTCCCCTCTTTTTTTTTTTTTTTTTTAATCTTTCCCCCTCCTTTGCCAGACTTTCAAGGAAACCAGGAGTTCCAGTATTTGAATGTTATAATGTTATTTTCAGGTGTGTGTCTTCTGCTAGAGCTCGTGCTAAAATACAGGCTGCAGATATAGATGGGCATAGTCTCTTATCAGAATTTTGGGGGAAAGTTCCATTTCTGCTTTTTTTCTTATTAAATCATTAAATGATTCCTCGGTAGCCTTCTTTTAAGTCCTTGTATGTTCCTTTGCTTTTTTTTGTTTTTTATTTTCCCCCTAAGTATTCTGATAGCTGATGTGTTCTTTACAATAAAGTTGTCCTTCATCTCCACTGCCCAACAGGCAGTCTTTTTGTAACTGTTCTGATCATTTAGTCATCTTTTTATAATAGTCATTCACACCATAACTTTTACTCTGTGTACATTCACCATTTGCTAAACAAAGCATGTCCCAGCTAGAAAAGGCTGTCCCTTTTATAGAAATAACTTTTCTTTTTGTTTCTGCACTGCCTGCTTCTGATCCAGCATTATGGTTGTCTTCTACTTGGACCAGTGGGACCTGTTGTTCAAATAATGCTATTTATATGGACACAAAACTTTACCAAAAAACAACTGTTTTGCAGATAGGTAGGAGAACTTCCAAGTGGGATAGTTTTCTTCTGAGAAAAAAAAAAAAATCTTTCTAGAGATTTTGAGATGAATTTGCAAGAACCTTTAGGATGTGGTATTTACCACCAAAAAAATGGGCAGTTAAGATGTTAATTGAGTACAATGTTAGAACAGGTATTTCCAACATGTTACATCTTTTGTATAAGGAAACCACTGTTCCCCATAAAGCTTCTGCAACTTCAGTAGAGCTGATTGAGATCAAACATTTTTTCTGTAAAGAAAGAATGATAAAAATTTCTGTATTTCACATCAGTAAAAATACATTTAACTAAAATCAGTGTTTTGGTGATTTTTGCCTAAGAACAAATTTTACACTGTAGGAATTCCTTATATAATTTTTTGGAAAACTTTTCATCCTAAAGTGTCTTCCAGGCATCACAAGTGAATGACATCTCTTACTGTGCTCCCTGTTGGTTCAATGTCTATTAATGCATTTTTGGTGAGAAAATGGTATGTGTTATTTGGAATGAAGATGACTGAGTGCAGAGTTTATGGGTCTAAGAGCATTACACTCATGTTATTAGCACCGTGCAGTGAGATTTGGGCCTCCTTTAGCATTCTGTACTCTGTGTGCTGGGCAGGCTTTATTCCAATTAATCTGGGCAGGCACCATGTACCTGACAGCAAACTGCATTTAACGATGATGTAATCTGACTGCTAGGTCTATTAGGATATTCCCACTGAATAAAAAGTGTATGAAGGAGGGCAGTTTGAACTTGTATGGGAAATCCAAGCCTGCTATCATCTGTCTTCAGTGGCTGATACAAGTAAGCAGAACTTGAATGGAGCTCAAGGTGGCTGTAGGGTCAAAACAGGCTGCACAGACAAAAAGACAGAAACGCTGCCTTATGCTGCAGATCTGGGTTATACTCCTTCCTGAAATTTCTATGTGAGATCCTTTCTCCTCTGGAAAAAAAATTCCATAGGTACAACAACAGAGGTGTTACGTCCTCTGGATTTGTAGCAAGATGCTGATTTTGAGCCTTCTGGAAGGCTCTGGTTTGGGTAGCCCAGCCATGAATGTTGTATTTGGGAAGCCAGAGGTTACTGGGTATCATAGTATCTCTGTATAGTACAGTAGCTATGTGATCCAGTTTGCCTTGGCCTTATACCAGTGGGTCATCTTTTGCCTTGATCCAGTTTGCCTTGTCCTTAACCCAGTGGCGGTGCCGTGTTCTCCTCTTCTCGTGACCTGTGGCTTTTCAGTTTTCTTGGCTGTCATTGACAAATATCTTCTTTTTGCTACCTGAAAACACTTTATAAAGTATTTTGTAGCTGCAACAAGGTTAATGGTTAATTTATTTTGCTCGCAATCTATTTTAAGTGCTCTGTTCCCTGGTCCTGACAGAACATTTCTATTTTCTCATAGTTCCTCTGACTCTATTTTTTTAATATACTGCGTTATTTGATCTTCAACTTGCCTTAAAAGTTTACATCTGTGGAGTTTACTTCTGGAAAAAAGTGGCCTATAGATGATGAATATTTATTTTCAGTCTTTTCCTGGACTACTTCCATCATACTGCTGTTCCTTCTTGCTCTGTCTACTCCCTGTGACTTAGTTGTGTTTTTCTAAAGGAGAGTTTAAAGGGAGCTGAAGAATTTTGGCCTTCATAGGTTCAGACCTTTGCATCTGGTGTAGATAAAAATTTTATAAAGATTTTTTTTTAAAAAAAAAAATCACTCTTTAAAGTTTGCAAGCTTTCCAATACTGTAAAAGTTATTCCTAAATGTACAGCTTAATTACATTTGAGTTCCTATAGCCTAGTGAATGAACTGTAGCTCCTGTGTGAACTGATATAGAGGAGTGATTTATGCTTTTCTCAAGAACAGTTCTTTTATAACCCAGAACTAGCAGTTATAATAAACATGTGTTTAAGGTGTCAGGAAACTGTATTTCTAAAGTTTGTCCTGTTGTAAAATCTGACCAGTTAATGCACAAGTATCTAACTCCCCCTTTCCTCCCCTTTTGGCTTAGTTACCTACTTATGCTTTGAGATTTAAATGTGTGTAGAAACAGTGACATAACCTGCTGCAACAAGGTAGGTATTTCAACAGATATTTTTTCAGTCTTCTTGAACTTATCTCCAGCCAGCTTTGACCCACCTGCCTCACTCTGTTTAGTAGCAATTCCATCATATTTGTCTTCTAACTCCAACATCTATTTCTCTTTCTATTTTTAAACATTGATGCTACTTTACATCTGTTGAACTTTCTTATTTTAGGATAGTTTTGTTATCAAGTGATCTCTAAAGTTATTAGGTGTTAATTCCCCTTTCCACTAAGATCATCAAAAAACACTTCTTAATGCTCAGGAAGTTTCTGTGTGTGGTGTGTTCAAGATACAACTTGCTAGACAGTAAGGAAAGGACAGCCTATATTTCAAAACCTGGACAGTCCAAAATTTTCTGGGTGAGTCTCTTTGAGTCCGCTCATTTGCTTCTACACAAAAACCTGCTGGAATCAGACTTTGACATTTTTCTGAACTGTCTACTTCCAGATGAAGTTGTTTGTGCTTCAGTTTTCAGCAATATATATGAATTACTATACCTCTTGGTTTTCCTAAGAACCATCAGATGTGCTTGCATCTTCCCTGATCTAGACTACAGACATGTGAAGAGGTCTGTTTTATTCTATGAGAAAGGAAGTTTTTAGTAATACTTGGAATAAGTATTGCTTAGTGCTGTGAAGATACTCCATTGGGTTCAGAAAAAAACCTCAAATGTTCATGAGCAGCATATTGGAAGCATTTTAGTCTTCTAGACGGAAGGACTGAGGCAGGAACGTCTGCTATATACAAAGTTGAGATTTGATCTTTGATACGATTCTTGCCACTATTGTTATCAACAAGACTTATTGCTAAATCTGGATGATTTTGATTGAAGAGTTCCTCAGACTGGCAATTAAGAGGAGCCCATCTCCCAATTTAATTTCTTACCACTTCTGCTTGTTACATGAAATCTAGTTTTGTAGGATGGGAGGAGACAGGACATACAATAAAATTACGTACTAGTAATTGTGTTTGTCACAGTCTTGTCTTCTGACATCCTATCTTCCTCCCTCTTTCCCCTTTCTACATTATACTGACTTTCTCCGTAATAGTATATTTCCTAACTCTACAATTTTTTCCTATTTTTTCTAATGACTACAAGGGGGAGAAAGGGTGGCCATTTACTGTATGTAATACCCCTGTGATTGACAGTCTTTTTGCCGCCTGCTTCCTAGTAGGTAGATAACGCTTGCTGTATGGGATCTTGTTTTGTAGGGTGGAAGAAGAGGGAGGACTACAACAAACACAAATAGTGGTATGTAATTTTCCCTTTCTCCTTTGTCTCTCCCTACTTACCAGACTTAACGCAGAATGTGCTCAATCATATGATGATGTCTTGTGCTGCTATTTGCTGCTTTTTATCAAAACACATCTTCCCAGTTTTTGTTAGTTAATTGCCTGAAGCATTTTAAGCAAGAATATAAATGAAATATTATGTGCAACACGTGGGTAGTGGGTCAGATTTTGCTCGGTTTTGGCCACAATGTGACTCAACTTAAACCAAGCAGGTTCTATATCTCATTGCAACATCTGAAGTCCTCTAGTCATCCATTATTTTTTAAAATATGTAAGAGGCTACTGTATTTGGGATTTTGGAGAAAACGGCTGTGATGGGGAAAGGGTAATTATCCTTGTATTTAAAGTAAAATCGACTACATGCATAGAGTGGGCTATCTTTTTAAAAAGCTAGTACTGTAGAGCTGATAGAGAACTGCATGATTTTCTGGGTCAAGTTTCATCAAAATATTTTAAACTCAAATTGTGGTTGCAGAATCTTAATTAGTTTGAATGGCACAGGGAGATGGTACCCAGTCGTGCGTAACACAGAATGTCTGGAGGTTAGAGAGGTTTTTCTCATAAAGTGAAGGGGAAGATTGCTGTTAGACAGAGCAGTTGTACTATTTCTAAGGGGAGGACAGCACTTTGAAAAATACTGTGTTTTTTAGTGTTTGAACATTTCACTCAAAAGCACAGAAGTTATTCAAAAGATACCATTTGGGTTTGGGTTTGTTGGTTTTGGTGGTTTTTTTCTGTCATAATGCTCATGCTTCTGCCCTCTTGTTAAAATGGTACAAATTGGCAGTGTTTATCAGGCAGATATATAAAGCGTCATAGCTGCAGCAGAAAGATTATGGAAAAATGCTTTATTGAATTCGGTTATCAAGAGGAATAGAGAAAAACAAATGATGTGTCAAAAACTTGTTGCAAGAAAGATACCATCTTCATTAGACCAATTTTTCTGAGTGTTGTTCTGGGTTGTTGGTTCACTATTGACTGAGAAGGAACATGTCTGCCCAGTGAATCATTCCTAGTTTCTATGACACCCTTAAGATCTGCATAGTACATCTACAGCAAAAAACAAGTCATATTTTCAAGTTCTGAATAGCTGTGATAATTATGGGAAAAAAGCTGCATTTGTATTTGCCGTGATGATTGGAAAGCTTTTCCATTTCAGTTGAAAACAAGAACAAAACCCAGTAAATCCTCAACAGAGTAGTGAATCTGCACTCCTGATAAAAGCACATTAGGAATCAGATCCTGTACATTAACTGATCTGCACAATTTGTGTGTCGAGAAAGTAAATGCAAAAGGTAGAATAAACTTTTTCTGTTTGATACTCAGTAAAATATAATCTACCCCCCACCCCCCAAAGTGAAAAACCCATTATAAGATATTACATTAATCCTCAACATGCTGTTGTTGTTTATAGACTGACACGATGCCTATGGTCAGGATAATTCTTTTCTTTCTAGTGCGAAACTAGAAACAAAGGGGGTTTGGTTGATCTGTCTCTGCTTGGTCCATTTAAAAGGAAGTTCAGCCTTTCAGTGGAGAGATTGTTCTCAGACTAGGGTAAAACCTAAATTTGCTTTGTCAACATGAAGCAAAGCTACTCCATCATGCTGGAAAATGAGTCCCCACAGTGTATTTTATTTAAATAATAACTGCATGTTGTGGAAAAATATGAAGTAATATGATAGAGAACTAATGAAGATGTAGAGGTTTTGTACTGTTGGCATTTGGAAAAAAAAAAGTTAATTGCTTTTATTCTGAGGTTCATAACATTACCATTAATTTTCATGATAACTTTATTGCATAGACATGACACATTGAATAGAGCTGTCTATTTGACAGAAAGTGCATGGGCTACTAAGATGTCGAGAAAAATGGCACTTTAAAAGTTTCAGAAGGATGTAGAATTACTGTGGATTAAGTTTTACTGGAGCTGGGTGTGGAGAGGATTGCTTTTCTTTTTTTTTTTTGCTTTTTTCTTCTCTTATCGTGATCATTGTCTGTCTGCATAACCATGACAAAACATATGGATATGGTAGCTGCCTTCTCCCCCCGCAGCCTGGAAGGTTGTCCATTTTAATTTCAAGAGCTGTTCTTGGCCTATAGTGGAGTAGCTGCCACCTCCGGGTTATACTGGTACCTATTGTCTTTATCTCAGTACTGTGGGTGAAAGATATTTTAATGGGAATGGGTGTGGAATACCGACCCTTTTACTAGTTGGAGTGGAGAGGGGTAGTGGAACCTGGGGACTCCCAGAGAGTCCTTGGTATGTCTGCAGCACCTAGAAATCTTGGTTAGCAGCAAAAGACCCCAGCATCTGTTTCGGCTGAATTGTGAATGTGAACTATATATTGCAGCATGTCAGTCCTGTATTTGCTGTGTTTCCTGCAAAGTTTGCAAAAACCCTCCCAATGTGATGAAGTAGATATAGCAATTTGCTATGACTACAACAAACCTTCTTAAGCAAAGCGTTCCTATAGACATAGGCAGATGCTTAGTAGCAGGCATGTGGGTGCATTTTCTTCCATGTGCTAGATTTTTGTAATTTTTCTGTTATAAATAATGAAAGGCAACACTTAATACTGGAAGGTAGATTTTGAGAATGGATACTTAGAATATGAAGCTTCATATACTTACAAAAATAACATTCTGGTTCTTTGGTCATATTGAACTTTTACAACGTAAATTAGAAAGACAGCACAGCTTGAATTGCTTCAGTACCTGAAAACTGCTATTCAGGTGTAACAAATCAGATTAATTGTAGTTCTATGTTCATGCCTCTTTATTTTTCAGCTGGGGTATACTTTTAGCTGGCTTTTCTTTGACCCATAGCTTATAATTTTCTTCTTTTGTGCCAAATATGTTAAGTTTGTTCTACTGTTAATAGAATGATTGTTGCCTTTAAAATAATTTCTGGTGTCCTCTCTTTTTGATCTTTTAGCCTATAATTATTATAACAAGTTTATAAATATGCTTATCCATTTGTTTTCCTGCCTGTTTTGAGCTATTTATAATTCTCATTAGCAGCAGTAAGAGAGTTCTCTTGTTAAACACTCAGATGGGATTCTGGAAGTACTGTGAAAAGAAAACTGTTAGTCACGGACTTGATGTCCAAACAAAACAGATGTCAGCCAAAGAGAAGCAGCAACCTTCTTATGCATCTACTTCCCAGGGAAGGAAAATTACCAAAATTCTATCTTTCCTAAGGCTAGGGTGAGGCAAACCTGTAGTGCACATATAATGAAACCCAAATCATTCTATGAATCTTTCAGTCTATGAAATTAATTCCAGTTTAATACTGCTCAAAGAAAAATCATGTCTTCACACCACTTCTTCCTTCATGTTACAGCACGGCTGACTTTTGTGAAGCTATGTCTGACCTCCACAGCACATCACTGGAGATGAGTGACAGGCAGGGTGACGATTCAGCCCATCTTCCAATAGCCTTGCGAAGATACAGGCAATGACTTATTCAGGCTCAGTAGGCAGACTGGCCCCCATCAGAAGCTGATTCTTCCCAACCATCTGAGTAGAGTTAGATAGCTGTCTTAGCACCACGCTCATGGCTGGCGTGTGTTAAATTGTTACTTTCACATCTCTGTTCAAGAGGTTTGTAGCTCTGAGGGTTCTGCTGGTTCATGTGAGTTTTTGGTAATTTCTTCTGCATTGTAAATGTGTGTATTAAATCTTCTCTATCAAGGAAACTGGAAGAAGCAACATTTCTTTTTCCAACAGATGACTTCTCCCCCAATGAAAACAACTATACACTTTATAACATTTTATAACACAAAGAGGGATTAATGATCTCAAGAAAAGTTAGATTTCTTTACCTTACAAAAAAGAAGTCAGAAACATTGGGATTTATCCTTTTGCCTGAGGAATTCCATGCTATCATTGTCTTTTCTGCTCAGGGAATTGGTAATGGTCTTCCTCAGAGACTATCTAACCTTCCCAAAGTTGTCTTACGCGTGCTAACCTCATTTGAAAAAATAAAAGTAGACATTTAATAATTTTCTCCTCAGTCCTTTCATAAAAGAATTTATCTTATATTTAATAAATGTATAGCATATTTTCTTCAATAAGCCTAAAAAAAAGTCCACTGTGAAGGGGGGAAGCTTTTACTGATATTAAAAAAAAACAAACCAGATTTGGTAAGATTGCTGTTTGGGAGGTGTATTGAGACGAGACCCCAAGCCTGAGAGATGTTGAATCATCAAAGATAACCAGACATTTAGTCGTTTCTCTGAGGTAACTTAAGGAGTTCTCACTGAGAAATATGGCTGACTTGATACTTTGCAGAGTAGGACTCATTATTTTGTTGGGTTTTTTTTCTCAAATTCTTTCACAAGTGTTCATGTTAAATACACTTAGTTCAAAACACATCTGTTCTACAAAGCATTAAAACCCTGAAAACCATCCTAGAAATTGAATGTCATTGCAGTTTCTCAACTCTTTGATTGTGACCATCAATATATTTCTTCCATCAATATGTTTCTTGTCAAGCTACATGCTGCTCTCTCTATTGTTTACAAATGCCAGCCTAAGCTGCTCCTGTAAATTCCTTTTTTTTCCTGAAAACATTTACTTTTGGGGGCGGGGGGAGAAATCACTCAGGTAGAGATTTGTCTGTATATAAACACACATAGAAAGCAAATTTTTGCATATAAAGGAGCCTACCTTATGTTTTCACTGCACAGAGCAGAACAGCACTCTGGTCTTATGCTCTGGACCTGTGAAGGGAGAAAGCAACAACAGCATGTGCTGGGATGAGTGATCTGGAAAAAAGTGGTCCCGTGTTTATATCTGGTCTATACTCTTCATGCACACCAAAGGCATAGATAAATAGATATAAAATTTGTCCGAAGCTGTATCATCAGTTTGGTAGTTACCTCTATTCCCCACAAAAACAGAAGTGTTTTTTGGCTATTATTATGCAACTTTGAAGAAATTTTTTAGTAGATAAATAATTTACCAATCAACTGACTTTTAATGAGCAGATATTCAAAATAGAACCATGGCCAAATGAGTTTAGTTTAATTAAATGTTTGGTAGCACTTACATTACTTCTAACCAGAAAATAATGCTTTTATTAGACGCGTGATGCAATTATACTGTTTTCTGTTTTAGAACAGAATACAGAAGTTACTGAAATGTCAAAATGTAGACAGGAAGGAGGCTCATGATGGAAAGGACTCTTACTTTTATATGATCCAACCTGTCTCATTATCAGAACATATTTGGCATTTTTCTATTGTTCCAAGTCCTTACCTTATTCATTTGACCTAATAACTGATTCCTTTATTTCCGTTTAACCCACTTGTAGTGGAATGAAGCTGGGTTAATTAACATTGGTAATATACAACTGTGGGCTGGCTTCAGGGGCTGTGGGTTGGCTGATGTAGATAAGGTGCAGCTGTGGCTGGTTCTGTTAAGTGGTTGGGCAGCCGATGAAGAGAGAGGAGGAAGAAGCAGAGACTAGGAGAAGGCAGCAGAGGGACTGGCATGAAGAGTATGCTGGTATGTGATGCTAAAAGACCTTGTTGCAACTGGCTAGTTTAGAGAGTGCTGTGACACCCACTGAGTATGGAATGTTAAACATGTTTATTAAATGTATTGGAGTCAAATGGTTTACCATGGAAACAGAAAGTTTCCCAGTCTTCATCTTCATGTGATTTTCTTGGAACCTGTCTTATTAATAATGGAGTTCATTTTGCCATCTGCTTAATACCACTGATTTTCTATGAAGCAAAGAGGGTAAGGTGTACATGGGTTTTAAAACCATCACTCCTTGAAAAAGTTGGAAAAATAAATCTTCTCTATCAAAGGCAAGAGGGCAACTGTCTAGCCTTGTAACTCAGTCATTTTTTACACTACTGCTTATCCCCTTCGTTAAGATATCAAAATCCCATGAATGAATTTACAGAGGTTCTGACTGGGACTCTGCAAGTCAATAGGTGCAGGGGCAGTCAGCCCTTTAAAAATAAATGGCCTGATTTTTATACTTTGGAGGAATTTTCACTCAAGCAAGAAAATTGCCACTGCCAGATGGTGATGGAAGTATTACTACAACAAGGGGACGTTAACAAAGATGCACTCAGCAAGGCAAATTGTTACCATAGTTACAGGATGCTAAGCGTTTTCAAATAAATAAATAAAAAAAATTAGACTGCATTATTTAGATAGCTCAATGGCAAAAAAACCTTCCTTTCTGAAGTGGATGTGGTTTTTCTACGTTCTGATTAAAACTTTATTACAGCACTTTCTTGCTGACTAGGTGCATCTCTTTCTACCTAAATACCCTTAATTAGCTTTATTTATTTTTCTTCTAGAACAAATCCTCGTACTCACTCCCTTTCCTTTCTCCATTCTTCCAGCATATGTGTATGACTGAACAGAGCATAATGGTCCGTAGGATTTGTAAACACCCTTTAGGCTTTGATAGCAGGATGCAACAAACAACAAAATTAATGTTGGTGGTGTAACAGCTTACGAGTGTCATTAGCCAGTGACTGGCCTCCCACTCTGTTGGTTATCACACAGGGGGAGTTTCATGGAAATGTGGCTACATTAAAGGATCTCAAACTTGGTGTTAGTTACCACAGAGTGGCCAAATGAAGCTTTAGAGGAGGGAAGAGTTTTTGGTACACAGGAGTGTTAAAGCAAGCATACTTTAATTAAGAAAGCAGTAGCAATGTGTTTGTTAGACACACGGCCAAAGATAACATCTTTACTGATGGAGGGGTGTGCTGTGAAGGCTGCTTTTTCTTAATGTCTTGTTAAAGTTGTTTGAGCCACACTGAAATGTGTGGAACATTTACAAACCAACATATTTACATGGCACAGGGAAAGGGAGGGAAAAGCAGAGGAAGGAGAGAATGCTTCTCTTCTTCTTTTGCTAAAACTAATAATCAGACACCACTTATTTAAACAAAAAAATTAACTTACTAAATCAACAAAGGAAAAGTTAAGGTCACTCTGGCAGGAGTTTAAAAGTGAGAGATTTCTCGTCATTACAAATGAGAGAAAATGGAGCTTCTCTTGGTCAGTGGAGCCATTTTTCTGTGTATTTGAAAACAGTGTCCTGACAGAGGCCTGAAAATGTAGAGATTTGGCACAGGGTGGTTCTTGAATTAGTTTGACAACTTGGTTTATGTAGGAATTGTGACAATTCTGTTGCTATTGAGACCAAATCATGTTCTCTTTAAAGTGTTCACCACCAACCTGAACATATGGAATATTGGTGTTGCTCCCATAGCTGGGCTCTCCTTCCTGCAGGATCACACTGTGTGTTTTATTGGCACCATCTGTCACTATTTTAAATATTTAGATTAATGGTCTAACACTAATCCAGTGTCTCAAACTATTAATTGCTGTAGATCTGTAGAAAGGGAAACAAAGAGAAAATGGTTTCCTCCAGGAAAAGTTGCTCTAATTTGATTTTTCACTTAAAATATTTTGTAGATTGGGGCCAACTACACTAATGCAGTTCAAGCAAGCAAAGTATTCTGATGTGAATAATCCATGAATATACATAACAAATCATACTTAATTACATTTTGATGTCTGGATAGAAGCCAGTATGTTTTGTCAAGTCTCATAGGGAAACTGCACGGGCTATTTATGCATCATTTCATAAATTGTTTTACCACCATGCTTCATTCTGTTCTTCAGGCGTATTTTAAAGCTGACATCACTTGTTAAAACCAGTATTATATTAAAGAGGAAAGACGAATTTCAGTGTAAAAGCACCAAAGAATATTCCAGTGAAACTTTCACTCAGTCCATCTGAAAATTTTTCATGTCTTCTTGGATGTGTCTTTTCCTTTCTCTTTCAGTGTAATAAATTTCATCCATTAAGAGCCTTTCAATAATTTAATTTACTTTGTTATATTAGGTAGTTTTAGAAGCAACCTCTAGCCTTCTTTATAGAATTGTATATATTAAGTTCACTAATCATTTTGCATCTGTGGAATATCAGCATCATATCTTAAGAGAATATGGTATCTGACTCTTATAAATGTGTTCACATTTAATAATCATAAGGCATAGTTGTCCTGAAAGATTGATTTGTCATCTGTCTGCAGTGTGCACCCACATACACACCTTTTCAAACATGTAATACAGTTCCTTAATGATAAACAAACCTATTCTAGCTTTTTTACTTACTCCTCTCACTATTTGGGATGAAGCCTTCAAAAATTTGACATTTAATTACTTTATTACTTAACTGTTTTGTTTGTCTTCTTTACAATAGTAAGTACCTCATTTTCTGCGGTTCCATAAATAGACAAAGTTAAAGATTTTGATTAAATTTCCAGCTAGGACAAGAGCAAATTCTAGATAAAACAAGAAAATAAACTATTTTCAATACATGAAAATTATAACAGATAAGCTGCCCTGTTACTTTAGCCACTTACTAAATGCACTTATGTGACGCAGAAATGTGTGAGCATACATTTGTCTTAGCCTAAAATTCAAACATTTTTTCCAGACATTAATTTGCATGAATACTTGGTTTATTATGATATGCGTACTTACTCTTGCTAAGATAATGCTTTGGTTTATTAAAAAAGTTATTCTTTTCTTACACGTGTAGCTTACTTCACTGCAAGAGGCAACAAATTAATTCCACTTTATTTGTCATGCAAACCTGCAAAGCAAAACATATTAAATAAAGTGAATATGGCTGAACCAAACAAAATATCAGGAGGGATTTGGAAATGGGTGCTAGAACATGACAACAGTATTTTTCTTTTTGATCACTGGTAGTGAATCTGTGCTGGTATTAGGTGAATATTGCTCCTGACTCAAACTTGTGTGAAGCCTTGATGTAAAGGGGATGTCTTCCTGGGAGTTAGGCATCCATGTCACAAACAGTGCCATCTCTTACGCCAATTACTTCCATCTGTGTGCTCATAATTTCAAAAAATGTATGGTTTCTTGGCTGAAGCAGAGTCATCCTTCTGCCTTGAGGTTCTCCTCCTGTTGTAGTTGACGTCAGCGGAGCACTGCTGGCAAGCCTCAACTGTCTATGCCACTTTCCCACTGTCAGTGTTTTTGTGTCCTTCACAAAATAAATTTCTTGTCATAGAGCTTGATATCAAATGTCTTGGACTTCTTATTTGTAAATCTACTTGGAGAGAGTTTCTTTTGTTCAGCTCTGATGGAAACTGACCTTCTGTTGGAATTTGTACACATGATTTAAGTGTCTTTTTTTGTTGGTGTTACATACATGATTAAAATAGTTTTCAATGAAAATGGAGTTTCATCCATCACAAATTGCCACAGTTGAGTTATGTTGTCTAAAATTATTACTTAGAAAAAAACACTTTTACCACTTTGGAGTAAAGAAAAGTTGAAACTGGAAGATGAGTGATCAGTAATATATGAATATATTTGAGGGCCCTGGAAAGTATATGATCTGCAGGATGGTAGCATTAGTAATAGCTTTGTGGTTCTTGGCTCCTTTTGTAGCAGCAAAGGGAATGGCGGAGGAAGAGGGAAAGTAGGCCTATATATATATATATTTTTTTTTTCTGGTAACTTAAAACTCTTAATAAGTACAAGTAGGTGCCACCTGTCCTGGTTTCAGAGTTAATTTTCTTCTTAGTAGCTGGTATGGTGCTGTGTTTTGCATTATTGCGAGAATAATGTTGACGACACACCAGTGTTTTAGTTGTTGCTAAGTAGTGCTCACCCTAAGTCAAGGGCTCTTCAAGTTTCCCATGCTCAAAAAGGAAACCTTTTCATTACAATGAAAACTTTTCATTACAGTTGTTGTTGTTGTTATTTTTGTTGTTGTATTTTATTTGCATTTAGTATGAGAATAGTGCTGACACCATACCAGTGTTTTAGTTATTGCTAAGAAGTGCTTACCCTAAGTCAAGGGCTCTTCAGATTTCCCATGCTCAAAAAGGAAAACTTTTCATTATAATTGTTGCTGCTGTTAATGGAAATAAAGTAAAATACAACAACAGCAACAATATTATTAAATTGTTCTTGTCTCAATCCATGGTTTTTACCTTTTTCCAATTCTCCTTCCCATCCCACTGGGGGTGGGGGGGGTGGGGGGAGTGAGCAAGTGGCTACATGGTACTCAGTTTCTGACTGGGGTTAAACCATGACACCACCAAAATAATTTTTATAGATATTTCTAATTTAGGCAATAGATTTTTATTTGTGTTTTAGCAGACAGTGTTTTCATAATTTGTAGGATAAATACCAACCATTTAATCTTCTTTGGCAAAGAAGATTTAGCAAAATTTACTTGTTTGCATAAAAAGACCTGACTTTTGTGGAAAGAATATAGTTCAGTTAAATATCTGCATTCACACTGATCTGTTTCTATTGCAAAACAACTATGAAAGAAAAAATATTTTTATTAAATGTTGAAATTGATGTGACAACTTGGGATTTTTTTTTATTCCTTTATTTTTTGTTATTGTAAAAATAAAGCATTGCTTTGGGTTTTTTGGGGGTTTTTTTTGTAGTTCTGTTGTCGCTGTACCTGTTCAAACCTTTCATTTAACATCAAAATCTTGCTAAGCATTAGAGGTTTAACCTAAAATATTTGTGTAGAAAAGTAGGGTTCACTTGCTTTCAGAACATGAAAGGTGGGGTGATAGCCTCACTGCACTGAGCTGAAAAAAAGCTTGCATTTGACTCACAATGTCACAACATCGTTTTATATTTTTTTGTGTCATCACGCTCATTATATGTACTGACGCTTTCAAAATGTTAGAAAAGTACATTCTCATTCACTGAAGAGCAATGCATAGAGAGAACTATGTCATTAGGAGTAACACCTCCTTGGAAACCATGTCCAAGCTGTACTCCGAAGAAGCTCTTCACAGCTTTCACCTAACATTGAGGGGACTTAAATTCTATAGGGACACTTTTCTTACCCCAAATACCTAAAATTTTGTTTAAGTGCATATCAGTAAGCACTTCCTTGTCAACAAGTTGAGGCAACCTAGCAGCAAGCTCATGGGACAAGTGGGACATGGGACGGCAGCACCTCTTGTACCAGAGCCTCAGTAGACAGGACCCACGCAGGAAGAGCTTCTAACCAGCATGCACCTAAGACTTTCTCCTAAAAGGAAGGGGAGACAAGAACTAGACTGAGCTCTGTCAGCTGCATAACAGAGTTTAAGCCATTTTAATTCACCTGGGCAGATCTGAGCCACAAATCCACTGGGGGTGATTCTGAGGCATTGTACTTGCAGTAGTGTTGTGGGACTCCAAAGGTGAATTACCTCTGACAGTGAAAATGTGGTAGTCTAGAATAGTTAATTAAAAAAGGACTGTCACCTTTCTCAAAGATGTGCAAGCTGTCTGCTTTTAGAAGAGAGGAGTAGGCTTTGGACCTTTGAGGAGATTCTTGGTAATCATCAGATGCCCTGAAGTGCAGTGTTCTTTTTGCAGTGTTCTGGGGGTATATTGACTCCATCATCACCGTGCTCCTGATTCCTCACCCTCCCCATGTGTTTTGCAGACAACCTTGCTCCCTGTCTTGGGATCCTGGGGACTGTCCTGGGATTAGACAGGTCTCCCAGTGTTGCTGTGAATAAAGAAGGCATTGAGCAAACGACTTAGGCACCCAGTGTATTGTTTTGGCCCTACTAGCAGATGACTTTTGACATACTAGATTTTGAGTTTACTAGCATTTGTGTTTAGGCTGCATAAAGATCCATGGAAAAATTAGCCTGATATCCCAGGTTTCAGAATTGAGTCCCACTGTGGATCCCTCTGTTTGCCAAGCTGACTTTGCTTACGTTTGTATCAGGTGGGTTTAAATGTGGAGCAAGATATAAACATTTAGGCATGTTATGGCCCAGTCTCATAGAACCTGCAGACACTGGATTAGTTGAAAATTTTAATAGCTTAGGTTTTGGACTTCATGTCGAGTGCTTCATGAAGGATGACAGACTACTTTTGGTAACTGAGTCAAATATTTCTGTTTGTCTTCCCCCCATGCAGTTCTTCAGTACAACAGTTTTCCACTTACATAGCTTCATTAGTCAATGTAGTTGCTTGGGGTAATGCAGTAACAGCTCAAGGCTGCAAGCTGCTGGAAGTCTCATAAATTTTACAATCCTAGTTCCTTCATATTCTTGGAAGGGTTTTGCCTTTGTTTGTTTTAAAGAACTTTACTCAGAGGAAGCCAAATATAAGACTGCACTCTTGTGCATGCACCATGCCAGCATCCTCAGTTGTCTCATACCAGTTTTCAGACAATATAATCCGCATTTCTTTCCTTCCATTGATTCTAGAAAAATGCATTAGATTTCTGTTATTCCATATTTTAGGCTGTAAAAGGTTATTATGAAGTCAAGGTCCGAACTTAGTTCAGAATTTTAAAATAAAGACCTTATTCATTTCATGTTGGAGTTTCCGATTATGTGCTGAGGCAACTAAATAGAAAAAGTACTTCACTATCAGAGAAGCAGTTTGGTGCTGAGCGTTCCTTAAAATCATCTCATTTGCATCAGTGACTAAACATGGCCTTTATTCCTGTGCAGTTCAATTAAGTATTTTGAGCTGAAATGGTATATCTTACGGAAGAATCAAGGTAGCTGTCTTTCAATATACCTGTCAAATTACTAGAATAAAATTAAGAAAAAAACATACTGATTTCTAATTTTTAAGCAGTATTTAACAATTTAGAAAAGAACTATTATTTAAACTTCAAATAACTCTGTGTGATGTACTTTACTATATCAAAAAACTCTTATAAAACAAGTACAGAAGTGCTCTGCAGTTGCATTTACTTAGAAAAAAAATTGAGCTACTTAGGATATCAGGTCTCCAGCATCATTATCAAATGAGGTTTGATAATCATAGAGGAAAAAATCTGAGCTAGTACTTTCATTCCTCTTGCTGTAAAGATAAATATATCAGACTGTTCCCTAATTCTAGTGCATTAGGCAGCAGATTTAACTTTTCATATGTAATCCTATTTGATTATATGAATTGTATTTTTAGTCAATTTTTATCAAGTGTATAAATAATATACATTTTCTAGGGAAAAGCTTCAATTATTCTCTAAATAATGGTATTTACATACCAAATATAAAACGCTTTTCAGCTTGGGACTTAGTGTTCTGTAATTTGAAATGTTAGCTAGCAAATTTTTGTTGTGTCTTTTAAACATATTTCAATTTAAATGGATCTGCTTTTACCCTGCCCTAAGGTTTTATTTTTGCTTATAGTGCCCTCACCTGTAACTTACGGCCAATTGCAGAATTTTAACAGGAAAAAAATGGCAATTTTCTCTTTGAATCTTAGCCAGATAAATACCTCTCTAATTGTCTTTTTTTTTTTTTTGACAACCAAAACCAATTAACGTGTTCCATCTGACCTGTATTAGTTTGCAAGATTTATTTGAAACATTACTGTGCTTTTTAGCATACCTTAAACATGCTTTACTTTTATGTCAGACCTCAGTTGTATACTTTTACTGTATAATGGAGCCTGCAAACACTAATGAAGCGATTCATTCACACTTCAGTTTCATGTACCATCCTTAATTCAACCATTTATCAAGTTGGGGGACATGACAGATCAGAACAGAAAGTAACTAGGGTGGGAGAAACAAAATCACTGTAGCTGCTTTTTTGGTATTTTTTTATCTCTGCTTTCCTCAGTTCTGTCATCTGCACAGGTAAAATCTCTCTCTGAAGTTCACAAGAATGATAAGCACACCTTTCATAACAGACTTCATTTACAAAACCTTTCAGAAACAAGAAAACTGGGAAGGATTACCAATGTCGTCTGAGTGGGTTTATTTTTTTTTTAAGATCACTGAGAACAATTCTCTGAATAGTCATACTTTATATCTAAACACAAAACTAGGTAGATAAGTCTGTAGGATGTAAAACAGCTACAGTTTTCACATTCTCAGGTTATATATATATATATATACAGTATAGGCTGCTTTAGTGTGCACTGTGACGCCCAGCTTAGTACACAGATGCAAGGTGACCGCTGGTATAGTACAGATATTTTTCTAATGCCAAAGCGGGTGAATGGGGTGCAATAGGTTTTTCTTTGAAAGGGGAATTTGAATCTAACAGGATATTGCAGTGCTGGGTTTCTGGGATTCCGTTTCTTTGCGGCCTTTTCTCCCTACAGCAGTCTTCCAGGCTACAGATCTTCAGTGCCCGTACTCTCAATCAGGCAAAAGCAACTGGGGGCACAGTGTGGAGTGTCATGAAAATATAAAAAGCTTGCTTTGCTGTTTTTAAATGGGAAGTTCATCACATAAAAATTCTAGATTTTGGTCCAATGAGAAATGGAGCAAGGTGGGAAGAGGTGTAATGAGGATAGAGCCAGCTGATCAATCATTTGGATTCAAAAAGGTCATATTTCCGTGCAAATTGCAGGCAGCTTTCCTTAGGTATATTTTCCTGCCAGGAGCTGATTGTAATTTAGGGATGCTCTTGACTAACTCTTTCTATGAAGCTGAATCTTACATCCCATAAATGAAAGCTTGCTCCTTCGTGTACCTGTGCATTCTCCTTCCCCCTGCCCCTTCCCCACAAACACACACTACCCATTAATTTCATTCACACTAGCCTTAATATATCTCTTCTAAATCTCTGCCCTGCTAACAGTGGCTTGTGCCTGGTTAGACAGTAGTAGATTGTGTTTAAGGACAAGAATCTCATCTTCATGCAGATACATTTCAGGGAGGTAAATGAGGGGTGGGGGAGAATGGATATGTGGAATTTTGAATGAATTGATGCATTGCTTCCTGTCTGCTCTTTCTATATGTCTGAATATTTACGCATGGCTACTCTTTTCCTCTAATACCTCGGTGTCTTAGGCCAGGGCCCCACTGTGCTGAGGCTGTTCCAAACAGACTTTCTGGGTTTGAAAGCCAAAATTAATGGAATGTATGGGATCACAGCCAATCTAAATTTAGTTTTCACCGTATGTATTCCATTGTCACAAAAACAATTTAATTTTTCCCCCTTTTGTTTTGGCTTCTGGTTTTAGTTTTGTTCACAGTTCTCAAGCGTTATCATTATGGTGCAATAGCTGAACAATGAGGAATGAGGAGATATTTCTTTAAAGACAGCTGTTTTCAAGAAATATTTCATGACATTTTTACTGAGCTTAAGTTTTACAAAAGGTACTTTACATTTTCTGTTTGAGCCAATTTACATAAGCAACTGTTCCTTTCAATATCAGGTATTATGGCTATCTTCCTCAAAACTTGTGCCAATATATATGTGATTTACCATTCTTTTTTTTTTCTTTTCAAAACAGGAGGCTATTCTAGAAATTACGTATAAGCTGCTGACTGCTAATATATGTACATTTTATTGTAATAAGCACTGGGAATTTGTATGGGTAAAACAGATGGAAAAGGGCTCAGTGATTTTTGCTGTCTTGTAATGTGCCTGATGTTATAACCTTGGGCAAGGATTTTGATTTGGCCTTCCAAAAATGAAGATTAGCAGCCTTTGCAAGTGTTTGATGTGGGTAGATTGCAATCCTCAAAGCATTGCCTCTGGAGTTAAGAGCCTGCCTTTGAAACCCTTGGCCTAGGTTGAGAGGTTGAAAGTTGGGGTGATAAGTACAAGAGCATTTGCTGGTGAAGTGAACTTGGGGGTGTGATTGAGGAGTGGAAGGGTTTCTTTAGAAATGTCCTTTAAAAACTATTGACCAGAGCAAGCTGTATATGATTTCTGTCCAACAGACTATTTATAAAAGGAAATTCAGCTGTAAGCATCCAGTTTAAGAACAAGACATTCTTATAGCTGAACAGGAAAAAAAAAATCACATTCCTTTGGATTTAAATGTAAAATAACAGTGCTTTTTGTGTGCTTGTGTGTGTCTGCGTTTGTAGCTACAGCTTTTATGATACATGAGCCTCTGGTTCTGATGGTATTTGAGCTGCAGCAACATTTTGTTTCTTCCATTAATGAGCATTGTTACAACCAACCTAATAATAACGTCCTGTAGAATATTCCTTTAGGGGCATGACTCCTCCTGTGATAGGTCTCAAACAAATCATAACTTTATTGTAAAAGTGTCAAAAAAAAGTGTAAAAGTCTGATCCTGGAAACATGATAGAAATTTCTTTGTTGCTGTTGTTGTTGTTTTAGAATGACACTTTTTTACTTTGTTAAATCAAAATTAATTCAGTTTTAAGTTTCAAACTTGCTATTAACTTAATCCATAACTAAAACATTGTTTAATGGGTGAAGCAAATTAGTCCATGCATTTAAAGTATGTCTAGCAAAGGATTCTGACACGGAAAACACAACACGCATAATAACTGTTTTAAGAGCTTTCTTCGTGTACCAAAATAATGCATTTCAGCAAAACGCTGGGTTAGTTAATAGCATTCTTTAAGAAATGATGCATTCTGGTTTTTACCTCCTATTCTGAAAAAATGAATTTTAATTCACCTACTTCTGTTTCTGATTTCTTTGACTTCCTTCCTTGGAAGGGCAGTTTGGGCTAGTATAATTGTTTTACATGTTAATATCTATTGCAGGGTTCCACAAAATTGTGAAGTGGTGTTATGTGATGACCAAATATGCTGGCAGACTAACTTTTGCCAAGGGCATGCAGTTTTTTTCCTCCTACTTTTCAGTGCTTGAATTATACTTGCTTTTAAGTTCCAGAAAAAATTGATTTTCCAGCGTACTTGTTTACAGTGTATTAATGAAGCAGACTTTCTGAAAATGACAACATATTCTTTCCTTTTCCCCTCCCCTAAAAATGTTCAATGAGCAATTTATTGTGTTTTTGCTATATGTTTTGGTGTTAAACTTGCCATAAACCATTCTCAGCTATTGCTTCTTACAGAAGAAACTAATTTTTTCTGAGTATAACTTCTAACTTTTATTTCATTGTTGCGTGCTTTAGGCAATAAAGTCTCATAAATGTATCTGACATATAAACCCAGTTATTTTGTAAGCATTCCTTCATAGGAACCATTCATTAATGATATGCCCAAACTACCAGGTATTCAAAAACATTCTGAAAAGATGAAAACATTCTGAAAAAATTTGAAACCCACACATTAAACTTCCAAATGTTAAAAAAAATCCCAACATGTAAAATAGGAAACAGTTAGTACTGGATAATTGCTTATTCACTAATGCCAAACTTTGAGCCAAATGTTCAGAAAACCAACATGTGTTTCTCACCAGCTCAATTTCTACATGTATAACTGTGACTCTATTTCTCTCAGATTCACTGTAGAAATAAAAAAACCCCTCACTTCATGGTTAACCTTACCATCATTTAAGTATTTGAGTCCATTCATTTTTAAGTTCTCTGCATACAGGTTTAAAGAAAACCTTTCTGATGTGCTTTATTTCATGTTTTCCACAGTATGTTATAAACCACATGCTCTTGTTCTATGTGTAAACCTGTATCTCATGTGATGTAAAATCTTGATGTAACTGTTTAATGAAAGGCTGACATTTCTTTCAGTTCATAGTATAAGATACAGAGAGTGAGCTCAAAGGTAAGATATTCTCACACAGTCATCAGTGTCTGTGAAGCTATCAATTAAGTGCAGTTTATCTTAATTCAGCAGAACGCATAGCTCAGCAGAGTTTTTCTGAATCTCTAGTGGAATAAGACAGTTCTTCTAGGAGCTATTTTCAGTTTATTTTTAATTATTTTGAGGAAATATCCCTCAAGTGGAAATTTAGTTTAGTTGTCAGACTGTTAAAATTAGATATAAGCAAAGCCTGTTAGCACTGCATTTAATCCACGTGTCCTGACTCCTCTCATTCATTTTATGTAAATCAAACTTGAGCTGGCTTTGGAAAGTTCAAACACTTTCAGCTACGCTTCAGTCTGAGTAGACATTTCTTTAAGTAACAGTTGGGCTCAAACTATTAAAAAGTACTATTAAATATAAAGAAAAAGATGCCTTTATGTATAAATGTTAGAGTAAAATAGGAAGCTTTGGTATTATTTGAAAGGAATAACATCATATACAACCTTCTTCCTGAGGATGACACTTTAAAATCAATTTTATTAGTTTATATTTGCAAACCTCCTTTCTGAATTATTCTATATCCATCTTACCCATCACTGGGAAACTATTTTCGTCATGGTTTTTAGTATCTCTTTTGTCTTCTTTTTTCCTTGGGTTTTCCCCCCTACCTTCCCTTTTCCCCCTACTGTTACCCATACTGCTTAAGACAAATTCAATATTATTACTTTTTACTAGGCTGGGGTTCGGGGTCCAGGGGTTTAAACATACACCCTCTTGGAGGAAGATGCCATATCTTCTCAGTGTTGAAGCCATTTCTTATATAGGACAGTTATTTCAGTATAGGTAATTTTTGGACATAAAATCCTAATGGTTTTCATTAATCTTACTACATAAGGTACTCTGACCCATCACAACAGAAAAGCAGAAACTAGAGATAATAATTTCATTATGCTCTTCTTATATTTCTAGTTGCACAAATAAATTTGCAAGCTGAAATAACAAGCAGCTCTCGCCCCACTGCCCCACCCCAACGGAGATAAACATTTTTATATGTGTTCGAAAGAAATTTGTAGTACTGTAATTGGCAGCTATTTTGGGTCCGATCTATAAAAATCGTTGACATTTTGCTATTGATTTCCATGAGAAGTCACTTAATTAGTGCTACTGCTGTAAGAAAAATAAGTACTTGTTATGAAGTGGGCTGGCATGAAAGAGGTTTTCAACATCATAACAGATATAAATATGCAAGTTTTATGTTGCCTCACACTACATAATTATTGAATCTGTGTGTTTGAAATAATTGGGAAAACAGGTCAGTGAACAACTCAAAACAATGTTCATGTGCAAGCATTCTTTCTAGTTATAACCAAAGTTTTCTTCCATAGGTTGCTTGGATGCATTCATTGAATCTGTCACTTGTACTTACTTGTCCAATAACATCTTTGAAGAAAGAATGGAAAGATAATTTTATCTGGTTATTTCTTCTGTTTCCAAGATTAATTAGTTCTTGAGTACATTGTGGTTTCTTCTAGATATTGCTTTATTTGATGATGGAAGAGGACTTACATGCTAATCAGAACTAGAGGTCACCGGCCCCTGTAGCTCTTCATGGCTTTTATTTATTGCTTGTAGTCTTTTTCCCTTTCCAGGACTAGGATAGGTCTTCACAGGTGCTGCCTGCTAGCAGTCATAAAATAATCTGAGAAGCAGCATTATAGAGGAAAGTATAAGCAGTCTGAATACATTACTAGTTTATTACAGTCAGTCAGTTGCTACACAGGAGGGCCAAGTTAGGACCACAGTACCACAGATCTTCACAGGACTTGTCACGTGGAATGATGATAGTTCTTGTGCCAAGTATCAGTGAGCTCCAGAGCAGAGGTCACACCATTAGAAGCCTTGTACTTCAAAAGTCATAGCTAACCTGAGTCAGTCTAGTCTATAACTTCCCACAAAGGTGAGAGCACATACTGAGCGGATCTATATCACTTGCATTAACTTTTATTTTTCAGCTTTGCTTGCTGAAGGTAACATAGTAGCTGATCTAGAAATGCACACCATATTGAACAACAGAAGACCACTTGTGAACATATTACAATAGTCTGAAAATTCCTTGAGTCCATAGCATCTTCTTTCTCTCAAAACAAAAATCTTTAAATTATCCTATGTTCATGGCATTGTCTTTGAAACAGCCTCGCTATTTGCATGTGATACCATCTCTTTACGAAGAGTCTCTGGAGCATTCATTAAAGTAGGATTTCATTGATTTAAAAAATGTAACTTATTTATTTAATATATTTATCAAGTCCTGTGGTAGGATATTACAGTCATAAACTTCCAGTAGCAATAACACCTGTGCTAACAGTCCCCAGGCTAACATGCAGACTTCAGAAGCTCAAGTATGCAAGGCAACCATCTGCTACAGAGCCCTAGACATTTTAATAAAATATATCAGTTTTATAAAGCCATTGATTTGGAAGGACTTGTGCTCTTTGTGGCCTCACGTGCCTCTTCTCTGCCTTGCATCACTGGCTACAGAGCAAGCAGGATCATCATGGTGATCCAGCAGATTAATCTGCTCAAATTAGCACCATCTTTTCTATCAGATCAGTGAGCTGCTCTGACCCCCCCTAAAGCTGCTGGCCATTGGAAGAGGGAAGCATCTGTCAAATGAGGAAGCTGGAGAGCAGTTATATCAGGATACAATGAAACTGCATCTTGGTCTCTGTATCTAAACAGACACAGAGCAAACACAAATAGAAATGTGCTCTTGGCTAAGACCATTCGTCTCCACGGAAAGTGGAGATGTCTTCTGTTAGCAGGAAATTGCATTGCTGTACCTCTAATGACTTTCAAAACAAGAGATGAATTCCTGTTCCTGGCTCTTCATTACTGGGCCATAGTAATTGCCCCTTCCGGACTTTCAAAGCTGAGGAAAAGGTACACAAGGGGGGAGAAGCCGTCTGCACATATTGAACATCTTGGTGGGAGCACTCATTGACTAATGATTGGCATTTCTTTTGTGCATCATATTGACATATTGACATGATAATTCATTTTGCTTCGACCCACCATTACATATAAGAAATGGGGAATGGCTAGGTGTTTCCAAATTGCTTGTGAACATTTTCATTTATAACTGTTGCTTTTGTTAGTGGCTAAGCAACCTGCTGTAAATTTTTCTCATTAAAATGGGTTGTAACACAGGCAGCTGTCAGTATTCACACCTTTCATTTCAAGGCTATGTCAGAAAAAAAGATTTGCTTTTTTTCAGCTAACTAGAATACTAGCCTTTTGTATGCTAATATATTAAACCTTGTGTTCAGATAAAATTTTATTTGAACCAAAGAAACTTTCTCTTTCAGCAACAACAGGAGAATGATGCTGAAAGTCAATTTCTTCTCTGTCCAAAAGTACCGTTGTTATTTATATGTTTTGGGTGAGTTTAAGCATTATTGTTGCTCTTTATGCCACCAGCTGTCTGAA
The DNA here is from genome assembly GCF_023638135.1 of Falco biarmicus. NCBI lineage: Eukaryota > Metazoa > Chordata > Aves > Falconiformes > Falconidae > Falco > Falco biarmicus. The sequence goes on along the minus strand of NC_079289.1, from coordinate 59,143,987 downwards.
GTGTATGGAGGGGTGAATAGTATCATTTCACACACCCTCATGTTCAACTTCTAAGTGAGATTGTATTGCCTTGGCTTTTGTTTTTAGTATTTGTCAAAAAATAGTGACTAGTTTTAATTGAAAAGCCACCAGTTAAGGCAGCATTACAAGTGGATTAGGCTGTTCTGAGGCTCTGTGATCTTAGCTTCCAAGGAATAAATCCTGATTTCTTTTTTATACTCATGTGTAAAACATGTATAAACATGTTTTAATATGTTTAGCGTTTCTTTTCTTTTATTTGGCATGCAGTGGGGTGATAGGGTAAGCAAGGAGGCTACCTATAATTGACAATAATGAGTGCGTCAGAGAGAAAGCTGTATGTTGTCTCTTTAAAACCTACCTACTGTTCTTCAGTTTTCTCTTCCTTTCCTGTATCAGGAATTGTAATTACCAGTATACTAAAAGAGCACTTAAACACCAGTGAGAATATGGCCCTGTTTATACTAAAGTTAGCTGGTCTGTACAGTCTAATTTGTATTAGTTAAAGGAAGCACAGCTTTGTGCTATACATCAGAAGTTTCCAAATGCTCTGATGCTGGCAACAAACAGAGTATAGGATTTGATTATAAAGGGTCCAAACCAAATTAGTTAATAATTTAAAATATAATTTAAAAAATAACACAGACTGTATCTTGATGATGTGCAAGAACTAGTTTTTTGGTAGCATGACAAAGTTAATGAAGCTAAAGGGATGGAGCAGAGTAACAGGGGGATTAATGGTGCTGTTCACCAAATAGAGAAAAGGGACACAGAAAATATGTTTTAGGTAAGTCAAGTTTGTTGCCATTAATATCCATCTGAAAGCTGAGTATCCACGAAGAGATCTCAGGAAAAGAGAGGGGCATTTTTGATTGCACTTTTGTGTTCATCTGGAGCAGAGGAACCCAGATCAGAGCAGCAACTCTAACTTGCCTTTAAATTTAAATGAAATAAAAAGTCATTTTCCCCAAGGAAGTATCAAAATGTGTTGACAGTTAGAAGGAATGAACTTGTGTCCTCTGTCTCAACAAAATAAAGTGCAATGTTTAATTTTATGGCAGACCTGTACCAAGTAGCTTTTTTTTTTAATTAATAGTTGACTTAGTTCAGTGAACAAAATTAGCATTAAGCACATATAAAAGGGCAACGAATTATGTAGTTTTTTAATACAATAGGCTTTAAAATGGAAATATTATTTTAGATTCAGAGTGTGAAAGAGGCTGATTTTTTCTTTCTTCTCAGATATGTCTTGCAAGCTAGGAAGGCTTTACAACAGAGAGCATCTCAATTTTTTATCTAATTCTGTCTCCTTCCCTGCTCCCACCCAAAAACCCCTTCATTAACACACATTTTGCCACTTATCTGTAGAGAAATAGTGGAAGAGATATACAGCTCTTAACATAAAGACAATAGATGACAACACTACTATTAACCTCTGTTAGCTAGATAATAAAGCTGTAATTTTTTTCATTTCAAGGATGAGGCCACAATGAGAGCTGCTGTATGTCGCAAAGTACATGCAAACTAGGTTTTGGTGATATGCCAGAATATCTATTTAGTGTAGTGAGAAGAGGGAGGAAATCTGTCTTGGGTTGTGTTCAGGCATCACTGAATAACCAGGAGAAATGATCAGAGCTACCGCACAGAATTATTAAAGTTTCAGTGGATATAGCTGAATGTGTAATCCTTGATAATTTATAATGTTTCAATGCTTCACACTTGGAACTCTTTTACATAATCTCTTAATTAGCACCCTTGTTGGCTTTTTGAGAAAATTTTAATGGCCTAAAGATTTCTGATGAACTGCAGCATTATAAATATGAAAAAAAGAAATTCCAGGATATTTCAGCTGATGCTGGAATACAGAAAGCCTAGTTTAAACAATGATTTAATAACTGCTGAAAATTAATAACTTTTAAAAATACCTTTGAAAATTTCCATTTTGAAAAGCTAATCTTTTCTGTTGTTGTTGTTGATATAAACTCCTACTGGATCTTAAATACTTTAGACTGAAGTGTTAGAGGTGCATTTCAGAAAGGCAGATTTAGGCTTCTGAAGCTAAATCTAAAAACTACCCTTAGCCAGTGGAAGAAGACTGAGGTTTTGCATGCCACAATTCAGAATCTGTTAGACAAATGCCTCTTCGTACAGGGTATTGAATACCACTGTGAAGGGTCCCTCTTTAATGAACCTGTGACAATTCATGTTAAGGCAACTGTGCTGTGAATGGGATTTGCCCATCAAATGCCTGGATCTTTCCTAGTTTTTGTATGAGAACAAAAAGTCCTAGTTTTTGTTTGGAGTAGATCAAGAAAAGGCCCAGCAAGGCTTCTTCTTGAACAATCTTCTTATCTTTCATTAGAAATTATACTATTACTTTTGTTTAGTCATTAAGTTGTTACTGGTGACTGAAATTGCTAAAATGCTGGCTCTATTTCCTCTATATATGATAAGTTATGATAAAGATTTCTATTTCATTAAAATCAGATTTGCTGATTGGTACAGTATGATGCCCTTATCTAGGTATTTTTTTTCTAAAAAGAAATAAATACAATTTTGCTGGCAATTTTCCTCCTATACTTTCATTTCTATAGACAAAATGGCCATTTTTTTTTTCAGTTTGCTAAAGGTGCTGATATTTTTCCAAAGGAATTGATATGCAAGATTGATCATACTTGCACAACGTACTGAGAGATGGCTGTTTGTTACTCCTTTTTTTTTTTTATTAGGAGATTCAAAATAATAAAAAAATATTTCTATGGGAAGTTGACCTACCTGTATCCAAGGTTTTAGCAGTCAATTTAAAAAATGTGAGTGGCATCAAAGCAGTATTCTTTTGTATAATATAATTGTAAGCAAAATAATTAAAAACTTACCCATATGAGTTATACTTACAGCTTGATATAGTACCTGTATAAAAATGTAGTGGTAAGCAAATTTCTTTTACACAATAAATGATGATGTGTAGATTGTTTATATTTGAGTCTTTAAAGCCCAGAAAGGATTTTTTTTTGTCTTGAGAGAGAGAATATTGGTCAAGGAGCTATGGTTCACAGCAATTTGGCTGCCAGTATGTTCCATTTGTAATGACTTCTGTTCTTCCTTTTCAGTCTAGCATAGACAGGACTGCTTATTATTTACAGAGCACAGTTTGGATTGCATCACAGAGAGCTTCCACTCATCAAGCTGTTTCCTGGTACTAATTTAGTTCTTCCTTCCTACATCTGTAGCTAAAGCAAGTTTCTGTAGTGCTTAAACTAAGGCTGGAAATAAGTCCAAAAGCTTTGAGATTTGGTGAGGAATTTTTATTTTCTTTTAATTTTTTAAGTTTAAGGCTTACCTGAATACTGAAGGGCAACATGAGGGATGCTTGGAGACTTCTAGTAACAAGTCCCGATATGGGGACAAAATGAGTCCCAAAGGACTGAGTCTGAAGAGCAACCTTGTACACCAGTAGCAAGCTCAGTTTCAAGGTGGATGGCTTGGGAAAAGTGAGCTTTGGGAAGGGACAATGTTCTGTCTGCCTGTGTCCAAGCTAAGCAGGTTTAGGGGCTGATGTGACTGGAGAGCAGTTTCAGCAGTCTCTCTGTCTAGTCCAACTATTCTGTCTGACTGGATTTGTGCACCGAGTGATGGCTTCGTAGTCGCTTTTATCCAGGTAATAGGAGGCTGTGGAGAAGGGTCATTAACCCAGTGGGTGCTCAAAGTTCTCAAACACTGAAATACAGCAGCTAGACCTCACACCAAACTTCATGAAGTTCCAGGCTTTCTGGGAGGCAATTTCATAGTAGTCTTATTGTGAAAGGATCTGACACGATCCTACCACTGATACAGGCATGTCCCTCTCCTTAATTCATGTGCAACTTTGCCAGCTCTGCATGGCCAGACTGCATGGTAAATCATATCAATTTACTAATCAAGGTGAACAGTAGAAAGAAGAAAAAAATTAAAAATAGGCTGGATTTGTATCTGACTTTTCATATGACCGTTCTCTTACACATTCTGAGTGTCCTGTGTACATGCACTGGCACCAGACTGTTAGGCCCTATGTATAAGTTTTCAGTTGCATCATCCAGACAATAAGCATTACGTTAGTAAGATACTACATATTCTTACATGAAAACTGCATTTATATAATAGTGTTAGACTGATGGGAATTTTAGGGGGAGTTTAATGAGCCATTTGAATATTGAGATTAGAAGGTGATTGCTGTAACTCTTGTAACTGTGTCTAAGAAGATAATATTTATTATCTGTGATTAAACCTGTGCATTGCTTAAATGCTTAGATTTTCTTTCTGTTTCTAAGACAAATGGAAACTTCCAACTAGCTAGGCTAATTCCTAGCTAATCCTTCTGCAACTTTCCGAGTTGGTTTTACAGCTATCTATTTTTTCTTCCTAAGCAAAAGTCTGCACTTCAGCTTAACTTCAAAGTACCTGTAAAAGTATCAGTGGGTAAAACATATCCTTTGCAGATTTTGAACAATTATATTATTCAAAAAATGATACAGGCTCCAGAAGTAAATATCCTGTTTATAATTTTTTACCTTGATGATTTAATTTCTTATAACAATTTTATAGAAGCAATGCAAAAGTCACACATTCATTGTCATAACCATCATTCTGAGAAAAAGAGGAATGAAGAAATTCTCATTTTTTGCATCAGAGCACCTATGACTTGAAATTATGACTGAAAAAAAAATCCCATGTGAATAAGTTCGTGATTTTCTTAAATTTACTTTAAAATAACAGTTTTTTTTAAAGAAAGTAACAGTCTATCCGCTATCACACAGGTGTTGAAAAATATTACTACTATACAATTTTTACTCAGCTTTTGTCTGACACCAAAACTTCCAAGTTCTCACAGCAGTGAAAGTAATAAAAGAAAAATTTGCCAGTATGTGTTGCAAGTTATTCCCATCAATGTATCTGTGGATAACTAGAGTAACAGTGTCCACTGCTGGCAAATCAGATAATTGCACATTACAGCTGTTGAAGGGTTTCGATGAGTTAAGTTTTGACTATGAGATAATTTATAATTTAGGTTTGTAGGACTGTGTGGTAAAAGCAGGTCACTGTTAGGACTAGTCGTGTTATTACTGATAATAGTAAATGCGATGGTATTTGTATTACTACCAGGAATATCAGCAGGGTAATATGACCAGGTATTGCAATATTTTTTTCAGGACTTAAAAATAATTATAGTATTCATTCTATTCTAACTTTCACATCTTCAAAATAAAGAAAAAGTAGTAAAAGTATTTGAACTTTTTCTTGTTGTTTTAATTTATGTAAATAGCTAGATGAACAAACAGAAGTTCTTAAATCCCTTTTTTTTTTTTTTAAATCAAAGTATTCATTGCTGGTTTTGCTAGACAGTTTTTTAAAACATACAAATGAAGTATAGAATAATGTTTCTATTTGGGAAGAAGTAAAATGGAAACATGCAGCTTGATATAGCAATTACCACTAGTAATAATGAAGCTAGAGTTGAAGTAGACTCATTATCAAAGAGAGGAGAAAAGGCTAGTATTTAAAAGGTTATTTTAATCAATATTCTTCTGGTGCCTTTTTTAGTAGATAATATTTGTTTGCATCCATTGCTTAACAATAGTATAGCAATGCAAAGAAAACCTTTCAATCAAAGAAAATAAAACTGAGTGAAAGATATTAAGGAGAGAAAAGCAAAAGTCACTTGCTATGCTAATATCAACTGCATTATCATGTCAGATACTTCTGAATATCTAGATTGACTAAAAAGAAGCTAAGGTGTACTTGTTTTCAGAGGTTTACATCTGTAATTAACTTACTCCATTCAATAGAAGTAGTAGAGAATGCACTTGATTTTCTCTTTGTTTGGAAAGAGGGAGAGACATGTGGCTTTTTTTCAGAGGACATTAGCTGTGTCTGAACCCCAAAGGAAGGGTTTGGGATGTCTCTATATGAAACGGCCGCAGGGGAGACTAAGGCTTACCCTAGGGGTGAATGTGGCATTGTCCATGTTTACTTGTTCTTCCTTCAGAGACCTACCTTCTCCTGGTTAACAGTACCCAGAAAAATGCTGTATTCCCTTCCCTCTGGAACAAGAAAAGAACAGGATTTTAGGTTACAGAGCTTTTTTTTTTTTCCCCTTGCAAATGTCTTCAAAATAGTATCAAATGAATTGCAAAACAAGAGTTATTTGAAAATAAACGGTAGAAGAATTGTAGAGAAAGACAGATGACTGTAAAAAAGGTTATTTTTGCCAGATGAGTTACGCTGCCAATTTTATGTTAGACAGCAGAAAGGAAGACTACTTTTTTCCAAAATTATTTGCCAGGGAGTGTCCTTCATGCTTTCTTCCACCACAAAGTGGTATTGAGGGTGTATGGAGGGGTGGGTGTGGGAGTGCGTGTCTATGCCTGCAAGTACACAGGCAACCATGTTCCAGTCCTTCCTGTCACTGGTGACAATCACTTTATGTACTTATAGGATCATTGGGTGTGTTTTAAAGGGAATCGTACTTCTGCTTCTCAAGCTAGTAACTTACATACTTCTGCTCATGCTGTCTTTTCTGTTCAGTGTTTACTGTAATGGACATAATGTGCTTTTTCTCCTTGGTCTCTGTGAGATGACCAAAATCCAGCACCTGCCTTGTTATTAATGTCCAGAAATAGAACACATTTTTTCTCATATTGCCATATGTTTTCATACCTGTTCTGAGGAAAGCAAGAAATCCTTATGTAAAGATTTAAAATTAATATTTTGGAGGACTTTAGAAAAACACTGTCAATAAGCTTGGGCTATACAGTTTTTGTGTGTGTGTATATATATGTATATATAAATGATTGGATGGCATTTTGGATTTCCTAATGATTTCAGACAGAAGACATAGGTTCTGTGTCTATGTTGGGATTTACAGGTCATATCATGTGCAGACAAATTACTTTTAAATGATATTCAGACAATGTATCTGAATAAAAATGTCTCCATACCAAATGCCCCAAATTCTCATAAATATAAAAGTGTCCTCATGTACATATGTGTAAACATTTTTTATAAAAATTTACATATTCATACATTTTATGCCTGTATATGTGTTGTGTGTATGTATGCGCTGATATTACTAATTTCCTTAACAAAAGGATTAAACGATTTGATTCCTCTATGAAGCTATCTGTTGGAAAGTGAACATATAATGAACCAACAAATATTGTGATGTAATGTCTATGAAAGGAAATGTGATGTAAATGTGATGTAATGTGATGTAAAGTCTACAAAAGGAACAATCCCTTGTGTGTAGGCTGGTAAACGTTCCCCAAATCACTGTTACTCACTAAGCTGATTTTTTTCCCTTATAGTTAGAAATTTTTATATGCATGGCTACTTTTCTATAGGCCATGCTTTTTCCAGAACTTGTGCAGTAAAAATCAACGTGTGTTTAGGATAGTACCTGTGATTATTCCGATCAAGAGACTGTGAGTAAGTTCATTGCAATCTCCATAACTTTTTTTCTGTTCTAGGAGTAGGAAACCCTCACAGGAGACTGTTGTGTAACAAGGTGTAACAGCTTACATATAGTCATGCTCTGCCAGCTGTACTGACTCCGTAGGAAGTTCACTGTAGGTACCAAATTTCTCAGGAATTATGTTCCTTTTTTATTTCTGTAGAACAAAATTAAGCAGACTCATGTTACAGGCAGTTTCAGTTACTTGGGAGAATGATAGCAAAATCTGTTGCATATTTCAGAAGTCAGGCAAAACAGAAAAGTCCTGCTGTGGCTAGATAAGCAAATGCAACAGATGTTGTTTTAAGCTGTGCAGACGAAAAATTAATGAAGAAGCTCTCTGCGCTGTTTTTAGGTCTCTCAATCTTAAACTGCTCTGTACATCTGTGTGGACTAGAGATGGGGGCAGGGGGAGGTGTTTTTCTTTAGTGGGAGTTGTTCTGGCTTGTGTTGTCAGAGCCTTGTCTGAAGCACTCTGGTGGCAGATCTGTTATTAGCTTTAGTGAGAGCTAAATAAATGCAATGTGTTTCTGTTGATAGCAATTAAGAATCTCTCTCTAAGGAGACTATTTAATTTTTTAAGTTAAAATCACGTATGTATGTTGCTGCAGAAACCACAATTGTATTTAGTTTTTAATTATTTTCATAGATTTGTCCCTGAAAGTGACCTTTATTCCTTTTTTGTCATTGTTGTTGTTAACTGTTTAAAAAAGACTTGTCAGAGTTAAGTTTGGGCCTGTGTGAATTATCCTGGAGAGACTCGTATGGTCTGTGTGCTGTTCAGATTCTCCTGTCAATCCAATTTATCACTTTTGTTCATGTGGTCTCAAAATAAGTGGTATCAGAAGTAGAGGACAGACAAAGTGAAAATTAAAGAGGCATGAAAAATGTCACAGGAGGTGTGCTAACAGTTAGGATCTGTAATCACGTGTCTTACTTTGCTGAAAGATTGATTGTTAAAAAGTGTAAGAATCTCCATTTGCTTTTTGCTGTTGAAGAACAAAGAATTAGCTAATGGAATTGAAAATTAAGCTGTAAGTGATTAGAGCAGGTATTTTCCTTGACACAGTGCTATTTGTGAGTCTCACTAGAACAGTATAATCAATGCAATTTAGCATTGGGAAGGAGGAAAGCAAAGTCAAAAAACCTACAAAAGTAAACCCAAGCAATTTGAGAATTACATAATTTCTAAAGAAGAAGCCAATATCTATTCAGTGATGTCCTATTGGTCATCTACAAGATGATTTTATTCAGTTCTCTAACTGAGTTTGAATCCTTACTAGTATAGAGGTACTCAGTCCTTTAAGTTGGAGACATATTCCATGTAATGTGTGAAAGAAATGCCACCAGTCAATGCAAACAAATATTGCACTACCTAAGCCGTTGACTCTGAGCTTGTATAGGCATTTGTACTTCCTTAGATGTTATGTATAGTAATGGTTACATTTTGATAGTTCTCTGCCCAACCAGTAATCTAATGTAGGAGTTCCTTGCATGGTGAATTAATTTATTCTTGCATATACACAAATTATATTTTAATGGTTCTTCTTATGACTTGGATGCATAAAGTCGAGTAAGTCCAAACCTGTGAAGAAGCTGGCTAAAATATGGACAGTCCTTTAAATGACATAGTGGAAGCTTGCTTTTATTTAAAGGGATTCACTTGATCTATCTAAACAATTGACTATATAGGACCTCCTATGGATTCAGTAAATTTTAATAGGTATGTTGAGACTGAAAACTAAGTGCTTTTGATACAGAACAGTGTGAAAGCATAGATATTCTCTGAAGTATATTAGCAAGTTTAATAAACTTTGTTCTTAATGCTCTTCAAAGTCTATAGTCAACCAACATCAAGTGCTCGGGTTGTTAAGGATTTTAAGTTACAGTGCTTCACAGTGCATTGTCTTCTGAGGGGTTAACAAGAACATATAAGGACAACTATATCCAGGCTAACATAAAAGAACATGTAAAACTGACCTAATTTAAACTGTTTCAAGCTCACTGTGCAACCATACTAGTCTTATTGTATAACATGGAATGCACATAAACGTTCTGAAAAGGGATTTCTTATCTATGATTTAATATGTTCATACAGGTATGGTCATAAAAAATATGACCTTTTATGTTGACAAACATTTTTCTAGCTTGTTAATTTTTTAGAAAACTAAACACCAACCTACAGAGTAAGCCATTGATTGTATTTCTTTCATGTTGTTCAAGTCATTAATTCTTCTCTTGCTCTAGCTTTGTCCCTCAGGAAAATTAAATCAAGACTTGGAAGTTACTGTTGCTTACCCACACCCACCCTCCACACCACATATGTACACATTGCGTGCCTTGGGCAGATACTAGTTTGTAGTTATATGAATAATCCTATTTGTAGAATTGTATCACATTTTCTTATGATATCATTTTGTGGGAGTGGAGGGGTGGGGTCTTAGTATGCAAATTAAATTTAGACACTTGAATTATGGTCCACCAAAATTACCAGCAACCTTCAGTTAATTTTTGATCAGTACCAACAAATGTTCAGAATCACAACCTTAGCTGGAAATAGCACTCTGGTAATCACTCTGCTGTCTTATCAAGATCAGAATGTTGATTAAATTAATCCATCAGAATTTATAAACGAGTATTTTTTCAATGCTGAGACATCTCTTCTTGGAATGACATTAAATTTTCCCAGTGGCCCAGATGTACTCTTATGCACACCTTGCAACTGTAATGCCTAAATTGGTGCCTTTAGCTCTAAAGTAGTCTTTCCAGTTTGAATGGAAGTTTAAGGAGAAAGGTATTAATCTTGCTTGCAGCTGTAGCACATACCATCTTTTAAAAAAAAAAAGAAAAAAAAATAAGAAAAAAGGCCTTTTTAGGGACATGAAATGATGTTCAACTCTAAAAGAGTCTGGGAGAACTACTAGGTTCACAAGACTTTATTTATGTTTTCTAGAATATACAATAGGTTGACTTTACAGCATCTTATTCTAGAGTATTTAACTGGAAAAGCAAGCTATGTGTGCCTGCTGCTGGCAAGCAAGTGTAATGAAACCTTTACTAGACCTCAAGAAACTAAAACATATTTAGTACCAATGTAATAATCTGGCATGTTACACTTGTAGAAAATATATGCTTGTGAGTGCTCTGGAGTATATTTCTTAGGGTTTGATTTCGTTTGTTTTGGTTTTGATATGATGAATGGTTTCAGCATATCTGGGAGGAGAAAATGTGGGTGGAGTGTGTGTATGTGGGAACATACCTGTACATTCTTGTTTCTATTGAAACGGCTTATGAAAGGAAGAACTCTGTAGAGTTTTCATGTCTGCATTGACCAAAAATGACACAGGGTGGGGGTGAGAAAAGATAACACAGTCCTTAAACTGTAAGATTGACATTTTCAATTCTGTACATTTTGTAACCTGTGGATCTAGGTAAGGATAGAATATAAAGCATAGAATCACATTTTTCCTAATGGTAGACCTTACAAAATGATTTTGTGTATCACTAGTACATGTATATACACAAATATTAATTATGTATATTTTAATATTGAACGCTGATGCCTGAAAACAGCACATTGTAATTTGCATTTTAAATTAGATGAAATTGAATGTGGTTTGACCCCAGTAATACAGCACAAAATAAATTTAAAGAATGTTTCATACCCTAGTATATAATAAAGCAAGTATTCCATGCACACTTTATATCTGTTGCATGTTTTGCTCTAAAATTCATTCAAGTAATTTTAAAGATTCTAAAATGTATTTGTTTTATAAAACTCCTGAAATACATTATAAATTAGCAATTAGAACTGAACAGATGGGAAAATAGAAAGTATTGAAAATCCCTTCTCCCCCTGTTTTGCATTTAATCATTTGGTTTCATAGCCAGAGTTCTGTTAGTCAGAAAGAAAATTTTATTTTAATATAGCAAATATTGTAACTAAGATATTTCCATTTGTCCTAAATTCATAATCCTATGCAGTTGCTAGTCTTTAAGGTAGCCGCGATGTTCATACTACGATCCACCTGCTAGCAAAACCTCCACTTTGCCAAGAACTGCACGCACTTTATTACCGGTTAAGACAGCAGATGGCTCTCTTGAGTTTTCTTTGCGAAACCTCAAGCAGTAAACAACTGCTCTGCATTTCCGAGATCCGAGTAGAAAGCCACTGTTTTTGATTTCTGGAGTAAGAAACACATTTTCTCTTGTCTGCAGGCATGCTGCCCATTTTCGCCTTCATTCTTTCCTTTCTTTGCCACCACCCCAAGCATCATATCATTGAGAAATGTCAGTGTGTTTTGGCAAAGGCCCCAGTATTTGAAGGAAACTAAAGAAAAGGAACAATAGTAGTAGATAGTATATAGTGAATAGCATCACTGGATAATATGAAGATGTCCTTCCAGCAAAAGGCAATGGGGAACCTATATCTTTTTGGAGAGACTTTCTCATGCAGAAGTTAGGGCTGTATGTATTCCACTCCTAAATGCCTTTGAAAAATAAAGGCAGTGGAGGGTTGCCCTTTATTTCACTCTGCTCCCTCTCATTCATTCCTTTGTTTGCAGCCTGGAGCCAGGCCGAGCAGGAGACCTGGGGCTGTGTCCTGTCACCTGCCCCGGGGGTGGCAGGGGATGTCCCACGGCCGCTCGGCTGTCCATGGTGCTGAAGGCAGAGACCGCCCGGGGCGGCCGGGCCGGGCCGGGGCCCCGCTGGGGCGGCGTGCGTGGGTGCGCTTCTGTCCAGAGGGGCCTTAAGGCAACGCTTGTGTCTTGTCCACTGCTGGGAAGTAAGAAAAAGGAAGCAGTATGCAAAACTGCTACAGTGAAATTTAAATAAAACAAAGCAAACTCTCTGTCTAATTGCATTAGTTAAGGTAATTGTAACTATTGTAAGGAAATGGCTGCTCTGTAAAAATTGCCAGACAGAAAATCCAATGCGTTTTAGCTGAATCTCTTTAGAGACACTTTTAAATAGAATTAAAATGTATTATTCAGATCCGATTGTGCATGTTCTGCTCCTAGTTGGTCTAGTATTAAGAAAAATATCCCTGTATAAGGGAGTTCCCACCATACACTTTTGCCCTCTGTATAAAAATAGCCTTCTGTAGATTAAAGAATTTAGGGAAATAATGGTCAATATCGGAGATGCTGAAGCCTCTGCTGAAACAAGAACCTACCCTTCCCTAGGAGGTTCTGTATTGCAAAGCACGGAATTATTCCACATGTATATTTACACTTCAAAGACTTTTTTTTTTTTTTTTTTTTAAGAATCATCTAATAAGAAATTAGAGTATTCTGAAAACAGCATAAAAATGAGGTATTTATTACATGGTATTTCCCTCTGTGAGCATCTGCCCTTCTTCATAGGACAACTGCAATTTTTCCTGTGTAGCTGCTGGCTTCCCTTTTCCACTTTCCTCTAATTGGTTACAACTTTGGGAAGTTTAACCATTAGGCTGGCAGAAAGTAAATCCAAAAAACACTGAGCTTCTTATTTGAAAACGGAGAAGACCCAACAGAAAAAGATAAGGAAAGAAATAAGATGTTCTATTTTAGATGGTATTTATTATCTGCAGTGTCTTGTGAGCTCCTTGGGGCAGAGAGTCCTTAGGTATTCTGTGTCTAGTGAGCTTGGTTGGTGCTTGCTCAAGTGCTCCAAGACTATGAAAAAAAATTAAGAAATAATTCTGCATGTGCTGATGATCAATACATCTACCTACTGCAGCTGTTTGTGTGTGCCCTACAGAATTCCTTCGGTATTTCTGAAACCTCAGTAACCAGTTTGCACTCAGAGTTAAAAGTCTGCTGTTGCTATAACATTTTCTCCCAAAGAGCCCGTGTTGGGTTGGGTGGAAGGTCCCCTTAGCCTCGTAGGTGTGTTTCTTCCTCACGGCTCTAAAACCTGCGCTTTGCATGCAGTAAAGACCCCGCTCCTGTGGGCCCACACCCCTGCCCCGTCCGTGCCCGGGGTGAGGAGGGGGGGACGGTTGCCCCGTCCCGCAGAGGGGCTGCGCCGGGCGGCGGGCCCTTCACCTGCCCCCACAGCTCCCCCGCCCGGGGCACGGCGACAGGTGCCGGTGTCACCGCCGAGGGCGGCTGCCCGCGGGCAGGGCGTCAGGGAGCCGGTGCGAGGAGGTGGCCGGAGGGTGCCTGCAAGGGTGTCCGGCTGGGCGGCGGAGGACGGGAAGGGCCGTACGCCCCTCCGGCAGCGCCCAGCGCCCCGCTTCCCGAAGGCGGGGGGGGGGGGGGGGGGGCGCTCCGCATCCAGCCAGCCAGAAAGCTCAGGGGAGACGAAGGCAGCTGGCGGCGGGTGCGCCGGGAACCCGCTGGTTCCCACCCGAAAACGGCATCAGCAACACCGCTTCCCTCCCGCCCCTCGCCCCCTTTGCTTTATTCCCCTGCCTTTCCCCATCCCTCCTCCACCCCCTGCCCCCCTCGCCGCCCCTCGCCTTGGGGAGGAAAAAAAGCTCCAGCGGTGCGTGCCTGTGTGTGCGTGTGCGTGTGTGTGCGTGCGTGTGTAGGGGAGGCTGGAGCGGGGTGGGACTGAAGAGCCGTGATTACAGCTCTCCCCCGAGAAGATTGCTCTCTCCAGATGCTGATTTCTGAAGCACTTGGCAATCACCGGGCAGGAGCCTGGAAGAGGCGGCGGTAGCCGCCCCGGCCGCGGCGATGGCAGCGGCGGGCGAGCGGGCGGTGGCGGCGCGGGGCTGAGGGGCAGCGCCGGGAGGCGACGCTGCCGGCCGGACCCGACCCGACCCGACCCCACCGGGCGCGGCTCTGCCCCGAGTCCCGCTGGCTCCGCGCCGCCGGGCCGCCCGCAAACACCCTCCGCCCGAGCAGGTGCCCCTGCGCCGGGGGCAGGCCGGGAGGGGCGGCGAGGCACCCATGCGGTGACCCGCGGCGGCGGCGGCAGCTCCCGCGGGCCACGGGGCGGGGGTGCCCCGCTGCAGCCGCGCCCCGGGCCGGAGGAGGCTCCCGCTCGCCCGCGCTCCCGGGGATGGGTCCCCGCCGGGGCTGAGCGCCCCGCCGCCGCCCGCCCCCCTGCCCGTCGCGGCGCCGGCCGGCGTGGGCGACCCGGCGAGCAGCCATGGCAGCGGCCATCGCCAGCGGTTTAATCCGCCAGAAGCGGCAGGCGAGGGAGCAGCACTGGGACCGGCCCTCGGCCAGCAGGAGGCGGAACAGCCCCAGCAAGAACCGCGGGCTCTGCAACGGCAACCTGGTGGACATTTTCTCCAAGGTCCGCATCTTCGGGCTCAAGAAGCGGCGGTTGCGGCGCCAAGGTGCGTCCCTGTGGCCGGGCCCGCCCGGGGGGCTCCCGGGGGGGCGGGCGGGAGGGGGCAACCTGTGGCGAGAAACTTCCCGGGCCGGGCGCCGCCGCGGCAGCCGGCGCCAACTGCCGCCCCCGCTCCTGTCAGCGGGCGGCTCCCGGCTCCCCGTCAGCGGGCGGCGGGTCTGGGAGCTGAGGGGCGCCGCGGACCCCCGCACCCCCGGGTCGGGACCTTGAGGGCCCGCCTTGCCGCCCGGCTGCCCGCGCCGGTGCCGCCCGCTCCGCCCGGTGCGCCGAGGCCGGCGGGGCCAGGCCGCCGCGGAGCTGAGGTGCTGATGGGGGCAGGTGGGCGCCGGGGCGGGAAGCCCCGCGGGGGAGGCAGCCGGCGTGGCGGGAGCCCTGCCTGCCGTCCCGCCCGTCCCCGGCTCGCCCGTGTTTTCCCTTAAAGGACAAGGAGCACACAGCGCGGAAAGCTATTTAAAGTGTCCGGGGTCGGGGAAGCGTCGCTCGCCGCTCCCTTCCTAGAGCTGCCCGCTTGGCTTCGGCAGGCGCAGCCGGGCCGTAGCGCAGGGGTCCCGCTCCCCGCTGCCCGGCCAATTCCCGGTGGCCGAAGTGGGAGGCGCAGGGTGGCCGGCAGCCGTGGGAGAGCTGCTCCGCACCCCTGCGGGGTCCCGGGTGCGGGTCTGCCAGCCCGCTGACAGCCTCGGGTCACGGCCTCATCATACAGACGAACAAGTTTTGCAGGCAGCTCTTCTTTGGCGTTGATGGCCGCCAGTCAACCGAGACGACTAAAACTGGTACCATGATGACTGCATTTTATCCAGGACTTTGTATCGGAACCCTAGAAATAAAAGGAGTTAAATGCTATCGCAATGACTTCTTTTTTTTTTTTTTTTTTTTAATTTATTTTGTGGGATTCAACTCAATACTCAACAGCGTTCCGAAATGGTCATGACTTGTTTTGTAGTTGCCCTCAGAAACAGGTCGCTTTAGAGCAAAAGTATTGTGTCATGAGGAGTGGAAATGTTAACTATCACTTGAAACGTGGCCAATACCTACCAGTCAATGGTAAGGTACAGACCACCCTCTGTTACATTAGAGAATGCCACCATGTGTTGTAGTTTGGTATGGATACTATAGCTCCTCTTTAGGTTGGGTTGGAAGATAATTTTAAGAAGCGTAATCGGGGATCTGTCCTGATTGATCCTTTCAGCATTTTTTCCTGTGCTTCATACTTGAAATAGCATAAACTGACAAAATCCATGCAATTTCATTTTTACACGTCTTTATTACTGCAAGTATTATTTCTTGTAACTCCTATTGCAAGCTAAATCTTGCCATTTTTAGGTAGTACAGTGATATAGAGAAGATCAGTGAGAACACGTCAGTGGCAAAATCTGGGGTGGCTTATTTTTAGGCAGCCTGCATGTGTGCTTAGAAAGAAGACTAGAGGACTTGGTTTGTGATGGTGGATTTATATGTGTGATACTTGTTCATGAGAACAAGTTTAGAGGGATTTGCTAACTGAGCAATTGTTCCCAATCACCTGTGCAGTCTTATTTGCGAGAAAACTCTGTATTTGGTTATATTACAGTTTGAGGAGATGACTGTCTCACAGCACGGAGATGGCAAATATTTTCTTAGGTAGGAAGGGTCTTAAAAGATATGTCGGCTCATCCTTTTTCATTCATTCATTTTTCATAAGGCACTTTGTGACATTCTTGAATAAGAGAACTGGATTAGAATGTAACTCAGCTGTTAACCCATAACACTGGTACAAAAGATTTCACTAAGAATAATCAGAACAAGTGGTATTCGCTATAAAGTCTGCAGCATCAGATCCCTGAGTTTATTTTCTCTAAGAATTCCTCACATGGAGACATGGTGATATTTATCCATTGATTTATGTTAAAAGTCTCAGAATTACAGTGCATCTGTAAGAATTCCTGCTGAAAATGCTACCGTTCCTTTTACTGTATATGTTCATGATGCGTGAAGCGATACATGGAGTACCTGTGGATTCAAAGTTGCATGCTATTTAGGAGGGAAAATGAAGAAACAATCAAACAGAAGCCATTATTTCAACAACTTATGCAGAATAATTTAGAATGAATAATTATTTGGGAAAACAACACATTTTATAAGGCTGAATGCTTTAAAAGTACCTTATATGAGTTACAAAGTGAACATTTATGAGTCTCTTTTTAGTTTTCCTAAACTAAGTTAAATGACCACTGAATACTTCACTGAAATCACACTGTCAAGCCCATTAAAGTAAGTCTTTGCCAAAGAAAATAGGATGTATTTCAAGACATCTGTTGTCACAAAGGTGCTATGGGATTTTGACAAATATACCTTGTGTAAATGACATGCAGAGTGTCACAAGAGCATTATGAAAAATAAGCTAATCAAGGTACGACAGACCGTCCGTAGCATTCTCATACAATTAAATGGAAGAGTAGAAGTGTACGTAAGTATTTGTTAGGTAAAGCAGTAAAAGTTAGACTGTATTTCTCATGGAATAAAAAAATATTTTCCTATGTACTTACATATGAAAAATAAATGTCTTCCCATCTCTAAAACAGTCAAGCAGCAAAAGCTAGTGTTGCTGCTTTTTAAATCAAAAATATACATTTACTCATATATGTACATGTGTATGTAAATTAGATAAATAGAAATGCACAATGTGTGCACACTTACCAACATATCAGCCAACTTTTGAAAATAGTCTTTATTTTTAAAGTCTTCAGAAAAAATACCTGTTAGTACTGTTCTTGTTCAGTGGGATTCATTTGTGAACAATTGGAAGTTACTATGAATACACAACATACTAAAATCTTAGGTGTCCCCAACTGAATATAGATTTTTTTCTGCCATTGTGGCTAATTTTCATGGTCTTTCCTTTAGGGGCATACTAAAATATCAACAGAAGTGTGTATTGGAACACTAACATTTGGGAAGGGTAGCATTAAAGATACAACCAGGAGCTCACTCAGGGTAAAGGGTAACATTTGCATTTGCTTATATGCTGGCTCTAAAGATAGATGCAATGGTAAACAGCTTTTCTAAAACTTTGATTAATGAATTAAACTGGCAATGTGATTTCTGTGGGAGACCTGTGTGATAATCTATTGAGTCGATGAAACCAGTTTCATTTACTGGACATCTTTGATTCATATTGTTTAGTATTGTATTTCAAATTTATTTCATCTTTATTTAATTCTACCTGCCATCTGATGAAGAAATCACTGTCATTAATTTCCAGATAGCCATGAAGCCAAGATCTTGCCTGACACTGATGCCAGACATCAATCAATTATGAATCATCCTCTCCTGGATTAGAGGTTGTTCAGTCATAATGGTTTAATTTACATTAATATAATCACAAATGGGAGAACTGACAGACAAGATTTTGAGTCTTCATGTGAGATAACCTTACACATCCTGGGGCTACTCAATAAAAAAAGAAAATAAATGTCAGTACTTCACCTAATGCAACTACAGTGTGCAGAGATTACAAAAGTATGCTTGTCACTGGCGCAAATTCAAACTTCTCAGCCTGTATTTTCATCTAGATATCTAGCTTCTTTGCTAATCTGAAGAATCATTGTTTGGTTAATTAGGTCCCTTGAGAGTATTCTACTGGAAAATACTCAACATTTTAATGTATTAAAAACCAAGTGTGATGTTTACTGTTTCTGTGTGGTAATACCACATTAAGACTTCTAAATTTATCGAGAGAGTGTATGGATTTTGGAATGACTTGGACTCTGATTTTGCTCATTAGTATTTATGAGAAAAAGAGACCTAGGGAACATGTTCAGAAGATGCACTGATTAGATTTTATTGCCTCTACAAAGGTAATTTAATTCTCCAAAGAAAGCATTTTTTGAAAATTCCTTAGTATATTAGCTAATGTTTTGCAGCCAATGTGGGAGTGGCCCATAATCTCAGATGTAAGGTAATTCCCCGTATACGTAGTGCCGTAAGTAGTTTTTAGTTCTCCTACTTGTGGAACAGTGTAAGTGGAACTGAATGGTGCACATGGGTGTATGTGCCTCATTTCCTAAAGCTTAAGAAAGTGCGTTGAATCCCTGTCAGTTAGTTCCAGCATCCATTGATCTGACTTGCTCCAAGTTGCAGCAGACCAAAACCTGTAGCTGCACTTTCCTATGTGACTGACCTCAGAATTAATTCTCCTTGGCAGTTCACTAAAGACGAGAGCATCTAGGTGCAAGACCATCTAGTTTTCTGGTTGCTGAACTGATGTTACTTATTCTTCACTACTTTTCTTCAAATGAAATTGACTAATCCACAACCCTTTTGGAACTACAAACCCAGGCTTAACAGGATATATAAGAAATTTTTAATATTTCAAAATTTTTCCTTCATTGCTGCTAATCTGTTCAAAGGACCGTGTGATCATCACACACTGAAAATGTGTAAATATGCTGTATCTCATGTAAAATATTCTAAACTTATTTTAAATTTATTTTGGAACACGTGGTTTGCTAAACTCAGGGTCAAGTTTTCTTTCCTGTGTGTTCAGTATTTCACATATACCCTGTGCTTGCTAAGGGAAGCTTTAAAAAAAAGTAGTAATGTCTGGAATGTAATTCTCTATTCTGAATTGGTCTTGGTGGCTCTAAAATTGATGAATGGGATGTTTTTGAGAGGAAATGGGGAAAAATAACTTTAAAATGGTAACATAATTTTAGCAACTATTGATTTTTAGAAATATCTAGAATACTGGGCATTTAACATACATGTAGGGCTGTATCTGTTATTTCAGAATATCTCCTGTTTAATGCTAAACAAGTAGAAAAACTTAACTACACCCATTGTATATCTTAAAATGTGCTAAAAGTAGATATCAGATAAGTTCAGAAAGCAGAAAGTGTTTTATAAATACTCTAAGTGTGGTACTAGTTGCAAGTTAAGATTTCTTTGACGTTTCTTAAAGGTTTCAAAGCTGTTTTGGCTTGAGTTCCTTGCTTCTTTTGTCTATAAAGTATTGTGTTTGGATTTTGGGGGGCAATTCTTTCTTCCTGATAAGCATTGGTTTTCATTTATTTACCTCAGGAAGTTTGCATATCTGGAGGATATGTGAAATCGGAGGAACCAAGATTTTACTTTTCCTATATACAAACATTGCTTTTCACTACCTTCACTTGGTAACTGGCAATTTAACTCTTTGTTAGCAAATGAACTCTTCAGTCTTGAGTGATCTTGCTGGATCTTCAAAATTCAGGCAGCTTCCATCCACATATAGTGAACTTTTTTTGTAAGGTATATCAGTTATTGTATCTATTAAACGTATTGTAGAACTACATTATCTGGTTAATAGAAATATAAAGGGAGATTACCATATATGTGGTTTCTGATTCATGGTGACATAGTGATAGAAAAGTTCTTGGCAAGGTCAGGTTTCTATACTGTATTTAAAGACAGGATTCTGTCTTTTAACGATATATAATCTATTAGTAGATGTCATTTTCTGAGGGTATTTCAGTCTGTTAATTTGAATTAAACTAAACTGAGTGCTTAAAACTCATTTTGAATAATGAACTTTCAAGTCAGCAGCTTATAAACAGCAGTAATTAATTTTAATACAGAGCTAACACTCCGGAAGTTTATTACAGAAAACTTTGTGGTTAAAGTCTTTTGATTTAGACTCTAAGCATAATTTAGAAAGTTGAAGATACACAACTGTGGATACCCATTTTTCGCAATGAGTAAACAGAGGCCTATCTTGCTTGGTCGTATGTAAGCTCCTTTCTATCTGGGGCAAGCATTAGAGTTAGTGACAGATGGGAAGATACACCCCAATGGCATGTAGTCTTACTGCACCATCAGCTTTTTCTGAAACCCTTTGAAACTGGTACATTTTTGTTCTCAGGAGCTGTTAGTGCTAATTCAGATCTTATGCTCAGCCATACACTGAGTGGTGTGAAAATAGAAAGAATATATGATACTACATTCCATGGTAGAAAGGGATGAGAAAATCAGTAAAGCTCTGAATTTCTTTATTGTGACATAAAATCAGCAACCTGCTTTCATTGCATCGTAGACCATAACATTTCTGTACATTAGGGGTTTAGTTTATCATTTCAATTATATAAATGAGATAACTCGATTATATCAAGTTTGGATCTTCCAATACATTATCCTATGGGACTGAAAATGAGGGAACATACCCTTTCCTGGTGCCAAGAAAGAAACTAGCTGCTTTTGGTGCCAGGATTTAGGAATACATAATTGGATCAAGTTAGAGACAGGCAGGAGTCAAGTCCAGGACTCTCCTATTCTGACTGTATGTTACAAACGATAGATGCTTTCAGCATATCCCGAAATAGATGACATTACTTAAATTTACATTTCTATAAATAATCTATAACTAAAGAAGATGGAGAATTTTGCCGTTTCAAAGGAAAGTTAATGTAAGACTGAAAGAAGTAAACAGTAAAAGTTTCATATGAAATTTAAATAGATGGACTATGTTGGAAAAAAAAAAAAAAAAAAAAGAGAAACTTGTTCCCTTGAGGTTTTCAGGATCCCAGGTTGTTTTGGTTGTCATTTCATAAAATCGTGAGTACAACCTAATAAACATGATATTGGTTGTTCATATTATATGAAAAATAGATTTTCATAAATGAAACTAGAGAAAGTTGACTGAAATAGGAATGTGCAGTACATCCTTTCTCTGGGATATAAAGTATAATCTCTAGGATGTAACTAAACAATTTAATTAAATCTGTGGTCTTGAGTCTAATCCCTTGCCCAGGTAAAGAGGTATTGAACTTTTGGCATCTGAGCTACTGTGCTATGAAACTGCTGTAAATTGAATCAAAATTGGACTTCTAATTGGCAGTAATGACCATAAATAAATGACAGAACACAGAATTTGTTTAAAACAAATCAAACATTTTATTTAATGTAAGAATAATTCAGTATTATGGAACATAAGCACGCAGTCTTTTTCTCTCTGTAGAAGTTATTAGAAAAGGAAAGTAAAAATAAAAGTTCTTCTTAATTAACTATAATTTCTATTGCAAAGCGTGCTATTTCTGCTTTATTTTGCAAACTCCAAGATGTATCCAATACACTAAGTGTAGCAGCTGCTGCTCCAGCTCTGGTACTGTGAAGCCTGGCTCCAGAAAGCATGTAGTTTTGGTTGCTAGACCATTTCTAGTGTTTGTGTTTGGTTTGTTTTTTTTTTAAATGCAAATGAGAGAAAGGAAGTAATGATTTTTTTAAATTAGTCTCCAGTTTTTAATGGTTCATTGTACAGGTAAACCTGAGTGGAATTTCATGTCCTAATGAAAAGCGACTTTTCAAGCCTCAAGGCATTTTTGTTACTGAATTCCGAAGTCACTCAGCAAACAACAGATATGTCAGGCTTAAGGAAAGGTCAGCATATTTCTTTGCAGTGGAGATACTTGTGGAACTATGAGCCTGGAGGTGGGAGCTGGTCTCGGGGTCTCCATTAATGCAGTAATACATTATATATATTTCTAATTTGGTTTTGCTGAGAATTTGCACTCCTGAGTGTTATAGAGAGATTCACTTCCTTACTTACCATATAAAGCTAGAGCAATAGAGTTTTTTTACTAAAATTACTATGCTTCTATTGTCTTTTCTGTAATGTGAAAGAATTATTTGAAAGACAACTATTTACTTCAGAATTCTGTGAACATTTATGGTTTATATACACCTACTTATATGAAAATATTACATATCTCTAATGCCTAGATTATATTGGTGCTCTTCTTTAAAATGTATATTCTGTAATGAAACAGTGAATACTTAACCAACAAGAAGTCTATTGCAGTATGATACTTACATTTCTTTCCAAATCAGTGTTTTTCGTATAAAAGCAGACTTAATTTTTGTGATTAGAACAAAGCACATGACGTTTATTGGCAATTCATAAAGAACAGTCTATTTGCTAGAGCATAAATAAAATAAATATGTTTTTATTTATTTATTGGTTTAATCCATGATCACTTTTTCTTTTTTTTTAAGAGCAGCTTATGACAAATTGGTATCTTCATAAATGTGGTGAAGTAAGGTTTTTCTCCAGTCATTCTTCCTTGTAACCTAAACTTTTTAGTTCATAGATTATAGTTCATAACTGTTCCAAAATCTTGCAACATTTACTGAGTGTTCAGTTGTTCACAAACTTACTACTTTATGCATTGTGAATATCCCATCTTAAACAGATGCTCCTTTCATTTTCATCTATGTAGTTTATGTATAACTGAGACTTGAATTACTCTACCTTAATTAGTGGTTTGTATCTCTTAAAATGAAATTCTGATGAGTTGAAAAATTTGCCACTAGAATCTGTATACCAGTGACTATGAAATAAATGAACTCTTAAACTTCACTGCTCTAATTTCTTTCACTTTTCTTGCTGTGTAATCGGAACTGTTCCTTCTTTGTAATCTGAACAAATACACATCAAATGTGTAGTACTTTATTCCCAAGAGCATTTTAAACTGTTATTTAATCGAACAAAAATAAGATTCCATCAACTATGGAATTTCTATGATGTAGAAACTGGCATTGCAGGAAGGGCTTTTTTACAGCCTTTTGGATTTTAGCAAGTCTCCCCTTGTGTCCCCTGCAAGTCTTGTCTTGTCAGAGCTCTGTCCAGGCTTGTAGCTGGAGGTATAATTATGGCATCAGTCCTGAAGATCACCCATGCTTGCCTTCAAGCAAGTAGAGCTATGATTTCAGGTGGAAGACTTAAGTGTGGTTGTCTACCCTTCTTCTTATGTAGGGACAGACAAAATTAATAATGGATTCTTCCTGCTATTAGTTCCTTTTCATTATCTTATGAATTATCTTGGACCATGACTGTGCCAAGAGGTAGGACTAATTATAAAATAATACAGAATACTACAGAATTTTTTTTTAATAGGAAACTGTTCCTGGGGTTGAAAAGTTGAGAGAGATTGATCTCTGCAGATGCAGGTAGTCTGAAGAAATGCAAATCTTTGCTGTTTCTAGCAAATAGTATTGAACTTAGCTTATGTATGTTTTAAGGATTTGAAAAAATATATATTTCTCCTAAGAAAATCCCTAGAAAATTATTAATAGTGAACAACATACATTCATAATGATCAGCGCTCACTACCAAGCAAGTTACTTTTTCATCTGAATAGCTTTATTTGGATAATAATTTTTGTGTTTATTAAAGACTCCAGAGTCTGGTGCAGAGATTATTTATACCATTTTTATAAACATTAAAAAATGAAGACTGTAGTGTTAACTTCCTTTCCAGCATAGTTTTGGCTTAAAATAACAGTCTGGATTCTGAGAAGCTTTTTTTTTTTTTTTTTCTTCTCTGAAGGTGGTTTTGTGCAGAGATTACTTTATGGCTGAACACTTCTAGGCATTAGGTTAGTAAATCCCACTCCATTATTGCTTCCAGTTATATTTTAGTTTTCTGACAAAGTGGAAATAACTGTCATTCTAGTTCTTGTGTCCATAGACTTCTGCTAAAGCAAGACAGAGACCTGTTTCCACAGAGCCTCAGTAATGATTTTTGTGGCAATATTGAAGGAAAAAAAAAAGAGATAAACCTTATTGAATTACAGCTTTAAAGGTCAGATATCCCCAAATTTGCAATTTGTGTACAACTAAGAAATTTAGCATTTAGCTCTTTTGTAGATGTAAATTTATTCATGAAATTCTGTGTCTAAGTAGCTTATATATGCTAAACAACTGCAAGGTTGTGATGTTACAACCCTAAAAACAGATCTTTTGATGTAATGCACGATTCTGGAAATCTGTAAAAATTATATGTAATGCTCTGTATAAAAAGTATGCTGTTGTAAGCTCTATGTTAAATGAGGAAAAAAGTTATGCATGTAAATAAATCAAAATGAGTGGATGGCTCAGAATATATAAATTACAGCATTTAGAAAACCCTGAATGTTACTAGTAAGCAGTTACCTTTCTTTGGAAACAGTGGATATCTGTAGAGATAAGATGATTGACTCCAAAGCACAGAAAGAAAGAAAAACTAAGCCATTCCCATTAGCCATACTCTAGTTTGGGACTTACAGAGAGGTATATCAGGACTCTCAGACATTTTTGTCTCAAAAGCATGTCGCAGTTAACAACAGAGAAACAAAGACTCATCAGGTTTCCTATGCGGTTAAAAGGATCTAAAATCAGTGTAGGTTAACCCTGAATGATCTGATTGTAGTTAAACCAAGGTATGAATAGTCATCTGTATCTCGTTGTTGCAGTAACAAAGTAGCAGGACCAAGCCAATAGCCATCACAAGGTCACTTAACGGTACAAATCAATCAACCAGTTATCACCCTGTTTACCAGGGGTTTACGTTGCAAACATAATGGTTGAAATGAACTACTGGCATAAGCAAACATTTCTGTTGAGTTACTGGGGTAGCTTTCTAGGTCGTTGGATGGCAGTGGGCAGGTCTTATTCAAAGTTTGTCAGTGATAAACAGTCAAAAATTCAGGATCTGACTTGCTGAAACTCTCTACTTGCAGAGCTCCAATAATAGCAGCTAAAAAAACATGGTTTGAGCAGCCTGAGTGGCACAAGTATGAGGAACATAGTGAATCTTGTCTTAAAAAATGTTTATGCTTAGAGGTTCTTAACCGTAATTTTGTCAGCTTGTTACCAACTTCACACAGTATTGGTATTTTGGTTTTCACAGTTCGCATTTATTTTGAATATAGGGAGGGATGTAAGGAAGATAAGCCTGTTTTCTACTCTTTGCAAACAAATGGGTAGGTATAAGTAGTGTAAGGGTGAGGTATAAGTAGTTAAGTGGGGAATGCATTGCTGGTAAATTGCTGATGCTATTATTTCAAAAGCACTCACTACAAATTTTGGCTAAACTTTAACAAAATTCAGTCATGTTAAGGTGTAGAAAGGATAAGTTGAATGCACCTGAGCAACCTGCCTAAAGATGTAAGTACTTCTAGATTAAATGGATTTGTAAAGACAATGTGATTTTTAAATTTTTAATTATTTCTATCCTGATATTAATATCCATCTAGGACATAATTGGGGTTGTTTGGAGCAGTATCTTTGAATTTATGATTCTTACTTATATAGTCGGATTAACTCCAGTTCATAATTACAGTAGGGAAACCAGCCACATTTGAAGCCTGAAGCAGCAAAAAGGTTTTGCTTCTTTTTATGCATTTTTGTTGCTGTTAATTGTATCAAGGATGACACAGACTACTACAGACAAGACCTGACATAGAAACATTCTTTCACTATTTGCTATTTATTTTTATTATTTGCTCTGTTTTATATGAGATGCAGTTAGGTTTTGATTGTGTAATAGTTTGTATGTGTCATGGAGTTAGTTCCAATTGATTTCCAGATAGATGTTTGCTATTACATAGGAACAATTTGGGTGTATGCTGTTTACTTTCCAGGGTAGTTCAGATGTGACACCAGAGGACTAATGGCGCAACTCTCGTCCTGAGTCCAATAGATTGTGGCATACTGAATTCTTTTTTAGGGATATGTCATAGCTGTGTAGGAGGTGAAAAAATGTTTCTTCACTTCTGCCATAGTATCAGCAATGTCTCGCACAGTGGCTTTAATATGTTGACAGCTCAGTGAGTCCTGAATGCCTCCATTTGGCTATTGGGTTGAATTTTTATCTTTTATCCCTGTGAAGGTTTTGGTTGGTTTTGGTTTTTTAAGTAACATGACAATTACACAGTTTTGGACTCTTCTGTTTACTGCCATGGAAACAGAAAAGTGTCTTTTGGGGACAACTATTGAAATACCAATAAATTTTGTCTTGTATCCCTAGTTGAGCTTTGAGAGAACATTTTCATGATGTATTGGACCTTGGTTTTTCTGCATACTGGATGCAATTGAGCTTTCTGCATTTTGAGTGTCATGGCTAGTTATGTTTATTCTGTCTTTGTAGAGAAGCACTGGATCAGTGTTTTTTAAACAGTTGAGAGGCACTTGATCAATGAGCTCATTCTGAATATTGTTAGTTTATTTATTTATTGGTATCTAAGCACCTATTTCAGGGGAAGATGAGGAGATCGACCCCAATAAAGAAAATTATTCATTCAGACTCTGTATTTTGGGCAAGCTAGAAATTTTCCTATTTGCATTCCCAAAAGGGAAGAAGAAATATGGATTTCTATAGCTCTGAAAACCCTTTGCCACCACCTTTGCCTGTAAACTTTAGCATAGATGCTTTTGAAAGGGAACAGGATTGTTTTCCAACCATCCCAACACTTAGCTGCTCAATCCTGCCATTTGGGGTCACAGGGATTATGTGCTGCTATCCTTCTGCATTGTGAATGTGAAACTGAAAGAAGGTTAGCCATGAGGCTGTAGCTCAGTCATTACAGTTAGATCAACCAGCATTGGATCTCGCCTCTTGCTCCAGTGGGACCAGGGGAACAGGTGCCATAGGGCTTACACGCTGCTTGTGTAACTATGTGCTTGCAAATTAAATCAGAAAAAACAGCAGAAGGGAGGGAATAAGTTGTTTTGACTATCCTAGCAACAGGATGCAGGTATAGATACATAATACATGTAGATCAGTTGTGATATTAGATGTTATGGTTGTGCTGGATATTTATGTGACAGTTGTGGCAAATATATACAGTTGTGATGTTGCTTCCATGAGCATGTGGACTCTAGAGGAGAAGGATATGACTCTCTGATGTAGGCAGGGCCATAGTTATCTTTGGCTGTGCTGTGACAAAGCTTAGACCACTGGAAGGCATGTTGCCTTAAGCCCACACCTGGAGACCACACAAAACTCAAAAATAGAGCAGAAGTGGTTTGTGGTCTTCTTCATAAGCAGCTCCTAACAGAAGGACATAGCAGTGCATTGGAAATTACTCTGGCTGCTTAAAAGCTTCAGCCTGGAAATCAGAGTAGTAGTAATATCAACAACTTATTACACAAAGCTGTTCAGAAAATGACTGTACTGTCATCTTGGAAAACAAACTGACATTTAGGTTTGTGGATTTTTTTCATTGCAGAGCATGCTATGTTTTCTGTTTTGTCAGAACGGCTTTTCCATTCAAAGCCTGTTTTGACAGACCCATCTTGACTGGGCAGTACTGTATAGCCATACTAGTAAGGCACCTGATTACCTGAGGGGGACACCCCCACCCCCCCCCCCCCCGAGAAAAAAAAAAAAAAAAGAGCTATACATATATTGTTTCATCTAAAAATCTATGGTAGGTATACAAGACTTATCCAGAAAGTACTGTAACATGAATTATTCAGGCTTTAACTTTTATTAGTTCTCAAATGTCTTTTATCTGCCGTGATCCTGCAGTTTCATGTATTAAAACACAACCAAGGGGAATAACAGTTGGTTTGTGACAACCAACTACCTGACAGCAATTACATGATTTCAGTCAGTGGAGTGGAGCTGGCAGCAAAGTCAGGCTTCGCTATGCGTGGAGAGACATTTAAAGATGAACAATATAGAAATGCAGCCAAACAGCTCTGAACTTTGGGTCTATTCCGGTATCCTCTGTGTATTTCACTGTGTTTAATTTTCTTACAGCTTTCTGCTCCTAAAACAGACAGATAGCTGGAATTGGTTTCAATTGTAAGGGGAAAATAAAATATAGGCAGTTTGTTCTGGGATTGCAAGTTTGGAACCTGCTAATGACTATAACCAACTTTTGTACAGGTTTTGGTAAAATCAAAGACCTTGATTCCATTTTGCTCATTTCTGTATCTACAGAAGTTACATGTATCTTTCAAGAATGAGGCTTTAATTCTAGCACATGAAGCTGCAGAACTTGCTTCTGGTTCTGAGTTCACCGCTGGAAGTAGCAAGGAAGGCTGTGAGAAGAGCCGTTACAGCACATTAGAAGTAGCCCTAGCACTAGTAGATATATGAACAGACTTTTTGATAGGGAAAAAGTGCATTTAGTGCTGTGCAAAATAACTATTGATGATTCTGATGTCCCTCTGGCCTTGGTTAGAATTTTAGGTTTTAATAGTGGTATAGCTTTAACTATGGAAACTTCAGAGCTGCTAACACTCAGGACTTTTATGACCCTGTCCTTTATACCTGTGCCTGACCCTTTTCTACACTACTGCTAAAATGGACCAGTGAGGAATGAACAGGTAAAAATTGCAGTGTGGTCCGTGCTGTCAATTTTGGTTTAGTTTGCCTAAGCCATATAAAGGCAGCTTAGTGGAATCTTTAGATGAGGTAAAATATATGACACTGCCTAAAATCCCCTAATCACCTGGAATGGGTTGTCTTCATTTTTTCATCACACCTTTCCATTTCCAGACATTTTTCATCCCTGATTTCTTTTCAGACACACCTGACTGGTAATGAAAGAATATTGCATTTCATTCCTGATGGTCTTTAGTAGGTGCATGAAGATCAGATATTGCAAGGGAGACAAAGCTGAGGGAGGATGGATAGCACCACACAAGCTATGTGAGATATAGTGAGGGACAGTGAGACCTGTTTTTATAGAGAAGGTTATGTTCTTTATACTTACGGGATTTGAAGGGGAAAAACAATATATATGTGGGTATTCTTCTATAACGTGGGTATTCTTCTATTTGAGAAGCCAGGATGACCGTAGTACTAATTTAATGAACTTTTAAAGAAAAAAACATTCTAACAAATGTGTCTTTCCAAGTAATCTTGCAGATACAAGGTTACTTAGCTCACAGTTTTGAAAGAGGAACAGAAATATTTTCTGCTGCAATTAAAGACAGATGATTTTGTCTTTCAAAAGGATAAAACTATCTCTACAAAGACTTGTCGTTATGTTAAAGTTGAATCAAAAATACATCTGCTGTTATGTACATGTTCACTTTTAATATAAAGAAAGATACCCATGGATTTGTTTGAATGGAGTCTTTAAAAAAAAAGAAGACAGGCTATTATTTGTCTCAAAGAGTCAGACTGATTTAAAATATAACTAAAAACATTCTGTTGGTGGAGGTTTTACTGGATGCTTACTAAAATGAGTCATGTTTGGCATCCAGACAAATTTCAGTATGTTGCATTGGTCTTCCAGCTTACATTCTTAGAGGAGTTGCACTATCAAATATAAGCAAACATGCCAAACTTCAGACACAGAGGCACAACAACATATTAGGTTTAACATCAAGAGCTGTGTGGGTTGGAAAGTTCCAGTCATTACAAGGAAGCAGAGATAAGTATGGTACATGGTTTAGCAAAATGAGTTAAGAGTATGTTTTAATAAATTAGCTAGCTTCATTTATATAGGATTTGTTTATAGCAGCTCTACTGAACATAAATTTTATAAGGGTTTGTGCCACTTTGTTTTCACATAATGACAAAGGAGTAATGACAGCAGTAAGTAGGCTTCACCTCTGCTAGAAAGGGTAGAACGGTGCACATGTGTGTGCACTAAATTTGAGATGGTCTATTGCTGTTGTAGCAGTAGTGAAACTGCGCTGATGAATAAAGATTGTTTTGAACATCTGTGTAATTTATTTTGTGACTTGTTCAAGTGACCTGTTGTGCTATGTTCAGTTGTATTTTGCTTTGTTCTTTATGCTTGTAACTATAATTGCTTTATTAAAAAAAAAAAAAAAAAGTGAAGCAGTTCTTTTGGACTGTATGTCATCATCAGGGGAAGGAAAAGAGAATTAACCAAATATTTTATGGTGAGCAAGTGAAATTGTCAGATGTCTGCAGTAATCCTTCTTCCTAGAATGATGAGCTACATTTTTTCTGACCTTCTTGTAGAGGTTGTTGGACTGATATTTTGCTTTTACCTGAAACTGTTTTACTGTTCTGTCAGGTTTGGTCAAATGCCAAAATTTCATCAGAGAGGGATAGTTTTGTTAAAATTTCTGTTGGAAAAGTGACTTGAGGCTGTCCCCAGGGTGTAACAAGCAGCTCTGTGGCTCAAGCACTTTCCTACCATGTGGACATTTTGAGTCTGCTGCTAGTTATTCCTGTGTGAGTAACTCTGGTATTGTTTTTCCTTAATTTTTTTTTCTTTTTTTTTTTTTTTTTTTCCCCCATGAACTGGGCTTTATCCTGAAAGAGTATTTCATGACAGGAACATTATTTTCTGCTTAATTCTAGCTGGAAAGCTTTTTTCAAAATACATTGCTGTAGTCTGATAAAAGGTGACTGGTGTTTGTTACCAATGCCAGGACATTATTAGAGAGTGTTTGATGGTGTGGAGTGAAGTTAGTTGTAGGACAGTTGCAGAGCTGGAAGCTCGTTCTTGGTTGATGAGGTGAAAAGAGAATGACTGCAGAGCACAGGAGAATCTGGATTTCATCAGCTGTTTTTGAATATGTGCTATGCAGATAATCAAAACAAAAAGGATCACTTCAGTGTCTTAGAAGCATTTGTTACTAAACAAAGGCATAAACTTCATCCCCTTGAGTTTTACTTTATGCATTTTTCCACACCCATGTGCTCATTTTGGATATCAGTTGGACTAGTCGAATGTCTGCGGCACCTGTACACTGGTGTTACCTGTACACTATGTGATAGTGAGCTAGATTTTTATGCAATCTGCTTGTTGTTGAAGGATCTCATAAACTTCTTTCTTCAAGGGACCACATAAATCAAGTAGGACAGGGAAGCAATTTCTCTTCTGGAACGTTGTGGGTCAGTGTCACAAACGCGGAGGGTCTGTTTGCCTTCAGGTATGTCTTTTCTGGAGGGTTTAACTATTGCCATGTGTTTCCTTAGACTTCTGACTTTAAGGTCATCGTCTTAGGGTCTTTGGAGAGAAACAGTTACTAAGCACAATTTCCTGTTCTCCCTAGTAGAAAATAATTTTCTGTTAAGGACAGCTTTGAAAAAGTTCTGCCTTCAGGATCGTGTTTCAAAGGTGTTTGATACTGACTGGATTCAGATGATTTACAACATTTCTCAGAGAAATTTCATTGCAATCATCTGTTACAGCATTGATTATTTGTTGTGGTTGTTTACCATTGAATTGGAATATTTTTCTGGGATATTTTGATTCCACTGAAGTTCCAGGAAAAACAAAATGTGTTTTCCAACCAATGAATTTGTCGCTATGGAGTTTGTGTAGACTTTTGGGATGAGATTCACCTGATGATTGCAAATTCTTTCTATGTAGACACCAAAGCTTGAGCAACTTATAGGTTCATCCTTGGGCTGTGACGTCATTAATGTAAAATATTTATTTCTAGGGTGTAATCCATGGCATGCTGAAATAGATGGCTCCACTAACTTTAAAGGGAGCCTAGAAGGACTACGTCCGATGTATGTCTAAGAAGTCTTAATGACTCCAGTCATAGAATCTGCTCTAGAAATAGGTTGCTTCTGGTTCTGATTATCTTAATTTTAGCTCTCATCGCTAACATTTATCTTCTTTTAACATAACTAGATTACTGACATTTTGGTGGGAGAAACATGAAGCATTTACTAGTATTTAGTTCTTTGGGAGGTCTTGAGAACTTCCAACATTTTAGATTTTTGCTGGTGGCCCAACACTATGTAAGGTAATCTTCATACTAATTTCTAGTTTACTCAGCTTTAAATGTCTTGGGAATTTAAGAAACGGTTTAGAGCTATTTACAGTGTACAAACATTGCCTTTAAAACCCTTGATGATTTTTCAAAGGAGGTAATTCCACTGAGAAATTATTTATTCTGAACAATACATATCCAGTAGTTAGAATGAATTGTCCAAAATCTAATTTTAAATTTATTTGGAATTATTTGGAAATGTTGACAAGGGTTTCTCCGCATTCTCCCCCACCCCCACCCCCCCCTGCCCCCGCTGCATTCATCACTAGATACTAAAGCACTGGGGAAAGATCTTTATAAGCCATGACTCTGCTACATGAATAGAAGACTTCTAATAAGTGATGTCTATTTGCACTGACATCTATTTATTTTATTAACAGTGGCAAGCCTTTTCCTCTTGCCTTCACTTCCCTCACTTTAAATTCCTTTATTAAAATCCTTCCATTTGCCTTAACAGTGGAATTAATACTATCTTACACAAATAAACACACTCAATTTAATGTAAAACTCAGGGTAGTAATTGGCCTCTGACATGCTTATAAAGAGCAGTTTCTGTCTATCCAGTTGTTAATTGTGTCTTTTCCAGTCATATTAAGTCCTTTTGTATAGCCTGGTAGGGGCATTTACATCCTGGACCAGGATGCGGAAAACCTCATTTTTATTGCTGCTTTGGACAAACCTTCTGTCCTCTTTGTGCTTCTCTTTTGCTGTCTGTAAAGTGAGGGTGATGCTGATATCTGTTTAGACTCTGCCTGGAAATCTGCTGGCAGCAGGATCTTTTTGCTGTGACTTTGCAATATGAGGCCAGTGCTTATCCTCCTCTGGGAATGTGTCCCAGTGCTCTGGACCAGCCCGTTCCCCTTCAAAGTGGAGCCTGACCCACACTCCTCTCCTGACTGAGACCTCTGCATTTTGCCACAGTGCCATCCTCACCTTTTTCAGGCTGCTGGAGTTCCGGCATAACATTATATTCATCAGAGCCTACAGAATATTGTAATCAACAGGACATATACAAAATCTTGTCAAGAACAGTTTTTTAAAACCTAGAGAAATAGGTTAAAAATAGGAGAAACCTGTCTTTACTTTGAACTTGAATAATAATTTCAATGAATAACCATATAGCCTTTAAAATATTTACTTCAAAATAATCAAAACTAACCACGTTCTAAAAATAAAAAATGCAAAGTGGAAGTACAGAGGCAACTGGTGATGCAGTTTTGGGCAGAAGTTAAAACTGAGTTTGGTTTTCTTTGCATTAGAGCTGGATGCCTGGAAATTTCAGGAGGCAGCCAAGGAGATTCAGTAGAGGACACTTGTCCTCTCTGAGTGCATGACACTCCCAATGGGAAGGATGTAGATTCTTTTCTTGGGAAAATTTGAATCTGGTAGTAATACTCTGCTTCCACAGTGTCTCTCTTTCCAAATAGAGCATATATCTATGACAAGGTCTTTAGGTTTTGGGTCCTTACATATACATCAGAACTACACTGGTAGGTGAAACCAGAAGCCACAGAAGTGATCCTATTAGCTCAGACAGAAAGGATTTGTGTGCCTGTGCTTTAGATGGGATATTTGGTAGGACAGGGCTATTTTTAAAGGTACTTTTCTTTGCAAGCTTGTTGATTCTAGAATGTAGAACTCAATGCAACAAAACAGTCTTCACAAACATGTTAGTTTAGCCATTATAGGGGAAAGGGGTAAACCTGAAAGCAATCTGGAGTAAGCCTTTTATTTTCAGGTAAGCATTTTACAATTTTTACCACTATTATTTTTCCAGTTTTGAAGCAAGTGTTTATTTCAAGTTGTCAGTCAATTTAATATTTAAATTATAAACTTGCATTCATCTTTGAAATGAAATATTTACTCTTTGGCTGAATTAAGTATTCAGTTTGTCAGGAAATGAAGGATTTGTACTCTTGAGTTATTGATGATTTTGTGGTTTTCGTGGTGTGACCCAATGCCTTTTCAACCACCACTGTTCACTTTGGTCTGTTAGAGAAGAATGGAAGAGCTTCCATTTGGTTTTGCTTTTTATTTTAGGGTTTCTTTTATTTTGGTAAACTACAAAAAAATTTTGTTGATCATGGTTCTAAGAACAAAAGGGCACCCATCCAACTTCCAGGCAGTTACCGGTGCTATGGAGACTCAGATCAAAGTCCTTTTCCAGTTGCAGATGTCCTGGGTGACACCACAGTTCCTTTATTCACATCATCCAACTTCAGGCCTCTACCTTCAGCATCAGATGCCCCGAGTAGTTTACGACAGAGTGCGAGTCAGGGCGCTCATCTTAGAAACCTAAAGTCATGTGGCACAAATAGTTTCTGAGCTGTGTCGGTCCTTCTCGGTAAGGTGAGTTGCCACTGCTGCTCTGCTCACTGTTGCAGTGGGGAAGCACCTGCTGGAGAACCCCTCTGTTGCTTTGACAATACAGTGGCAAGGACCGTACGGGCACGTTCAGTACAGAATGGCCTGGTGTCTTCAAGCCTTGTACTGAAAGCAAAGTCGTTGCTCAGCTGCTTTCCAGTGTCTCGTGCCTCCTTTGCTGTCTTGTTATGTTCCCTAGAAACAGCTGAAGTGATACTTTGATTATAAAGCAGCAGACTTCTGGTTTGTCCACAGAATACGTGCTAGAAAAGATGGCGGGTGAGTTTTGTGGCAGCACACAGCTGGCAGTGCGGTAGTCAGGGTGATGGAAGCTTTTACTTCTCTTTTCCCTTTCCTCCTCTTCCTTCTCTGGTAAACCCACACTATGCCTGCAACTAAAAATAATTTCTTAGAAAAATCAAGTTTTGTCCACTTGACAGGGCCACTGACACAGATTTTAGTGAAGAACCTAATAAAGCATAATCAAGGCCCATACATGCCCTTTGTCTCTCTGTATAGAAAAAGGGACTTTGGCTTGTGTATCAAATCTGAACAAGTTTTATGTCAGAGATTTCTGCTGTATTTCAGTGTAGAAATAGACAACTACATCAAAAGCCTCTGAAAAATAAACAAAAATAAACTTCTGCTATAATTTGAGCTTGGTTGAAAAGGAATTAATTATTAATTTTGGACAGGTTTCTGGATTAGTAATATCCTTTCTGTTTGTTTTGGTTTGGTTTTCTGTCTACACTTAGGAGCTGGAGAAGCTTGAATTTATATCCTAATAAAAAGTTAAAATGGTAGGTACTTCATGATATGCTATGTTGTTTTTGAAGTGTATGTAAAAACATATTGGAGATGTGTTACGATAGTAAGCCATGCAGCATTTCCCCCGCAGTATTACACGTGAAGCACTAGCAACACCTCTGGTACAGTGCAGAGGGCTACAGCCCAAGTAAGAGGCCATGTGGGTTAGAAAATGAAAACAGGACAGGCAGCAATTATTTTTACACCACGCTGAGGCAACGCAGAGTTTTGAAGTTAGCGTGCCTGCTGACCAGCCTGGAGCCGAGGGGCAGCCGCCCAGCTGAGGCCGGCACTGTGGGCCCTCAGTGGCCAGCCTTGCCCCAGCCTTGGAAAGCTCAGGCGCCCGGTTGTGAAGCTAAAGAAACCTGAAACTTTCCGTTGAAAGCTGTTGTTAGGATGTGACAACAGAGTAAAATTTGTGCTTCTTGTGGCAGCTGATCAGTAATATGGGCTAATAGCCTTGCTGTCACTGCAGTGTCACTAGGTGGGGGCAAAAGTTGCTGTGGAAATCCCAGGGAGAAATTTCCTGCTTTTCAATCTCTATAATCTTTCAGCTTCAAATAACATGTAAGTTGTCGGTATAATAAATGTGCAGGAAACATAAACGATTTAAAGAGAGTTTAATATTAATACTCAGAAAATGTAGTTCGTTCTGTGGCAGCATACCTGTTGGCTCTCCTGAATGCTGGCTTGAGTGGTAGCACCTCAGTCTAACAAGATACTGCTGCAGTACAAGCAAACGGATCTGGAGAATAAAATTGCTCTTGATTTCTGTTTAAAACATGCTACTTGAATGTGCATGTCCTGTAAGGCAGTTTCCAGGACAAGCTTCAAATTAAAGGGTGGAGTAGAAACCCTGGTGTGTGAAAAGTTAGCAGCTGATAGCTGAGGATGCTAAGCAAACCAGTTTAAATTTAGTTGTGCCCATATGGCTGCATTTTTATAGTACAGGTGGGTCTCTTGACACAGTGTAAGAGTGAATGAGTGGCTGGCTGGGTCAGACCATAACTCTAGTCCAAACAGAATAGTCTGACGGGGGCTGGAGTGGAGTCCTGGGGAGGAAACGCTCATCCAAAGGGTTGAGAGCATTACCGTCTCCAGCAAGTGAACAGGTCTGAAGAGTGCATAATAGATGTTTTGGGTGGATAAATAAGCTATCTTGGGTGTTACTCATTTGGTGATTTTTTTGCCCGGGCTTCAGAATGAGGGAATTTATACCAAGGGCTCCCTGTTTCTCCCTACTCCTTGAAGGAGTTCAAGATCACTAGCTGAGGGGCAGAGTTCAATACTTGATCAGAGGAATGTCACTTGTTATGTCATTGGAATACACCAACAACAGGTCTGGAATGTGCCTTGTTTAGTATCTTCACACACGTAATCTGTAATAAATTAAGATGTGATGCCAGACTTGACAAGGAATGATGCTGGTGTAACTGATTTTGGCCAAGCAGACAGTGAAGGGAGGGGCCATCGTTGTGGAAGTGTTGTGGCTCACCAGACTTGAGGAATATGTTTTGGTTTGGAATTTTTTTGCCAGTTTTGTATTGCACATCTTGGGAGAAAATACACATTTGGAAACTGCCATGGATCTTCAGTCTGACTCACTACCCTGCAAAATGCATGTGATGGCTGACGAAGTTGCTGGTGACTTTGGCTCAATGTGCTGATAGACTTCTGTGTATACAACCAGAAATTGTAGACTGTGTATTATTTCCTAGTAGCTACGAGGTGGAGTTTTTATCTTCTGTTAAGTGCATAGTTAGCCTAAAGACAATCTGTTTCTATGAATTTGTGAAGAAGGATACGTGTCACAGATGGCATGTTTCTTTTATTTCTTTAAGTTTGCAAATTTGTTTTGTTATTAAAGTTAAGATATGATTGGACAGCAGGAAGGATAGCTGCTTTCTTATGTTTTCTTTACTGCTCAGCATAGTTGGAGATGCACAGCTGGGAAACAGTGCTGAACTGAAGAGAACAGCAAATAAGGAGTAAAAGACAAGATGTGAGAAATGGGACGAGGAGAGCCCGTCACTTGAACAGGTTAAAAGA
Organism: Falco biarmicus; assembly: GCF_023638135.1. Classification (NCBI taxonomy): domain Eukaryota; kingdom Metazoa; phylum Chordata; class Aves; order Falconiformes; family Falconidae; genus Falco; species Falco biarmicus. The sequence continues at coordinate 59,106,480 of NC_079289.1, read as the reverse complement.
AATACAGATGGTAGATGTATAGCCAGTTCTCCATGGTGAGAGCACTGGATTGGAGGCAAAGCAGGATGAAAAAAACAGATCATGAAATCACTGCAAAAATGTACTAGATAGGATGTGAGATTTCTTATAAAACCCTTACTTATTTTTTATGTCACTTTCTGGTTATATAATTAAAACCTAATTGTTCTAGTTAATGTTCTAATAAAATTTGGGTTTAGATATTGAAAGCCCTTTCAGTATTTTTGAGGTATTTTTGGGCAGGTCTCTATCAAAGTTTGAACCAACTTTTTGCTCCTCCAAAACATAGCAGAAATATGCAGTCTTGTGAGACTTTATAGAGTGCTTTCGGTTTTTTGTAGGTTTTGTAGGTTTTGTAGGTTTTGTAGGTTTTGTAGGTTTAGTTCATGGTGCCAGTGAGAGGCTGGGGTAGTCTCTGCTGACTGTCTCCACTATATCATCAAAAACTTGGAACTGGAAGATTTACTTCTTTTTATTGAGTAATTGTGTTGACCTGAACTGTTTCTGATCATTTTCTCATAGATACTACAAGTACAGTTCTGCTTAGTTTCTGGTTAGCAGCTAAATACCTGGACTGGTAAGAGAGCTGGAGTAATCTAGGTGGGATAAATGGTTTGGTTTTGTTTGGTCCTTTGTGTGGGGTTTTATTCCTCTAGGAGCATTAGGTGGCATAAAAGGAGTCTGCCACTTACAGCCATTTTTTTTTCTTGCTAGAGCCAGTCCCGAAGCCAGAGCTTCCAGAGTTCCAGAGAAGCAAGGCTGTTTGTGCTGAGGTCCCTCAAAAAGGATTTGTTGAGTCACTGCCTGTCAGTTTTTTGTGATCTGTCTAGTATTGTCAGTGTCAAAATCTACGGATTTCCTTAAAGCCCAGCTCCTGGGATCACGTAACATTATAAAAGGTTGTTTCCTTTCTGTCTATTCCAAGTTTTCTTGCATAGCAGAGATGGGGAGAAGAAAAAAAAACACAACCCACCTTGAAGTTGTATGCCAAGTTAAACTCAAAAAATAAGCAGGGAGCATGTCTAGTAAAGACACATGGCTTTGTCATACTGATGATAGAAGAAATGAGCCTGTAAATCTGAATTAGAAATTCCACAGACTGGTCAAGTACAGGGGATTATTTTCTTGTTGCACTGGCTGAAGATCAGTTTTCCAGGCTGCTTCTATTAAGATTTCTGAGTTGTGTTTAATACCACAGATTATGAGGCCTTGCAGTCTGTAGGCTGAACAGGACTCTCACCTTTCTCACAGGGATGATTTGGGGAAAATGTGTTCCCAGAAAACCAAAAGCAGCCATGCATTACTTCTCTTTCTGTCTCTCCATCTCACTGCATTTTATCTTGCAAATAAAATACAAGTGCTTGTGCATACAGTAGAATAAACTATCAGAAAATGCTTGCTATTTCTTCAGCAGGTCCCTGGTTAAATAGGATTCCGGAGTTATGCTTAGATACACTGCAAAAATGAAAGAATTGAAATATTTAGTATGACTTGCTATTTTCTGGTTCAACTGTTCTTAATAATCCACTTCCTATAACTCATGACATTTCTTGGGCATATAATTTGTTCTTTAAAAAAAAAAAAGCAGTAGATCCTCAATTCCTCAATTATATGCTTTTGGTAATATTGTGGTAATATTGCCCTACTTTAATTTCTATTGCTGTTACAGATTGGAGATTAAACTGCAAACAGCAACCTGTTGTGAAAGAGCAATGGAATGTTATAAAAATGTTAAATAATTATTAGTGGTACTGTATGTGTAATGATATTAATTCTTTTGTAGAGCTTCCGTATGAATAAATGTGTGTGCATTCATGCATTCCTATGCAAATAAATATATTTTTAAATAAATAAGGTATTTTATGTATGTTAACAGTGCAAACTTTAGCTTGTATATAATCTTGCTTTATATGGAAAAAATAAAGATTGTTCCTAACTAATAAAAAACATGGAAATACATTTATTTCCTTTTCATAATGAGATTATCCATTCCTCAATCAGTTTTCCTTTCATCCTGGCCATGTATCTTTGGAGTCATGTATCTCCAGTAATATTACTTGTTCATGAAGAGGACTGAAATGTAATTTGCATTTAACAGTTCTCATTTTGCTGGGATTTTATGTCTTTGTAAACAAATCTGTTCAGGCAATGTTGGTGAATGACATGGTTTGACAGTGAGGATTTATGTTAAAACATAAAGATTAAACAATAATACATAGATACATAATGTTCAACTAAGGAATATATTTACTTTTACATGTTTTTGAAGGTCATTGATACATATTTTTCATAGTAAATGCTTTTTGTCAGATAAAAAAAAGCAAACCCTGTGTTTTTTACATCATTAAACACTAAATTAAAATGTAATTAATTATCAACTTCCTTGGTACTTATTTATTTCTTTTTGAGTGCTTTTTAATTTTTTTTTATTTTGTCTTTGCTCCAAACTTAGTGCTTTTATAGTTTCATTCATCACTTTACATTTGTGTGCTAAATTATTAGCACTAATCAAAAAGAACAAGTCACATTTCTGGTGGCTTTCTGATTTATGAATTTAAACCTGCACAAATCTCTGTTCAGTCTACTCAACCCAGCTAAATTTGTGATTTTTTGCAATTTTGTAAAATGTAGTAATGTATCTGTTTATGGTGGTGGAAGTAAAAATTGAGACTGCTGTATTAAGAGATATTTGGGATCTGCTGCACCTGAAACCAAGAAAGGCTTATATGTTGTTCAGCTATCAAAAAAACCTGTGTCTTTGCTCTGCAATGTATCTGACATACCATATGAGAACAAGTCTTATGGGGAGCAGCTGAGGCAACTGGGGCTGTTTAGCTTGCCGAAAAGGTGGCTGAGGGGGGGATCTTATCGCTCTCTGCAGCTGCCTGAAAGGAGGTTGTAACGAGGTGGGTGTCAGTCTCTTCTCCCAAGCAATGAGTGATAGGATGAGAGGAAACAGCCTCAAGCTGTGCTGGGTGGAGGATTAGATTGGATATTAGGAAAAATTTCTTCACCCAAAGGGGTTGTCAAGCACTGGAACTGGCTGCCCAGGGAAGTGGTTGAGTCCCCACCCCTGGAGGTATATAAAAAATACAGAGATGTGGCACTTGGGGACATAGTTTAGTAGTGGACTTGGCTGGGTTAACAGTTGGACTTGATGATTTTAAAGGTCTTTTCCAACCTAAATGATTCTACAATTCTATATATTGCAATTTGTAGTTATCACTATGTAACTGGATAAAATCTCCTTTGTCTCAGTTCATTGACAATGCAATTCATCCATTTCCCTCCACTTTTGAAGCTAGTTAGTAGATGAAAATTTGAATTTTCTTGAAAGTAATGTGAATGGTTTAATATTTTGTACCATTGGCAAGAAAGTAAAAATAAATACAATACAATATGTTCTTGAATTGCACATTTCAAAAGTGAAATGCTGTTGCATATCTAAGAAGAAAAAATATACTACTTTTTGTTGGCTTTTATGTATTCTGACAAGAATTAAATAAAGTTAATAACAAGTTAAGGACCTCTGCCGCTCAGTATTATGGAAGTTTCCTGTATGTAACAATTGAAAATGGAGTGTGGTTTAGGTTTCAATATTAGCATTGCAAATTATGCTGCTATCCTCTCTCCACTGAGCATTACCATGATAGTTTCAAATACTTTTAAAATATATTGTTTAGGTGCTTTTCACATTTAATTCTAAAGTCAGTTTGTGAAAGAAATAGAAGCTGACTTCAAATATTTCAATGCTTTGTGATGCAGTATGCAAGGAGAAAAATATCCAAGATTGTAAAAATAAACATAATGTTTAAACATTTAGTACTAAAAATATGAATAATCTAGGAAAGGGAGTATAAAATTCTTTTTTTGGTAAGTTAGGTGTTGTGTGAAATATATTCAGTTACATTTAGAAAGGTCATCTATGCCCATCCTATCGTGATTTCATTGTTCAGTGACTTCTTCAGAGAAATCTCATTCTTAAAACCCATTTATTTACTGTTTCAAAGGGCAATGCATTAGCTGAATTTTATATGTAAGTGAAATGGTAATAGAATCTGTGACATTGCGGTGCCTGGGTATTTTTTGAATGTAACTAAAGAAAGTTTGGCCTTTCACAGGGCCTCTTTATGGAAGCTAACAAAGTGGAGATTATTGCAAAAATGAGGACACAGAAATTACTTAAGTCATCTTACTTAAGGGATCTATTGCCTAATGTTTTCATTTAAAGATAAATGTTAAGCAATATGTTGTATGTTGTTAATGTTTTACTGTCAAAATTCAGAAGCAAGAAAACACCAGTAGAACTAAGATATTCAGGTATAGGAGAGAATAATATAGAAAATTATTTTATTTAGGTCAAGAAGATTCAGTAAAACAGAATATTTTTTAGGCCTATGTAAAATGAAAAGAACAAATAAAAATTGTAATAGTAAGACTTCTGTAACATGGGACTTCAGACAACAGAACTTTTAGCATTTGGAAGTAAACTTTGAGAAAGTGAATATAGTTGCAAAGATGTTTTTTTGTGTCAATAAAAGATGATGCTTGTTAGGTAACAGTTAAATGCATTAAATGTGACTAATGCTGTCTAAGTAAGCCTGCAAGTAGGGCCCAGCTTCTTCTCAATATTCTTGTGTATAACATCAGCTATTTTAGATACTGAGAAATTATAGATCATTGAATTTTAGTGTATTAGAAGGAACGTGGGTCAACAGTGGAAGGCAGTACTTAGGGAAAAATCTCCCAACAAATTCATATGTTGCAAAATCAGACACTGGATATGTACAATAGAGTCCAGTAGGGAAAGAAATGCAATTTTTAAAATGAAGTTCCTAAAATTAAGCTGCCATACCCATGTAAAAATGTGATTTTGGAACAATGTGTTTTTAAACAATCTCAACCTCCTCCCTTTCCAACAAATACCCTCCAAAAATAATATGGCTGGTTCAGAATACTGTTAACACTTATGCTGTAGACGGCTCTATTAAATACAATTGTCTTGTGAATCTGAACAGATATAAATTATCCCAGCTAGAAGCCAAGTTGCTGTAATTCCATTGACAATCAAATTTTTTTCCAGTAAAACCACACAGCAAAAAGCAAATTTCATGTAGTTTGAAATGTATTGTAAGACCTAGAGACAAAATGTCAGAGCACACAAATGGAAGGGAGCACATTTTGCAGTTAACATAAAAACATTTGCAATACAAAGGCAAGGATGCCAGCACAAAGGGTGTGATGCTGTGCTTTCAAGAAAAGCAACCATTTTGCAAAGCTCTGACCTGCTTTCATAGTTTACCAAGAAATTTCATAAACGCTGTGGAAGAGTGCCGATGACAATGACAGCACAGGAACATAGGAGGACTCTCTGTCTCTCTTAAATGTGCTCTCAAAGCGAGGTTCTGCGGGAGACGAGCTTGTGATATGAGGCATGAACAGACAAAAAGTAGAGTTAAAAATAAACACCAAAGTTGAGTGCCCTGTAATCATCACGAGGACAGAAAAATAAGCGAGCACAGAAAAAGACACCGCATTTCAGAATAAGTACTATTATTACTTACGGGAACAGGGAATAATGGGAGCTATTTCTTTCCTGAGTTCACATTACATCTTTTTCCCCTCTGTCCTGAATAGAGCAAAACTTTCTTTTAAAAGTGTTTTTCTTTCAAGTTCTTAATTAAATTTTAGTTTTCTGGTGTCAATTATAAGATAGTGAAAACATTATCGTTAAGATCAGAGAGCAGTAGCATATAAATGCCCATATTTTATCACTTCCTATTAATAATGAGAGAAAGTAAACCCAACATGATCAGAAACTTTAGAACATCGAGACACCAGGTGACAGGACAGACAAAATAATGAAGAAGTTACGAGTGTATAAAGATTTTGAAAGCAAGAGCTATATCATAAGAACAGCTGAAGGGTTTAGTAATGAGGGAACATTATGGTTTTAGATGCCTATTTAGGATTTTATCACCTTTCAATGAAGTACAAAATTACGCATTTTGAGTTCCCCATCGGCTATGGGAATTCCCCATTTTCTTTGGGAAGCTTGCTTTTCTGCTTGTGTAACATGCATATCAGAGGACCCTGCACTTTTATGTTCTGAATGACAATGCAAAATTTGCTAAAAACAAGGTGTAAGGAGTGTAGTGCGATCATCTGTACTGACTGTACCTGTTAGAGTACTGTTGAAATTAAAGATAAACAGTATGCTTGAGAAGAAGGCAACTTTTGGAAACTGGGAAAAGCATTATAGCAGCATCTGAAATACTTGAAATGAGAATCCAAAAAGAAAATGTCATTTTACATGGGATTTGGTCCCTCCTGGAGCTGAATTGCCTAGCGGAAAATGGTTCTAAAATACAAAGTAGTACTGACACATTTAAGGTTTTTAATACTATCAAGACATGTATCTGGAGTGTCAATAGGTTTCTGTGCAGAAGTCAGTGAAGGGCTGGAGGCTGCCTTGAACTGTGGTCTAGTGGGTGTGCTCTAATCCCATCCATGGTGGGTAGTTAATTAGTAGAGTGGATTCAGCAAGAGAAACTGCAAGAAGCCCAGTCCAAAACTCCAAACAACACTATTGTCAGGTGCTCTTGTGTGAGAAGTCAGGAAAAGCGGCCTTTTACATGTCCCAGACCTTACAAAAGAACTGGGAGGTGGGTCGGGAGTGGGTGAGTCACTCAGTGCTTTGAGTGGGTATTTTGCTTCCCAACTTCACAAGAAACCTAGGGGTTGCAGCTTTTGGGGGGGTTTGACAATGTTTTAATCCTATTATAGATGATAAATGTTTTGGTATTTCAAATAAAGTTTAATAGATGAAGCAGAATGTTATTAACAAAAGCAGATCATAACATCCGTGAGCAAAAAATGACTGTTGGAGCACCAGAAATCTTAAAAAACAAACAAAACCAAAACACACCAAAAAAAGTCTGATTTATTCTGGACCAGCCTGTATAGTATTTTTAGTACTGGAATATCCAAAAGCAAAAACTGCAGGAGAGAAATGCAAAGAATAAAGGGCAAGTAAAACAAAAAGGACCTGGAGCTACCAGTTGTTAACATGAATTTGATGCTATGCTATCTGAGCAGAATGTACCTCTAAATACTGGCTTTCATTTGACTCGCTGAGCAACAAATTTTGTGACAGACTGGTAATTGACTGAATAGTGGAGTTTATTCCCCATAAGAATGTGAGTTGATATGAGACTAACCCACCATTAAGCATTTGCTTGTCAGCTCAAGCAGGCTTGTATTTAGTACCTTTACTCAAAAGAGGGAGTAAATAAATAATGACAGGCAAAAAAGCCCTCCTGTGGTAAAAACTAAACATTAAAACTCCAGTGGATGCTAAGGCATTCATTTTTCATGGTGTTAAAATACAATGTGCATATTCACCATTGTTCTTCTAGCATTGTAAATTCATCTATGTCTTAATACAAAGGTAAAAACCTTAACACCCATATCTAATGAGTTTTCCCCCTTCTTTATTTCTAAAGATATCTGTCCTGGCAGCCTGTGGCGGTGGGGAAGGAGATGCTAAAACCATTCTGTTTGTGAACAGAAAATATTCTTAATTAAAACATAAAGTGTTGTAATTGTTCTAAAGCAAGAGCTGAATTCAGCCTGTCATGAGTTAATGCCAAAGCCATTTTTGTAGACAGCATTCGAGGGAGAAGACATCTTAATTAAACTCCCTTTGTAGAGGGCATCAGAAAAGCTACTGACAGAGTGTGCATGCTAACTGCAATCATGCATCCAGCTGTCACCACTGACAATGAAAAAAAGCAATAAATGCAGGCTGCAAGTGGCTGCTGTCATGCAGGCTGCTGTGGAAAAGTTTGAGAAGCTCTTGCTTTGTCCATTCAGCACAGCATCTTTCAATTTTTAGCAACCACCTCTAATAACTAGAAGTCAGGACAATTCTTTCCAGGGTGGAGCATTACAGGCTTGTCACACTGAAGTGTTCAAAATCAGAAGTTCAGGTGCAAAATAAGATCAGTAAAAATCAGTAGGAGATGTTGAACTGTCCTTTGATTTTGATCCATGATGAAGTTTGCTGGTTTGGGTTCTCTCCCCCCCCCCCCCCCCCCCCGAAGTCAAGGTGTTTAAAATTAAAGAGAAATTGTATTTTTCACATAATCACCTCAGTGTGGTGGCTAGGACTGTAAAAGAACTAGTAGCAAAATATCTGTAATAAAATCATGAGAGCTGGGAACTCTTTGGTTGTCTACTCACACCCTGTTCATTTGTGTTCTTTTGCCATTCCCTTTTTCTTTCATGTGAGAAGAAAAAGGCATGCGGTGTAAAGTAAGGGGTAAGAGTAATTGCTGGTCTGTCTACCACTGCAGTGGGAGTTAAAAAGTATAATGTATCCAGCGTCCATGTGGACAGATAGCATCTGTCTTCTGCTGGTGTTTCTGGGCCATGCTGGTCACTCAAAATGTGGTCAAGAAGAATTCGAGAAACTGATCTGTAAAGCACCTGAAGCTGAGACAGTAATATTGTTAAGTGACAATGGGTAGATAAAATGCTATAGAAATACAGGGAATAGTGAATTTCTCTTCTCTGCTTGCTGACCAGGTGCCTCAAAAAGGACCTGTCATTTATTTTTCTGCAAGGAGAAGAGATAAATTCCTTGCCTGACAGGATTGTCTGCTTCATCTTGGAGATAGTTGCCTTGAGGCTGTATAGAGTAGTCTTTTGACTACAGCTTATTATGGCTAGCATTTAAATTAATGAGTTATTTCATACACCTCCATCACTAAACCTGGGTTGCTTTTTGGCTAAGATCAAAGAAATACCATGTTCATTTCCTAGCTCCCCCCAGGTTTTGAGCACTGTACTGTTGAATTTAGTTATTACTTAGTTTAATTTGTGGATGCAAAGTGTTGGTATATATATTAATATGGTGATAAAGAACTAGTAAAAAATGCATGATCAAATTACTTTTCCGGAATAAAAGTTTTAATCTTGCTAATGACAAGGTAGGAACTTAAGGTACAAAAGATGTTCTTAGGAGGGTGGGTAAAAAGGGGTTTAACAATCCACAGGAAAGAACGTAAAGAGAAAGTTTCAGTTGCTACATTTCATGGGAAGAAAAAGACTTTTCTTTATTAGTTCCCCTTTACTAGTCTACAGAGATCTCCTTTGCACAATGAAAATATTAATTAGTATCACATTATTAATAGTAAATTACAGTTTTCAATGAAACATTCAATTGAAAGAGCCATGTTTTGGGACAGTTTTGTTCACTTCTCTGACAAATGAAACCATTAAAACTATATCAAGTGAGATATGACACATGACAAGGATCCTCTGGTCTCATGCTATAATAGTTATTATTTTGCTGTGTTTGGACTTGAGAGAGCAAATAAATGGGGGATTCATACCCTGCCTCATCTCACATAGCCTGAAATGCTAGCTGAAGTGCATAGCTATCCACCAAATTATTTTTGTTCAGTTATAATTTTGGGTAGCTGGTAAAGCAGGGTTAACTTTAAATAATGCTTTTTGAAAAACATAGACAAATGATTGTGCAATTTATTGTTAGAAAGTAGATTTTATTTTTGAATTTAGAAAAAATAATAGAATCAGTATAAAGAACAACTCTGAAAGTCACTTCTAAGTTTCACGTTTCCCATGAAGCCATAGATGTAAACAGCTGGTGATAGTGAGTTGACTGTACTTTGCCTTCCTATGATACTTCTTTAAGCTAGATATTTATTCATCATTCTTTAGGTACCGAAACTGTTTTTCAAGATACTGATATTTTCCTGTAAATACTTTTAAAAGCTCTAGTTTTAATAGTATTTTTCTAGTATTTTTCTTTTGTCTTTTAAGACACCATTTTAATATGTGTAAAGTATGTTTAAAATCAATTTGGAAGTGAATATTGAAAGCATATGTTGATAGAAACAGTGCCTGTGTAAAAGGAACTCATATTTCATTTTTTAAATTATGAAAGTAAGACAGTACATTTAAAGAAAATACAGTTTTTTCTATTGATAATTTTTAAAAATATTTGTTTCTGAGTATACTTATATAAAGACAGAGAAACTTTTGCCAATGTAAAAAATTACAGGAAGAAAAATTTGCAGTTAAAAGAAAAAAAAGATTGTAATGTGCTTACGTGTTGATCATCAAATGTTTCTATTATTTCCATATCTCCAAAGTATTACAGTGTTAATATTTATAGTAACAGGTTTTATTATATTTACAGTTTAATCTTATATTCTTAATTTATATGGGTTTATTGTTTAATATGACTTTGTAATTTGGATATTCAATAAAAACTTGACATTTCCATAATTGTTTCATGAAACTGAGCCTCTATAGAAAACTTCAGAGCATTTCACTCAGAGGCAGTTTTGTTTATCCGTGTTTATTTTCACCTCCCCTTAGGATACTGTAAGTAACCCAGTGTAATTGATTGTGAGAGCAATTATACATAATCCAAGGAGGATTTTACATTCTGGCCACAGGGTTGCATGGAAATAATTCCTGTCTTCTTTAGATTCACCTGTTCATTTTATTACATATCTGTCTCAAAGTCTTTCTGATTTTAGTTCATTATTGCAGGAGTAAGCATGATAAAACGTAAATGCTTTTAATGCCAATGTCCTCACAATTTTATGTACTGGCTGCCTGGAGTTGAGCCTAATAGTTTATGTTTAACAATATTAATTCCAGTGACACATGGAGGTGGTGCTGTTGATTTTTTTTTTAAAATGCGATGTCCTCTTCCTCACCACTGAACCAGTTCTGCAGCAGCTTAATTTGTGATTTGGGAAAGCACCATCACTGAGATGAATCATAAAGTTGTGGCTTAGCAGCCCCTGCCCAATTCTTGGCAATTTTCTTAAATGCAGAGTATTGAACAGGATAGCTTAACTGTTCAGCTACCTGAATTTCCCATACACTTTTAGCTTACTAAGAGTTTTTTTCCTCATTTGAAGGAGAGTTGTGGCTTGCCCCGACTGTTGGTGTTATTCCCTGGGGATTGGGAGAGGGAAGGTGAATGGTATCGACCTTTAGATTGGTAAAATATTTTCGTAACTCTTCAGATGGGACTGTTACAAATTATTCTACTGGATAAGTCCAGCACTTTGGTAGAGAGTGAAAGGAAACAGAACTTTTCCTCCAAGTATCCTTAAAACTTACATGAAGTATAGTAAGTTACTAACATGTATGAAACAAGTAGGGTTTTTTAAATGTTTTGTTAGTGACTGTAAGGCTCTTTAGTTGTTGCTGAAATCTAAAATTTTTTTGCAGGGCTTAGCTTAATCTTGTTTAAGTCTTTTGACTACAGGTGTTTGGGGTATTCTTTTGTTCTGTGTTTTACCTGTGTTAATTATAATGAAGGATGTTGGAGGCAGAGAACAGGACATGCAACTGGCCTAATAATACTCTGTGGCAAGATTTTTCTCCATCAGGACCCATCCTGTTTTAGTACTTACTTTTAAGACAGCAATGCTGCTTCACCAAACTTCCTCCTACAGTGAGAGAAGTAGGGATAACTCTTGGAAAAAGTTTTGAGGCTAGTGACAAAATATGTTTGTCTTTCAGATCCCCAGCTCAAGGGTATAGTGACCAGGTTATATTGCAGGCAAGGCTACTACTTGCAAATGCACCCCGATGGAAGTCTCGATGGAACCAAGGATGACAGCAGTAATTCTAGTAAGTGACTGCCCCAGGGGAATGTCTTAATCGCACACGCAGACTGCATCACTCAAGTGTGTACGTGCAGACACAGTGTTAATGCCTTTGGAGGGTTTCTGAATGTGTTTTGTCAAAAGGAGGAGGGTTCTGTCCATTTGAAGCCTCATGACCGCCAGTATGGCTCATGCGGGACGTTGGCCTAAATGTATTCCCTCTGAAGGGGAAGGCGTAAATGCTGATGGACCTCAAGGGTGAGATATTTAGGCCAATGGTTGTCTTCTGGTAATTTTATTAAAATGTTAAAATTACATTTAAAATATTTTATAAGTAATATAATATATATATGACATAAATGTCTTATCTTGAAATAAATAACAACAACAACAAAAAGATGGAAACAAAAATTCCTTGAAAATTCTGATCATATGGGCCCTGATTCAACAAAGCGAACAAGTGTATGTCTAACTGTCAAAGTCCTGCTTAAAACACATGCTGAAGTACCTTGCTGAATGGGAGCTAAAGATCCCACAGTCCCAATACCAGCAAGAGTTCCAATGACTTTAAGAGAACTTCTGCCAATGTAGGGACTGTGAAAGTGGCAGTTTTCAAAAATATTGCAAACAAAAGTGGTCTTGAAAATCCATGGGTTGCTGGTTTGATACTGTTTTCCTATGATACTGCCACATATTTTTATTCAGTGAGCATATGTATGTTTGATAACTTCAGCTGCAAATGATAATTAAGGAAACCTATTCTTACTCTAGAAACGGTTGGTTTTTAATTTTCTGTTTAGCAGAGAACATTTGTATTTTGTTTATTTTAATGATAATGGCATATTTAAGTAACATTTCTGTGTGATCTTGAGGTCCATTTTAAGCAATTTTAATATAAAAGTTGTATCTTTCTATTATGCATATGTAAATAAGCCTTTAGTTTCCTCAAAAATTTTGGAATTAGGCTATAGAAATTAAGGGATTTGAGATTTCTGCTTTGCTTTCATTAGGTCCTTTTTTTATCTGTTAATGCACGGCTGTCATTTTTAACACATTTCATCAACAGATAGCATGATCATCTGTTATTGTTTGGGGTTTTTTTAGAATTGATAAAAATAATTTATTAACATATTTTGATGTGTATTTCTCTGCTTGTTTTCCAAGTGTTGTTTTATATCACACATACCCCCTCTTGTTTCTTTTCTTCCCTTCTTCCCTCAGTGTGTCCATCTCTCATGACTGCTTCTGTACTGGGCTAGATAGTAAGACCTTGTACAGACAAGATAATTATTGCTTTTTATAGAAGCTTTGTCTATATGAGGTCCAAGAAATCTGGCTTGGAGTGTGAGTGTTTCTCTCTCTCTCCTTCTCCTTCTCTCTCTGCCCATCTCTCTTATTTTCAGCTTCAGTGAAGAGGTGTGTATGACTGCAACAATTTTGGAATATTTCAATGTTATTTCTGGGGTTTTAAAATCTTAGAACTCTTTGGGCTTAGAATCTTTGCAAAACTACACCAGAGTGCCTTACTTTCCTCTTTTTGCTGTTGTCAGCTTTAAAAATCTTCCTTTATATTGCTTACTATGTCATTTTCCCTTTCTCTCCCCTCTTCCCTGCCTTTCTGGATTTCCATCTGTATGCCATATCTCTTATTCTTGTTATTCCAGAATATAGAATGAATACTCCATATTATAAATATTCTGAAATATAGAAATTGTCTGAACCTAACCAAATACCATATAGCAGTATTGTGTATTTTGGATAAATGCTGTTAGATAACACTGTGCTTTATTTCAACATGATTTTTAGGCTAATACAAGTTTTTTTTCCATAATGGGATGTTTTTCTCTCTTTAGCTGGTGCGATTCACTATTTTTTTTCTTCATTAGTCCAATTTTACAATATTGTTTAGTAAAGACAGTTTAGACCATAAGAACGTAAAATTAATGTTTGCCAGGAAAGCATACAATTTCCACCTTGAATTTTGCAGGTATATATGTATCAACACTATATTAAGAGCTGAAAAGACTGATCCATCGGGTATACTCATGAATATATGAATATGTGCCTGTTTCTTTCATGTCGGTCTTCCTCCTTAGTTCTTATCCCTTCCCACTCTGTTTCCTTCCATTTCCTGTTGAACTTTTTGTTTCCTATTGCTTTTCTTTATTGCAGCATATTTTGTTTTTCCTTTTCTCTTTTATTTTAAAACAGTATTTTTTTTTCCTTGATAGAATTCCTAGTATTTTGATATTTTGTTTTGTGAGCTCCTTATCATTATAATCTCCACCTGAAGCATTCCAGTAAATACATTTTGGCAGTTGCCAGAGGGGGAAAATCCCGATTCTGACCATGGAGCTTTCAGGCTGCCTGTTTAATGTGCCCAGTGGGCGAAAGGATGGACATATATTAGCTGTCAATAGGATAGGTAGAACGCTTACCTTGATAGTGAGGATGACTTCCATTCGAAGTGTGTTTCATGAAAATGGAGGAAATACAGACTGCCAAAGGGTGTGCATCTCTGCCAGCCTTCCACCATCTTCTGCACTATTCACTGTCCCTGAAGCCTGTGAAAGGGTCCTCTTCATGCACTGACCATCTGAGTAGCTGAGTGTTGGAGAAACCTGAGTGAGTGAGTAGCGAATGACAGAGAAGTGATTTCTCTCTTGTCTTCAGCATAAAACTGTTTGAAGCTTAGTCATGCCACTACTTCATGTGCCATAGACAATTTGTTGTGTCAAGCAGTTAGAGTGCTTTAAGTTTAAATTCCCTTAAGTGCATATATCATTTTGTACTCATTTTACATGTATGTCAGTAAAGTTACACGCTACTGGAGTCATAGTGTTATAGAGAGGTAGCACAAAGTCAGATTAAGATGTAGTCTGTTCAAATTGAGTGATTCTGTTCACACCCATTTTATTGTTTGTCTTTAAAGCTTCTTGGTAGTCTCTTTACTGTGACTTTTTGCTTCTATCTGAAGTCAAAATTAGTTTTACCAGTGGTTTCAGTCAGCTGATACAGTGCAAGCCGTTGCTCTGTCTTGCCTTAATTCTGAGTAAAGGGTAGAGTCTGCAGGGATAGATGGCAATATTTGTAATGTATTGCTGTGCACAAACCCTTGATTGAAAAAAGAAAAAAGAAGTGACTGCTTGTAATTGCATCCCTGAACGTACTTTCGTCTGCTCATGTTGGTGGCCAAACTATTAGAACCCAATCTAAATAGACTGATGGGTTTCATGTCATTGTTTTAAAGTTGGGGTTTTTTTGGTATCTTTTCCAAGTTAGTGATGTTTTGTGACAGAGTATGAATTAATACACCTATTGGTTAATGGTGCTGAGGTTCCTTAAATCATATCACCAGACCAAAGCTGTTAGCTTAAATCATCTTGTGTGCAGTATCTACTTTTTTGCCAAACTCAGTGATCTGTGGAAAGAGGCTTTATTACATTGCTTTTCTTGGCTTAGCTGGTTTTCTTTTTCCTTTCTCTAATGCCTTACAGTTTCTGCTTTGGTTTTGTGGCTTGTTGCTAGTGATAGCAGAAGTGACTGTGGTTAAAGCTGTAGGATTAGTTACTGAGGTCCTACTCAGTGTAGTTGTCCCTCTCTAGCTCTAATTTTCCTGTATTTTACAGCAGTTCTTAGCGTTTCTTGGTGTGAACGGAACTTGCTTCAGTGTTGTCCATTGGCCTTATCATTATTAATTTGGAAAAACAAGCTCCTTCACAGAAACTGTAAAGAAATAGAAGAGACTTCCATGTTGTACTTGTGGTAACAAGTGTTACATTCCCCTCTGGTCTTCCTCGCCACCCAAAATGGTTCATTTTCAGGCTTTGGTCTATCTTCAAAGCTTTGTCTCATGAATGAAGGCTGGGTTTAGTAGGAAGACTAATTAATTGGAGAAACAGGCAATTCTGATTCTTTAATTTCGGAGATTGAAACCCTGAATCTCTCAGTGCTATGGCTTATTTTGATTCACCTGAAGAGTGTATCTTGGCCAGCAACCACTGCAAAAATTCAACATAAATTATGATACTTTCCGTAATGGGTGCTAAAACTGATTTTAACACTCAAATGTTGCTATTTGTGCCCCTTAGGAAATTACAGTCATGTTTAAAACAGATTAAAAGAGCATTACTCATTTGTAGCCTTATTTCATAAACAGATGAATGCTAAAGATAACATTACGCAAGCAGCTTTGATTTGGCTGTGCTGTACACATCTTTTGCTTATTTATGCAGCAACATGCTGTACTTCCTTTGTGGCGCTTGGTACCTGGTAGAGTTGCTGTTCAGGAAATCATGCATTCATTTAATATTTCTTTATTTTCATCTTTAAATGCATGATCCTAATGCTGTATTCATGTCTTCCAAACTGAATGTGGAAGTATTAACTTTTTAATGTCTTTCCAAAGTACCTACCACTATCATATTTTGGTTTGAAGATATTAATAAAATAATCTTCACAGCACCCTTGTAAGGTAAAGGAGATAATTAGACAGAAATAATGCACATGAAGATTAAAAAACAACACCTGCAATGATGTTGAATTTGGATTACTGAATGTTAAATTTGGATTACTGAACTGAAATATTTGCAGTCTGATTTTCATACTGTTTTTTACTGCGGTTTGTCTTCAAAGAATTACACAGGCATTTAGTCATCTATTTACATCACCTTTGGGAGTTAGGTAAGCCTGTTTCTCCCATCAGTATCATCTTAGTCAGTATGACAGGATCAATGCAGGCCATGTTCAGCCATACTAAAAAGTACGTTTAAATTAAGTCTTGTGTAACGTCAGGCAGGTAGAATGGGTTTTCTCTGTAAGAAATGGATGAATATAGTATCAACTTCCCTGCACTCATTGCCAATCTAAAAGATGTTCTGATGGAGTTGTCATTTTTGCCTGTAGGCCTGCAGATGGAAATCAAAGAAATAGTTGCCTTGATCTGATTGCAGATTTGGTGCTGTGGGAAGCTTTGTTAACTGACACAAGGGCCGTGCACATGTAGAACAGGTAGCAAATTTATAAGCCTCAACCAACTGGTCTATACCAAGCTTCTTGAGGAAAAAAGGTGATCTGTAATGGCAATTTTCTTGTAGCTACAAGCCAGTTGTATCTAAATAGACTTTCACAAGGATACGGAAATAAGACATTCAGATTTTAAGTTAATAGACATTAAAAAAAGGAAAAAGATATGTGGTGGTATTGTGTTTTGCTTAAGGAAGGAGTTATCAAAATGTGGACTTTAACTTTGGCTAAAACTTTCAGAGGATTAGAATCTAGCTCCAATTTATTCCCGCAAATCCCCTCCACCTAAAAAAATTACCTTTTTCATGCCAGTTGTTCCTGTTAACTGCCCCCCTACCCCTCGCCCCGCCACTGTCTGACCTTGTGTGTGGTGAAGTAGGCTTGCAGGCTTAGGAAAAGGGAGAGAAACCATTTGCGTTACAGTTGTGGGTTAGATGGAATATAAAGCAGAGCTAAGAATGTGGGCACAGTCTCGGCACTGACAAGGTGAAAGGGTTTTACTCATACCATTTTTGACAATTGCCTCACTTGTTTTCCTTGATGTTCCCATGTGTTACAGTTGGATTTGCCAGGCTTTATACTTAAGCATGCAGCGTGGGAGCACAGAGCACCGGGCAGAATTATATTTCCTGGGCTATTCCCGGGTACTCCCCCTCTCAACTCATCTGTGGACTCACTGGGCTGGTTTTAGGTACATGAAAATATTCAGGGACATCACTCCCCACTTAGTTTTGGGTTTGGATCATTGTCTTAAAGATAGAGGGAAGCTGGGGACACAGTTCTGTTTCAGACACATTATCTTTGGCTATGCAGACCTGAAATGCCAGCAAACTCTGGAAGGCTTTCTGGTTTTCTTAAGGCAGGTTCTTATTGGAATGTGGTAACACAGGTGACTCTTAGGAAGGTTTGAAATGTATAATTGGGCGTAAAAGTCCTGCTCAGTAAAGAGTACTGCACAGCCATGTTCTGGAGGAAATTTAATTTCCTTTGGCCAGCTTCAGAGCATGTAAAAACCACATGCTGTGCCTTACTGGTGCATGTTTTGCTCACCTCAATATGAAGCACATTGCTGAGCGTTTATCAATCAATAACTGAACGTAGACTGGCCTCCCTAGTTTCACCCAATATTGAAAGCTGAAATATTGAAATATTTTAAATATTCAATATATATTGAAACTGAAATATTTTGTGGAAGTTACTAAATATTCTGTATGTACAGAATTACAGCATTTCAGATCATGCTCTAAAATTCTATGGTCTTAAAATAATTATAGGATCTCTGACAATCTCTGATTAAAACTTTGCAGTAAAAGATACATTATATGCCCTCCTTCGTGCTTTCTAAATTCACCAACAACTATATGCCGCTCTAGGAGTTTTATAGGTTACATAAAACACTGCCATGTTACAGGGCTCTAATTCTCCTTCAGAGATGGTTTGGTTTTTTCTAGCTTTGCTAGAAAAAAAATTCTTGATAATACAGCAAATTATATCTACGTTCCAGAAGTTTTGACTGAACCACTATGATTTAGAGTTATTTTTCATTAGCAGTTTTCTATGGATGACTTGTCTTTTGTGTTCGCCTCTTCTCTTTATACAAATATTGTCTGTTTTTCCTTCCTGGTGCCCCCTCAATTGTTGCTGCCCTGCCTCTAGCATGGTGTTCAAATCCAGGTTTCCTTCTGGAATTTCTTTCCTTCTAGAAAAAAACCAACTCAACTGCCATCTGAAACCTTAGTTTTGTTGTGACAGACTCCCCCTCCACCACCCACAATAGCAGTTTCTCTGGTTTTGACAGTTTCATTTGAGGGTAATGGCTGATGTTAGTTTGTGGGTTTTTTTTTCTTAATTCCAAATGATATTGAACATTTGAAAGCCCTCAAGTCATGCAGTGTTTAGCCTATTTACTCTTAGGATATCTTGTCCATGGGTGCCATATTTCATTGGTTTACATTTTTTTGTGTGTAGATTAGAGAGGGAACCTTGTCTGTACTTAGTATGTTGCTAGTGAGCAGCTCAGCAAGATCCTAGTATGGTAGAGACTTTTGGAAACCACAGAAATGAAAATGCTATATATTTGTACTCATTCTTGTCTGATGTTATCTCTTTTGGTCTTCTTTGTAAACCCATAAATTTGTTTTCTGTTCTACCAGAGCTGTTTTGAATATATTTTTCTTTCTACAGCTGTAGGAAGTGCTCTGCTTTATACTGGCTTTGTACATTCCTAAAAGGATCTTACGTTATGTATTCTTTTTCTGCATGGCAATGTTGAAGGAAAAGCTTTTTTTCCCCCATCCAGTTCTATCTCTAAATTCTAATAGTCAACCTATGGTTTTTTGTCAGTTGTAAAGATTTTATCATCTTCATCATAAACTTTCTGTGGCTTTTGTGTCCTTTCACAAACCAGGAATTTTCACAACCTGAGAAAATGTACTTATCCACTGCAATTACATGACCCCTTTTCTTTTGATTTGGGCTTTACCTCTGGCGTTCTGGTTACAGATAGCCTCACAGGTGACACTTGCAGGTCACACCGATGGATGTCCTTCCTAAATTTTGAGGAACTCACTATAGGTGTTACTGTGTTCCTGAGACCTGGGTTGGTGGAACCATGGTCCTCACAATCTGTGTTGAACACACAGGTTGTGCTTTTGGTTTTCATCTAAGGACTTGTGAATCCTTGACTCATCCACAGTGGAAAAACACTTAGCATGAACTCTGGCTCATCCAGATCTTTTCTTCCAAGACTGTTTGATGTGTGCTTTGTGTTTGATTTCCTAGTATGAGTCAGTAAACTTTAGTAAAGGTGTGTGCTGTCATATTTTTAGAAGAATTGGTCAGTGTCTGCTACTTAAATAATTTTTTTGCTGTTGTTCTGTGGTGAGACTGGTAAACTCCGGCTCTTCGCACTGGTCTTTTTCAGACACTAATCAAAGCTGTGGTTGGTTTTGTTATTACAGAGGTGTATACCATTGCTAGAGTATCTGCTATTAGCTGTTTTAAAAATTATTTTTCTTCCCCAGAATTTCAGTATTTGAACATGTTCTATATTCACTCAATAGCATTTATACACATTTAGAGTCAAGCACATATTTTGGTGCTTTTCTGAACAATGATAAGCCTCTGCCATTCCCTGAGGTCTGTGCACTACTGCTTGTATCAAATATAGAAGAAGAATCATAGAATCATAGAAGATCTCAAGTTGGAAGGGACCCATAAGGATTCATCAATTCCAACTCCCTGCTTCTTGCAGGACTCATCATTCCAAAGCCAAAAAAAAATAATAAAAAATCACTGATCCCTTGACAGCAATCTTTAATGAAAGCACATCTTAATTCAAAATCATAAAAAAGTCTAAGAAAAGAAAAAGCTACTTGCTAGAACTTCTGTAGGATAGCTCATCTGTATTACCCTTACGATCATTTTACATTGATGAAGGAACTGTTGGGCTCTTTGACTCTTTTCAGATTCCCTGAGATACTTATGTCTGCAGCGCTGCATAAATGATTACACTCCAGTCTGCTGTGCATTATGTTTGCTAGGTAGCACTTGTGCCAAATACCAATCTATTGTGATATTTATTGCTAGATAGATACTTAGGCTTTAATTTTAAGGATTAACTTTACTAGAAGCAAGATTTTCTGTATTAGTTTAATTTTAAAATTAAAAAAAAATTATATGGGGAGTAGTTTTCTGTCTTTTTACTAATGATGTATATTAGAATATTGTAATAACCATAGTATATCCACATCTGGTCATGTTTTTTCTTCACAGCTTTATTCAACCTTATACCAGTGGGACTTCGAGTTGTTGCTATCCAGGGTGTAAAGACTGGGTTGTATATAGCTCTAAATGGAGAAGGTTTCCTCTACACATCAGTAAGTACTTTCTGAACTCTGTTTAAGAGGCAAAGCTCAAGTTGAAATCTACAGAGAAATGAGATGCATATTCACTTTTAAGAAGTTCTGTGGTGTGTATATATGTATATACGTATAGTACAGACACCTGTGTACCCATGTACGTATGCAGCATATCTATAAATGGATTACAGTCAAAATTACTGTGTAGTGTGTATGAAAGTCTGCGAGTTAGCAGTCCTAACAAAACATTCTGTAGAGCTCTTTTTCTGGTAGGCTATACTGGTAGTGTGCAATACACCACAAAGACTATTATTTTCAGTTAAATTCTCCAGAATTTTTAAATGAAGACCCACAATTACTTTCTTAGTGACTTGTTGGACAGAATCAAAAAGCTGCTCTAACAGTTACTTTACTTTTATTGATAAGACTTACAAGTGTAACGTCTGTCTAAAAAGTCTAACAGCCTCACAGTTTATCACCATAATCTTGTAATTGTATACTTAGCATTATTGATTTTCTTTGTTTTGCTGATATCTGAAATAAAAGTTCTGTGAGGGACTGTATCTTTGTAGAATGATCAAAGTTTAAAGAAAAATCTTTTGAGTCACAAAGAAGACTGCCGGATAAAGTGATTGGAAAGTCCTCAAACTGTTTAAGGTATTCCGAACAATTTAATGCTAATCGCTCAGTGTGTTGTAGTGAATACAAAAATCCTCAGTTTTTTCTAAATTTAGTGTCTTCACCTCATTTGAAAGGCAAATGGGCTTTAATATGAACAGGCAGTTCTGTCAGGTATTAACAAGGTGGCTTAAAGGATTTTTTCATTACTATTTTTTTATTGCCATCTATGTTGAATTTATTTACATAGTGCTTTTTCCATTTTTTACGTCATATAGTTCTTAATTCCCCACTGAGTTACAACACAGTGCTTTGTTTTCAAAGTCCATTGAAAGGAAATTGGACAGATTAAGTTTCTGATGCCCTAAGGGGAAGTATTCTGTTTGTTTCAAATATACAATTGTCTGGGAAAAGCTAATTAGGAAGAAAAAATTGAACTAATCTTGAATGTCAATGTCAAGACAAAGAGAAAAATCGTCCTCATAAAATGTCTGCTGGAAACTCCAGCAGTATGATCTAAAACCTTTAATTTCTTCTGTTCAAAAAAAAAATATATCACAGGAAAACATGCAATATTTGGTGTCCAAAGGAAGAAAACTAGAAGAAAAACCCTAGAGCTATTAGAGAAAATGCATTGCTGATTTCTCAGTTCCTTCAATTCATGTGGGGAGTTCATTTCAGTATAATGGCATGAACAGTATTTTTTTAATCTGTTGGTGCAGTTAAGAGTACATTCTTGACAAGCACTGTTTCTGAAATGAGTTCTCAGTCCTTCAGAAAGAAACATAATTTTCAGAAAATGAACAGTTTCCTGACGGGTAATTCTGTGCAGGGAGGGACCCTACATGAACAAGTTCTGGCAGCTACTGTGTTTATGTATTGTTCTGGAGATGGTCCAAGTTAAATGAATGGTGTCATCTGAGGAAGGGAAAGGAGTGCAAAGTGCAAGGCAAGATAAGAAGACATGACTGGATCCAAACTTTTAATAGATGTGAACCTGACCCCTAGAACATCCTCAGGTCTAACAAGATTATTTCTGTCATGTCCGTGGGATTCTGAATTGCTTTGTTCCTATGTCTTTATTTTGAGCAACACAGATTACTTAGGTTGTGATCAATCTCATGGATATAAATAAAAGATTATGTATAAGGCAAATGTAAACCACATGTTTAATGTTTTGCAGGATTGCATATTCTTCATTGTCACTAATGGCAAGATTTTTGGACTTGGTGACTTCATATATTGCTGTAGTTATTGGCAACTTGTTGAGTACTTCTGAAATTTGTTCTGTGAATGTTGTTATATTTTGAGTTTATTCCACTTAAAAATTTATTGAGTGGTCTCAATCTGTCACTTTACCTTGTGTGAGGTAAGGAAATGAGTGTTTTCAGAATGTACTGCTTACTCTTTCTCATGCAGAGAATTAAGAGTGGCCCATTAAGTGACAAAGAGATGTGACATTAGAAAACTCAGTGGAAGCCTTTAGTTTTAGTATGTCTACAAAGTTATTTTCAACTTACACTTTTGTCAAGTTGAAAAGTAGTAATATTTGGTAATTATGCAAATTTAAAGGTAGTGATTTCAAAGTATCAGTGCTGTAATAAAGGTTTGATTGTTTCATATTAATCTATTGAAAACGTTGACAATCCATTTTTGTTTTAGCAATTGCCTGCTTTCGGCTTAGAAATTAATGCATTTGAAAATAAGAAGACAAAACATCAGAGAGAAGTCTGTCTTCTCCCTGAGGATCAAGATGAAGAAATACTGTGTGCAGAATATTTTAAATACTGTCATTTGTAGAAAAATCTTTTTAACCAATCACTTTCTATTACTGTCTTGGTGGGCTTTTTTGACTTTTTGTCATGGTTGTGTGTCTGTTGCACCTAAATGCAGAAGTTGTATATTACATGTCATATATGGTTTTCTCTTGCCAATTCAGGGGACGATGGGAGAGAAAAGTTTTCTAAGTTTCATATGCCAGCTATTATCATTGAGAAAAAAAAAAAAAGTGGCACATAATGGGAATGTGAGTTAAAATTTACATATATTTAGATATATTACTAGTTTCTTACATTTTAAAAAAATGGAAGTATGCACTATAGACTAAGTAGCATTTATAGTCTGAGTTGAGACTGAAGTCCTGTATAGTCCTTCTCTGCAGAATACTTCACTGTCCCTTTTTCCATTCACAGTATATGAAACCCATAGCTTGTGAGAATATCCTACATGTTGATGCCTCTTTTCAGAGGTTGAAGGCCCCAACTCAATTATTTGTGTCATAGGGTTCACATTATGTTGACTAATTAAGCAGCAGCGCTGACAGGAAAGGTATTATGTGTGATCCTGCTTTCTCTGATATGAAGTAACAACTAAGAAGAAAATGAAGGTACAGTGACAGACCAGTTTTACATACAGATTATCAAATACAAAAAAATCAGATTTGCATTATTTCCCTGCTTTGTTTGGTTTATTTTAATATTTTTAATGGTTGTTTGTGTCAGTTTGGGAGTTTCTTGGGGGTTTTTTTTTGTATTTTCTTCTGCTACATTTAAGTTTTTTTCAAGTAATTCACAGAATTAGACCTAGAAAAAAAGTGCAGAAGTTTCACAGAGGAGTGTTACAGCATTATTTCTTTCTTAGAACAGAAATAGAAGGACAGCAAATTGTGTAGGAAAGTCAGTCTCGAGAGCTTTTCATATCTGTTTTGCCTGCTGCAGCAGATGAAATTTCTATTCTGTCCTTTGGGGATGGATCGAGTCAGGGTCCCTAACATATGCTATCAAAGCCTTGCAAATAAAAGAGAAGCAAAATCTTTGGAGTTTGATATGGCTTTGCAGAATTCCTGAAAGAAAATACTTTTCCAAAATTTTAACCCTATTTTCCAATGCATTTAAATTAATTATTGTAATGCCATGATTTATTATTTTCTATCATATAAAATATGAGAACAAAAGCCTTTTCATGTTCATTTTTTTCCTTGCTATTTTAAGGGTTAGTCCACTTAAATACTATCCATTAATCTCACCTTTTTTTAAGTTTTGGTTTATTGCATCCAGCTTTATTTCTCTGTGTGTATGTGTGTGTATACTTACACTTATATATGTATATCCATATATATATCCAGTTGTAATCAGGATATATTTATTTAGTGGCAGCCACCCAACTCTAGATGTATACTAGTAAGTAACAAGAATTATAAAAATGAGTTGAAATTAATTTTAGATGGATTAATGAACTGTGAGTAATTCAGTATTTATGACTGACTTCATCACTGTGAAAGCTAGTTGGAGAAGCTGGATTTTTCCACAAAAAAAATCTGACTTACTAGCAAGATTTTTGACATAATAGTTATGGACTTTATATGTCCATATCCCAAAATATGCCATACTTCGATCTCACCTTTGGAAAGGTTGGGCAAGATAAGGTTTTGTTTCCAGGGTTGATCTTATCAAAATCAAAAGGAGTGGAACTGCATCCATGCACTGGAAAAATGAGCACAGCTGCAGGGATTCTCTATGGGGAACAGGTATTGCCTGCAGCAGGAAAATGGCAATGGCAGTACAGTACATGATGGCAGAAGCTTTTGTTGGTTTTGATGCTAATTTTGGTGAACTTACTTTGAAAAAGGTTCACTACTTAACTTTCAGGGGAGCTGCAGCTTCTTGTTCTGTTTCTAGGATTTTTTCTATCATAACAGGATGGACTCAGAGGTAAAACAATATGTTAGCCCATTCTATGATTCCTGTCTTTCTAAGGTGAGGATAGGAAAGTCTTCTTGGACTATATCAATTAATTTCTTTAAAGAATTAACTGATGTATCTGGGAGGGTTTGGAAGGACACCTGGGGTGGTTTTTTTCATCCTAGAAGCAGTTTAGCAGGGTGTTGCCAACATTTGGTGGCTACCAGAGTAAGAGAAAAGGGAAAAACTAAAATGTATAAAGGAAAAATTTCCTAAGTCTAAACCACCTTTATTTGCTTGTGCTCTCTTCTTTGTGTTTCCTTTTTATCCTTTTCTTCTGCCAGTTTTCACTGAGACCTGAGGCACGGACGAAACCAGAAAGGGAAGAGTACACCTGTGATATTGTCAGCAGCAGATTCTAAAGGCATAGCAATCCACTGCCTGGTTTCTTAGTAAGGCTGATGAACTGCAGAGATGCTTTAAAAGATTGATTGAGCCTGCAGGGCCAGGTCTAAACTGCTTGGTAACCTCTTCCAGTGTGATGCCTGGCTGGACTTGTGCACTGTGTCTCCAGAGCTCCTCTTCTGGGTATGGGGCAGTGGGAACCTCACTGAGAGCGTATAGAGAGTAATGGAGAGACATGGCTGCGTTTCTGGGAGGTCTCACCAACTTTTCGTAATGTATTTCAGAATTAGCAATGGCACACTACTTGCTTTACAGAACCATTATCCTGTAAAATGGGGGTGTGTGTGTTTGATCTGCCATGATACATGGTTATGAGGGTGTTGGAAGGGTGTTGGCTGGGTAGTGTTTCTCCAGCAGTAAGATATCGGTCCATGTCACAGCCTTCACAAATGAGAGAAAACATCAATATCTGTTGCTGGGAAGTGTATTTGTTATATCACTCTGGCAACTCTCACCTAGAAAGAAAAGCCTTTGAAGATTTCTCCTGATATTTCAGCAGCTTCCCACTGCTCGTATTTCCACCACTTCTTTAAGCCCACATAACTGACCTGTCTGAGAACAAAATTCAGCCTCAAGGAAAAAGATAGGAGCATAGACAGTACAGCCTGCAAAAGAGTGAGAACTGAAGTAATGCGTACTTCTAGTATCTAAATCAAAGTCAAAGAAAAAAATAAGTTTCTGATAGCTTTGAAATAACAGTGCTTCACGTGTGCAGTACTTTGAAGGTTCAAAGGTGCATAAAATCTTATAATAAACAGAAGAGAAGGAAGCTTAAACTAGGGAAAACCAAAGAGGAAGTGTGATGTTTTAAAATTCATATATTTTTACAAGAATAATCAAAAAGAGGTTAATGTGACACCAAGGCAGCATTTTTCTGCTTTTTTTTGTTGATTTTGTGTTGCCACAGTATAACTGGTTGACTTACGTTTTGGCAGAGATTGTTCCCCATCTTGCAAGATACTGTAGAAACAGTTAGGAACGTACCTCTTTAGAGAGATGTGGACAGATATGAGCTTACATTATGATTTCAAAGAGGTAGGCTTTTGTTCTAGTATTCAGAAGTATACCGAATAATAGAATAGGGTAAATCTTGTTGCTCTTGAGGTATCTGTGCTTTTGTGAATGTAGCACATCAGAGTGGAGTGGCTCCTTTAATAATGTGATCAATAGGAAACATTTCTTATGTAAGTCTTATACTTTAGGGTCTCAGTCTGCTCCCATGCTCTTATCTGCCAGCAGAGACTTCCCTAAGACAGAGACAGGACCTTAGTTCACTTGTTATGACCTGGGTTGTGAACTACTCTGGCATACTTTGGAGTGAGCAAAATAGGTGAATTTAATTATTTGAAAATCACAGCTTATGTTAACAGTGGTATTTAAGAGCGTAAGCACATTGACTTCATGCAAGCTCCATCAGCTAGTTCTAAGGGCTTACTACTAAAGTATTCTTATGTATGAATACCTTCTTTGTGTAGCCTGTTAATTTTTACTCCATTTGGTATGGGTTGGAGGGTGACCTGTATTTGCTTCATATAACCAAGTTTGTTTGAGAGGGGAGTAAATAGCATGTTTGAGGGCTGTGTTCCTCTGTAACTTGGGCTGCATTGCTCAAAAGGTAAACAAGTTCAGCATGTTCCAGAAGTAGTAGAGACACACTGACAGGGAGGAGAAAATCATCTTATGCTTATTTATGTCTGTGTTTGGAGGTAGATAATTTACCTCTTAAGTTGCCTGCCAAAAATAAATACAGAAAATTGCTAATGTTTTGATTTATTCTATGGTGACACTTAAGAAACAACTGATAACATACCCCTGCTGTATTGTACAAAATAGTGACAGATGTCCCTGCTACAGAGTATAGTAGAAAAGGGGTATAGAGTACATACTAAGTCCATGACTTTTTTCAGTGGGTTAGGTTTTCAGTACATTTTTTGATTGAATGTGCTGAAGGCAATGTTTTCACACACAAGATAAGGGAAAAAGGAGGCATGCACAGACACGTGAGAGTTTGATAGGGTAGGAGAGAAGGGAGAAGGAAAGAGGTGAATGGAATGAGGCTGACATGAGGAGACTGTGATAAGCAGGGATTTAAGAAAGTAGAGAAATAGCACAGTTGAGCAGAACAGAATTGTAGAAAGCCCTATGATTGTATCTTCATTGTAGAAATGTTTATGATGATATCACCATTGTTTGAGTCTGCTTGCATTTGTTACTACTCCTCTGAGGGTTGCACATGCTGAAATGGCTACTAGTTGAACTACGGTTCATAAACAGTACTAGTTAAAGAAATATGCTACTTTGAATATAGAAAAAGATAGTACTATAAAGATGTAGTATTTTAGTGTGGCCTCTTCATCTGTGGCAGCTGTTTCACGCTCCTGCCATTTAAATGCTGCACTGGGGGTAATCA
Source organism: Falco biarmicus (assembly GCF_023638135.1). NCBI lineage: Eukaryota > Metazoa > Chordata > Aves > Falconiformes > Falconidae > Falco > Falco biarmicus. Next base: position 59,078,744 of record NC_079289.1, on the reverse strand, counting down.
CAGAATCTTTCTCAAAACTTGCAGTGATGTTTCTTGCCACTTAAACCAAATATATGTGTTTTATTTGCTACATTAATGTTCACAGTATCCTTGACTGGACTTAGTTGGGTTTTTTAATCTATAAGAAACACTTTCATATTTGCTTAAAATATTTATTTTCCTTTCCCACATCTATCTCTCATATGCACATGCAAAAAAATCTCTTGATATATGTGTTTTCTTTCCCTAAGATTACACAAACGTAGATAAATGTATCAAGGTTAAAAAGCTGCTCTTCCAAACTTCTTTTCAAAGCATGGAAGATCACAGTTAGCGGCTGCAGTTGTGTATTTTTCAACTAATGTTGTATGACAAGGAATAGTAACCCTAGGTAGGTATGCTAAAATAAGGTAATCTAATGTTTCAGGAATTAAGATGATTATCACAGCAATCAAGAGGAATGCTTTCCTCAACATATGGCATCGCTTACTACAGATGTGCTGAAGAAAGTTTTCCTCTGAACTATTGCGCAACGGTCACAGCCAAAGGCTGAGCACAGGCTTGATGGACCAGCAGCTTATCTAGTCTGTCGAATTTCTGCTTCTGGCAATTCTGCCTGTTACAGAACCCCCCCTGTATTTTTGGCCAATGTTTGTTTTGTTGCATAGATAGAACTACACTTTTCTGGACGTTTCTTTATCCTCAGTTTTGTTGTTCTTAGACCTTTGGGGTTATCTGTAATCCTAAATGTTGAATGCTGTCTCACTGCGTGTATTGTGTAATCTTCCAATACCTCTCTTGTCTTCTGTTCTTTTACTTCCCTGGTAATTGTCACTGCAGAAGCAAAAGGATCATGTTTACAATTTCTAATTTTCTATTCATTATGATGTAATCTTACTTATTCATTGCATCAAAGTATGAAAAGTAGCTACCAAAGATACAAAATCTCTCACATTTTAGACAATTATCAAAAGCGTGTTTCCAAAACAAAACCCTACTACTTCTTTCTGTTATTGGTTGATGAATATTCAAAATATCTGAAGGCAATTGTAGATGGATTGTACGGTAAGTTTAAATCCTTTTCATAATAAATTTTATTCTTATGATGTAAAGACTTCTCACTGCAGCTCAAGATTTCCAGGTAAAGAACAAAAAATAAGTGTGTGGTGTAGAACAACAATTTGACACATATGGTGCTATTGCTGCTATAGCTGCATGGTTAATGCACCTTCTGTTATTCAGGGCTATTTCCAAAAGATATATGACTAGATACCAAGATAGATGAACAGAAATGAACTGTGAGCTTTTAAATATAAAGTCAATTTAAAAAAAAAAAGAAAGAAGAAAAAATTCTGCTGCGCTGAAGAATGGCTTTAGTCAAGTAAAAAAGTGCTTTCATTATGCAAGAAAAATTCAGTATTATCTTGCAGAAATGAAATAGTCAAATACATTTTTAAAGAATTTTTAATGATTTCTCTAAAACTTTTAATTAACGGGATCAGAATATTTAAGTTTTATCCTGTAACATTAACATGAAAGATGAAAATACTCTATTTACCTATGTAATTAAATAAAATTATGCAAGCATTCTATAACTTCAGGGAACTTGGTAAGGCACCCTATATAGCCTATAATCAGGTGATGTGGGCTCAAGTATGTATTAGTTTGTCGTTGTATCCTTGCAACACAGTTCTGTATAATATGTGGTCCTTAAGACTGAGCTGCAAAAGAAGGATGGTATATCTGATATGTTATTATAGTGTGCAACCCTACACAACAGGGCTTTGTAGAAAATATATGTTTCTATAAATACCAAATGTACAAAAAAGCTGTAACAGTCTTCATCACTGTTGTAAAATGAAAGCATTATTTGCAATGCAATAGCTGTATGCGTAGCAATAGGTCTTCTGTATTAGTGTTACATATGTTAATGACTGACATAAATAGTATCCATTACATTCTTGTAAAAAAACACAGGTTTTGTATTATTGTTGATTTGTTTTGGTCTTGTTTTACCTTGCTGCTATGCACATTTGTTTTCTGGTTGCAGCATATTCATTTTTTCACTTACATAGGCAAGTGTGTAGCTAAGATTAGTGAACGATGGTCAGTGATGAATTTTTATCCTCTGTAATCTTCCCATATGCCAAGTGCCCCTGTGGAAAAACTTGGGATGTTTCAATTTCTTCCTCGTTGGTGAGGCAGCTTTAGGCATGGGCTGGATCCTGCAGGGAAACCTGACCATCTGGGCATAGAAATGCTGATTCTGCATGTCCTGAATAATGACCCCTCACCCTGGCCTCTTCTTTGTTGGCAGAGCCTATTAATCCAGGAGCTGCTCTAGGGTGTTCATGGCCCCTGTCTTATGGGTGCATGCTGGGGGGGACAGGAACTGCTTCCACCAGCTTTCCCTTGTTGAATTTTCTGTGGCCAAGGACTAGATACGGTGTGCATCTTTGAAGAGCTGTGACAGTCTGTGGGTGAATATGTCCACATACATGACTTGGATCATCTCTGAAGCCTTCTTATTCCCGTGGGACTAAACCTCTCAGAAAGGATAACTCGAGACCACTTTTTTTTCCCTTTAGCTAAATTTGTATTTAACTATTTGCTGATCACAGATCACTTACAATGTGAAAGTGTTAAGAGTAAATTTTAGATGTCTGGACAAAACTAGCTAGGAAAGCAAACATCTAGTAACTTCTGGTACACAGTTGTAATATATATCAAGTCTTCATCTCCTTCTGGTTTCTCATATCAAATTCCTCAGTTCTGCACTTTTTCAGCTGGCGACTTTCTCTAATAGTGTTCCTTGGGGTATTACTATGGATAGTCCATGATCATATATCCTCAGTTAGACAAGTATCATGGACCTTACAGCTTACTTTCGAAGTTGTTCTTTGTAGAGTGTGACTCTTTCCTGCCTTCTCATCTTTCTCTCATTGGGACACCATTCAGTCACCAGAGAGGCAGTTTTAGGTGGAGACAGGCAGATCCAGACCTCCAGGAGGAATGTATGAGGTTTATCTGTCCTGTTACTAGACCAAGCGCGAGCTGTGGCGTGGTATCAGAACACTTAACAATAGCAGAGCTTTTTCTGCCCATAGTTTAGTGTAATCGCATGCATCTGCAATCAAATAAAATTTCCAGTTTCAAATTTGTGAAGTACTGTCTGGACATTGGAACCCTCCAAAATTCTCAGAAGTACCAAGTGTTGGCCTAATTCTGATGCTAATTACAGTTGTTGATCGCATAGGTTGGCATACCGATCACTTTCAAAAATCTCTCTTGCAAGGGTTAAACTGGCAAGGTTTATTGTGCGATGTTTATTCAATATATTCTATTCGCTGTCAGATGAGAAGCTCTCTTGACTGATTCCTGTTGACTTGACAAGGATTCTTGTTTTCTAGCACACTACAAATACAGCCTTGGGGACATTCCGTCTCTCCCTGAGGGTGTCTCAAATAGAATCATAAATATGTAGAAAATCAGCAGTCAAACCTGAATCCTGCACTAAAAGTGTTGGAGTATGGGTGAGTAGACGACTCACCCCATTGTGTTTGAATTCAGTTGTGATTGTTCTCTACATTCTGTTCTCCTGATATATTTGTCACTAAACATTTTGTAATAAAAAGTGACATGATGCCACTACCTGGTAAAACATGAACCCCTAGACTTAATGTGCAGGATCTGCAGCAAAACCCTGTACTTTGAGTAAGCAAAACAAAAAGCTGAAGACTTAAATCCTTCTGTGCACTCGTGGATTTCTTTTTCCAATAGCACATCACATTGCAGATAGCTTTGTCTTATTAACAGGATGATACAATTTTTTAGCATTGCCAGATATTTACATTATATTACTTAATCTGTAGTGTGATTGTGGCTGCAAAGCTGAAAACAAAGTGTTTCAACATGAAAATGAAATACCAGTATTTTGTGGCTCCACAGACATACACAGCTAAGAACCTAGCGTTTTCCACAAAAGAGATGTGATTGCCTAATTCACCATGGAACTGTTTACTTATTGCAGAATTGCCTAACGGCTGGTGAATTTTAAAAAGATAGGGAAAGAGTTTTATACCACAGGCACAAAACAAAATATAGCCAACATTTCAAAAGCATAATATGTTCTCTTTTTCATGTCCCTCTTGGCCAGCATCTGAGTTCCATGTTGTGACTGATGTCCCCTAAGCACTTCCACCCTGTCACGTTGCCATTCAGTCTACGGGCCAAAATTGAGCATAGTCCAGATCATCAGGAATGAGAATAATATTATGAAAAGATCTACTCCTGAAAGTAGCTTATAAGATGTTAACAATAGGTAGAAGTATAAGATTTTTTAAATCTATTTGCTAGCTTTTGCTACTATTTCTCCCACCAGTGTTTTACACTATTGGCTGAGTATGGCTTTATTTTAAACACCCAAGGGTTTAATTTTTATAACATTTAAATTATAAAGTAGATGTGCCTGTGGTTACCCACATTCTGCAATCCTTGTTGTTATTTTTTTCTTTATCCTGTAATGTCTTTGGATGTTCCCTGCCAAGGGAAGAGCAAGGGGCGTGTTACTGTGATAATGTGAGAACAGACTGGTCAGACAAAAAGTAAAGTATAATTAATCGAGAATAATCTGGAAGCACTATCTCTATAAATTATTGATGTTCTCAGGGAGATATGAACTGAAAAATATGTTCTCTCAGAACTCACATGCAGTTGTAATTTCATACTTTCACAATAATTACTTTTCCTTTTATAATGGCATAGAATAATTTTTAGGTTTGATAGAATTTTTCCATTCATTCCAGTGGGATCTGGAGCTATTGGGCTATACTTCAGTAAGTACCAGAAGGATTTGGATAATTGTAAGCTTCATCCTCATTCAGCTTCTTGAACAAAGTATAGCAGGGAGAGTCTCTCTGTTTAATTCAACATCTGGATGCTGTTAGTAAAAAATACGTTTAATTTCAACCTGCATACCTTGTGTTCCTCACCCCCGCACCCCCTACCCCAACATTTTCTAGAGAACTCCTTTTAAGGCTTAGGGTAAGATAGCAAGAGACAGCATTTAATAATCTTTTTCAACACTTACGTTGTTTGTGAGGCAGACCAAGTTGACTATTTTCTTCTTGACATTTGAAGATCAGGAGTGTGCCCTTGTCTCTTTATTTTCAAGCATCTATTGGTACAAGCAGCAAAGGAGATGAAGGAATCGGCCTTTCAGGCGTTGGAAGTGCCAACTTCAAAAGCGTCAGCTGGGGCAATTCTATCACCCATTAGCATTCATTTGAGCAGTGAAGGTGGCTGAAGAATAGCCTCTGAAAACAGAATAAGAGATAAAATTGATATTTCCCCTTAATACTTACAGAAGTTTCACTGCATCGTTGACAGCTGATGGCATCCTGCCCTGTGCTATCCTACTTAGAACTGTGAAAGCCACTTTTCTTCAATTGACATGATTAGATTTTTGATTTTCAAAGATTACTGTATGGAGGTGACTGCTCTATAGATGGCATGTGACGAATAGTGAGATAGTGTCTAAATGACTGTGTCTAACTCACAGCTTTGGATGTGTAAATCTGGCATTGAGAAAGAAAGAGGCAGAAGAAAGGATTAGGATTATGTGATTGACAGGTAGATCATAGCAGGTTCACTTCAAACTCTGCCAGCCGTATGAAAACAGTCTCACTAGTAAATTTTGCGTGAAACTACTCAAGTAGTTTCAAAAATAGTCTCACTTGAAACTGTTGGAATTACCCTGAAAGGAAATGTGGGGACACTGGCCGTGTCACCTACAGACCAGATGCCAAGCTCACACAAAGTGTCCTTTTATTCTGGCAGATCACAGATTTTGATCACAGATTTTTAGCTGTGAAGAGGCATGATCAGTTTCATTCATCTATATGTACACACCAAAGTCAGAAATAAAGCATTGGAGTTCTGCACTCCTGGTCTTAAAAATAAATAGACTATAACCTTGTTATCCTCATTACTTTAGTAGACATTTTTGTGTGAGACTACACTAGTAGAAGTGGTAGAAGTTTCTTGGACAGATTCTTGGAATTTGGTCATGGAAATGTGGAGAAAATGTTGTAACTGAAAAGTCACAAAAGAAGTCCAGGAGTGTAACTGTTAACTTGTTATATTACTGAATAAAGGAATGAAGAGTAACAGTTGTGGTACTGTAGCTGTCCACAACACCAGTTCCTGAGTGTTAATGGGAGCAGAGGAAAGTTGATTGTGCTCAGATGTCACTTGAGTCAGGAAAAGAAATGTTTTCTAGAAACATCTCATTGGACTTAAGGCAAAGTGAAAGACATTACTTATACTAATAAATACTGTCTGTTGTCTGCATTAATGGAATTTAACCAGAGTATTGCAAAATTCGTAGTAAATACCAGAAAGTCTTGTTGCTTGGTTAATGGTTTTGCAAGGAAAAAAGTAAAAATGACAGCTTGTGAAGATTAGAATATTTTTGTTTATGATACTAACTAAAAATTAAAAATATTTTGAAGGAGATACTTTGAAATTATCCAGATAAAATGTTTACTTTATTTCCAGAAATAATTGCTCAACAGAATTTTCAAGATCTTGAACTGTGTTCTTATTTAGGCTTGAGGACAATGCTGAAATATTGCTGGAATGGTTAGTCAAAATTCAAGAAAAACACAAGATATCAACATAAATACAAACTTATATAATAATGCTCCTATTACTTATATGTGTAAAGGGGTGTGTTAGTATATATATGTCCACTCACACAAGAATAAAAGTAGTGTAAATTATACATAAAGATGTAATTTAATCACAAGCATTAAAGAAGAAGAAAACAAACAAAATTATTTTGAGAATGAGCCTATTCTCTGTTAACAAGCCTGAATAATCCAAATTATTATCCACTTTTACAAGAACTGAACCTGTGTATTTTGCAGATTCAGAGTATTTCTTTAATACTTTTATCAATAAAAAAGAAGTGTTGGTAATCGAATCAGGAAGCATTACATTCAAATGTACGTAACAATAACTTTATAAAAAAAATCAGAGAAAATTAGATGATCATTTTGCCACCTTAATTATTACCATCTGTTGGTAATTTCTAATCAGTCTGGGTAGTATCTTTGTAAAAGAAAAGGGCTTCAGAAGTTCAGCAAATGTGTTTTTGCATATGTGATTTTTTTTTTCTCCAGAAAGATGAAACAACCGTTTTTCTTCACATTGTCCCATTCAGCAAAGTAACAAATGTTGAAAAATGCCCGCATCTATTTTGTCCCTTTTTTGTCAAGTCCTATTTGTTAAAAAGTAATGCTCTACTCTTTCCCTTTATCTCTGGATGGAAGAAGGAATTTTATTTGGCATTTCAAGGTCTGCTGCTTTTTCTAAAGGTTTCCAACTCAATTCCCCTCACTGGTAGACAGCAGGGGGTTCTCTAGCTCATGTTTAAGATTGTTAGTAGTATCTTTCTGTTAATGTCAAATTGATATCGCTCGGTGACTGGAGTGACCTGAAGGCAAGCTCTGCTGCGTAAGCCTTTATTAATGTGACATATTGTTCCTTTATTCTGAAGTAAATATATACTTCCAACCCCATCAAATACATAAATAAAGACTCATTTGTTTATGTTGTAGTATAAACCGGTAAAAGAAGTAAATATAAAAATAAACAAATACTTTCATTAATGTATTTTTCTTCACCATATGCATTCCAAATATCAGCATTGAAATGTTGACAGGAAGACAGGTTTTTCTAGGACAGGTTGTTAAAACGAGTCTTATATTATGCTAATAAAAGCATAGGCCAACGATTTCTCACACACATCAGCAGTTTCATGCTTTCAGGTAGCCTCACTGAGGGAGGGACTGTGCTGCTGCCATGAAAAAAGCTTTCTGAAACGAGAGCCTAAGCAGTGCCAACAAATACCCGTAATGTGGTAGTTTCTTAAAGAAAAGAAGTTTCTTATTTTGTTAACAGCTTGCACCTGGGGAACCCAAGAAACTTGACATGCAGGATTGAATGTATTTTGTAACTCTCATGTGCGCTGTGCAAGGATGCCAGTTAGCTCTCTTGCCTTGCCTTAGCAAAAAATACAGAAAATTAAAATTTAGGAAGCTGTTTAATTGAGAAGAGTTTAATTGACCATGGTAACGAAAGTATATGTCAAATGCTAAGTATATAGCAAAGATTTGAGATCGGGGAACATGTAACAGTAGAAGCTTGTCTGCACAGAGCCCCTAGTTCTTTCTCTGCACTGTTTTTAAGCCAGGCTCTGACAGTGTTAGAAAACAGGTATCTGAATTTCTTGTTGTGTTCTCGGATTTAAAAGTCATAATAAATTCATCACAGTGCCATAGCATGTGGTTTGGATGTAGTCACAAATCCTTCTGTCACCTGGAAAATCTCTACTAAAATGATTGACATAGATTCAAATGATCTGAGATAACTTTATGGTAGAATGAATTTAACAAAACTTTGACATTCTTTTTGCAACAACCCTGTATATAGACGGCAGTGTGGAATATCCTAATTTCTGCCACTAAATCATGGCAAAATTGCATTGTTCATCCACATGCTGTCTCCAGACATGGCTTTTAAGTAGATTCTATAAGTCCTGTCTTTTTACTGTTTTAACGAAATGGTGAACACAGTGGCAGGACAGTATGAAAACATGTATGGGTATTTTCATACGGTTTGTTTGCCATGGGCTAAAACCTCATGTCCAAAGTAGCTGTCTAAAATGAGCTTTTTTGCTTCTCTGGGTTTTTTTCCCCTGTTTCTGGTGACCATCTCTTACCTGAAGCCTGTTTTGTTAGCTAACTGGATTACCTGGATACTGGTGCTAAGATGTAATTTCTCCCAGGGGAATTTTATGTAAAACTACCTTATCACTACGCAGATAAAATTTTACTTCCGCAACCTGATCTGGCTCAGTTGGTCCTGACTTTGGAAATCTAGCTGTACTATAGAGTAAGACAAAGCAGCAGTACCAGGAACCAAGCTGCAACATTTAGCATGTTTTACTGCTTCTTTATTTTTGCTAAATATGACTCTAATTGTCTCCTTGGTTTAACTTCTGCAACAGAGAATAGTAAAAGGAAAGTATTGAACAGATCAGACAGAAGTAATCATTTCAGATGTCAGATTAAACATACTAATTGAACAATTCATAATTATTTCAAAAAGCCATAGTTTAAATAGATAAAATCCATGTTTTGGGGATAATAATTCAGTGAAATGCAGTGAAATGATAAACACTCCAAGCCACCATCCTATTAATGCTGCTGTTAGGATGGTCCTCTACTTTTTAATAGCATCATAGGTGATTTGAAATATAAATATCACTTAGAAAAATAGCTATAGTTTTATACAGCCTTTTCTACTTAATTAAATGATACCACTTGCAAAGTTTTTATGCTTAAAAGGCGTTATGTCAATAAAATTGGACAAGGTTCTTTCTTTTTGATGAGATGTACTTGGTAGTGTGTCTTTGGTCTTCAAGTACCATAATAATGAAATATCTTAGGCTGAAACTGAAGGTACACCTTTCTTTTCCATTTCTTTATACTACAATGGCTTTATATCTATTTTGTACAATAAAGCTACTATGACGCCAAAACATTACCCTAGCACCAAATTACTATTATTTTTAAGATGCTGATAAATAAAATTAAGTAACATCTGAAGCTAGTTGTTAGCATGACATCTCAAGAGACCTGTCTTCCTGTCAGAACTTCCGGCCCTAGGGAGCTTCTTGATACAGCTTCTTGAATACTTTTGCCAAGTATAGCTCACCATGTATAAGGTGAATTATATGGCTGCATTTGCTTTAGGCTTCAAGAATGCTTCTCAACATTATTTACTTGAATCCCTGTATAATCTGTTTGGGTCCTTTTTCCTGCTTTCTCTATTTTCAAATGCTGCATGTCAGGGAATACAATACATGAAAATGTATTTTGCATCTGATGCCCCTTTCACTTTGAAGACCAGTTTCAGAAGTTTTGAGGATTGTATGTTGAAAATTAATGGTCTAGAAGGCAGGATGAACATTTGTCCTAAAAATGGCCAGCTAATCGTGCTTGTATTAAGAAACTCAAGGATGATTTATGCCTTTTGCCAAAAAAGAGTATAGAGGAGGAAAGGGGAGTACAGGCCCTGGCTTAGATGTCTGTTCTTTTTTTTTGTCCATGCCTTACTTAACAAATTGCTAAAAAGGTAATGAAAACAGAAATATCACCTACATTAGTCAGAAAAAATGTCAACATTGGGGCCTAATTAACAGCCTTTTATTGTAAAGAAAACATGGGGATAAATTCATCCTGCAGTATTACTGCAATTAAAATTACAGGTGCTTAGTGAAATGGAGTATTAGGCTGCAAACAGTATGACTGAGGGGGTCAAGATTGGTGAATATTATGCAAGTAGTTTATGCAAAATCCGGCTACAAATGATTATCCAAGAAAATTGCCTGTGTAACAGATCCCAGCATGCAATTTCTGGTTTTGTTCATTAAGACTACTGCTTCCTTTCCTGAAGGGTGTGGAATGTACGTGAAGGGTGGCTATACTTTTCACTCTGCATAACCCTAAGAATGGCAGAGCCAAAGATAAATGCACCCTTCTGTGGTAGAATTAACTAAATTTATACACATGGAGTAAGCAAACTCTTAAGCAAAGATATCTTGATAAGTTTTTCCACTTTTATAATGATCACTTGCAGTGGTGTTCAAAGGAAGAAATTTGTACCAGTTGTCAGGGAAAAAGACTCTTCAAAAGGAATGCATCAGGCTATACTGTACCTAGTCAGTAGTGCCTAGTATGATGCTGGCTCTCATAATTAAAAACAAACAAACAAACAAACAAACAAACAAACAAAAAAGTACTGTCGTAAAAATTTTCAGTTAACTTTGAAATGTAAGATGGTAATGTGAATGCAATTTTCTAATGCCCATCTTGGAGTGGCTCAATAGGGCAATTACCAGAAGAGATAAGAAGCAGACGTGTGCACCTGAAACCCCTTATATTTGAATAGAAACTGCTGCAGAAACTGTTTTGAAATGAGAAAGACCCATGAGTAAAAAGATACTGAATCAAATCTGTTTCTGGAGGTAAATGATGTGAAAACCCATGAATAAATATATAACTTGCTCTCTACTGTTGAGAGCTGAAAGGTAATTTTTGTCTGAACTACAGAGTAGAGGTTCATTACGTAAACTTGAATGCTATCTATAGCATAAATAGAAGCTTTATTAATGAAGCTTTTCCTTTGTTTCTCCCTTCCTCTTTACGTGCTGTTACTACAACTTAGTACATTCAGGAGGCTATTACTTTTCCATTAGCAAAAATAGAAAAGCCTTTTGGAGGCCCTTTTGTTGATGAGAGGTTTTGAAATTTATGGTTTTGTAATTTTGTTCCACTGTTTAGGTTTCTTTTACATGGGAAAATGTGGCATTTGGTCTCATATTAGGCCTTAGCTAAGAATTCATGATACATTACCAAAATATTCATAATTTTCATTATTCACATTTGTTTCTTGTCTGTCAATTCTTCTAATTTGGTTAGAAATCTTGAAAACATGTTGTGTAACTTATCTTATAACCTTAAAAAATAATTCTCTTGCATTAATTAAAAAGTTATTAACTAGAAGATATGTATTTCTTAAAGATTAGTATAACTATTGTAATATAATATAAAACATTAATTTTCAAGACTTGAAACCTCTTTTCCATTTTATTTCATTTTTAAGTGTGCTTCTAGCTTAACCTTCTTTTATGTAGAAACAAAATCAGTCAAATAAGCTATTTCCTTAAGGTAAATCCTTAGAAAAAGGTTTCCTCATATATTGATCGTGTTTAAAGGTCTGGCTCAAAGCATTAAAAAACAGTAGAATATTTTAAGAATTTCTGGTGGCATAAAGTGTGAGTTAATTTCTTTTAGTACTTCCATTTTAATGTAACACATGCCAATAAGGTAAGTAAGGAACTTTAGTATTTTTTAATTATGCCACAAGACAGGAAAATTCCAAATAACATGACTTCTTCTTTAATATTTTATCACATATACTTTTAAGCAAAAATGTAAGTATTGACTAGATTCTATGTTTCTCATTTAAAAGTGTAGTTATTTGCAAGGTAGAAATTGTATGTTAAATAGAAAGAAACAAGTATTTTCAAACAATAGAGAAGATTATTTTTAGGAGGGAGTAACAATTACAATACAAGTTAATCTTCCACATGGTTTGTTAATTCAGTGACTGTTAATTAATCATATGATACACATGGTAGAGTATATTATCCTCCCCCAGACCGAAAGCTGCAAGTGCTTATAGTAATACCATGTGCCTGTCATTGGTACCATAGTCCATTTGTTTCTTTCCTTCCTCCTGTCCTGCTTTGTTCAAACCAATTGTCTTTTGTCAGTTTTTTTAGACAGACCTGTAAACATCTGTCCCACTGCACCTCAAGCAGAACCATATTAATTTCAGTGGAACCACCTATCAACACGAACCTCAAAAGGTTTGGCATGTGGCCAAATAAAGCAATATCCCAGGTAGATACCCTGAAATCTTTCAGGCCTGTTCTTTCAGTGCATAAATTGGAATTGTAGGTTGATGGAGATAGGGAAAACCTGAGTTTGGAGGCTGCTTTCAGGAAAGATGGTTACAAAAGATGGAGTGAAAACAATTGGGCTGTTGCATTGAAGAGAGCTGACAGTATTAAAATAGACAAGATTAAAGGAAAACCAGCCAGACTATCATAAAACTAAAGATAATAAGAAACTGCTTTGACTATTAGTCGTACAAATTGTAGAATGGGACTAAGGATAGGTATGGAGTAATAACTGAAGCACATAATTTGGAAAAGATAAAGCTCTCAACATTATAGTGTTTAGATAAAATGTGCAAAAACCTGACTAAAAACAACAAAGTAAGAGAAGGAAAAATGAGCCTATAGGTTCATCTTTAACAGAATGAGGAGCAGTGTATGGCATAGAGAAGGCCAAAGTGGTCCAGAACTAATCAGAACCTAACTGGACCCACTGGAGAGTGAGTCAAAACAAGACTCACTCAAAGGTAGAGGATTTTTAGACTAGTTAGATGTATTTGATCAGAAGTGCCTGCTGTGACTGGTCTCTAACATGCCAAAGAAACCTGAAGCTGTAAGGGATAAGGTAGGACCCCAAAACTCAAAGCAAGGCAAGCATTGTATCCAGCTTTGAGGGATGGGATGGGATGGGATGGGATGGGATGGGATGGGATGGGATGGGATGGGATGGGATGGGATGGGATGGGATGGGATGGGATGGGATGGGATGGGATGGGATGGGATGGGATGGGATGGAAGGAGGGGGCACTGTCTAGTAAATAGTATCTTTCCAGATATTGTAGATAAATTCTTTTAAAATACTAATATTATAAATTCACAAATATATTAAAAAAAAGCCTGTATGAATTGATCAGGAAGTTACTGTGCGAAATCAGTCTCATTGCTCTCTTTGATAGTCTAGCTCACCCAGTGGTAAGAAGAAAGCTATCTTGAATTTAATAGGGTTTTGATGTTGAGGGAACTGGGTTTCATTAATCTGTACTTTAGAGGAGCAAGGAAAGCAATCAATTATTTTTGTATTCATTTAGGATAGGAGAAGAGGTAATTAGTTAATTGTCAGTGATGACAATGACAGGAAAGAATCTTTAACTACATGTGGTACTGGGGAAAGCTAAAAACCTATGAATCATCTCACTGGAGGTTTCTAACTATGAGTTAGACAAAGTCTTGTCAGCATGATCTAGACAGACTTGATTCCGATTGAGAGCACGCAACTTCAGCAGGGTCCATAACCTTTCTAACTAAAACCCAAATTCTAGTCCAATTACTCTGATCTACGTAGTCTATAACTCTGCCATTGAGAGATAACATAACCAAATAATTACTAACTGCAATCTCCTTTACCTTGGATGTGCTGTCATTTGGACTGCAACACAATCAAGGTGTCAGAATTGAAAAATAAATAGTTAGGGGGCTGCCAGTTTTAGTAAGTCTGGTAATAATTAAAAGATTTGAAGTTGAGTTTTTTCTTCTAGTAAACAGTTAATTCTAAATGTAAGGAATGTACTCTCATTTAGGAAAGGTAGCAGCCTGAATTTGAAAAAGTAGTGTGTTTCTACTACGAGCTGTACGGTTCAGAATGTTGGGTCTAATTTCACAAGCTTGATGCCTTTCAGTCAGTATTTGGTGTATTTTCCAGAGATTTCTTCAGGTGGCGTGCATGCTCAGACTAGTTCAATATGGTTGATATAGGTTCTGAACCTTTATTTTGGAGTCCCTTGGATACTTCTTACTTAGAAATATAAAGAAATAGCAATCTAAAAGTATGCTTTGATTGGTTACTTTACAGTAAATTCGGCCCAATTAACTGAAGATTGTGAGAACCCCATGGAATTCAGGCAATTCTCGGTATCTGCCTTCTCAGTCTGTTTTTTCAGTGAGGAGTACTTTTCCAGGGCCGGTAACATCTTAAAGTGCCATGAGAATTTGTTTCTGTTGAAGAATTTCCCACAGATGTCACGCTTGTTCTAGAAGTCTTAAAGGGTGCCAGTGAACTTAGTAACTGGCGATGCTTCCAAAGCTGTGATTTCTGAGGGTGCTAAGTTCCATGTGTGTGACTTACTGGGCAGAGTTTTCAGAGAAAAATTGCTTGTGTCTGCTTGTAAAGAAGTAATGTTGTAATTACATAGCACTGGCTTGTACAGGGTAATAACAGATTGTTGTTAATTTTGTGTATAATACAGATTTCTCTCTTACATGTGGGCTAGTGGCGGACTCTCAGACTATCTATTGGATATCTATGTTCCAAAAAGTGGTGCAACCCCCTGTTGCACTCCTTTTGGCCTCCTGGTCTGCAAGGCTCATCTCCCTCCCTCCATTCCTCTCCCCCAGTTTTGGTGTCCTAAAATATTGTCATCACAATCCAAGATGTTGTGCTGGTTTTGTTTTATCTTGTGTCCTTACGTTTTCATAACCGTGTCCTAAATGCTAGCAGCTGGCTTTACTCCATTTGGAAATTTCTATTCTGTACTGAGGGAATCACAGCTAATTGTTAGAGCAAGGACTGCACCACATCTCATCTCTCTTGAGAGGATATTTGTGGTGTCTCCACAGCAATTAGCAAAGAAAGAAGGTGCGTGGCAATGTTGTTACCGTTTGCTGGGGAGGTAAAGCTGCCTTCCTGCAAGTCATTGGATATGTCCTCTTCTGCATGTGTTTTTCATGTTTAACATGTAACAAGGTTTTATATTAATCAGTGGAGTATAACAAGTAACAGAGTTTTCCCTGAATTCTGAAAGCTGTACATTAAAATCTGCTCAACTTCCTTTGGGTTTTAGACCAAGTTTAAGGAATACTTTGCATATAAAATACATAGGAGGCTAAATTTACTCAAAGATGGTAAGGTGAAATTGTTTTATCGGTGTGATATTATTTCATGAAAAAAAAAATCAGTCAGATTGGTAGCTGTCATCGTATCATATGATATAGATTTAACATATATAATTCAAAGACAATATTTATACACTCCTTTTTAAAAGAAGTCATTTGTTACATGACAGGGAAGCTGTCGAATTCAGTGACAGACAATAAACAAAACCTAGTGCTCTGGAGATCTGCAGTGCGATAGTTACAGCACTAACATCAATACCCACATTTCTTATCCTGATCCTTTCTTACAAAATACAGTTGGAGTTTATTTTGAATGGTAACAGAGAAAAAAAAAAAAAGAAGAATATAGGAAGGGAACTAGGCACGCTTTAAAACAGAAATTAAATCCAGTTAGCAGCACAGAGCATAGAAAATCCTTCCATTAATATTTTGTCCACTTCCTTTCTTTTTTTACTTTTTTTCCAGTGTTTCCTACTAGTTTTTCTAGTTTCTTGCCCAATATTGCTGTTGTAGTAGAAGTTTATTTTTATTTGAATGTGCAAAGCTAAAAATGAGCACAGAAAAAAATCTTTGCTCCCAAAAATATCTACCCTAAATTATTTGTCAGAAAACAATGCATGCAATAGTCCATGCTTGATCTCCAGCAGAGCTCAGAGAAGTAATGTGTGGCCTCTGTCCCTAGCTGAAATCTTACAAAGAGCAGGCCAGTTTTGTAGCACCTAACCTCCTTCACTACCCGCAATGGCCCAAGTGAAAACTGTTCATTTTAGCGTAAAAGTTGCACTAAATTCAGCTGGAGCAAAACCCGGATAAGAGTGAATACTTTTGAAAGGTCCACTCCCTTTTTCATTAAACAGAATTTTGAAACTATTGCCTGTTTTCTTGTGTAATGATGATATCACCAAAAACGGTATACTATGTAAAAGGACTTACAGCTAATTGAACTGGTAACACTTTGAAAAAACATATTTTTTTTCTGTGATTTACATTTCAGTTTTCCTGGCGTTAGTTTCGTTGTGAAGTCTGAGCAGCTTTGATATATTCTTGAGAAGTGATATTTTTATGAAGTGAGAGACAATAACAACAACTCTTAATTAGTTTAGCAAGTTGTTTAAAAATAAAAATAGACTTTAATTTACCCTTCTGTGTTTAGAGATCATACTTTCTTCAAGGTTTCCAGTAGCTTTGCTCTATGTTGTGCATAGTTTGAGTTTGAGTTGCTTTTTGCTCTAAGGAGCAAATAATGTTCAGGAAGGGAATGGCGTGCTGACCAGATGACAGTTCAGAAATGGCATTATAATCCTTTTACTAATACAATATTTCATGCTATTGAAAGGGCAGAAAAGTTAGGAAATGACCAGAAAACAATTTTGATAAGCTGTGTAAAAAGTAGGAAAATATTTCATTTAAGTAATGGATGAAATATAAGTGCTGCATACACTTTCATTTGACCAGTTCTTCAAAAACCAGAAGTAACTATTAATTGTCAATAAGTGAACTTGTATCATATGTAAGAAGTAAGCTAAGTTCCAGAATGTTCTATTAGCATATTATGTAACAGTAATAACTCAAGTTTCTATTCTTTGAGGAACTTATTCTGTAAATGTTAATGTGACTTTTTATTACATTCTAAAATGTACCTTCATAAGTTTGTAGCATGCACCACTTCTTCATCCTCCTCTTACTTTCCAGCAAAAACCAGAAATAGTTTTAATGCCTATAAATTCTTCTTGAAGGCAATTTGATATGACATGGGTGTGGCAGGAGAGCACAACCTTTGAGCGTGCTGTGAAGGTAAAGTATACTTTAGAAATATTACAGAGATTAGGCAGCAATCTGACAGATGAATTCAAGACTTAAAAAGCCTCTGCAACACCAAAAAAACCCCAAACCTCAAGTGTTCGACTTTCTTTGAAGTTGGCCAAACTGTTTCAGAACAAAATAGTATTGTGTCAAGGAGCTACCGGAATTTTGGATGTATGCAGTAAAAGATAAATAGCAAAAATTTGTGTCCAGTCAAAAGTTTTGGAGCCACATAAACCTACTGCACCAATCTGTTAATTTTCTTCAGTTACCAAAAGTGAATCAGGAAATATTTGAGGTAATCCACTATACTGTTATGGTTTTTCTCAATTATTTTTAGATTGCTTTAGCAGTACATAGGTATAAAAGATTCAAGAAGTGAAATTATGTAGGCCTTGACATGGAATATAACTGCTGCCATTGTGAAAAGGAGTCTGCAACCTCCTTTGGTTCAATAAGCTAACACATACTGATGATGAAGACACCCATCTAACCTTACTTCAAAATACAAGAATATTTTCCAGTAGTTTTCATGGACCAGGTCCAAGAATTTATGACTGAAAGAGTACAGAAATGAGTGTGGTGGCTTCACCGCAACTTAATTATAGAGCCCAAGGATACCTTTATTTGGTTTGCTTAAGGAAAAGTTCTAAACCCCTATATTTTAGGGATTGTAGTGGGTTGACCTTGGCTGGGTGCCAGGTGCCCACCGAGCCGCTCTATCATTCCCTGCCTCAGCAGAAGATGGCAGGAGAAAAAAAGTTGTAAAAAACCTTGTGGGTCAAGATAAAGGCAGTTTAATGAAGCATTAGCAAAAGTCATGTGTGCAGAAATGAAGGAAAACAAAAGATGTTTTTCTCTGCTTCCCATGAGCAGATGATATTCAGCCACTTCCTGGGAAGCAGGGCCTTGGTATGTGTAGCGGTTGCTCCAGAAGACAAACATAAATAATGAATGTCCCCCACCTTCCTTCTCCTTCCCCTTAGCTTTTATATCTGAGCAGACGCTGTATGGTATGGAATCTCCCATTTGTTACTCTGGATCAGCTGCCCTGGCTGTGTCCCATCCCAAGATCTTGCCCACCCCCAGCCTACTGGTGAGGTGGGGGGGGCAGTTGGAGAGACACCCTTGGTGCCGTGCGGGCACTGCTCAGCAGTACAAAAACACTGGTATGTGTTACCCCCACCTTTCTAGCTCCCAATACAAGCACGGCACTGTGAGGGATGCTGTGGGGCTCAGCCAGACCCAATAGAGGGGTGCAAAAGGACTGTTGACCAGATTGTTCTCTGATCCAGACATAGATAAGGAGATATGCTACTGAAAATAAATAAGCTGAATTACGCAGAGGCTATCATCCATAATCAAACTCTCTTTGAAATATGATAAATTTGATTGAAGTCTCCTAGGGCAGGTAATTCTTACTACGCTATAATTGAGTCTTTCATTGATAGATGCACCTGGTGTAATTTTTTGTTTTATTTAGAATACAAGTTATCCTTATATGATAGAGTTTGTTTCTTGGCACAGAGTATTACTCAGTGTCATGGTGGCATTCCTTTCTTGATTGGCTTGTAAAGTTAGTTCATGAGCACTGCATGTTTGGTGTATTAAGTGGTAACTGTAAGGTTTTAATTAAGCCATATAGTACAGCAATAAAATGTTTTGAAGATACTTCTTTTGGCAGAACGCTATACTGTAATTGGAGTCGGCATGAAAGAAACAAATTACGTAGAGATTGTAGCTGTCCATGTGTAGGTCTGCATACTGAATTCCCAAACCTCCTTCTCCATTGGTGCATAGAAAATTGATCTAAAGGTTTAATTGAAAACATGAAAATTCCACAATTAAAAGCCCCAAACCAAATTATAATAGCACTGTCTCCTTTATCCAGAACTAATCTTCTATTTTATGCAAGTCACAAATAAAGATGGTACCCTGTATCTTCTAAGACATCTGTAAAGAAACATGTTCATGTTTGAAAATTATTCATCATCACTGGGAGAGGTCTGCCTCCATCCTGCTCCATCTCCCTTGTACTACATGCAGACGTTGTTGCTATGCCTTTTATAAGATAGGAGGGGATGCAGTGTACGTAAGCAGCTTTCATTTTGCGTAGGCCACCAGCGTGGTAGGAACACATCAGAATATGTCATAGGTTTGGGTGCTTTTTTCTTTTGTTTGGGGTTTTTTTTGGTGTTTTGTTTTAGAAAGTAGTCATTCTGATTCTTCATGGACCATACACTCTCTATGTTGTTGGAGTTTTTTGCTCTTTCTATATTAATCTATTTTCAGCCACTGCCCGTTATAGGCTAGGTGGACTTGGTTCCGATGTGGCTTTTCTCTGTGGAGCCTTATATTCAGAGGGATTGCAGCTGGGTTTATAGAGCTGCAGTTCTGCTGTGTGCTGTGCTGTTACTAACTACACAGCGTGAAGCAGGTAGAGTAAAGGCGGTATTTAAAGGTTTTTGGAGACCGCATTTAAATCTGCTGTACCTCTCTGTGTTGCCTTTGACTTGCGTCAGAGCACACTTTATTCCTATTTGTATGTTCCCCCAAATCGTATACTTGTTATTCTCAGCAACAGCAGTATTCTACCAGTTTCATGATGATATATCTTTGGTAACAGCCAGCAGCTGGCATCATGCTACATATTAATCCTTGATGGTGCAAAAATATTTATCATATTTTATAAGTACATAATTCAATATGAAGACAGAAATTGTACCTTCAAGAGCTGGGTTTTTAAAAATTCAGTTTCTCAACTGAGTAACAGCCACCTGGGCTTTCTGCTTTCAGAAGGAAATACCACTGCGGTTATTTATTTATTTTGCAATAATTAGCCAAGAGCTGTATTAGTGTATAATTTAAGAGCACCTGTGTCAAGGTGATGCCATCTCATCTGTTTCCTGAGCTTTCTGAACCTGGTGTCATTCCTGGTCAGAGCAGTCCCAGGAGACAGGGCTGGATGCCTGGGAGATTTCTGCCTCTTATTAGGATCTGCCAATACTCATTATTCTTGCAAAACAGTCGGTGTGTGGTGGCCTTGCTGCAGGCACAGGGGGGTAATGTAATCAGTCTGCAAAGAAGCTGTGCTTTCTGCAGAGCATTTATCTTGCTGAGACCATGTGCCAGGAAGGTGATGCAAGAAAGGAGACACAAGGTGGTGTGTGGACAGGTTAATGCCACCTCTGCACTGTCCCGTGGGGTACCTGTGGGGTGTTGTAGTTCGCTCCTAGGCAAGGATTGCCAAGCTGGACCTTGAGGTTACAAGAGTGTGTGTCCCTGTAGCAAACCATGTTTCTGAGAGGATGGGCATGCAAGTCACTGGTGTCTATCATCATCCACAGATGGCTGCAAGCAGCTCATTTTGGGTTTTATTCCTCCTTTGAAGGAGTCATTATACCACTGACAGGCTTGACAGTGCTACATTAAGATAGATGAAGCATGTCAGATACTTATAGTTCTCTACGCTAGCTCTAGGAAATCCTACTAGTATTATCACATTTTATCTGTATGTTTTAATTAGCATGATCTTAAGAGTGACATACCTGGTTTGTATGTGCAGTCATGCCACTGAAATACAGTAATTCAGTTCCAAAATGCGTTGCAGTTTTAGCTCAAAATGTGACTAGAGAGTTCTACTGATGTAGCATTGACAGTGGCTGTGACTTTATTATTTCTTTTTAACTAGAGCTGCTTGTTAAAACTCAGGCCGTAAAGGAGACTAGACATGTGTGAAATATGTATTGTTAAGCTTTGTTCAGTTCTTAGCCACTGATTTGTATAATTCTTTCTGACACAGATTTTTGGCTAAAAACATAAAATAGGGATAAAAGAACTGAGGTGGAACTTTGATTGTAGTTTCTTTTATTTTTCTCCATGTACAGAAATAGAAACAAATGCTGTGCAGTAAAATTTATAATCCTAAAATATATTCTCTTCACTAGCATGAAATCTGCTATCTTAAACTAGCAAACACAATTGGAATAACAGTAGGTGTATATAACATACATAACAATATGCAAGAACGTGACTTAAGCAATAGAAAAAGGAGCTCATTAGCTCACAGAACAAGCAACAGCACAGCTATTATTATGGAACTAATAAAAAACCATGTTTGCCTTCTGTACATATGAAAAATCAGTTTTTGCTTTTTGTATATACAGAAATCAATGTGCTGTAGTGAATCTTTGAATAAGGAAAAGTCCTTCTGACTCTCAGTTTGGGATTTTCAGATGCAGCTGACTTTGATGGGACTCAGGAATACTTTATATCTGATTAAATGGCAGATTGATTTTATAGAACCTGGAACGGTTTTCTGATTTGCTTGCGGTTTAATGAGGGTGCTGTGTTGGTGAAGGGAACCATTATTACTGGTAGTGATCACATTCATTTCAAATGGCTGAAGCAATGCGATTCAGTGAGCAAAGTTTGCAAATCGGTGCTATAAAAATGATTTGTTGTGCTTGAGTTGAACAGCTGATGTGTCTGTTGCCTATAAAACTGAGATATAACATGTAGTGCAATGATGTGTAAGCAGATATATAGTAAGTATAGGTAGTTGTTATTCTTCTTTTCTTGCCTATACTCCTTTTCAGCACCTATCAAGGATGTGTTTTATGTAATAAAGACAGTGCTTTCAAGGGTATGTCTTTATTATGATTTAATACTTCAGACAGAACAGTTTTGACTCAAGTTAAAGCAACAGATTAACATGACATTACAATAACAGTTACTATTAGACAGTAGTGACATAACTAATTTTACATATTTTAGAAGTAAATGTAGGTGATGAAGTAAAATTGATGCCCTGAATTATTTTGTGTATTTGAGGACACTGAACTCAATTATTTTGCATTATCTTCATACTTTGCCTTGGCTTTTGATTTAAATCTCCTGCTTTCACATATTGTAAGGTAAGGTGGTACTCTTGTTTTCCTTTTTTCTTATGAGTTTTCAATACAGTGAATAACCAATGGCCTTTCAGAAGGAAGACTGGCTATTTTAATTAACATTTTAGCTTTTGGTTTTGCAGACCCTGTGATTTGGCTTTGCTAAGATGTCAGATAGGATCTTTTTCACTTTTGTCTATATAGAAGAAATTTTCATTGTTTGCTTTTGTTCTTGAAAAGCATCTGCCTGTCTCATGACCAACATTTTTATCAAGTTCCCTTTTTAATTTTTTTGTTTATTTACTTTACGAACTACTAAATTTGGAGATTTGAAGAAAGGAGAAGAAACAGACACTTTTAAAATGAAAAAAAACCCCAACCAATTCTTTTCTTTCCGTTTGGTTTGTTCTTCAGTCCTCTATAAATCTACAGATTTGTGGGGTTTCAAAGAACTGTTTTTGTCATCAACTATGGCTCTTAGTGAACTGGATATCCTTCAGAATTCAAAACTAGATTAATACTTTCTTTCTACAGTGTGCACTGCAAGAATTAACTGGTCAGTTCTAGCAATGGTATTACCACCGTCATTGCTAATCAAGTACTGTAAATATTATCCTTGCAGTTTGAGACTCCAGAGCTGGTGAGACTCCAGATGACAGCTGTCACATTGGAGCTGCTGGAGAAGTGGGAGGTCTCCATGCAGGCTCCCGTGCTGTGCTGTAGGGTGCACTCTGCTTTTCTATATTGCACAGCTGTAAAAGCTTCTTCCAGTTTTCCAGTTTGACCAAAATACTGCATTACTCCTTGTGAACAGACTGCAAAAGAAATTCATCTGGGAGATGGTTTTAGGCTGGAGGAGAAAGAAGGTTGGTTCTCGTTCTTGTGTCAAAGCTGATCCAAATTTAAGTAGCTGGTAATACTGCTGACATTGTGGTATTTGGCGTTCACATGTCTCGCTCTTTGTGGTTTCAGTTTTTGCCTCTGACTTCCCATTTGGTCTTAATCCACTCCTTGGCAAACTAGAACAGATATGATTCTCTTACAGTTTTTACTCCTTCTGTATTCCATTTAAAAGGTAATTCTAGCCTAGCCTTACTTCCCAGGTTTAAATATGTCACTAAAAACAGTTCCATTTTTTTAATTAAGAATTAGAAATAGATTAAACAAAGAATGGTTACACCAATATATCTCTCAATAGTCCATGTAGTTTTGGTCATAGCTGCAGTGAAGTTTCCTATGTATCCTTCTGTGCAGGGCTCTTTAGTACAATAAGAAGAGTAATTCGTTTATAATAGTTCTGATTCCACATACAACACCTTCAATGAGTAAACAAGGCAGAACTTTCTTGACTGAATGATGTGCAAATCTCTATAGTGTCCTCAAGTTTACAATTTCTAAGCAAATTTTTGGAATTCTGTGCACAAATGTTGACATGAACTAAAAAAAAAACCCCACATTTAGGATCTGTCTTGTAAAATTTCACGTTCTAGTTTATAAGCATCTTGTAAAAAGGTCATCTTATACTTCCATTAATCTTTTTATCCAGAAAAGCATTCTAGAGAACCCCTGTGTTGAATAGGGGATCTGATGTTCTGAGACTTCATAGCACAGTTGTATTCTGGAGATTTCTGTAGAAGCATACACTGAATTTCACAATTGCTCTTTTGTGCATGATCAGTATTTCAAATCTAA
This sequence comes from Falco biarmicus, assembly GCF_023638135.1. Classification (NCBI taxonomy): domain Eukaryota; kingdom Metazoa; phylum Chordata; class Aves; order Falconiformes; family Falconidae; genus Falco; species Falco biarmicus. The sequence continues at coordinate 59,054,957 of NC_079289.1, read as the reverse complement.
TTTAAACATTCTTCTTCATAGCTCCTAGGGAGACATGCTGCCCCATGTAGCTGGATTCAGCACCAGGATGTTTTTAGTCACCAAATCTGAAGCTTAGTGGTCATTCTTAGGACGTCAGATGAGTCAAATGTTCAGGGCTGTACCTAAACCTGGATGTGGATAAGCTTGAGTTCACCTCCATGCTTATGGAATTAAGCCCATTGCATAGTTTGTGAAAAGATTGAACGTGAAGAGAGAAATGGGAATAGAAAAAAAATACATTTTCGCAGTGATCAGTTAAACTACACTTTTGTGACTTGAATTTGTGTTTAGTTAGTAGTAGGCACTGAAGAGCATTGCAGCTGCAATGACCAGATTTAACTTCTACAGCCTAAACCTCTCCTAGTCATTGCTCCAGCAAAGCAAATGGTACCAAGCAATTTATAGCAAGGTCATGCCTGATTGGGAAACTCCCTTCCCCAGGTCACACTTATCATTCCCTCCCAGTGTCCTTTGCTCATGTTTCATGTTCAGTTCACCTCACATTTTATGTATTCTCTTCAGATGTGTTCAAACCTGGTCCTTAAGCCATGTCTTATGACTTTCCTGTAAACCAAAAAGTTTAAAACTGTAAAAATTTCAAACAATGGAAATAAGGAGAGGCCAACTAGTTTTCTGCCAAGAACTTGATGCAATTATATGTTTTTCCATGTGTTTACTTAAAATCTCCCATGCCATACAGTACTGTACATGTCAAAACACAGTCTTCTTCAGCAGATGTAGTCAACTGCTAAAAATCAATAAATCTTTTCGGTCTGCCATTAGAGAACATTATGCTGTGTATATTAGGTTGGGGGTTTTTACCCTTTAGATGTGTGAAATAGCAGATCCATTGAGTCTTGGTGTGTCAGACCACTCTGCTGGCTGGCGGTGCTACACTGCTGTGGAATGTGGGCACGGCTAACATGAGCAGCAGCAGTCTGGCCATGGTGGCCAGGTGGCTGCAGTAGGCTCGGTGTGGCGTGGGACCCCTTCTCACAAAATATTTTTTGTAGCCCTTTCCTTGATTTTCATACTTCCTCAGCTGGACCCTCAGTGATTCGGTGCTAGGTCATATAAAACCAGCCACAGTAGAAGAATAGGCTTGCTGGCATTTAGGGCTTGAGGGGTATCAGCAGGCACATTTACCGCACGTGGCTGTGAGGGCTGGGCACCTCTGCCTCTCCCTTGTGGCTGGGACTGTGAGAAGCCCCCAAACCTATTTTAATCTTGGTGTTTCTCAGCTGTCCCCACCTTACTGAGGTGCTCCCCCCTACATCCAGACCTGGTGATCAATGCACACAGTTTGAGCCCATATGTCTGATTATACCATTTTCATACCATCAGACAGGTTAATTGAAAACATCACCAGGAGAGATTCCAAGATATGAAAGTATAAAGTGGTTTTCTCATACATTTTTCTTACTTTTTTAATACTTCCCTAAGGTTTCTCCTTTGGTTTTGATAATTTTTTTTCCAAACTCCAGTTTTACAGGCCATTGGTAATTGGCGTGGATTAGATATCGTACTTGGATCTTTTCTGAACAACAAAACTTGGCAATTTCTTATTTTAAAATAGCAGTCACTAAGAAGTGGTTTGCTTAGCAATTTGTTCAAATGATGTAAATGCAAAGGAGTTAACATTTTATTCATGCTGGCAAAAAAAGGAGGTAATTTTATAGTTTTCTTGCTCTTTAGTCCCTGAGCCTGAGGGGGTTCAGCACATGTTTTGTCCTAACAACACGTACCATGAAAGAAAACTGGTTACATGTCTGTTTGCTTAAATGGCAGTTTAAAAGTTCTTTTACATTTGTAATAATTTCAAGTACTGCTCTTTTTGTAGGTTTGGGAAGTGGTGGGCTGGAAGCTGTTATCAAAACCCAGTAATAAAGACTAGAGGCAAAAATCTGAGGCAAAGTAGGCAAGTGAGCAAAATTAAAACAGAAGTTAAAAATGGTCCTTGTTTCAGCTATTCCCTGCATACTGAAGAAGCTTCAAAGAGATTTTTCTGTTGAGATCTAGGCCAAAACAGACAATCTGAAGTTGAAATTGTCACCACTAACTTACGCTTTTCCTGCTATCACAAGTGATGTTTACGGTCTATGAGTTGTTTAAATATGTCCATCTTCTGCAGAGATTTTTGCATGTGCAGGAGAAATCAGTACGGAAGACGAAGTTACAGTAGTATCTCATTACCCACAAATTTGTCTGTGCTTTCACATAAACTGTGCTGTAAAGGATTGTGATTTTGCCTTTGCTTTGTGATTGCATTAAAGCTTAATATCTTTCATTCTAGTAATGTGTCGTGTCAAGCTTTGGAAACATTAGGTTACCTGACATCTTGTTGATACTTTCTTTTTGACATATTATCCCATGAGGCAAATGAGCAATCTGCACTGGCATATTCCCTGATGGCTTTCTGTTGGCATAATTAATTCACAACTTAAATCCCTTCACACGCCGTTCTGTATAGAAGTAGTTAGATGGAGCAATGCCATCACTGTGCCAAAGGGCTGAGTGAAGTCTTGAAGGCAAAATGGTAAGTGGAAAGGTTAAGGTACAAGAAGTAGCTTTATTTCTGATTGTAATTAATTGTAAACATCACTATCAGGAACAGGACGTGCCCTGAAGTAACGGGCAGTCAAGCAGACCCAGCAAGTCCCTGAAACCTGCAGTAACCAGCCTCTACAATACACTAAAAAAAACCTGCAAGCTCGTCCTTAATGGTTGCCTGCACAGGTTACTAGTATCAGTGTGACAGGATCCCAAGGGTGAAAAAGGAGACTCCCTAGGATGTGCTGTGGCATCCTAGTCCAGATTAGAGACCCCTTTTAACGTCTCCTATGCACCGAAGCCCATGCTGTTTTCTCCACTGTTTTATAGATGTAATATAGGACAAAATCTAGTCTGTTCCTGTGGCCAGCAATACAAAAGGGAAGGGGAAAAAAGACTGATGGTTCAACGTAATTATTACTTGAAATATTCCACACCACCTTCTGCTTTGGATCTTTATTCCCCAACCTGCCTGCACATGCTTTTTTTGCTGTTGGGCATCGACAGCATTACTGCAGCACTGCCTGTTGGTGCTGTTGGAGGCCAGGCAGTGAGTTTCCTTGCCTCCTAGTTCTGCTCAGCCTAAGCAGAGCTGCCTCTGTTGGTGGCAGCTTACACACAGATACCGGCTGCGGTGATGCTTTCTGCAAACAGACATCAGAGTTCTCAGCTGTGGAGTTTCATCCAAATGATGCTTTGGCAGCTCCCTGCTGCCCATATTTTCATAATTAAGCTATCACTGTTTAGTGATATAACATTATATATATATATACACATACATACATACGTATCTCTGTTATGTATTGTCTCCAACCCAGCAGTACAGAAATGCTTCGTTTAGGAAGCCACTTTGGGCTGATAAATTAGTTAAAATTTTCTGGTCAGTTTGGACAAGAATTATTTTCACACACCCAAATATATGCAAATTTACGTGTGGTGGCCTAGTCTTGATGGACTTTTGCTGCATAACTTTTCTCATACACAGATCTCCAGCATGCAAGCCCTCTGAAATGAGCTAAGAGCACAGCATAGATACTAAAGCTATATAGAGAATGATGATTAATAGTCTCCTCTTCTCTTGCCTCCCTCCATCCATCTGGAACAAAACTGTGGCAGACTAGAGAGATACACATTACTTATTTTCTGTCATTATGATCTGGGTGGATTTATTCAGAATCCCTGAGAAGCTGCAGAACAAGCACATTTTGATTTTGCTTTTTGATTCTGTCAGAGAAGCATTTTCTGCTCATATCCCAAAATACGGATTTAGGTTTGCCTGTGCCCTAGGGCAAGCAGCAATCACTTTAGGGTCAATAGCAGCTTTTCTATGTGTTAAAATGTCATCACTTCTAAGTATTGTACCTTACTACCTTCAAGAAGTGGGATCTGAGGGTTTCCGGATTCACTCTAAATCACAGCACTGAATTTAGCCCTTAAAGGCATTCAATGTCAGGATGTTTTTAAAAGCAAAAGAGTGTTGGGGTTCCTGCTTAGAGACCTTTTACTGCTGATAATTTAGATATCTTTCAGAAGGATGAGAAGCACACTTTTAATACTTTCATTTTACAATTCCTAGTACATTCTTGGCATATTTTTCCTCATAACAAGATTTATGCATGCCAGCTCACACAACTGCAAGGTATACATATTTTGATTACTACGTGTGTAAAGTAATATATATAACCAGCATTTGCTTGTCAGTTAGGAAATTGATATGGGTATGTGACTAAATTGTAGTGATCATTGAATTTCATTTTTTTACCTCTCTGTTTTCTGTCCCTTCATTTTTAGAGGCGTAGAGATGACTTATGCCCAAGGCAATAAGCAGGTTAATGAAACACAAAAGGAGCAAATTTTCCATCATTAAACTATCCATGAACCATGAAGCAATGAGCCAAATATTTGTACTACAGCTTAATATAGTACTATTTATTCTGTACACAGGAGTCTTGTAACCCCAGTGAGTTTCCTGTACACAAAATAACGGGGTAGAAGCTGTGATCCAGAATAATTTCTCAATTACTTTAAATTTGGGGATTGTACAGTCTCTTGAGTGACAATTACAACAATGTGTTTAGAAACTGCCATTGCAAGTCTAGGATTTATCTTCATATCTTACGGGCACTGCGATATCTTAGTAGACTCAGTAGAATATGTCATAGTATTCCCTAGTAATTACGCTACATTAAAGTCTTGATTCTTGTTCCTGAACAGTCAGTAAGACAATAGACTTGGAAATCGGTAGGAGTAGAGCATGCTAATGTACCTTTTAAAAGTATTTTATTTTGTGATAAGCATTTTTTATGCTACTTCAGGTTATATATATTGCATCATGTTACATAATAACTGGATACCTCAGATTTATTCTTCTAGGATTTCAAGAGATACAGCCTCCATTATTTATTTTTAATCCAATGTGGATACAAAGTCCAAGCGCTGCCACCTGCAAGTACTCATCAGTGCACTAAACCACTACATTAGTAAAATTTCTGGTAGTGTACAACTTCTAACTTTGTTATGATGCTGGATTTCTTTCATATTTTAATCTTTTTCGAAGGCAACCCTTTCTCATAACTACATTTTGTAGTGACAGAAACTAATTACAGCAGTATGCAGGCACCCTGCTGTCCTAATATTACCTTCAGGCATACAGCTGTAATAGAGCTGCTCTCAGGGTATGATAGGTGATGAGCATCAAACTCCCTAAAATTTCATTTTTCCATCTTCTCTTTTATGTGTTTTGTTTAAGCATCCAGTCACTATCTCCAACTTGTTCCTAACCGCTGTTTCTCAAATTGGATTTCAGTCTCTTCACCACTTCCTTGGCAGAAGCTTCTATTTTGGAAAAATGAGCTGAGATACTTTTAGAGTATGTGTGACCAATCCTTTTATATTCCTTCATTCAAAGCAACTACCAGAGAAGCCAAGGGTGCTGTGTTGGAAATGAGATCATTTGAGGGATACATGATGAAGACAGTAAACAAAAGTTGCCAGATAATACCAGCATTTACACACCAGTTGCTTACAGTGGAGCAGCAGTTATGAGTCCATTAAATATTCAGTGGCAGGTGTGGGAAAGTGCAGGTACTTGTTGGCTGTTGCAGAACTTCCATATGGAGGAATATAATTCCTGCAGTAGTGCATCATGCTCTTCCTATCCTTGCAGTGCAGTCAGCTGTGAGACCAGCCAGAGCTAGTTTGATGATGGAAATGTAGTTTGCTGTCCTGCCTAGGATTGGGCAATGGTAATTAGTTTGGCATCAGAAAATCCAGGCTAAGCATAGTTGTCATCCACTGACAGCAAGTTGCAAGGCTGAGCAGGAGGATTCAGTGCTATTACTATCCCAGCGGCAACTCTTGCAGGCCCCGACTAATCTTTGCTTCATGAAACTGAAAAAGAGTTGACAAAGAATTATTTACTATTTAAGCAGGCACAAGTTGGTTTGGAGACACTGAATAAAATTATGTAGGCAGCAGAAGTGTCACAAAACCAAGCCAGATTCTAACTCACCAAATATCACTGCTGCTGCTGTAAGGCACCTCAAAGTACCAATGTTCACATGTGCTACTGGCTTCTTGACAAGGTGACCTGCTGGAGCACAGCAGCAAAGGTAGGTAGATAAATACTGACTGCGGCATGTGCCTTTTCCTCATTAGGTTATGAGCACATTGCATGGCACAAAAGTTTGGGCAGCACCTACTCTACTGCCACCTGAACAAGAGGGGAGACTTTGCTTTGCTCCTTCCCTATGTTAAGACAAAACTTGTTTTCTTTTTTTTTAAAAAAAGTGAGAGAACATTATTCCAGGAAAATTTAAATAAATGTGCAGTGGCATACAAAAGCTAAAATTAATCTCAGTCCCTACAGAGAGGAACTGCTGCTGCTGTTTTGTTCTTACAACATTCAGTAATTTCTACCTGATTATTGAACTGAGGTGCAGCATGCACATGGTTTCCTTTGTACTTGAACTTTTGATCTTGAATACAAAGAAAATCCATTTTTTAGTCGAACCAGTACTTTTTTAAGACTCCTTATTAGTATGTTTGTAATGTGGCATAGTCCAAGTATCTAGTTACTGAATTCCTTCCAGATACACTTTGATATCTTTACCACACTTGAATCAGTACTGTTCCATGCAATTTTTTTTGTTGTTTGGTTTTTAGCCTTTTTACTTTTGACTACATTAGAAGCCTTTCATAAAGTGTTTTCTTTGGGAATTCAGACTTTTCGGTTGACTATATTGCTTTAAAAAAAAACAACCCACAAAAAACCCAACAACCTACAACAAACACCACCACACACTAGATTTAAGGGACAGATTCACTGGGGTCACAATGTTTTTATGGCACGCTTCTCTTCGTAGGTTGTGATTGATTAACAATTTGTCACCCTGTGTACCTTCTTTTACCAGGTACATGCCCCAGAAACAAGCTGGCTACCTTGAAATAGTGTCTTTCTTCCCTGGCATTTACGGGGTGAGAGAAGTGTTTGGAGATTGTGATGGGACGCTGGGAACAAAATGCTGAGGCAATAAAGAATGATGCTTTTTCTTCTTTTATTTTTTAATGCTTGTGGTATGGATAGCTGTAAATCACTGGTCTCCTTTTCCATCTTTCTCCGTGGTTTTGTTGCGCTGAAAGGGCTCCTGGGTCTTTACAGGCTCTGTATCTTCTGTGTTTTCTTTCCCTATGGTCTATTCCCTGCCTCGCAGGATTGGGGAGCCTTCCTCTGGGCATTGCAAGAGTCTTCTGCATTCCTGGGATGGTACTGAGTGCCTCTACAAAATGGCATTAAGCTCTGCACAGTATCTGCATATGGCAGCACTGTCTTTTGTTTATTTCCTTTGTCTTCTTGCTTCAGAGCTCTGCTTTCCCCACATGGTGAAAAGCATCTTCCATTAGATTTTGTGTCTTTTTTAAAATGTCTAAAGGAGTGTCTGTATTCCCTGTGATGTGAATGAGCCAGGCTTCTATGCTGCTTTATTTTACCCTCAGGCTGAAAAAAATCCAGGATCGCTTTCCTTATCTAGGGCAGTAGCATCCACTGTGCTGTTAACCTAGGCAAAGAAGGGACATTTCCAATATACAGTGACATCTTAAAGCTTATGAATATATAGTCATGTAATCCTTGGGCAGCAGATGTAGAAAATCTGGCCAGCAGAGCCAGCACTGCAGAGACAACGGAACTGTCACATTGACATTAGAGCTGTTTGTTCTGACAGACACCTACGCAGACTGCCACAGTGGAGATGTGTCAATCAAAGGCTCACGTAAATCCAAGGATTGCTATTACTTTACTTGCAGAAGGTCAGGGTTCAGCTTTCAGGACTGGAACTGGGCTAGAATACATGTATGCCCTGGACTGCACTGGTAGGAGATGCTTTATAGTGTAAACCACGTCTGATATATTTTCTGGAAGAAATCTCTCTCAAGATAATTCCTGAAATAGTTCTCAACCTAGATTTCTCTCTTTAGATGTCCTTGGTTTCTTCATAATCTTTCTTTGGGGGGATTGTTTGATAGCAGCCCCCAGGCTGTTTGTGTTCCTATCCCACTGATGGCAGCTCTTGTTCAAAGGACATTTGTAGCAGCTATTTAAATCTGTGTGGGGAGCAGAAGCCTTTGAAATGGATGCAGTTGTGGTGAGCAGTTAGAAAGGAGCATTACAGAAACAGTTTTCCTGTATTTAGAATATTGTTAGCATTTTACATAATTTAAACAGTTAGGAAGTCATGTTTTACTTATTTGAATGCTTCTTACAGTGATGAGTCTTGCAGCAGAGCTGTGAAGGGAGTATTTCAAAGTAACCCAGCTTGCTTGGGCAATACCAAAATCTGTGGAAAGAAGGTGATCTGAGGGGATTAGGATGTGTTCATACATTCCTAAAAGTATTAGAGAACAGCAGCTAGCAAAAAAATTAATTTAAGGAAGGTCTCCTTTTTTTCACCTCCTTCCTTCTTTGCTATTTCTGCTAGACAGGTCTGCCCTCACAGCACTGTGGGGGGAAGCAAAGGTTGCCATGGTTCGGAGGGTGTTCAGTGATTTTGAAAAATGGAGGCAAAATTAGGAAGAAGGAAGGAGTCCTAGGAATTTCAGTGGTGGATGCTTTTGCTAGAATTGAGAGTAAACATAACTGATTGTAAAAGGAAGGGCTAGGCAGTTTCATAAATGTGGCTGTATATTCTGTGGAGCCTGTTCAGGAGTGTTCAGAGTCTGACGTCCTAAGGCCCTCAGCTATTTTTTGTGACTCAGAATGCTGAAGGTATTTATATATGGACTGATAGGCAAATTCTTGCCGTTTTACTATTTAAAATAATTTTCTAATAATTAGAGAAAAAAAAAGTTGCCCAAAATCCATGCTACCATCTTGTCGATTCATCACCAGGCCTGCAGATAAAATTAGGGAATCTTTTCCTTGGTCTCTGGTTGTCTGGTTTTGTGCTTCTTGGAGAACTTGGTCTCCCAGAGAAAAACAGCAAGTGCTTTCGTGGTTCGTTCAGAGAGAGCTTTTGAATGAACTTCCTGATCATAGATTTTCGATAGTGCGGTTCAGTTTACTTGAACCTGGAGTAATGGATGTGCAATGGGTTTAAAGAGAAAACCTGGAGCATTTCTACAAGCTTTTGAATTGAGCAAGGACCAGCAGCTCTAGTATAAAAGCAGTAGATGGCCAATGCCCATCGTCTGTGTCTCTTCATCTGTTTATTTGCTAAGATGTTAAAGCTGGGCACTTACTGTGCAAGAGCAAAACAGGAAAACCTCATGTGTGGGAACAGGAGGAAAGGACAGGGCAGGGTTAGTCATGTAATAATACCCTGTAGAGCATCATCTGAAATCAAATCTGTCATCCCACATGGCTTGGTTACCATCATGTCTGATTTCAGGTAAAAGTCAGTAGGGAGCGAAGCATGTTATTTTTTTCCTGTGATTCTGCAAAGCGTGGCTGACACCTCCCACCCATAGACAGCCAGGATGATGCGCAGGTTTGCCCCAGACTTCAGGTATCTAATTGGCATGCTTAACTCGTGAGGTCAGTCCTCCTGCCACCCTCTGTAGACAGTGGGTTAGACGATACAGGAGTCACTAGAAAGTCACTCAATTAGGCTGAATTTCATTTCTGAAAGCCCTTGCCTCAACAAACCTTCAAACTACAGCTTCAACTTGGACATCATTGGTTCTGACATAATCAAGCTTTTTGCTAGGGAAGGACATCAGTGCTGAGGTGCTGAGGTACATAGGCTCAGCCAGCTTATCTTTTTCACTATCCATTTGGATAATAATGCTTTTGAAATGGTTATTGATTCTTCTGTCAATTTTAAACTAAAACTGTGGTTTATTTAACCAAAATTACACATTTGATTTCTGACAAGTGCTTTATATTATTTTACTGTGGTCAAGAGTTGTTCTATGATGAATTGAGGAATAAGACTAATGCACTGATTTATTTTTTTTTGTAATTTATTTTGAATACAGCTCAGTATTATCACTGGAGTTTCAACGTGAGCATGAAGTTATGACAAGATATTGAGTCAATGGCAAAATTATCTTTCTGCAACTCATAAGGCAGAATGCATGAATTAAAAAAAAATATAACCATCTACAGCAATTATGGCATAACCAATACATACCTCTGAGAAACGAATAAAAACTTAACAAGGAAATGTATGTTACAATATCACGATCTACATCATCTCCTAGCTGGTTGTCGTAGTCCCATTTCAAAATACCTCCTTATAACAACAACTGTCTTGCCATCATTGCAACGCTTTCTTGACATAAACACTTAATCAACTAGTGGAATTTGGGGCACATTATAAACTTTATCCTTTAAAGCCTTTTGAAGGATAAATTCTTTAAAAATGGATTTAGCATAAACTCAGTTTGATAGATATTTATGATAGATCCATCCCACCTGCTCTTCTCCTTTGTCAAAGTAGGATTATTCTTTGTTATTTCATAATACTTTATTAAATGGATTGTGTTCATTTAGATATTCAAACTTGGTTTTCTTTCCCAGAGTTCTTTCCTTTTGTTAGTGCTTGGCAGCAGCGGACGGATTAAATATATTTAGTATACAAAATCTAAATAAAATAGGAATGGCAGCTGTCCAATACAGCAGTGTAGCTTAGCATAATGAGCACTAATAAAGAAGATAACAAGTCTATTAGCTAATATTAATTCTTAGACAATGGGTGCAATTAAATGTGGCACAATACAGATAAATTTAATGGTTGGAAATATATTAGGCTGGCTAGTTTTTCAATATCTGTTTTTACCTTTAGAAATGTGAATCCTGTTATTTTTAATTATGTCTGATTCTATCTCTCTGAGCACTCCCTTTTCTACGTGAACATTTGGATGTGAAGTTTTGGATTTTGTCCTCTTCTCATCAACCTTTCTAATTATTACTTTTTTTAAAATGACTGGATGAATGAACCTTTTCAGCCACTTCCATGCATTTCCTCCAAAATTGCTCCCATTCAGCAGCATGGAGAAGCTTCAAACTGCATGTGATGTTCCAAGTGTAGTATCAGCAGATTCATATGGTTTAAGAAATCAGTTCTGGGAATACAGCAGCATATTACTAAAATCTCGGATTCTTAATAAAAAGCTGTACTACTCATGCCTCTCTGAGACAGAGCTTTCAACATGCCAAGTCTCTTTAGGACTTAGATTGGGGAAAGTGTGGTCAAAATCTACTCTGTGTGTGTGTGTGTTCCAAGACGCTTTCTCCAAATGTTTTTATTTCACTTTTACTGTATTTAAGACAGGCTTTCTTTCTGAGTCTGTGTATTACCATGATTATTACTTTTTACATCACAGTGATCGTATTTTAATAAAATACAGTGGGTGACATTGAGAACTTAATATCTTAACTTTCAGTTAGCTGTTAGTAGAACGTACCAATATAGGATGATCCTCAGGTCTGGGGAGGAGTTCCTCTTAGTAAGTTATCATTCCTTTGTATTATATCCCCAACCACATTAGGGCTTACAGCAACTTTCAATTTCATATTATCTGTGAATTTAATTAATGTTGTTATCCCATCAGATTACTTATGAAATTACTAATTAAAATTGGAATTAGCACTGTTGAGTATACTTCCCTACTGAAAATCTAATACTAACTAGGAATGTGTGAAATCACTGAGCGCTAAAGCCAAATATATTCTTGTATTTTTACTATCTTGAATAATCTATATGAATGACCTTGGATATTAGGAAAAATGTCTTCACTGAAAGGATGGTGAAGTATTGGAACAGGCTGCCTGGGGAAGTGGTGCAATCACCATCCCTGGAAATGTTTAAAAAACATGTAGATGTGGTGCTTAGGGACATGATTTAGTGGACTTGGCAGTCCTGGGTTAATGGTTTGACTTGATGATCTTAAAGGTCTTTTCCAACCTAAATGATTCTATGACCTAGAGTACCACTTTTTCTTTTAAAACTTTTTGAGCAGTGAAGTTTTAAGCAAACTACTTCTTACATTTTATTACTAAGCTGGGTTTTTTCTCACTCTGTGGTGATACTATAGAAACCTTGGGAGGACATTTTCAGTGAAAAACTAAAATTATGATAATACAAATTCTGAAATACTATAAAATTCATGAACAAAGTTATAGAACATATAAAGAAGATAAATCCAAATGATAAGGACATTGTAAGATTTGATGAGTTTGATGATTGCTTTAAGCATGAAACAGGTTGGGAAGCCTGAGTTTTTCACTTCATGAAGTTTGGATAGTTGGTTTTTTTCTTGAATTCAGTATGTTTTAGAAATTATCTGCAAAAGTGTTCCTTCTTTTCACCCCTCAGACTTCTGTGCACTCTGGAACACAAAAACCTATCTTGAAAAGCTTCTCTCTGTTAGAATGCAGTGGCTGTGTCCCAGTTGTGGTTTGCTCTTTCCTCTCATAAGATAACCAGAATAATAGCCCATTGCTGGTGGTTTTAAATCCGTTCAGGATTTAACAAAATGAAAGCATTTTGTTGAATTTTTGCAGAGGTGTATTTTTATAGCCTAGTCTGTCATATCAGGTTATTTCTTGCAAAGCTGTGATGTACACTGTTTTCTTGCTTGGGTAGATGCTGCATGCCTGCTTGAACAGCATTTTAATCAGAGGGTATTTCTCAGTGGGCATGCAGTCAATTATAGAAACATTTCTTGATTTCACAATGTAATTTATGATGCTAAGTCATGTTACTGTAAGTTGCAAAAATTATTTTTTCACATCTAAATGCTTTACAGTCTAACACTGGAAGCCAAAGATTGGCATTCATGGATTCATAACTATACAAATATATTTGTAAAAATTCTCACACACTGAGCAGTCCATTTAGTACTTGTATTTTTCATCAGCTAACATTTCATGGAATTGTCGATAAATATGGCAGAGCACCAGTCTAGAATTATTTCTTAAAGGAATATGGTCAAAACATAACTTAATTTTTTCAGTCAAAATGCTGTAAAGTATCAAGTAAGATGCTTTACTAACTTGAAATGTGGTGTATATAAAGTTTCCTTTGTTAGCCACCAAATTTAATCTCAGAGAAAGAAACAGTATTTCTCTGACAAAATACATTTTCCATAGTATCATGTTGAATTGCCAAATTAAATTCCTAACTTCTAATTCTCTACCAATTAAATCAAGTATAATCTTGTAATCTTTTCTGGTTTTGCCTGGTTGGTGGTTTTGTTGCCTGGGATTGATGCCGTATTAACTGACATTCAGTCAGTCTGATTGCCCTCTTCAAATACTGGCACAGCATTGGAAACAGGATTTCCCCACTAACTTCAGTTTGTATTGAAAATTAACACGGTTGTTAAAGATTCTTCTTAGGCAGCTCTTTCACTTTCAAGAAAAAGAATACATGTTCAGTTCTTTTCTGCAAGACTAAAAAATTGTCAGCTGTTTGTAGAGATTTTCATGATAATTATTGTTGCCTGCAGAACTTTGATACTGTAAAACAGTGCAAAGTGGTTCTTCCTCAAAGATTTTACCATACACATTATTTGTCAGTCATGCATATTCACACATACCTTGTGTGTCATATCTACAAATACAACTTTTCTCATCTATGAGCAGAAATGGTGAAGTTTTATTCTCTTTCTCACAAGAGATAAAAAGGGGACTGATGATTAAAGTCTTTTGCCCCTGAAATAAATGGCATGGTGAGCACTGTTCCAATAAACCTGGAATGATCCCTATGTTTTAGTGACCTGAGAAAATTGTCTGAGTTTCTGGTATTTTGTAGTGTACTGGGCCGCTTAGTTTCCAGAGCTGTTAGCTGGTTTCTGTGCTACTGGTGTCAGGACTTAGTTGGGCCCACACTTCCTCCATAGCTGCAAGCCAACAGAGACCCAGCAGCCCATTGGGAGCATGCATATTTTATGTCCAGATGAAAGCAAGCTTCTTATGCATTTATTATGTGCCCAGTTTGGTGTGACAGGTTGCATTCATTCTGCAGTTGTGATTTTTGAGGAGCTCTTTCAGTAATTGCCATTAAGCTACATGTTTACATTGTACCATGTGGAGCTTGGTACAGGTAGTCCATTCAAAAATTGGTCTGACATACATTACAGAAATCAATGGACAATTTGGATCCACAGTGAATCCAAGATCAGCTTTAAAATGTACCGATATATTACATCTATTGTAAGAGCATAATTAAAGATCCAACAAGCAATAGGCATGGTGATTAGCTTTCCAGTTGGGGAACTATTACCAGATCCAATATTGCATGCAATCTTCAACATAGTTCTAACTTAATTGAGAAAGTGAAAGTTTTTAAAAATAAATGGATACAAAACCAGCAACTAAATACTGTTTCCTTAATAATTTCTTTGCAATTATTAAGAACAATATCATATGGCCAATTTTAAAGCATGCTTTAATGATGAAACTGAGTCTTAGAAACTGTGTTTGAGGTCATCTTTACTTGCATTTCTTCTAGGAGCTCTGAAAACAGTAAGATTGGATCTAGAATCTTACCCTCTCTCTGAGCTTTTATATGTTTAGTTACTTTAAAACTTCCACAAGCTTTGTCTAAACCCTGAAAGAAGAGGAAGGTAGAGGAAAGGCATGGGCATGTGTATAATGGTACATTGAGATACCAGTACAAACTTTGTGGTCTTTAGTCTTTGGGTTCTTGGTCTCTCTGTAAAGTGGGAGTTGGGGGGCAAATATTTGGTGAGAGTGACCATCAGTGTATCTAAAAGACTGTTCAGATTTCAAATGAAAAGCAGAAAAACTAAATGTTATTTTCAAATTATAGTTGAGAATTTTACAACCATACAAAAATAGAGTTTTCTTATGGTCACAAAAAATTCTGGAAGGTGGCTGTATCCACATTTCTGTCTAACTTAATTCTATTTTGGCATTTACATTGTATTTTTTATGTCAGTTTCTACTTATCTGTCTGAACAAGAAGCAAATAATTTCTTGTTGAAGTTCAGAGACATTATCTAGTATGTTATTCCACAAACTGCCTCTCTGATCTTTAAAAAAAGAACAGTGTGGGCAGATGATTTCACCTAAATAGAGGGTTTTTTGGGAAGTCAGGGGACTTTGTGTGGGCATATTGATCTACATTTATGCACCTGTGGACCTGAAGACTCAGGCAGTTTAAGGCATTAAAAGCTTTATTTGCTTGAGTACTTCCATTAATTTTAGTAAGGGTATTCACGGTTATAAGTACCAAGCTCAGAACTGTTTGCACGATCAGCCCCTACAGTATTTAAATGATTGTGCGGTTCTGGCACCTTCGCAGCTTAACTTTTTTTTTCTCACTTGCGTAAACAAATGATGCAGCTGCAATAACATGGTCATCTCTGCAGCGTCAACATCTGTTGAACATACTAGGCCATAGTTACTGTACGTGATTCTGTCACTCTTCAGTTTTCTTCTCCGCTTCGAAAAAAGCTCAAAACCAGTGACAGCAATACCTATTGGTAAACAAATGATCTCTGAATGCTGACAGCTGTACTGTAAAATCCCTATTACGGACAACCTTGCCACACTATTTGACTTTGCAGGCAACGTCTGTCCTTTCCTAAATTGAATGATTGGATGGAAATTGTCATTCTTAATATGTTTACCTTCTATTTAATGAGCAATCCCACTATGAAGGCTGAAGACAATGCAGCCTCATGCTCGGGTTTTGTTACAGTTCATCAAAGAAAATACCCTTGCAATGTCAGGGCTCCTCTGCAGCAGGCAGCAGCAGGAGCTGCTTAACAACCCACCATGAAAGAGGGAATCATTTAAAGTCAGTGCGAAAAGATTAAAGGGAGAAAATTTCAAACTAGGACTTATCTAAGGCCAGGAAACGCCTCAAGGTACCTTCTGCAGAATTTCAGTATTTTGCACTGTCTGGTAATATACTGTAAGAGGTTTTCCAGTAATCGGGGCTTCTCTTCCCCCGGCGTTCTTGCCCCCCTGTTCTTATCACCCAGGCTTCATCGTTATATCAGTCTAAAGACAATAGAAGACATTTTCAGAGATTATTTTTTTTCTTTCATGAAAGTGATTTGACCAATTTCTGCCTTTCTATTGAAGTAAAAGTGCTGTTGGTGGCAGAATCTGTATTGCTGACTGCAGTTTGGAATGACCCACATTTTATTAGGATAGTCAGTAAGTGCAAAGAGAAGTCAAACAAGTGTGAACTGTAAACAAAAATCTAACATAAATTGGCCAGGGTACATGTGACATGCCATGTTGTGGCCAGCCTTTTGCAACCTATTATTTTAGTGGATGATTTGCATTGATACAAATGCTCCCACCAAATTAAATTTCATTATTAAACTGTGGACGATATCATGGTCACAAAAATGGGCTGGCAGAGTTTGTGGCCGTTGTATGCTAGGCTCCATGCATACTTTGTGATGCCAGGTCTGTGTGTCCTGCCATTTTCAAGGACAAGCCAGGTTTGATGAGCCATTCAGCAAAGGTCAACTCTGTGATTATGTTTCATCTCCTCTCATCTGGAGCTAGCAAGATGGTTAAAAAGCCAAGCTTGGTTGAAATATTTTCACTGTGGTTGTTTATTTCCCGCATCTTTGATTTTCAAAGAATTTTCATGACTGTTCAAGCTCATTTATTTTGTGACCCACACCTTTTCTTTTTTTCTGTTATGTAAAAATATGAAATTAGTGCTGCATTTCATAGTGAAAAAGCTGTATGGACTCCATGGGTTTAGTTGTCTGGAAATCCCTCTTTTTTTATCTTTAAAATGGCATTTTCTACTGCATTTCAATAAATGGGCAGATAATTTTTAAGGCATTCTATATGCTTTTCCTGTCTTTGAGTCTTCAGATATTCTTATCTTCCTGATTATAGATTATATGTTTCTAAGCCTTTCTACAGCTTTAAGTTTAATTGGAAGCATAACAAATGATAGTGCATGAGCAGCAACACCATAAAATCGTATAGCATCTAACTGTAGTAACAGATTCGCATATTGACTGGAAATACAGGCACTGTGCTGAATTTGAATCTGTATCTCAGTAGAGTTATAGTTTCCCCATAGTTAATGTTGATACTATAGAAATCCTATTTTAACAAGGGTAAAAAAAAATAATATTGTATATGTTCAGCTGCAAAGGCAAACTGAAAAATGAGTTGATTACTTTTAAAATTCCTTTTCTGCTGTGTTATCACATACACAAGGTGAAATTTGGCACTATAATTAAGGATGCTTAGGGACAGAATTTCCTTATTTATAATTGCATATTTTAGGCACTTTTCAAACTCTCATTATGATCTTCTGATTTTATTTTCATTCCTAACGCTTACTTTTAGTTTGAAAGAAGTCTCAGAAATCATCAGATGGAGTTTGAAATGGAAGTTGAAATGATTGTAAAGAAGTAGCATGAACCTATTGAGAATAAATCATGACCATTTACAAATGAGAATTACTCTTGCTTTTAAAAGACATAACATTTACTAGGAGCATACTTTTTCGCTAAGCAGAACTCGTTATATGTTAAATTGAAATAGGGGTGGAGGGTTTTTTTCAGATTCTGTGGTAATCCTCATATTGCTTCTTGGAGGTGATGTAAATAGCAAGCTGGGTTATTCCTGTAGATTCAAGGGCTACTGGAAATAGTAAAGACATCCAAGTGAAGAGGTTAAAGCAAGGATAAAACAATTGTTTATTGAAGCATGATACACAAAATGAAAAAGAAATAGGTATTTGCCTTGTCTAGTAGATCAAAGCAGTTTCATGTTCAAGGCTGGAGCAGAGAAAATCACTTGGGGTCAAGAAGTGGTTGTCTGCATTCTAGGGAGAAGGTGAACACCCTTTTTTTTTTATTTTTGTGTGTGTGTGTGTGTAACTTCTGTAATTGAAATATCCATTTACAAAGCAATGTGAAGAAGCTTAAAGCACCGTACAACCCTTTACACCAGAAAACCAGTTTGCTCTTGGGAAAACTAATGGAACTGAAAGTCATTCAGTGTTAGCACACCCAGCCGAGGACTGAGGGGAAAGTCTTGAGCATCTGCGCGTGTATCCTTGTGATGCTACCGAAGTGAGTCATGTCAGTCAGTCGTCTTCCAACTGGAAAAGTAGCTACAGAACAATGGCTATATGTAACAGGCATCAATTGGAAACAGTCTGCAGCCCCAGACCTCAGTAATGTAAAGGGACTGAAGAAGGACCTGTTCTACCATTCTCCCATTATGAAGGAAAAGCCAACTCTTCCGTTTCTTTCAAAGCCAAAATTTGACATAGTAACATAGGCCACCACTGACCACCCTTTGCACTGTGGACTCCCTAAGACTTTGTTTTCCAAGCATGGTTTTCCCTGGCACTCCTCCCGAATTTTAAATTCACTGTACTTTTCAAAGTTTCTTTTTTCCTGAAGGAGTTAGCAGTAGGCAGTTACTCGGTGGTGGTGGTGGTCTCATGGCTGTATTTGCTCACTTCGTGTGGAGTAACAGTGACATCCAGTGGCTGGATATTTCAGCCAGATGTATAAATCACCATACCAACCAGTATTTCAGTGAATGTACTCTTGCCAGTGCTTCGGTTAAAGCCCTTTCCAAGGTTCCCTCGGGTGGGAGGAGATGGGAAAATGCAAATAAACTTTATAGCAAAAGAGATTTGCTTTGGGACTTTCAGCAAGTGTTGTGTTGAAGTGGAAGAAAGTTCTTTCTGATTTTAAACCCAAAGAGCATTTTTTTCATATTCATTTCTGTGGTTTAAAATCTGTTCATGCAGCAGTGGAAGGTTGTTACTTATTGCATCATGACTATTTGAGTTTTACTTTGTATCCGAAGTTCATCACATAACTGTGCAGCTGTGAACATAAAAGAAGACATTTTCCTTTGCCATCTGCAATTAATATTCTTGTAGTTGAATAGGGAAGAGAGAGAAGATAATGGGAAGAATTTTTCATTTCTTTTCTTTGTGGTATGACATATGTTTATTCTAGTGACTTGTTAAACTAAAGGGTCTGCTATTACATCTATAAAAAAAACATCCCAGTAACTGCATTCATTCTATGCAGTGCAACTTGTTGGGTAATTTTTTGGTTGTCAAAGCTTGAATGAGGCTCTTAAGCATGAAAAGAAACTTTTGTTATTGTTCATGTGAACCAGTCACGTTGGAAGGTATTTCAGACAGAAATTCTTCCCAGTGTGTTACTGTGCAATTTTTCTTGTAGGCTTATTGACTTTCATTCTCAACAGATGATCTGTCAGCTAGCAATGTAAACCTGAATAGTTTTTATTATATTTTTTAAAAAATCACTTATTTTCAGTCTTACCTCAAGTTCTGTAATAGTCTCTCCATAAGCTTTCAATAGTAATGATTTCCCTGGTCAGTAGGGAGAATGAACAGTGGAGGTACTTTTCTGCACCTTCCTTGCTGAATGGTAATGATTTTGCAGTCCACTCAGTAAGGGATATTTGTCCTGAAATGTAAAAGCATTTGAGATTTGAGTCTAAGCTTCGAAAAGGTCAAAGTGCTGGTGCATTGCTTCTGAGTTATGGTCGTGGTGACTTCTCAAATAGTGCTTAATCTGATTAAGATAACATAGATGGCACTGCCTACAGAGTAATAAAGAAGTGTTGCTTTACGGTCCCCTTTGGTGATGTAACTGAAGATGTCAACACTGCAATTCAAAACAGGCAATGTCCCCACAATTTCAAGCCAAATACTGGGAAGCCTATTAATTTTCTTATCAGTTAAGGAAGTACAAAACATTGATTTCATTTTGAGAAAGCACCAGTATTTTTCTGTTCTCTCGTTTTTGTGCATTTTCCTGCTTCTCCATGTACCCTGGTGCTAGAAGTTCTTGAGGAAGGCACTTGTTGACCTTTCAAAATTTGGTGATTTGTCACCAATCTGTTCCAGGGTTAACATGAATGATACCTTTCAGCTGAAGGCTGAGAACTGTAAGAGTTAGTTTGAAGTGCCCCTAGGCTGGAAATAGTGTTTTCAGCTCTGTGTGCAGTGAAGCATTTACTGTGGAAGTGTCTGAGAAGACATGTCAGCAGTTGTTTTGGGGCAAATCTTGTGTCTGTCCAAGCTTTTGTATGTGTGCAAGCTGATTGAAAATAAATAAATAAATAAATAAATAAATAAAAAAAAGTTATTTTAGCCCTCGGATTTGATGCTTAGTTTAATGTTATAGCTACTTTTCAATTCAAAATTTAAGTAAAAAGCTGGTGTTCGCTGGTCTTGGCTTCAGTTGTCATTAGGATGTAAATCACTCAGTGCAGTCAGGTAGGTGAGGTTCCAGGGAGACACACTTGAGGGCTGATTTCTGATGTGTAGAAAAGAGGAGAGGTGGTTAGCTTGCACCAGTACTTCGGCTGTAGATGGAGACATCTGTCTAATGAAATTCTTTCCATGTGAAGTATATACATTTCTTTAAAAACTATTTCACAGCATGTAATGCATAGGAGGTATATTCAGGAAAAGCACTTTTCTCAATGACAGTTAAAGTAACACTTTGAATAAAAGGAGTTTTCCACTTGCATTTCAGGCATTGCTAGTTAAGTTTATCTTCTGCTCAGAATATTATCATCACTTTTATTCTGATTTGTCAATCAGTTGCAATAGTCCGATGGATCTATTTCCTTTAAAGCAATTTAATTTAGGTAATGTAGAAATAGAACCCACCTTGATACTTGAAAAAAAATCTTGCCATGATTTATCAACAAAATAAAACTGCTGTACACGATGAAAACTAACTAAAGATAATCTGGTTTCTGATAGCTTCACTGTAACAGCTACAGTCATATATTTCCTTCAACTCTGTAAAATAAATCCTTTGTATTTTGAAGCACAGGAGTTTTAGTTTTTTATGTGAACAGCTTGTTAACAAAAGGCTAGAACGATGATCTACACATGGGGAACAGTACTGTGTGTTACTCTGCAGGCAAATAATTTCATCCATCGTTCTTGCATGATGAGAAGATCATTTTAGGGGTGCTATACAAAATGGCTTATTGCATTGCTTGCTCTTGAAACAGCACCAAAGCACGCTGAGCAGCCCAGTGTCTATTGTAACATTTCTGAAACATTCTGAAACCTTTGTACCCCTAAAAGCTGTTCTCTGTGTCCACATAATCTTGTCCATAATTCCTCCTCCAGGGACTGGGGAGGCATTGGCTTCCCTGGTGGAGTGAGGACTACATCCTGACTGGTGGGATGTTCTGGGCTACTGTGGGCAGAGTGAAAACTGCAGGGCTTCAAGTGACCTAACATAGGGATTTTATCGGGGATTTTTTAATGCAGCCAGACATTTCAACCAATTCTTTTCTCTACTTGCTTAGTAAAAAGTGAAAGCAGTGAAAAGCAAAAGGCTGTTGATGCACCAGGAAATTATCTTGTGAATTGTCCTTAGTTAACAACTATGAAAACAGTCACTGGATTTCAATATATCTATGCAATTCTGATTTATACCAAAACTCTCTTGTCCAAATCTACAGCAGATTCAACCAGCATTTCTTGCACATGTCATAATTTAATAAACATGTTTGGTAGTAAGGGTGTTTTTCAGGTTTTTTTTTTTTAATGTTACCCCAGTCTATTTAAGTGGGTTTTCCTGACTCTTTTGTATCTCTGTAGGGTATGGCCTGTTTCAAAGTTGGGATAACTAAAACACAGTTCGGTGTGAACCTTTTTTTTTTTTTTTTGTCATGCAGAAAAGCTTCAGATATCTGTTTCCTTCTTATTTTTAACCTTGAGGTTTGATCTTTAGTGACAGTTCAGATTTAAAATCACTTCCTACTGTATCACATCAGTAGAGTGATTGAAGGGAACTGGAATCCAAGCTGTTTACTCACTTAGCTGTCAGAAAGTTTCCCTTCAAGGGAAGCATTTCAATTAATGTTATACAAACCACAACAGCAGTGGAGACTGGCCTGAAGCCATATATATATATATATATATGGGTGTCAGTTAAATTCAGATGTCAAATATGGCTTTTAATTACAGACCTACAACTGCAAATCAGTGGTGTTTGAAGCATGCTGGAGGTTTCAGCTTCACTTAGTAACCCCTGATATCTGAAAGTGAAGCAAGAGCCTACAGGTGAAGGTACACACACGGGCTCCATGTGCTTCAAACTCTGAATACAGAAGGTCAAATAAACACTTAGGAAATACATGTTCATTTGCTCATTATCCAGGAAGTCTAATGAGTAAACAGACTTCTGTTCCCTTCACTGTATCTTCAAGTGATGGAAATGGTATTCTGGAGAGGGTAACAAATGGGGTAAAGGTACCTAAGAGGTCTTCCAGCTTCTTCAGCTGTAACATCTGTATATCCTGCTTGAGACTGAAAGCTCGCACTTTGGACAGTAATTTTTGGAGAGGATGTTAATGTTTTTAATGTTTGTGTGTATTTTTTTTAGTATTTTTTTTATTTTCATTTTTAGTTTTTGTAATTCACCTCCTGGCCATCCACAGATTTCAGTGTCATCTGTAGAGCCCCTCATTTAATCAAGATGAACGTTTCTCAGATTTCTTATAATATTTTTGAGGCACTTTTGAGTGATGAAAGAAAAGAGAGCCACAATGGTTTCCAGACAATGGTGAAAAAAATTGTCAAGTTGGCATTAATATGGTGTTGCAGAATCCTCCAAGATTTATTATTTGAATAGTTTGAATAAAATAAAAGAATGACAGTTCACCATTCAGTTCAGTTGGAGATAACATTATTCCAGGTAGAATAGGTATCTTTCCTTTCATGCATATTGAGTACTGTGCTTACTCTTCCTGTCAGCAAGCATCACAGTTGGTTAGCATAGTGATATATGCTTTCTTTAACAGTATCCTCAGTACCTGAGGGTTTTCCTTTTACTGTGGAAGACAGAAGAAAAGTTACTGTTCAACAGCACAAATTTATAGATGGAAATATGTAATTTCTGATTACAGGCAATTTTAAATTTTTGTATTTACAGGCGATTTTTAATTTTTGTATTCAAAGCCAAGAGGCAATTGAACGTTTTACATTTTCCAGATTTGTCTCTTTCATTTCTCCAAGACAAAAATAATTTCTCCTTTGAAATCTTGCTGCAATTCTAGAGTCACAACAGTAATGTGCCTTAAATATTTAAAACCCATCACTGCTGAAGCAAAACTATGGCTGAAAGTGCAGAGTGAAATCAGCTGGAGATGCTAGCCTGAAAATGCACCTTTGGAAACAAGGGTACCTATGAAATGTTGTTGCAAACCTCAAAGTCAGTTAACAAAAACTTTACAGTGAAGGGTGTTTAGCTAGGTAACACCTAGAGCTCTGCTTCAAGAGATATCTAAAGATGTTTTTTTTCCTAATTTCTGCGAAGGTGTTGAAGACTTCTCAAGCCCTCCACAACAGAGCAGCTTCGCAAGCAGCCCTCTGTGTCACTTGAAGGAGGTACATTGGGTGGGCAGCAGCCTGGGTGCCCCGGGTGGGCTGGAGCACTCCCCCTTACCCAGAAAACCAGTCAGACCCTGCTTCTGCTGATTCTTCTGGGCAGTGAAATAAGTTCAGGTAA
Source organism: Falco biarmicus (assembly GCF_023638135.1). NCBI lineage: Eukaryota > Metazoa > Chordata > Aves > Falconiformes > Falconidae > Falco > Falco biarmicus. The sequence goes on along the minus strand of NC_079289.1, from coordinate 59,031,392 downwards.
ACAAAAGCCCTTAAAAAATACAGTGTCGTTCTAACCAAATGATGAAACCTGGGCCATCAAACACAGCAGTCAAACTCCTTGAAAACTGCCTAGAAATTTTCATTACAGTTTAAAAAGAAAAAGGGTCTTCCCTGAAAATAGAATTGGAAGGATTAGAGTAGAGGTAATTTTTGTGAAATGGAGCAGAACTTAAAACTGATCGTTGTTAAGGGATCTTGATTGCAAGGTGAGATACACAGCGCCTGTCAGAAGTGTGGATGTACTTAAATTCTTGATAGCAAACCCTGCGATGGCAAGGGGTAAATTCAGATCTAAAATAGTTTCTTTTAGTTCCGCAAAGAAAGCAAAAAAAGGCCACTGGAGTACGGGTCCAGTGCACTTAAGCACTCATTTCCCTCCACTGACACTATATGAAAGTAGTAATTGAAAGAGCTTGTATCTGCATCTTGAGATCTGGTCTGTCTTCTGTTTGAGGACTTGAGCATAGCAGAGTCAGGCTCGTTCTTTACAAATTTATCTGTGGGATCACCAGCATGCCTCATCATTTGCAGCTGGAAAGCTTGCCCACAACCATAAATATGGCTTTTTTTGGTCCTTTTGGGTTTAAACCCACCTCCTTCTTTGTAGCAGTGTTGAGAAGAGCAGGGTACATCTGCACCCACAGGACAGGTGCTTCTCAAAATTTGTGGATGTCTACAAAAAGTTTTCAAAGAGGCAGTTAGGCTCCTGATAGATGTTAGAATGCACGAGGAAAACAGTACTGGGAAGCAGCTGCAATAGGCTTAATTTCTGGTGGTAAAGAGATTTCTAAGCACAAAATTTGTAGTTTCATTCAGATTTTGGTAGTCTTGTTTCCCTGCAGTGCATACTTTGTTAATTTCTAAGGCTTAGGACAGCAGAAATTTGGATAGTAGTGGTAAAGCTTCCTCCCAAAGGCCCTATTTCTGGACAGCATACGTTTGATAATTCTAATATAGAGCTAATTTGGGGGCTTTTTCTGGGTGCATCCTTTGGAGCACTTACAAATTAAGGGAAGAGCATTATGCTTATGCTTAAAAATACAGTATATTCATTAATGCAGAGTAGCCTATGAGCACCATTTTTCTATTTCTGTAGAAATGGGCATGTATGTGTTTGCACAAATGCTTCTCATCAGTGAACATACCTGCAAGTATCTGGAGAGAAATAGCCTTTTAAAACTATCAATTACTTCCCACTAATAATAGAAAAATACTCTCTGCTATTTAACTTCCTCATTACAGACAGCTGAACATGCTTTCTCATTTCCTTTGCAGAACTCATTTGAAGAAGGTGCTGATAAGGGTTAGATAGAGTGTTAATTGGCTTACATTGTGTTTGTGAGAGGGATGAAGGAAGACAAAGTCATTGCTCTGAAAAAAGAGTGGAAGTGACTGCATGTCCCAGTCTTCTCACTGCTGTGATAATGTCATTTATTCCAAATAGTTTCAGGACATTACACTTACAGAAAAATTATTATTGGCTCCTACTCAAGCTCTTTTGCCCTGCTCTAATGACAAACAGAGCCTGCAAATGAAGTTTATCTGTATTTAACTGGGTGTTTCTCCGCTTGAGAGGAATGCTTACTGGCATCGTGCTGGGATTCAGCTGCTTGCCACTCATTTTTGTCACTGGACCAGAGTGGCTTTGGGAGAAACTACCATGAGGTACAGTGGACCCTAGAGCAGCTGGACAACATTTAGGTTAGGTTAAGCTAAACTGTTCTTTAGAAAGTCTCCAAACTCACATACTTCAAGTCCTCATTCAGCTCTTCTGTTGAGTGCAGGGTTTGTAGGGGCACAGGAGCTGTAAGTTTTCCTGCCAGTCTTCTGAATTGCCACTGAGCTATGGGGAATTTATTTTTTCTAAAGATGTTAAATTATCAAACTGTTTTAAATAAGTAGCTTGCTTTGACGGTGCTGTACTGAAATTAAAATCAATGCAAGGAAAACATAACTTTTGTGTAATAGGTATATGTACATAGTAGGGAAGCATTCCTGAAAAGCTTATATGCTATATAATACTTAAGATATATGCAAAGTGGAAAAGCTGATAATCCATTAAAAAACCACTTTCTTCCTAATATTTCCATTTACTGATACTGTTTTCCGTTTGCTGATTATACTGTAAAGCCCCTTCCCGCTTTCCACAGGCAACTCTCAGGTGATCTAAGTAAAAAAACCAGCTTTAACTCTGACAGCTATTAAATGCAGAGGCCTGTAGCTGGAAATCTGAACTAAGGAGGGGAAAGAGGCCTCTGTCAATGCATCTTCTTAAAATATGTGTTCGTGTTTATGCACCACAGCCTGTCACAGTGTACATGGCTCCAGCAGGTGAAACTGCTCCGCAGAAAGCAGAAATAACCCACTCCTGCCTCTGTAATCTCTGCTAGCAAAAATGGTATTCCCTTAGCAACACGTGATTACAGAAAACGTAATTACTCCTCACTGACTGCATCTTTAGATTAATGTACACTTTCCCATTGCTGTGGGCTGGAGGTGGATACCAAACCTGTCATGTTACCTAAAACAGTCTGCACAGCGATTACTAGAGACAGGGGCCAGGGCTCAGGTCCCTGTATGAACTGCCTACCCACTACAGGTGCCAACACACATCAGAGCCTACATTGTGTCTAAATTTAAGGAGAATAATGAAGAGTGTTTGCTACTCCAGACCACTACACCCTGTCTGCTGCTGTAGCCAAAGACGAGCACTATGGGCAGTGTTCAGGCTGCCAGTTACAGATGGTTCATTGAAGCATCACACTTGAGTCTGGACGTTTGTATTTCTAGTCACTGGTGGGAATCTTGGCCATATATTTTTATCCTCATCCCGGTTTCCAGTATTGTCAGTAACTATACACTTTTACACTATAACAATTTCCTGTAATATTCCTCCGGGGTTTTTTTATGTTTGCTTTTTTTCTGAAAATATGGACTGTTTTTACACAATCAGCTATAAGATAGATTATAATACGTAATAGAGAAACAATGTTATTGGAAAATAATGAAATATTTGAAATCCTGTGTGGCTTGGCTATTCTTATGGTACTTCACTATAATGGCACTGAATAAATATTATTTTTACTCACCAGCATTTATAGTAATCCTTATTATAACTCATGCCTTCAAGAAGTACCTGCCCAGTATGTTTTAAATAGTGTTCTTTAGCTCCATCACAGGGAACATCCTTTGCTGACTGGCCACATCACCAGAAAGAGGCTTCCCTCTTTGGTAAAAGAGCTTTTTGGCACTGTGGTTTGGGAATCTGCTGGTTTACTTCTTCATCAAGGGAAGGCTGTCTTGTTTTTCTCTGGTATGGATTAATCTTGCTTAGACAGTTAAATTGGGTGTTGTCTGAGAGTCGGTTAAAGGAGAGAATGATGTAGCCTATCAACTGGGAATGGATGGTGTTAACACAGCCTGTCTTCTCCTGTGCTGCTAGCATCCACCCTGGTTTACAGACTGAGGGATTCCTTTAACAAAAAAGATATTGGTTCACATTTGCACTTGCTAGAAATTGCATGATCAAACTAGAACAAACATTTACTAACAAGACATTAGATCTAGGGATTCTTAAGAGCTTCACGTAGAAAAATGAAGCAACAGGCTCACAGACATGACTGATATAACTCATGGACTTCTTATCCTGAATGACACCTGAAAAAAACCCACCAACAACCATGACCACACACACACGCACACAGAATTTTATATGTAGGTAGGGACAACTTGCACATTACGTGAAGTTTTACTCCATACATTTAGTTAGGCTGCAGATGGCTGAAGATTAAGTGGATTATTTATTCTCCTGTTTCAGAAAATTTTTGGGTTTGCAGTGTAAGCAAGCAGAGGGTTAGTTTGCTTTCATGCATGTAACTATTTGGGCAAGTATCTCCAATCTTCCTCCTATGAGTAACCCACAGATGAAATGAGTTGCTTTAGTTTCTGTCCCTCTTGTCTATGATTCCCTAGGTTTTGCTTTAAGGTACATGAATAAGCTGAAAGTGAATGGGGTCTGAAATTCCCCTTTGCCTCTGTTCCTCAGCCAACTGGAGGTCACTTGGGTTACGTGAGCTGGAGGTGTTTCCCCAGCATGCCACATCGGAAGTAGCAAAGCTTTTAGCTGTAGAAAATCCAATATGCCAATCTGTAAATTATTTAAATCAAGATAAATGGCTTTATAATTTGAGGTTGCACTGCTGTATAAAGAGACTGTTGTCCCCTGTTAGTCAGTATCCATGGACAGTATATATGGGACCACCCAAACCAGATGTGATTTGTCTAGTATCAATGCAAATAGCACTGCTATGCATCGATCCTGGGTCGCTGGAGCTTTCTCAGCTCCTGGGCAAATCTCTTATAATGGATTAATCAAGGATGCGCTCCTTAAATTTTCAAATGGGGGGGATGACACAGTTTCCAGCTGAACCCACGCTGATTAGCGTGGAATGTGTCATGGCTGTGACAGTTTTGCACCATGACCAGGAGGACTTTTACATCTGGGCTGCCCTGAGCTGAGGTCTGAGCAGCTGGCTCAGAAGTCAGGTGCTTTTCTATAGGCTCAAGTTCAAAACCTTTATCCAACCTCATCCCTCCTTAATGAAAGGCTGAGGTGAACAGGAATATTTTTCTAACATAAATAATCAATTGAAGTGGGCTTCTTGATTGCTGCTTCAATGCAGTCCCATCTGTCTGCTTCTTACACTTGCTATTACTGTGACCTTGGCAATGTTTTCACATTTATAAAATAACATTTAAGAAAAGATTGGTGATAGTGGTAGAAGTAGTAAGTGTATGGTGGTAACTGCATGCCCAAAGAGATTAAAAGGGTAAATGAATACCAACTGAGGGATTAGCACTAGCAAAACACTATGATAGATCTAGGACCAGATTACCAGGGTTTGTGAAGAGTAAATGATGATAATCAGAATTTCCTCAAGTGGTTGACTCTGAAAACTACAGGGCAGGAAGGGAGAAGGAGTTTCTAGTGATGAAAGCAATGAAATAAGATGATGATGAGGTGTCAGGAGAAAATACTGCTTGCAGGAAGACTGCAGTCGGATTAAGGATGAGGAGAGGCAGTTTGAGGAAAAAGCAGCAGTTGCTTCTGTTGATGCCAGCTCAGATATTGCCAAGACTGTTCACTGCCATGACCTTTAGGAGCTGCTCTTCTTCCAGAACACACATGAGTTGGAACACACATGAGTTGGTTTTATGTACATTGCCATGTCCCTCTGTATTTTACTGATGTGATTGAGGAAACACATGCTTCAGAAGTACAGTGTTCTGCCTAAAGTTTCACTGGTAGCACTGGTTTCTGAGTTAGGTGGCTGTGAGCCAGGAACAAGGCAGAGCCGAAGAGCATGCAGGTTTTGATAATACGTATAAGCATCCATGTGTAGCACGGAGAGCACCAGCAGTGAAAGGGGACCGAGGAGGAGGTATGAATTACCTCTGCACTTGGATTTTCATGAGATATTTGGATTGGTCACTAAATTTCAGTCTCTAGAAAACCACATGAACTTTAAAATGTACTCACTAAAATTAATTTATAACCATTGTGTTATTCACTCTTCTATCTAGAAGATAAACTCTCTGTCCAGACAGAAACTGTCTTCTGATTAAATCACAGCATCTTATGGCTCTCAAAGCACTTGCTCGTGTGTGGTTGCTTCTGAAATACTGTGCAGTGCGACGTGATGATTTGTTTTGTTCCGCTTTTTGCAGGGGCAGTCCTACTTGCTGTTAAAGCCAGTGACATGTTAGAGTGGTCTGCAGCTCCCAGAGCAGAAGTACTGGTGTGAATTCCTGTTTGGTTGCTGAACATAAGCAAAAACATTAGTGATGTCGTATGATTGTGGAGCAAGCTTTTAGTTATGTCAGTTAATGGTTTATTTATATAGTCTGTGTGCCACAGGTTGGAAAGGTGAGAAGACACCTGTTAGCATGGACCTTTTCCAGTCTGTGTGCCACTGTGTGTCCTGCTGGGAGCAGACACCTGCAGGCAGTGACCAAGCTGCTGCTCAGCCCTTCTTATTTGCCTTGGGCCACCTCAGGTTTCCAGTCCCTGTGGACTGAGCGTATTCTTCTTCCGCACCTTCCTAAAATTTACTGTTGCATGCATATAGCATGTTATTGAATAACGATCATAACCATGAGTAAATGATCCTAGGAAATACATCTTGTTAGCTATTGTATTTGGGCTCTTGGAATACTTGGTCCACTCCAACTAACTCCTTTACAAAAGAATAGGGATACTGTTTTACATCATCTGGAAAATTAATTGCTCTTAGAGTCTTGGAAACACCTCCCAGGCTACAGTTGCTATGGAGACAGATGTAGTATGGAGGTGTAGATAGATTGCCTGAGCAAAACCAGCCAATCATATTTTAAACTTCACCGTTTACAATCCGAACAACTGTCATTTGTTGGCTTTTTCCACCCCCCACCCCCCTCTTTTAAAAACTGTATTAGCCCTGATCCTATAACTGAAGCTGCGTGGCCTGTATCCATGAGGTTTGAGTGCAAACCCTACGGTTATGGACCCTATGGTCCCTCTATATGGACACAATTTGGAACACAAGCCAATGATTGTTAGTTAAATACATTTTTTTTTTTTTATAATTAATGTATTCTGACATATAGCAACAGTATTGGTTTTTCCTCCATTGCAGTGTGCATTTGGCGAGGCTGAGTAGTAAACAGTAATACCACTTCAAACCCTGAGGTTCCCCAATGCTAATTGTCTTCAGGTGCTCACCCAGCATTATTTTTTAGAGACATCTCTCTGCTAGGTACTGCTGCATTGCTGGCAGTATAGATCCCTGTGCTTCTAAACACAAAATAAGGGAAGTTAAACATTCATTTTTATAATTTATTAAAGGACGTGCTCTTACTGTCATAACACTTGGCCATATATTTACTATTGAGTATTTTTTCCACACACAATGGCTTAGTTGTTGGGTTTTTTTCTGGGCTTCAGCAGTTAGCAGGGGATCAGTCTCCTAGATGTTCTTTATGACCAGTGTAAGAGAAGAAACACCCTAAGAGGGCAATCAGTCCTACTTATTTTCAACGTCCAAGGTTGCAAGGGGCCAGCCACACTGTGATGGTACACCTTTCTCTCAACTCGCTGCATAAGACGACTTGATAACTAAAGTTATGCAAAAGAGATCCTATCTGTTGTTACTGGCTATACGGTAGAGTATATGTCCTATGTTTGAGGAGTGTGTACTCATAGTAGTTACACCCTAAACAGACATGTACATGTATTAGTGTATGTACCCTTGCTTGGGGTTTTTTGTCTCTCTGGCACGAGTGGAACACTTTTCAGTGACAACTGGTATAAAGTAATTAATTCTTTTCGGAATAATTCCCGTGGATATTTTTTTTTTTTTAAAGGCTTTGGTTATTTCCTGGAAGACTGGAAGGGTGTGAGAGACTTCACATGAGAAACAGCAGTTGGAGTTGGAGCTCAGCATTAAAAGGTGCTTCCCGTGGCTGCGGCAGCCAGCCTGCCCTAATGTAGGTCACTGCCTGGGATGAAAATCTTCCTCAGGGCATCTGTGGAAAAAACAACAAGCAGGAAAATTTGGCTGATGCAGTTGTAGTCTGAGGAAATGTGACATTTACAACCACTGTCACTGAATAGCACCATCCAAGGCCACCCAACAGCCATCTAATATTGTGGTTTAAGCAGAATACTAAGTGAATAAATATCCTGCAATGATTACAGTTAGCGGTACATGAAAAAATATCCTGCAAATAATGTAGTTAGCAGTACAGAGAGGCAAAAAAAAATCATTCGAAGCAAGGACCCAGAGCGAAAGCTGTGCAGTCGTAATATGTTTTTGATGTCTTTGCTGCCAAAAGCTTCAGGCAGCTGGATAATGACTCATCAGAAAGCCTCTTGGAGCGATTCCATGGTCCTGCAAACTCCCAGATTTGGGTGATTTTTTTTCACATAAAATTGCCATCAGCTATTCAGTTTCACACTGGTTGGCCAAGTAGCGCAGATTAGCACAGGAAAAGTCAAACGACGAGATTATTTATTTTTTTTTATTTTGTGACCGCTCTTGAGAATATAGGGCAGCTCACAAAACGTGTCAGCATGTGATGCATTTGCTCCAGGAGTTCCACGAAAGTATCACTCGGCACGCAGCCGCACAGGCACTCAGCACACCGTCTTGTCTGAGGGCCAGATTCATCTGCACCATGATGGAGGTTTCAGGGAGAGGATGCCGATCCTTTCCAAAGTCTGTGTTTTGAATTTGTGAAATTGTTTGACTAAAACCAGCAGGAAGCCTGCTGGGTAGTGCAGTGGTTCGTTTGCGACTCTGAGGGTCTGAGCAATAATTTTCACTTCAGTTATTTACCCTGGTGTGCCAAGAGTGAGATCTGAATGATCTTTAGCACTGTAAATCAGACACAAGGTTGTTATCCTTGTAGAATGCACTTTGAGACTGTCCAAAAGCTCCAGAAAGAGACCAATTTTATGTCTTTATAGAGTTAGCAGTGTATTATCCACTTACACTCATTATAGGTTATGGGGGGAGAGCTCAGAAATTTGCAGGACAAAAACCTCACTGTGCTGCTTATGTACTTTGGCTAAGAGTGGCTCCATTTTTACAATAGCCTGCTGTTCTTTTATTTCCTTAACTGTAAATTGTATACATCTGCACTCTGGTTTGGCTCTGATTTGAGAATTTTCTCCTTATGTGCTCCACAAAAAGAAGTTCATTTGCTCCCTCCCACACTTCCAGAAAAACAACTTTACCAGTTTGTCCTGGTTTAGGGTTTTGGGGTTTTTTTGGTAGCTAAATCTGCTCTTAAGTGTTGTGGGGTGATTGTCTCCAAAACAGTTATTTTTCTGCACTGAAACATTATAATAAAGATTGGCAACAGTCCTGGTCTCTGACTGTAAGTCATTACAAAGCTTCTTTGTCTATCTACTGGAAATGCTTGCACATATGCTGCAAAATCCTTGACAGGCTTCATATCCCAGGCTCCAAATTATTGCAGTAAATGTCTAGTTTTTTGGCTGTGGAAAAGATGTTGGGAAGGGTCCCTCACTTTTCTGTCCTATTGTTTCTATTTATTTTCTACTGTCTGGATGAAGCGACGGACAGGCAAGAAGTCTGTGTTTTCCCATCCATTTTATTGTTTAGTATTGCTATAGGTAAAAAACTGTTATTCAATAATAAAGACATTTTTCTGAAAACCATGGAAATCTGCAACATAGCTAGGGCTATGTTTATACTGCTGACTAAAAGTGGGTGAAAGCTAATGCTCCCCCTGAGGTGAAGCAGATTTTCACGTAGCTCGTGAAACCAGGGCACATGAGGCACCGGCGCTTTTGGAGGCTGCGTGTCTCTCGCTAGCCCGGGGGCCAGCTGGTGCCCTCACCCAGACCTGGAGAGTGCAGAACACTGGAAGTGACACAAAGGAATTTGATGAGCACAGGTAGGGAAGTGGTGCAGGTGCTTAGAAGAGCCAAGAGTGGTGCAGCAGAAAGAGTAAATAAGAGAAGGGTGTTAGGCAGGGTGAGAGGGCTTTACCTGAGTGGGTATTTTAGAAGATGCAAATATGCCTTTGCTTTTACTTGTCACAGGGTTGTTAATCTCAGGATCTGCCTTTGCTTGTGTTCCTGCAGGAAGAAGGGAACAGCAGCATTTGCTCAGTTCTGCAAAGCAGCTAATAACATATAACACAAAAACTTGCCTTGGTGTTAAGCATTTTTGATTGAAATACATTAGAATACTACTGATATATTTAAGCGTAATCTCAACAGAATTTAAAGGAAAGAGTAATTTAAGCTGCTATTAAATTTTGCTAAACAAACAGAATTCTCAGAAATGTTTTCAGCCTCAGCCATGTGTTGTTTTAAAAGTGGAAAGTGATTAGAAGTGGAACAGTAGGTTAATTCTGTCTCTATTTCTTATGGTACTATATAGGGTATTAACAATACGGTGCATAGGAGTCTTAAGGCTGATATACTGAAAGGTTTGTTGCAAATCAAAACTAAGCACCATGTAGAGAAAATTAATTGTTTACTATTCTTTCCACTAACTAAACATTTTAAAAGTAATAATTTATTTCTGAAGCTGTGAAATTAATTTGGAAAACAATGTGAACAGAAAGTGGTGACATGTCTTTTTTTGGCTGTGAATTTAGCTTCTCTTTTTCTTCAGATGTAGACTGAAGACATGTCTGCAGACATTTAGAGTGTATGGATTGCCACTAAAATAAGTAATTATAAGGGTTGCTGAAGTTGGAGGAAATTTTACATTTTAAAGTGAAGCTTGAAATTTAAAGAGTTTGTGTTTGTAGTACAGTAACTATCATCTGATAAAAGCCAATTTAAATATGTCCTGAGTTGGAAGTGCCTTAGAAACCTGTTAAAGCATAACCACTTTGTTGCTGGTATAGTACTGCCCTGTTCCTCCCAAGTCATTGGAAAGCATTGATTTAAAAATTAGGACATCTGAAAACAGATAGAAAATAACAAGTTTAATTTAATTTTCTCTTGCCTTCCAAGCACTATATGCCCTCCTGTTCAGAGTCTTTTTAACAGCTGTGGAAATGAAAACTTTTAATTAAAGGAGAGTTGAAATTCTCTGGTAATTGCTTGCCGCCAACGTAGAAGGTAAACTAATGCCAGAAAAAGTCCTGAGCAGCCTTCTCTTGTAGCTGACCCTGCTTTGAGCAGGAGATAGGACCTTCTGAGGTTTCTTTTGACCTGAGTTATTCTGGGAGTCTGTGGCAGTTGCTTCTATGGGTTAACAAGCTCTAGCAAAGCCCCAGGCACGCAAGGGCAAGCCCAAGCAGAGCCCCACAAGTCCTGAGTCTCGTGCAGTAGCCCAACATACAGCCAATGGCCTGACGCAAGCAACGAGACCACTCTTACCTGCCTCCACTTCTGGAAATCACAGCTGAGTCCCCTTTCCCTCCAGAGAAGAATGGGGAAATCCATTATTTCACTCTTACTCCTGTGGCTGTAGTAAACATGAAAGGCTGATTGGGAGAGGACATACCTTCATCCTTCTTCTTCTTCTTCCGGCTCCACACAGCCCCATCTCTTGCTGGGCTCTTCTGAACAAGTAGCTCTTAGCAATACTTTGCAATAAAATAATTCAGCTCACCTTTCCAAAGGCTTTTCTCATCACCTCTCTGTGTATTCGGGTCTCATTTACTTATCAGTAAAATTCCAGAGAGTGTTAATACCAATTTCTGCTATAGGATTAAATAAACTGTTGGGACTTATGGTCCTGCATTGTGTTAATCCTTGGTGCTAATGGCATTCATCTTCTTCTGTTAAGAAAGATTATTGGTAATGACAAAAATGCAGTTCTTGTTGAGTCCTCAGTATGTATTTGCACTGTGTAGCTGTGGGTGTTTCAGGCTTGTTCATGAAACTGCTCTGCCACAAGACTTACACTGGTTCTTCCCTGGTGGGGTCATCCAACTGTCTGCTCAGCCTGGCTCAGTAGTAACACTATAGATGAGGGGTCTGGGTAAATAAAAGGTCAGTGAGCCTGTGAGTGAACGCATGGTTACTATGCTGGTTTTCTTCAAACTCGTGTCTTTAACCTTGTGATTACAAAAAAAAGATTCATTTCGTAATTTTCTCCCTTTACTTGTAGAGAGATACTTGAAACCTGCCATAAATTAATAAGATTAAAAATGATAGAGAAAATATAAAAGATCTCAATATTTTTTATGATTAATTAAATGTTATTCTGTGCTCATCTAGAGGAAGAGATCATCATGGGTTTGGATGTTCACATTTGGAAGAAGGGGAACCAAATGGCTGAGTAACAGTGCGGTGCTTATAATTTGTTCAGTGAAACCTGGACTTACCTTTTACGGTTGAGTACCTTGTTCTGAGCTAGAAGTAACAGCATCGCTATCTCCCATTAATACATTATCTCTGACCGCCTTTTTGTATCACTGGTGTGTTTAATTGCTGAGGCATACAAAATCCAAGGAGAGCGTCACTCAGGGGATCTGAAACACTTAATGCTACAACAGCAAAGAGTTTTGTGGGTTGGTGGGTTAGTTGCCGCCTGTTCCGTGTCAGAAGTTTCATATACCTTTCAATGAGCACTTGTAAATCGGTTTCATGAACTGGAACTTAAAATCAATCGTGTATTGAGGTTACTGCCTGGTGTCTTGTAGTTTTGGTCTCATGGGCTATCTCATATATTTGGATTCGTATCATAATAAACTGTATCCAAACCCAAACTATCTCTCAGTGGGTTTTTAGGGTAGATAGATGAGAAGCAAAGCACATCCGCGTAGCTGGAGGAAGAACCTCGTCTAATTCAGATGTCAGATGAGCTGAGGAAGACAGGGCAGTGATGCTGAACCTGGTATCAGCAATAGAGAAGAGAGACACAGTAGAGGGACATGTTTTAGCAAGGGACTCTATTTGAGGAGATATGTAACTTTTAGTATTGGAAAAGGGCTCATTGCTTTGCCAGAATAGACGTTTAAATGTATTGATTTACTGAATTAGATGATAACACTTGCTCTGTAATAAATCAAATGTAAGATCTTTTGCCATTGAGGAAATGGGGATATGGCTCTTCACAAGAAAAATGTTGGATCTACTTGTAGTATGAGGAAAATAGAAACACAGAGTAAAATACAAATTTAATGGAACAATAGGAAGGAACTTTTAACATTATAAAAATCCCCAAGACCTCTTTAAAACTTTATTATTTGTGTTCTGGTTTTGGCTGCTGTAATATATCTTTTTTTTTTAATGGCACAGCTGACCTAGTTCCCTTCACTGTCACTCACATCATGTGCAGCTAACTTACTCATGCAGAGTAGTATTTTGTGAAAGCAGTTATCACTTTGGAATAAATATCTTGGCTATGAAAGCATAGGAGAGAAAAGTATCCTAATCCAGGCATTTTGCCTTAGATTAGGTTTCCAGTCTCTAGATTATAGATTTATGTGTTTTGACAGTTTTCAACTGTGACTTTATTCATGGCAGGTATAGATGAAGTCATCTCCATATCTACTTACAGGAACCTGCATTGATAAATACCTGGAATTCTTCACAGAGTACCTATCTTCAAATAAAGATGTTATTTATTACAGTTATTTATATATTTTAGTTTAAATATATGAGTGTCCCTCTAGTGTCGGGTATAGTAATTAGGGTTATTAATATTTTTAAGTGTTTGCAGGTTGTTTGCTTTGTTATCCAAGGCGATGGAGATTTTTGAAGACTGCTGGTTTATTCCACGTAAAATAAATATAACAAGCACTCTCCTGGGTGCTGTAGGGCCTCTCTGTTCTTCATGAAGAACAGTTGTTCTATAAGCAATGTATCTGCAGCTTCTGAGCCTTAGAAAGAATTAGAGTGCCCAGCAATAAGGTTTCAATTCAGCTGAGATTATCCATACCAGTAATTGAATGTTCCTGATTTTCTTTTTAATATAATAAATTATACCTCATAACATTTTCTGTTTCATTAGGTAATTTCATAAATGAGAGTCATAAATATTATATTTAGACAAAACATTGATGATTATAAATTATTCAAGGGTACTTTTACTCAGCGTCTATTTGCCATTCTGCTCATTGGCCCTGAGGTCTGACTCCAGGTAGAGGTTTCAGCAAGTCAGAAAAATGTTCATGCCATTAAAACAAAGAAGTTCATGCTAATATTGTAATTTTTGCATGATGTTTAGCATTTCATTTAAGAGCACATAAGCACGTAATTTCTGCCTTTTTGTTCATTTACTGCTTCTGTTTTCCTTTTGAAGCAGTGAATTATCAGGAAAGAAAAATATGATTCATGAAATACAAGAGGTAATTTATTTACTTTTAACTTTGGCGATACATACAGAAGGTTTTACCCTGACATGTCAACAAGCAGTGACATATGAGCAAAAATACTCCCCGTAAGTTAAAAAGATGTAAATACTAAATTGCTCAAGGACATGATTTTAGAAGCAAAATCTAATAAAAGCATAATAAAGAAATGGCCAAGATAATGAAAGCCTGGCTTCTGCTGAGTTTCAGTAAAGGGAGAGAGACTGTTTTAATATTCATAAATTGAGCCGTGTCCCAGCCAGGAGCAGCTTCCTTCGCCTGCGCACCCTGGCTGCTGGGCTTGCCTGGAAGAATATGAAAGCAAATGAAGTTGAAAGTCCGTTGCGGCTCGGTGGTTTACCCTGTGAGGCTCAGGTCGATACTTACAGCTGCCATACGCTGTGGCAATTTCCAAGCAGACCCCAAAATCCAGGGTCTGAGCGTGCATCCCCCAAAATCTGGGGTCTGTCTGTGCACCCCCTGGGAGGGTACCCGGGAAAGAGTCTGCTTCCTGCCCCAGCATCATCCCCCTGCTTCCCTCACGCCTGCATCCTCAGCAGGAGCCAGGCTGGTCCTGGAGAAATTACCTTTAATGACATCCCTGTAGTGTCTTCTCGGTGTGAGTTGTTTATGCTAAACTCAGGGCTTTAATTTATTTAAGGGCCTTTGAAGCCCATGCTCTGAGGCACCTTAAAAAGTCCAGGGGAACTACTGTAAGTGAATCAGGCAAGATTTATATTTTCACTACCTATGTTGTACTGCTAGTCTTTGCTCATTTATTTTCTTCCTTTCTCTTACATGAAGAACCCCCCTGCAACTAGGCACAGTCCTTGCTTTTTCCTGCCTCTCCCTCTCTTACTGATTCCCCCTGAAAGCTGATGTATGCCAAGGAGGCAATGCTCACTCTACATGTTGGCAATCCTTTCTAGGTGCTAGTGAGCATGGAATTGCACTGATATGAACACCCAGAACACCATGTCATGTATTTACTGGTTTGTTACTTGGTGTAATCTCTGGCCAGGGGTAGCTGTGTAGTTTAACCAAAGAGAACGACTGACCTTCAGTTTTAAAAGCAGGTACATCTTTTATCAAACACACGGAGCTAAGTAATTAAAACATTAATTCTTATCCCCCAATGAGGACTCTGAATATTTTTATTTTTGTATCAGTTTTCCAAGCAGTGTAGTATTTCAGAATTTTACCTTTACTTTGTAACCCACTGTAAATTAGGTTTGAGTCAGTCTTACGTTTAATAGATACACAAGCTGAGGCACCAGATAGCTCTTTGGTAAAAGGTATGCAGACTGTGGGTGTTGTACGCGTCGTAAGCCTGAGACGTGTCAGGCAAGAGACAGACACTGTGTGGGTAGAGAGGGGATAATTCTTTTTTCTCAGGTATTGCCCATCTTTGTTATTATTGATAAGAGAAAATAAAGAAATACCTGCAATAGCATTCTGAGGGCAGTGATAGGTTAGAAAAACAAAGCAGGGGGGCTTTTTCTCCCCCTTTTCTTTGTAAGCATGACTCCATTTACTTAATTTCTGTGTCTGAAATAGTTTTTCTAACACAAATTGATCAGCTGAGGCCGGGGGCAGATGGTACTCCCCTGGATATCATCATGAGCAAATAGGCTGCTCACTTTCAGAGCTCTGAAACAGTAGTTGATATAGAATTCTGCCTACTTTACAGTCACAGGCTGAAAAACGTCTGTGGCAACTTAATTGCACTGTGAACATACCCTTTCACTTCCCAGATCTAGGAAGGTCCACAGCTTGGGAAGAGGACCAGCAAAGAAGGGAGGTTTATGTTATCTGCTGACCTTTCTGTCCTGGGGTCAGTATCTCTGATGGGATCACCCAGAACATGCTGGGAGAGTGATTTTTAAAAAGGGAGGAGTGGCAGGAAGATTGGGTGTTAGCTTTTCCTTTCCTTTTCCTTAGAAAAGAAGCCTCTCCCTCGTGTCGTAGAAATGAGGCAAAGCCACAGTACGTCCAGACTTGAGAAGTGGGATGCCCTCAGGCCCATCCTATAAGTTTAGCTGATCCAGGTACACTTTTAATAATGGAAAAAAACCATTCTGCAGTCATAAAACTTCCCAGAAGCTCTGCAAACAAACCCTAGCACCTCACTGAATATATGAGAGGAGAGGTTTCTATTCACAACATTTTTAGACCACTGCATTTAACCTGCAGTGTCTCAGCCCTTATGAACTTTCCTTCCAATTCATATGGCTGAGCCCCTTGAATATCTGTACTGCTTCTTCTCTGAATTTCTGTAGTATCATCACACAACTTTGTCCCATGCCCACTCCTCCTATTTGTCCAGGTCTTCCCAGACTAAGTTCGGACCATTTTTCTTGCTCTGTTCAATTCCTCTGTATGTTCTCCTACTTGCAGATTTTATCCTCCAAACTCATTTCACAGAATCACAGAATGGTTGGGGGTGGAAGAGACATCTGAAAATCATCTAGTCCAACCCCCTGTTAAAGCAGGTTGCACCGAGTTGCAGCCAGGCAGATTGTGAATGTCTCCAGAGAAGGAGACCCCACAGCCTCCCTGGGCAGCCTGTGCCAGGGTTCTGTCACCCTCAAGGTAAAGAAGTTTTTCCTCATATTCAGGTGGAACCTCCTGTGTTGCAGTTTGTGCCTGTTGTCCCTTTTCCTGTCACTGGGCACCACTGAAAAGAGCCTGGCCACATCCTCCTGACACCTGCCCTTAAGATATTTGTATGCATTGATAATATCCCCTCTTCATCTTCTCTCCTCCAGGCCAAACAGGCCCAGCTCCCTCAGCCTTTCCTCATAAGGGAGGTGCTCCAGTCCCCTCATCAACTTTGTAGCCCTCCGCTGAGCCTTCTCCAGTAGTTCCCTGTCTCTCTTGAACTGGGGAGCCCAGAACTGGACACAGCACTCCCAGTGCAGCCTCACCAGGGCAGAGCAGAGGGGCAGGATCACCTCCCTTGACCTGCCAGCCACACTCCTCCTAATGCACCCCAGGAACCCACTGGCCTGCTGGCCACCAGGGCACACTGCTGGCCCAGGGGCAACTTGCTGTCCACCAGAACTCCCGGGTCCGTCTCCACAGAGCTGCCTTCCAGCAGGTCAGCCCCCAGCCTGTACGGGTGTGCGGGGTTGTTCTTCCCCACGGGCAGGACCTTACACTGGCCTTTGTGGAACTTCATTGGGTTCCTCTCTGCCCAGCTCTCCAGCCTGTCCAGGTCTCGCTGAATGGCACCGCAGCCTGCTGGTGTGTCAGCCACTGCTCCCAGTTCTGTATCGCCAGCAAACGTGCGGAGGGTGCACTCTGTCCCTTCATCCAGGCCGCGGACGAACTGTCCCCTGGGGCACACGCCGGCTGCAGGCCTCCAGGCCGACACTGCGCCACTGATCACAACCCTCTGGGCTCTGCCACCAGCCAGTCCCCAGCCTGCCTCACTGCCCACCCATCTAACCCACACTGCCTCAGCTTACCTATGGGATGTGATGGGAGACAGTGTCAAAAGCTCTTGCTGAGGTTAAGGCGGACAATATCCACCGCTCTCCCCTTGCCTACCCAGTCAGTCGTTCCATCACAGAAGGCCATTAAGTTGGCCAGGCATGGGTGAATCCATGCTGACTGTTCCTGATAATCTTTTCCTCCACATGCTTAGAGAGGACCTCCACGATGAGCTGTTCCATCACCTTTCCAGGGATGGGTGAGGCTGACCAGGGTTTTCCTGGGTTTTCCTTCTTGCCCTTTTTGAAGACTGGAGTGATATTGGCTTTCCTCCAGTCCTCAGGCACCTCTCCTGTTCTCCATGACCTTTCAAAGATGGTGGAGAGTGGCTTAGCAGTAACATCTGCCAGCTCCCTCAGCACTTGGGGGTACATCCCATCAGGGCCCATGGATCTGTGGGTGTCAAATTTGCTTGTGATCTCTAATGCAGGGGTCCTTAAACTATGGCCCATGGGCTGGATACAGTCCCCCAGGGTCCTCAATCCGGCCCCCGGTATTTACAGAACCCCCCCGCACCCCTCCGCCGGGGGTTGGGGGGGGAAACCAAGCAGCCGCAGATGGCTGCCTGCCACTGCATCTGCGCGCCGGCCCCCTGGTTAAAAAGTTTGAGGACCCCTGCTCTAATGTCTAATCTCTAATCTCAGATCCTCCTCAACCAGGAGAAAGTCTTGCATTTTCCAGACTTCCTCTCTTGCCTCCAGGGTCTGGGAAACCTGAAGGCCAGCCGTGGCAGTAAAGACTGAAGCAAAGAAGACATTCAGTAACCACCTTCCCTGTGTCCTTCATCACCAAGGTACCCACTTGATTTAGCAGTGGGCCCACACTTTCCCTGGTCATTCTTTTCCAACCGATGTGCTTGAAGAAGCCCTTCTTGTTGTCCTTGACCTTCCTCACCAGATTTAATTCCAGCCAGACCTTAGGCTTCCTTGTCACCTCCCTGCATGTTCCTGTATTCCTCCCAAGTGGCCTGTCCCTTTTACCACATCTCATGAGCTTCCTTCTTCTGTTTGGGTTTTGCCAGAAGCTCCTTGCTCATCCATGCAGGTCTCCTGACCCCTTTGCTTGATTTCTTACTCATGGAGAGAGACTTATCTTGACTTTGGAGGAACTGATATTGAATATCAGCCAGCTGTCTTGGACCCCCCTACCTTCTAGCACTCCAAGCAGGTCCTTGAAGAGGCCAAGGTTAGCTCTCCTGAAGTCCAGGGTTGCCATTGTACCTATTGTCTTGATTCTTCCATGCCGGATCCTGAACTCCACCATCTCATGGTCACTGCAGCCACAGCTGCCCCCAGTCTTCACACTCCCAACCAGTCCTTTGTTTGTTAGTACAAGGTCTAGCAGCACACCTTGCCTCATTGGCTCTTCTGCCACCTGCACCAAAAAGTTACCATCAATGCTCTGCAGGTATTTCCTGCATTGTGTATACTTAGCTGTGTTGTCTTTCCAGCAGGTATTAGGGTGAGGGTGGTTGAAGCCCCCCATGAGAACCAGGGCCTGTGATCATAAGGCTCTCTCCAGCTGTCTGTGGAACACCTCATCAATCCAGATCAGGTGACCTGTAGTAAACACCCACAGCAGTGTCTCCCATGCTGGCCTGCCCCTTAATCTTCACCCATAAACTCTCAACTTGTTCTTGTTCTGCATCCACCCCTAAGGAAAGCTTGATACATTTCAGTTGCTCCCTCACATAAAGAGCAACTCCACCACCTCACCTTCCTGGCCTGTCCTTCCTAAAAAGTACATTGCCATCTATTTAGTGAATTCCCTTTTTCTTAAATAGTTACACGACTGACACCACTGATTTCACCTCCATGCTAAATAGGTTCGAGGGCTGATTTACAATTGAAAAACTATATTGTGTTTGATCTGCGTATGTGTTTAGATGTGGGCTGGTTTTAAGTTAGATAGCGAAATATCTAATTCTGCACTAAGTGTTGTGCAGCAGGTACAGGTGGAGCAGCATGGGGATAACAGTGACAACCCGTGGTGAAGCGACCCCTGCCCAGTCCTGAGGCTTCCTAAAGGGGCATAACCTAAGCAGCAGTGCATTTTAGCTGGCTTGAAAAATGGGACTGATTTTGTGAGTTTAGGGAAAATTGTTTATGAGTAGATTTCCATAGTTGTGTATTTCCATAGCTGTATATTTTGAGCATTGAAATTCCTGTCCTGATTTTCAGAAGTTCTGAGGCTGGTGTGAGCAGAGTAGGGTCTGCCTGGCACCGTGCGACTGAATGTCTGGCCTCCAGATTTCTCTGCTAAAACGATAATCTCAAAATCAGAGACCGCCTTTGAAAATGTTGGCTTTAATCTCAATTTCCCAGGTTTTCCTAGCTATAGCATGTACTCCAAAGGCTTTTTTCCAACCTATTTCCTGGCAACGGTGGGTAGAATTAACTAGTACAGACCTTTGAAGATATAAAGCTTGACAGAAATTTAAAAAAACAAAAAGGAAAAAAAAAGAAAAAGGTGTTTCTGTTTGTCTTTTTGTGAAATGCCAGGTTTGTTATTGATGTAAATCCCAGACAATGTAAACAGCATGTTCTTGTGACTGCTGGGGACTGAGCACATCAACAGAAACTATGAAAGCAATTCACGGTGGCTCACTGTGTTCTAATTATTGATCTTGTGCAAAGAGCTAAGAGAATTAAGTTTGTTCTCTGAAATTAGTGACTGGTGTAGGCAGGTATATCCAGCACCTCCAATTTTATATTTTCTGGCAGCATTGTTTTAATTGCTGATTATTTGTTTTTCTATGGGAGAGTTCAATTCACAGTGATGGGTTTTGAGAAGCAGCAGGGCTGACACCTGCACACACACATGCAGAGGCAGCTCCCAGCAGCAGCACTTCTTAGTCGCTGACAGAGCATCATATCAGTGCACAATCTGAAGAAGAGGTGTTCTTTCTCTGAGCAGTCGTATTTGGAACTTTGCAGCCTGTTACTGGCAGCCAAACTACCTGCTCCACACCCTGAGATCTCTCAAATATCTTGGTGCTTCCTACTGGCACCTCTGAATGCTTGGTGAAATACTGAATCTGCAAGGTGATGGTGCAAGATGGTCAGGTCTTAAAAGCCAAAGAGATGTTACATTGTCAGGAATCCAAACAAATTGTACCACAAACCAATCTCTATTTAGATGTGGATTTAAAAAGAAATGCTTATTTTTTACTTAATATTGTGAGTATGTGTGATTGTTTGCAATAAAAGTGACACAATTGCTGCTGTCATTGTGTTAAGCACTAATGGGTCTGATAGATGGTCGTTAATTATTTAACAAGGACATAAGAATTGTCTTTTTTCCAGACGTTTGAGACCTTCAGTGTATAAAAAATTAACCCTGTAATAGCCAAGTGATATATCTGTACTAAAATATTGTAAATTATGTAGTAGGAAGTTACATTTCCAAAATATCTAGATGTATGGGTTTTGGTTTGGGTTTTTTTCTGATTTCTTTGATTTTAATTAGGCCAAAAGTACAAAAAAATAAAAAGCCCTGACAGGCAAACAGAAGAGGCAGAAGAAGAGGGGGTGTCACCTGCTGTAATTTTTTTACTTTCAATTGCATGCTGTGTTGGTTGCCTTCTCCTCTAATGCCTGTGCAATCTCAATTTTGATGAATGAAACATTGCAGCTCCAACCCTCTATGAGCAGACCTGGTCTCCTTACTGTTATTTTCCCACCTTTCTATATGCAACCCATTATAAAATTCAGACATTTGAACAGAGTAATAGGTCATAGTCCCTAAACGAAGTAGGGGTTTTTTTGTAGCTGTCTAAAGTCTTTGCAAAGGAATGGAAGTGGCACGAACAATGCCCTGAGGAAATACCACTGATGATAGGTTAAAACTCACAGATAAACTTCTCTTAAAGAAAAAAAAAAGGAAAAAAAAAAAAAAAAAGAACTACACCAAGGCAGCATAACACCAAATACAGTAAGGAAAATCTTCCAATTTTTGCAGTCAAAGCTCCCTTTCTTTGCCATCTCTTTCATTTGTTATTCCACAAATCATGGGTTTCATGCATTTTAAGATGTGTCTGTGTTCTGTCTGTACCTTGGCCCTTGGAGATCATGGACACAGAAAGCAAGTTTCTCATTTACGCTTCATTCCACTGTGGAAACAGCCACTTCTGCAGCCTTGCCCCTTGCTGTGAGGGATGTGCCAGTGAAGCAGAGGGCATGGCTGGAGATGTGGCAGTCTGGCAGCCCCCCCCGGCCACTGGACACTAACACCAGTGACACCAGCCCTGACACTCGTGGACTCAAACCAGCTGCTTGAGTCCCGGTCACAAGGTTGTATTTGCTTGCCTTTTCAGTGGAGCTTGTGTATCTAACCCTCCGGGTTAAAGGCTACTGCAATCTTTAATGTGTTCTGGTTCCATATGGAAGAAATGTATTTTTTTATTATACAGATATATACAATTGATACCTTCATTCCCATTATCCTGTATGTTATTTTGTTTAGATATTGAATGACATCTTGTGTTGTCATATTTCCTGCAAATGAGAGGTGTATTTCAACTCTATTGAAAATAAATTTTAAAATACTGCAGAACAGGAAAAGTAAGTCCCTTTTTCTCTGGTCTGTCTTTCCATATGATGAAACATACTTGTGAATCATATGCATGGTATTTATCTTTCACCTCCTGCCCCCTTTAAACAGGTGCAAATGCTTTTGTGGGGAAAAAAAAGGGGAGAAAAAAATCCAGCAAATCCTATGTCTCCTTTTCTGGCTGCCCTTTTAAAGTCTGCTTGTTTTAACTTTCCCTTTGATGAGGATATGAATGAAAATCATGTTTTGTAGGGAATTATGAGCAGCAAGAAAAAAAATCACCTGTTGACTATACAAAGGCAGCAGTACTGGGAATTTTTTGGGGAAAAAGAACACATTCATCTCTATTTATGTATTAGTACCATCATGAGGACCAAATTCAGTTGTGATGAATAAAATATTGAAAAATAGGTTCTTACACACAGGCTTACATGGGACTGCTTGTATCTATCTGGACCAAAGTAAAAGGTAGAAGCTAAAAGAGGTGTAAAAAAATGGAACAGGAATTTAAGTCTAAGCATAGGTGCTTCATCAGCCATTTTTGCTTAATTTTAAGAACTTAGTGAACTAATTCAATAGGAATAAGAGCAGAACATATATGCGATTTTGATACATGCTATGAATGTATGCCATGCAATGCCTTTGGGACACAACGGGAGAACTTAGAAACCCAGGTAAAGCTGAGGATGAGAGATATGTGTGTTTATAGCTCAAAAGGTGAAAGTATAAGCAGAAAGTAAAATCCTTGCCCTATTTTATGTCAGTTTAAGGTCAAGGTAAACAGTTCCTCCATGTTATGTGGCATGGAAACAGGCCTGCAATCACTGTGACATTCTCAGGGCAAAGTAGTTCATATGGTTCAGAGCAATATTTTAATATATTGGTGGTTTGATTATTGTGAGAGAAAGAAAGAGAAAATACAGTTCAAAAGGTTCTTGAAAAACTTGAAGGAAATGGACAAGAAAAATGGAACACAGGTAAACAAATACTAAAAGACAAAAATTCTCACAATCTTGTAAGCAAGGAGGCACAATCTTACAAAAGCATGGCCAGTGCCTGATGATGTGACAGCAGTCAATGAATTAGTTTGCATATCTAGGAAAAGAAATTACAAGGAGCTTTGCTCTGGAACAATTAAGCCATGGTCTAGTGGTGGGACACTTTTTTCTTTTCCTTACTGATATTATTTTTTTCCAGTTCAAGCTTCTCTCAAAATAACAAATTTTCTGGATCTTTTTTGACTGGTTTTTTTTGGGTTTTTTTTTCTTTTTTTCTTTTTTCTTTATTTCTGTTTTGTTTTGTTTTGTTGGGTTTTCTTAATGTCTGTGAGACCTGGGCATGTAAAGAAAAGAAGACAGCCATGTAAATACATAGTAACAAGAAATAATATAAAGCAAACGGTGGGGAGGAATGAAAGGATATAATCTGAAAAGCAAGTACAGAAGTTTTGTTGAACTTCCTTGGGCAGGTAATCTAGGGATAATACTCCACTGCCTTTGGCCACAATGCTGAATTTTAGAATCGTGTGTAGGGTGACAGGATGTGAGCATAAGGCAGGGCATGTGTCCTCTTGTCTGAATTTCCCTGCTTGGGGAGAAGCCCCGGCCAGAGCTGGAGCCAGCAGGTGGACATGAAGGGTGAGGACGACATTCTGGCCACAAGAAATAATGCGTCACTTTAGGCACAGTCTTGAGCATGGGCTTTCCACCATGGCTAAGGAGAAAATAGGAGTTTTAATATAGGAAACAACCCCAAAGCTCTTCAGGTAAACTATAAATAATAAAAAAGGTGTAAGAGGAAAGTTATGTGAGTGATCAAGGACCACTGGGGTCTGCAGAGCTAGGGACTAAGTGATAAATTAGTGCTCATAACCCACAGGTAAAGTAATCGCTCTCTGAAAAGGCAACTGAGATCAAGGTAAGTTCAGAGGCATCACCAGGCTTCCTCTGAGGGTAAAGAAGTCACTGGCTGAAATTCAGCCTGTTTTCAGCCTTTCTGAATAATCCCTTGCATTTCAGCATTTGTGTACAGTACAGCTTGAGACATCCTTTCCTGTGAAAGAAAGATTTGAAAAACTGTTCTCAGCCTTGGTGAACCAGTGAAAAATTGTGTTTCCAACGGACCTGGAAATCGAAATATCTGATATTTTCACCTCCATGCTTTTTGCTTGAGAAATCAGTAGGCTCTTTGTAAAATCTTAAATCAGTCTTTCCTTTGCATTCAGCAGTTTGCTCCTGCTTCTTACAAATGATGTAGTAGGGAACACCTTAATATGTGTATTGATTATGTTTCCTTTGTCAGTCAAGGGTGGGTTACAGATTAACTTACTTTTTTGAGTAGGCTATAGTTTTGACCCTGACCCTATGCCTCCAATTGTTTTTATACACAGTTCAATTGTAATATGTATCTTCTAGCTCATTTTAACTTTGCAATTAGCCACTCAGGTCTATAGATAATGCATTTTTGATGCCATGTTGGCAAAGAGAAAGATCCTCCATTTCTCAGGAACATAGGTGATGTGAATTCACTTCCAAGCAGCAGTGAACACAACCATAATCTTGAGTAAGACCTCCTTGCTTTCTTGGAAATGCATTCAGCACAGCTGAGCCTCTTCACAAAAACTGGTGTGTGTAGGGTATGGTATAATGCATTCTGCTGGAAAGCAATATGATACAGAGGAGTCAGTCCTCCCATTAGAGCACTGTAGATGAAAAAAAAAAAAAAAAAAGAGAAAAAAAAAAGGTGATTATTCTTTTTTTCCTTTTGCAGTCTGCGTTCCTCAGGTACACATTAGAAGGGTTAAAAGTTGGATGTTTATACATCTCAGTATTCATCAGGATTGTTCATGAACAGATTTAAGGATCAATATGTTGTTATCCATGCGATATTAAAATTTTACTTTCCGCAAGACAGTTACAGGAATATGCTCTAATAGACAATGAGTTAGGTAGAGACTTGAGAGCAAAGCAGTAACTGATTTTATGGGAAATTGTCATATTTCTAACACCTTGAGCAAATAGCAGCATTGATTATCACTTGGTTGCCAGCAGCTATGGATAAAAATCTTGCTTTGTTTATTGTTGTTATAAAAACTATTTAGTAAATCTCTTTCCAAAGATTTTTTTCAGTTCTGCAAAGCATATCGTAACACTGAGGCAATTAAAAAGCCCTAATCCTTTGCTACCACTGGTTTTTATACCTTTAGGGGTTTTGCCAGACATCTATATATTCACAGTGTTCATAATCAACCTTTATAAGCTTGTTGCTAAAAGAGGAATTTTATCTGAGCATCAGGATGTATCTATAATCATCCTGCTGTTACCCATCCATAACAAAAACAAGCGTCGCTGCTGAGTGTGAGCAGTTGCATGTAATCATCTCCTGTTTAATGAGATACATTAAGTTTCTGCTTTTTTAACATATAATGATATACACAGAAGCGTCTGGCTTGTTTCCTTTCACCACTTCTGACTGGTTAACAGTGTGATCCCATTCCAAAAATGGCATTTTAGTGGCTGACATTTTATTTCCCATTAATTGCTTAGTTAGAAGAGGAGACAGAATGGATTTTCTTTGCTATTGATTCACTATACAGCTTTTGAATGTTTGGGTGTGAATCTCTGTACTTTAAGGTTCTTCGCATAATGGATATTTGAAGTAATATATACACACACACACACACACACACAGAAGTATATATATATATATATATAAAATATATATATATTTCCTGCACTTGCATTTCAAAATATTAGCAAGAAATTTAGGATCTGTGTTTATATTCATCCATTTCAGGACAGGCAGCTTTGCAGAATATTTAAGGGCCTGTCAGCCTGTCAGGTTTTGGCAGCCTTTCAGATTTGATGTCCATCATGTTCTACCTTCTCATTGGAAAATGAGAGAAGGAAGGAGAACAGAGAATGGATTCAGAGCCCTTTGTCTTCACATGTGAAAGCTGCTTTTGAAGAAAATGGGGAAAACCTGTTGAATGCTTACAGCTTTGCTTCCACAGTGGAAAAACAAAGCTGGGCAAGAAGCAGCACAGTGAAAGAAGCAAAGAATTGCTGGTTTTGTCCTAAAATGCCTATTAGCTCTATAGAAAGAGAGTTCAGTAAGAAACACCCAAAGGTGGTCTCTGCTCCCTTGGCTTCCCTTCAGTGGCCAACTGCAGCTTATTTGAGTCATGGAACTAAAAGAAGACTTAGCTAACGTATTTTCTCAGAGAATGGATTACATTTGTTACAGAATGGTTTTGCCTTGCACTAGTCTCCTCAAACTGAGGTTTCTCTGGGCTTGCCTTTCATGTTCTTATGAACACCCAGCGTAAAACAGCAACAGGATGACAAAGAGACATTAGCAAGAAGTTCATGTAATTGACCTACCCTAACTGACTTATTCATTCCAGCCCCTGTCTTTTATAATCATTTAGGCAGTGTAATTCATGCACTGACAGGTCATAAAAAAAGGCTGCAAGCAGAAAAAATAGCTAACTACTGTAAAGAAAAAAGAAATATAAAAAAGTACATTAAAGTAGGCCACTTCTTAAAACTTGAGGGTTTTTGCAACTTTTTCTAGCTTCTCAGCTTGTAAATTACACCCATTTAAAACTTTCATAAATTCACACATCTTTTGGAAGGAACATGTAGAACTGAAAGAGCCTAAAGTATACCTTACAAAATACCTCAGAATTTGCATCTATTTATGTTTACGTTTGCATTTGTAGAGACGTATGGACATGACATACAATCATACTCAGGGATGTCTGCAAATGCTATGTAACCCCACCATATATATTAAAATACACCGTTCCATCTGACATTGCACAATAGTAGCTAATTAATGTTAATATGCCTGTCATGCAATGGCAAAAAGTGGAATTGGTTTTCTTTATCCAGCACTTCAGTGTATTGCAGAGGAGCAGAGATTTCATTGGTGGTAAATGGTAAGAAAAAGTCATGTTTGGTTCTTTTTGAGTACTTGGCCATTTCAATAATTATTTTGCTTCTTTTCTTGATAGTTTATATTATTTGAGGCATTTGGATTACAGAAGGTTGTCCACAGTAATGACTGTAAGTGTCTGGATAAAATTGTGCCAAAAAATTCCACTGTTATTTGGAAAGGTTTGGTCTGTATCTGAGAGCACTCTGTATTCCTCCTGCATTATTCATCCAGGGACAGAATGGTGGATTGATGTGCGACTGGATGAGAATTTATTCTCAAGCCCATCATGGTTTGTTTTAACAGCTATGTTGTTAAATCCTTCCTTTCAGTCTCTTAATTTAGTGCTGTCCCATTTTTCCCTTGGCACTGACCTTTTCTAGCTGAGAACCCAGCGCTGTCTACAAGCTGATGAATTATGGCTGTTCTGAGTGGAAGAGACCGGGAAAGATAGGCTGGTTTACTCACATTCTTCTCCAAGATGTCCTATAACAGCAGTGGAAGAAAATATTCCCTACAATGCACACAATTTTTTTCAGTCATACTTTGGGGTGTGTGCCTTTACACACAGATTTTGTACAGGAGATAAAAGATGTCTCTCTGTGTTGACACAGCAAGGAGTTATAGTTGCCGTTTAAGCTGAAGCCTTAAAGCAGGTATTTACCACAAATTTAAATCTCAAGGGAAACCAGGTGTTGAGGATTAGGTGGGGAGGAGATTGTGCTCTTGAAGAAAGAACATCTCATTTCATTGGTACAAGGATTCTGGCTGCATTTCCTTTAAAGCCAAGAACGTACTCAAGCCAAAACCCACACATTTCTGTGAAAGTTCAGAGTGGGACTAAAGCAGAAAAATAATTTAACCCACTTTTATATGTCTGTGAGGATGAAGAATGATATTATACTTGACCTTACACTGTAGTACGTGCTGGCTTTCTGTGAGCTGCAGCCCATTCTAAACCCAGTTACAAATTTGGCTTATTGCTAATTTTTCTAAAATTCATTTTGCTTCTTTTATTCAGGTAAGGCAATACATTTTTAGCAGTTCTTCTCTTGAACTTCTGTTGAAGTATTCTAGATTTAGCACATAAATAAATGCCATAAAGACAGTTTTAAAAATTAGCAACCTTTTCCCGGCTGCTCTCCCAAACTAAACAACTTTGATTCACTCACTCCAAATGTGAGGGTCATGATTCAGATCTACATGACAGGCTTCATTTCAAAAACATTTTTTCACTTTTGGAGTCAAACTGTATATATCAGAAATGCTTATAGCAAGGAAATTTTGTTCTCTTTCAGCGATGTCCCACTGAGTTGATGACTCTGAATTGTAGGTATCCATCAAGAGAACATAAATAACTGAGCACTGCTTGTGTTATAATACTAACTTCTATGTGGATGGTGAGAGAGACATGTGATTTCTCCTGGCTAGTGTATATTAGTAATTTGGGATCATTCTTGAAGATATTATTTAAAATATGCTTTTATCTAACATCATTTAATCTTGTAAATGGTAAATGATGAGTATATGCTCTGCCTTCCATACAAAATATTATTGCCTTTAATAAATTACAGTTTGATATGACCATAGATGCCAGCTGTAAGCAAAGCAACCTTTCTGTTATGAAACAAGGAATTTTTTGTAATCCAAGCTGTTCTGTTTCAATCTGGACAGAAAATGAAACCAAATTCAGGCTGTGATCAACACTGTCTTAAAAACACACAAAAATCTGTCCAAACTGGGTTTTATTAGTTTGTCTTTATATATGCTATGCGGCTTTTATTAATCACCTTATTTTAGATGCCCATGAATGTACACGAATAAAAATATTGCTACATTATTAACATTAGCAGCCATATGCCTGTTAATTAGAAATCCTAGTGAAGTAAGTGCTAATAGTTGCAATAGCATAAATTTACATTTACTTTTACCTAAATTTTGTCAAAACCTGCGTTTTGTTTCTTTACAAGCAGTGCTATTCACATCTTCAGGTCTTTTAAAAAAGTAAAAGATGAGAGATAGGAATTATAGCTAAAAGTTTTGGGTTTACATGCTGACATCCTTACTGCACCCTCAGTGATTCTTTAACAGAAAGAACATCCCTGATTTTTCACCTGCATGATATCAAGTCCTTTTTTTTTAAAAAAAAAAAATGATTATTTTTTTTAAAGTTCTTGTGTTTAGGAATCTTCCAGAGAACAGAAATAACACTAGCTCTGAAGAGCCAGTAATGGTGTCCTTTGACTGTTGTAGCCTATTAAGGAAATTTTCTGTCAAAGACCATGGAAAGTATGTGAACGGACTTCTGAGCATTTGCTCCTTTCATGGGGTGTCTGTAGCATTTGCAGGTTCATCTATTACTGCATTTTATTTTGAAGCTTTGTTAGTAAAATCACTGCAAACTCTGTAGTGGTAGCTAAAGCTTCATGTTCCGTGGTATCTTACTTGGCCAGTTTGCACATAGAGAATTCTGTTCTTGTGTTTTTGTGTTTAAAAATTATGCTTGTATTAAGGGGCTTTTAGGCCCAGACCAGCTAAATGTCTTCTTAGCATACAGGGAACATGATATCAATTTCTCCTTAATCATAAAGTACCTAACCATGTATTGCTGGGTTTTCTGCCCCTTGAAGGTGAACTCAGAACAAGATCATTTTGACCTGTAGCCTTTTGGCCAGCTCAGGAGTTGGAAAATCGTGGTGCTGTGGATGGGAAATCTTGAGTAACTTTTTTATTCTCTTACACCAGCATTTTTCAAATAGGTATACTGTAAGAAGGTAATCTAAGTCACTTAATTCAATGTGCAGCAAGTCAGAGAAATATCAGTTTAAGTTCTCTTGTGCAGGTCAAACCTCCAGATCTTACAGGTCTCGCTGCATAAATACGTCTATGATATGGCCCTTTGCCCTTCTACAGCACTGCAGCTCTTTTCTGGGATCTCATCATTTCACTCCTCGGTTACTCCAGCAACCTCTCCTCCTGCACTGAGCAACATAGTGCTACCCCCACAATCTCCATCCAGAAGTATGACGCAAAGTTCATTTCCCAGATTCATTATTTTAAATGTATTTCTCTTCTGAGTGCCTTCTCATTAAACACAGACTGCTTCTCGTCAATTTTAAGGCCCTTCTTTATGAGTCATTTCCAACCTTTCTATCCACTATTAAAATATCACTTCCTTCTTTTGATTCCTGTGTTGCTAGCCTCTGACCCCCAAAATAACTTTGTGCTGTCTCTGTGCTGCTTTTCCCACTCCGCAGAAGTTTCCCATAAGCCTCCACAGAGCTTGTGTTGTCCTTTTGCCAGTCTCTTCTTAAAAATCCTTTTTCATCATTCTTACAAAAAGTGTTTGCTACCCAGCTACTAGCATGCTGTTATCATTGCCTGGATATTTTGGAGGGTTTTTTTGCCCTGTATCAATCACTATTGGGACTGAGAGTTGTTCACATCAGGAAGAGTCCACTTGGTCTTTGCTTCCAAAGCACTGAGGTCCTGTTCCATGACCTGGACTTCTAAGTGCAAATAATAAATAGTATCAGGGTTTGGGGTTTTTTTACAGTGCTTTATTAGAGTGGCTGTTCCTTGTCTGGCAATCTCTTTGAGTGTGCCTTGAAGTTGTGTTTTCTGCTTGGCAGCTCCTGCAGCTGCACTTTTGCTGCCCTGCGTGATGATCGAGTCCCGTTGTGCCCATCTCCAGGGAATTCCACTGCCTCCTTATTTGCTGCTGGCTACAATTCAAGAGGCTGACTGCTAGCTATATAATTTCTGTGTGCTGTAACTAGAACAATACCCTCCTTTCCTATTTTTCAGAATAAAACACAAGTCTAAAGAGGCTTGAAGGTTCAAGAGTCCAAGGTAGGAAACTTGTGGAAGCCCTTGTCCTTGGAAATGCCTGCTTTGATGACCATGGTAGAGCTGTGGTCTTACACTTTCCGCGTGGTGTGAAGTGGAAGGTTCCTTTTTATTTAGCCCTGACACCTCATTATGATTCATTTACTGAACAGAGTTGTAGTTTAAAATTGCAGGTGTTCTTGTAATTTTTAAACAATATCTAGAAGCTATATGGCTAGCTGTGTTGTCATGCTAGTTTGCAACTCTGGTTTGCAGCATAGTTGTCTTGTTCGTAGCTGCATAATTATTTCTTCCTTCTGAGTCCTGTAGTAAAAAAAAGTACATGCTTTGTAGGAATTAGTTTAAGTGAAGGGCCATGGCTACAAATGGACATGTGCAACTTCATTAAAGCTAGCTAAACTGAGCAGACTAAATTGTGAAAGCCCAGAAACTGGAAGTTGCACTGATAACTTATTCAAATATTTTCATTTACTCGATGACTTGTGGGACAGTAAAGCATGCTGTACTTTGATTTTGAACTATAGCCATTTACTACTGCACCATATTATTGACTGGCATGGAGGCCTAGCTTCATCATGTCAGACTTCAGCCTCTGATTGGTAGAAAGACATTACTTGGTAGGGAAATCATCTCAGTTGTCATCTAAATTGCTTTGCAATAGTCCTTCTGCCTCCATGTTGAGAACACAGGTAACCTGATCTTCATACAGGCACTCCTAAGTTTGAGATGTGAGTGATGGCTCTTTATTTCATTAGTGTTTTGTTCTTAAATTAAAGTCGATTCTGACAGCACCACATGGCTCCATGAGCTAAGACTCCACCATTATGATGGCCAAAGTCCAGTGCTGAGTTTTGGCAACACTGGTGGGGACCCCAAAACGAAGAACTCTGCAATGACAGACTTTTTGATTCCAGGAGTTGGAACCCACGACCTGTGTGTTGTGATACTTATTAATGCTATAGCAACCAGGAGAATTAAAACATCTGAAAATAGGACTCACAGCAACCAAAAGCTTGATGGGAAGCTGGCAAAAATATCCAAGTGAAAATTCTTCTCAGCAAGGTGCAATTTAATACATCCTTCACTTCTCTAGGACCCAGGAAGCTGTATCAGATTGCAGTTTACAGCCAAAACCTACTCCTGGGGTTTTAGAAATTGGCAACTGGTATATACTTTATTTTTCAAATGTTGCTTTGACAGGAGAAAACCACCTTTTATATAAGACTTCAGGTTAAGTCTGGGCACTGACCTTGGAAGAGAAATCCTGAACACAAATTCCTGTTTGTTAGTCATGTATGTTTTTGCAATTTATTCATTCACTTCCTAATACAAAATGTCCTGGGATCAAAACCCAGAAAGTCATTCTTGCAAGGAAGATCTAAATGACTTTCAGCTAGATACAGGTTGGATACAGATAGGCAGGTAGCCTAGGGGAGTGCTTTCACCATTGAGTTTCTCATAAAATGCCATTGTACTGCCTTTCCCTCCAGCAATGGCTTTGAATGAAGTCGTGTGTGGATGATTTATTTTTTTTTTTAAGTCAGTGCTGTTAGCACATTAGTAATTTTCTCAGAGTTCTTACTGGGTTGAGTCTTAGGTATGCAGATCTAGATTTGTCCCAAGTACATGCAGAAACAGCATCTTAGGTGTCATGGCTACTTACTGGAGAAAATATAGGTGCTTACAGCTTTTCAGCCAGCTGAGATGGTGTCTGAGACAAGGCTTTAGATATCACTCTTAACCTAGAAATATTCAGTTTCCACCTGAGCCACAGGGAAGGTGCCCATTTCGGAAGTCCCTTTCTGAGTAATTCTTTCCTTAGAGGAAATGGTGTCTGCAGTTCAATATAGTCATCACCAGGTGCCTAATTTCCACTAATGAATACTCCCCACATCACTGTTATAATACATCCCCACAACTATTAGCCTGCTTTAAAGTAACGCATATTTAAGTGACCTTTTTGACTGAGAGTTTATCCTGGGCAGAACTGCACCCTAATATACTGGATGACTGCAAACTGCGTCTGAAGCTGTTACGCTACCCAGACATCTGGAGTAGGATAGCTTCACTACTTGTAGGCCAAATACAGCATTTAGGTTTGGCTCTTCTCTGTTTGCCAAAAAAAATTAGCAGACTTTTACTATGTTTTTTGTAACAAAGACATAGAAATTATGCCCGTTTGTCCAGTCTATCAGTCTGCATTTAGGAGTAGCCAAGTAATTGTGTTGACATAATCAATTTTCTTTGACTTGGTAAAGTAAATACCTACCGCTTCATATGCTGTGCGCTGTCAGCAATGCTACTGTACATGCCAAAGAAATGAGAAAGAGCCAAGTTTGATTCAGAGGAGGGATATGATTTGAAGGAATCATACTTTAGTATGCAAATGGATATTGTTTGGAAAAACACACAAATAGCGTTTACAGGCAACCAACCATTTCTAGTATGGGGGAGCATGGAATGACAAACAGCTTTTGTTTATAGCAAAAAAAGTGAGTATTGGCTAAGAAGTAGTGTTTATGGTAATTGAGCTTTACAAGGAAGTGAAACTTAGTGGGGAACACAGGGGGTAGCATTTGCAGTGAAGCAGGTAATAAGGAGAGCTGCGTAGGCATTTCCTGATTAGCATCTGCTGTTTCAACAGCTGAGGAACATGACTTGCATGTAAATGCTTGTGCTAGGCTTTAACAGGCATTCCCTCTAGCATGCCGCCTTGCCTTCTGTTTTTATTTTGAGTCTCCTTGAGCCCTACTGTGATTTGGAATCAGTGGAGGATAAAGGAGAGTAACACAAACAACAGATGTCTTAAAGTCTTGGAACAGAGAGAGAAAAAGCCCTGTGGCAAAGGAGAAGGTGCAGTTAAGGTATTTCCATTCAGTAGTTTTGATGCCTTTGGTACAGACTGTATTTGCATTTCTGCATGCGTACATATATACTGTTGTGCACACAGGTGGTAAAGAAGTAGCAGTGCAAAATATGGCCATTGCACACAGCAGAGAATACTTTTTGCATCCTGTATATGAGTGTGACCTGTAGACACTAAGTGTACTTGTTCAAACAGACAAAACAAGCTGGTTTAGGGCAGGTTTGCAAATTATTTCCCAACTGCTGCAGTAATTTATTTTAGCCTGTTGCTGGATAAAATTAGAAGCATTTAGGTTGGAAAATTCCGATAAGATCATCAAGTCCAACCATTAACTCAGGACTGTCAAGCCCATACACTAATTCTTTTTATTTCAGGCTAAAAGATGTTCCATAATTGAGAAAGCTAATAGTACGCATGGTGTCCATCAAGAGAGCTTTGCTTACAGGTGGTAACTTAAGCCATGGCAACACAAATACTGTGTACCCTGATGTGAGGAGAATCCGGTTATGCACTAAATGACATTTAGTGCAGATGCAAAAAAGTACTTCATCTGTGCTTGCTGCTATGGGGAACTGTGGCTTTAAGGACTACAATTTCCAGAAAGGAAACCTGTGACAGAAACAGCTGTGAAAGTCTTAAAATATACAGGCAGCTAGAGATGGCATGGAGACCCTGAAAACACATTACCCGCTGAGTGTTAACTCGGTACTGCGTGGGGCTGGGAGCAGAAAGATGGGCAGGGAAAAGAAAAATACTGTGAATGGAGAAGTAAAAATATACTTCATATTTCCAGATTTTTGCTTCTTGGGAAAAGTAACTGAAAGAAATATAAAAAAGAGAAGTCAAGGCTAAGAACTTTTTGCTCTGAAAGCTTAGCAAGCTAACTTCCACTTTTCCCCATCTACCTCCTCCTTTTATGTCATATCTTCCACAGGTTTCAGCAGATGGGTCCAAAGACAGAAAATCACACTCACACAAAATCCTATTTTCTCGTGATATTTTAAATGCAATTTTATTTCCTTATTAACTTGATGGGTTTTTTCAAAGGATTTTGGTAAACTCTGTCTCAATATATTTTCACTGTTTATTTTGTTAGTTTCTTGTGTATTAGAAAAAAATTTAAATTATTATTTGGCTACTGATCTACTGAAGTTTGTGCTTAGGTTAACCTTAGTAAAGAGTTGAGGACAACTGCTGTGTTACTGAATGTGAACTCTGAAAAGCATTCCAGTTTTGGGATGAATGTTAAGGATGTCAGTAGGACTTATTTTTCTTTGTACATATATTTGTACATCAAAATAGTGTTTTCTTGTGGTGTTTCAGGCCATGTGGACTCTAGGAAACTTATACATATTTTAATATTTAGGTAGCAACATTTTTTAAGCATCAAATATTAGTTGTTATAAGCAATAAGGGAGTTTCTTGCATTTAGTATGTGAAAACTGAACAACTGTTTTTTCATTAATGCTATTTTAGCATAGATCTTCTTAATCTTTACAAGGATATCCTATCAGAAAAATAAGCACAATAATAATTATGCCTGTTTTTTCAATAGCGCTTCTATGCCTGTGATGCTTCCTCTCTACTTTGAAAATATACTATCCCTGTTGCACAGATGGGGAAACAGAGGTATCCATGGGAGGTGGAATAACTTCACCTGGAGGTCTTCTGAATGAAGACAGATCTCCTGGTCTCAAAGCAGAACCTTATTATAAGTCATATATTAAGCTTATCAAGAGGTATTTGCAAGTTAACAAAACAGAAGCCACAACTTAGAGATATCATTTAACATTTGCTTTTCCTCTCACAGGAACTTTTTACACCAGAGTGCAAATTCAAGGAGTCTGTTTTTGAAAATTACTATGTAATCTACTCATCCATGCTCTACAGACAACAGGAGTCCGGGAGGGCCTGGTTCTTGGGGCTGAACAAAGAAGGGCAGGTCATGAAAGGAAACAGAGTGAAGAAAACAAAACCAGCAGCTCATTTTCTACCCAAGCCATTGGAAGGTGAGGCTCGGTCCATTGCTGGCAGGTCCTCCTATAAATGTCACAAGAAGAAGAGGGAATGGTTTCTAAAATACCCTTTGTGAATGTGCGTGCCCCGCACAGGGGCCTTTCCAAATGACAGTCCCCAGGATTCATGGAGCAGTTTTGCACTTCAGCATAGTGATGCTATAAAGGCAGATGTAAAATCATTTTTTTCCAGGGATTAAGAGGTCATTTTGCAAGAAAATAAATCTTTTGTGGAAGTGCATTGTGCTGTTTTTAAAATATTCTCTTGGTAGGGACAAAAGCTGTTGTGAGGCTTGCAGTGAGAAAATAGTCCTTGCATTAAGCAAGAATGAAATAATGGATATTGTAGGATAATTGGGAGTTATAAAAGGAATGGATGAAATGTCAACATTTCAAAGTAAAAGCTTTCTAATACAAAACACAAAGGTCTCTTTATAAAATAAATCATACTGTATTACTTAGCCGGCTGATGTAATGCACATAACTTGTGTAAGCTGGCCTTCAAACCAAGACAGAGGCAAATAAATGTCATACTAAGCTTACACACCAAAATGATGTCACACATTATCTGAAAAGTACATCCATTTATATCTTGGAACTTTTTGTTTTATCCTATGTGTTCTGCAGGCCTTTATAAACCTATACTGCTTTTTGCTTCTGGTCCTGATGGCACCCCAAATTTCACTGGTATTATTGCTACACATAGCCTCAGTTATTCTGAAAATTATCTCATTACTTAACATCTGAAAACACGTACCTAAGTAATGATTTAGTTAGCAGTCCAATTTCTTTTAACATTTTAACTTAGATTTTTTTATTAAAGGATCAGTTTGTTAAATTGTTTAGAGTTTCATCATAAGGAAAGAATCTGAATAATCCTATGCTTTAACTTCATTTTGAACTCAGGCTAATGCCTTCGTGCTTTCCTTGTCTTGCAAATGCTTATGGTATTTCCATGAGCTCTCAACAATACTGACACTTTATATCTCAATTCTTTTATATTAAATTGTAAGAATTTTAGGGAGGGAAAGCCAGTGCATTTTTAAAAGCAACGTCAATCCATGTAGATTAGGAAAGAAGCTACTTTCTTTATTAATGTCTGAATGGTCAGACTATCAAAATAGTTTAAATACGGCTTAGCAATAACTTGCCCACGAGAGACATCAGATATGACAGCTCTGCTACCTAATTCCTTACTTTATAGTTCCACCTCATGTTACTCAGTATTTCTGTAGGTCATGGTGTTATTTCATCAAGTTCTTTTAATTAATCAGTAAAGTGTCCTAAACACAGTTATGGGGGTGCTCTGAAGACATGGATCACAACCAGCCATATGTACTCCAGAGAAGACATTGAATTTCAGATTTTCAGAAGCCATAAAAGGATTTAGATTATGTCACTAGAAATGTTAGAACAAGTATTTGATTAGTTAATGATGCTATGAGACCCTTCATATTTATTACGAAACTTCACACCATTGAAGATCAAGGTCAGTACTTTGATGCTCCAGCCTCTTGCTCTAATTAGCCAAGGGATGAAGGGATTGTGCTCTCTATGGCAGCACACAGACAGTCCCAAAATCATAGTGTGATGATTAATTCCTTTGACTGCTTTGACATCTCCTTTAACGTTGCTCTGATATAAATAAATGCTACTGAAGTTAGTTATAAGTGGAAATATTACCTGATTCAGTGACATGGAAAATTAAATTGAATTATCCAAGAGCATTAATCATGAAGGCAGCATAACGCTGGAACTGTGTAATTGAACACACGTATTTTCCTCAATGAATTTAAAGTGGTTAGACAGGGACTGAAGCCCAGCAACAAACTTTTAACTCCTCTAAGAATTCGGTTAATAGTTTAATTAGGAGTTTCCTGTACTTCTACGTTCAGTGGAGATCAGTGGCTACTGCATATGTTTTTGGAAAGGAGGAAGAAAAAAACCCCAAACCTCTTGTATAGTCTCCACAGCACTGTCCTGGACATGTCTTCAGTATGCACTTGAAGAGATCATGGCCAAGCTCCTCAGATGTGGGAGACAGATGCACAAATAACTTTGTAGAACTGGACCCAAGCCTAGTCTTGCAACGTAGGACTAAAGAAGAATGCTTAAGTCTAGACAAATGTATCATATGATCCCATTTGTTAAGCATAATCTGTCTTACGTTTTACTTATAAAAACTTGTGAAATATTTATTTTAGGGGTGTGTATACACACACACACACACACACATGTGTTTGCATATCTCTGTATATTTTTGTTTGTCTGACTCATGCAAAGACAGAACAGTAGTATTTAATTTCCAAAGCTTCTATAGTTTCCATTAAACAAGCAAGCACACAGTTTCCTGCTGTGTTTTTAGGTCAGATATGGAAGAAGTGAGAAATTTGGAAGGTCAAGAAAAGCTATCAGTCATGCAGCACAAGTAAATAGTTTCCCTCACATGCAGGAGGAACGTGGATTACATTACAATATCAATTATTGTAGAAAATTAATCCTATTTGAGATGAGCTCTTAAATTCAATACATTCTTAAAAATATCTCTTCTTTTCTCTTTTCTCCCCTCAGTTGCCATGTATCGAGAACCATCTTTGCATGATATTGGAGAAACAGTGCCAAAGGCTGGGGTAACTCCAAGTAAAAGCACAAGTGCATCTGCAATAATGAATGGCGGCAAACCAGTTAACAAGAGTAAGACGACATAGCCAGATCCTCACAGGTGTTGTGACTTATTGAGTCCTGAGTACAGTTGAGTGATTTATCCTTGCCAGACTTCCCCTCTGCAATGTCTGTGGATCAGCTTGCGGCAAGTCACAGACTTGCCTGTTGCTGTTTCTGACCTGAGTTGTTGCAAGCGGATAAATCTCAACATGTAACTCCACCCACAACAAGAAGACACCTGGATGAACCAGCTAAACTCAGACCATGGAATGCCCTACCAGATATTGGAATGCCTTTTTAATATCTTTTCTGTGACTGTGACACTTCATGTGAATGACATACTTCACAAATACACTTGATACCTTGCCTGCTGACAATTGCCCATAATCCCTTTTTGAGTCCAGTTTCAGCAAAATCCATGTGTTTAAGTTCGATTTTGTAGCACACAAATAATCAAGTAATTTCTAGTTAGATGCTGTAAACCTGTGCTATTATGGATTTCTCTTCTTCCCTTTTTTATAAGGCTGCTCGCTCCACTGTCTGTGACCTTTTGCAGGGATTGTGTTTCTCTATAACTTAAGTGTTGCCGGTGGCTCAGTTTTGAAAGCAATCAGGGAATCAGGAAGCCTTCAAAAATCTATTATTACAAATTATATCTATAAAGAATAGGATTGTTGTCTCTGGCTTACAATAATGATTAAACGTGAATACTCTTTAGTAACAGATACTGTGCTTCTGAGGTTGGCATTATAGTGGAGGGAAGAGTGTCAAACACAACCAACAGGAAGTCTTCTGGAACGAGTGTTTGGCATCCCCCTATAGTTTCTTTGTGTGTGTGTGTGTTTTATACATATCACAGGCTTACTGGTAATGGTAACATTTGCCTTGCCCAGCGAGCAAGACCCACTCATTTTTGGGAAAGTGGGTCCAGAGAATTTTGTAGGCCTTGTAGGCCTGAATTAAGGCTCATTTTTCATCTACTAAATCTTCATTGTTTGAAAAACAACCACCACCAATAAAAAAAAAAAAAAAAAAAATAAGACTAACCAGAATTGCGCTACCTAAATCCATTTCAAATATAATCCTTTCCTGTTTTTTAAGGAACTGAACTTAATGCCATTGTCATTTTTGGCTGAATCCCACACCTACTTAGCAAAGCATGGGCAAGGATGTTGTTGTGTTCTTTTTTGCAGCACCAATGCAAAGGGTAGTTACAAATTATAGTTTAATATTTCTGGTGTTTTAAAAAAAAAGTTTTAAAACTGGACATATTACAAAAGTTTATTTTTATTTTTAGCTAAGCATGCGAGTCCGATCCTATGTATCTCACTGATATCCCAGTATGTACCTCCACCCAGCTTCCTAGGATAATATGCCCACCAAATTGCTAGATTGAAGGTGCCGTGCCTTGATCTCTGTATACTGTACTTTCTCCTACATGAACCTAGAAGAAATCAAAAACATTATAAAATTGAAGCCTTGGATCATACTACCAGAAACACCAACTCTTTTGAGTTTGTCACTTGTGAACAATTAAACCAATGTTGTGGGGGGAGAGGGAAGATTTAGAGAATGCCACAGAGAAGCCACTGAAGTGTTGCACACTTAGTCACAGGCTTTCAGGAGACTAAAAATATGGGTACTCTGTGTATACTTCAGAAGGTATTTGTTTCTCAGAAAGGGCAACAAGGACCAAACTGTACCTCAGTCTGGAAAACTCTGTGGCAACACTCTCTTGGCCTCTTGCTGTTACCTTGATTTTTAAGGACAAAAAAAGGAAACTATCCATTCCATTTTTACCCTTGTATTTCTGGCAATTCATTTTATCACATCTTTGTGCTGAAGTCCCTAACAGAGACTGCTGTGGTTATTTCAAACTCCCTGTCTACTCAGCTGAACAACTGATTCAGTCTGAATGAAGTCTTCATGCTAGTTTTTAAACACTTTCTGTATTTGATAAGCAACGTTTAGTGCACTCTTCAAGGAGGCTACTGTAAAGCTGCTAAATTCTAGAGAAACTCCCCCCCCCATAGGCCAGACTTCCTGGTTTATAAATGTGAGAACAGCAAGCTAACACTTGATGTTGGGTCTTTCTAGGGAGGGAATGAGTTAAGCATGAAACCCACTATCCATGTAGAGAAAAAAACATATAAACCTACTCAATACTGTGATAAAAATGCAAAGAAACTTTGACTTAGACTGTGCCCTTGCCTGCTAGCACTAAATACGTGTGTGTGGAAAGCAACGCTTTATTAAAAACTTCGGTGCACCCTTCTCATTCCATCTGGTCCAGTGGGATTTATGCACCATCCCTGAGAAAAGAAAACAAAACCAAAGCAACTCACATGGTGAGCTGGGGGCTTGCTTTCCATCTGGAGGAGCCATGGGAGGCAGCAGCCTTGATGTTGTACTATCTGCTGGGTCCCAGAGGAGGCCCCAGGCTTTCCTGCAATTATGAGAGCAGTACTTCACAATATTTTGAGTAAGATAATAGAGCTGAAGGCTGCATTCTCTTTCTCTCTCACCTGAATTTTGTAAGAGTTCACACAGAGGGATTATATGTGTTCACATCCCATCCAGATGTCTTTTTATTCACCC
The DNA here is from genome assembly GCF_023638135.1 of Falco biarmicus. Taxonomy (NCBI): domain Eukaryota; kingdom Metazoa; phylum Chordata; class Aves; order Falconiformes; family Falconidae; genus Falco; species Falco biarmicus. The sequence goes on along the minus strand of NC_079289.1, from coordinate 58,990,566 downwards.
AGTGTAAGAGCCTGGGGAAAGACAGGGCTGGAGATCTGGCTGAGCCATGCAAGGAGGTTCTCATTCATGGCCTGATGCTACATAAGTATTGTTTTCAATGTTAAACTTTTGATCCTGAGCAATTATGATCTGTGAGCCAGTTTGGGGGGCTATAATTAAGGCCAGACTTAGTTTTTGTAAGCAGTTAGTACATACTGGAAATACAGCATTTTATTTATTATTTTCTGGTTTTGTTTCTATGGGCTAAATCCATATGTGTGTCTAATCCAATGAATAGATGTCCTAAAAAATATTTTTTCTACTGTCTGTTTAAACATAGCAAAGGGGTCTTTGTGCTTTGTTTCCTTCCTTTAATTTTGTCTCGTCTCATCTGTTGCATGGGAAGAGGATGGCAAGAATGAACTGCATGTAGTAGGATATGTCTATCAAAGCACTGCTGGTCTGTATTACTAAATTTACATACATATATGCAAAGAGTTTGTCTGCCTTGTACAGTTTGTGTTTATTCTTATTTGTTGTATACACAGATTCAACATGATGAATAAAACATTTCTATAAAGGCATACCAGAAAACAACAAAAAAGTTTCTGTAAGAAGTAGACTGTGCAAAACATCATTGCACTGGCCACAGGATGGTGAAACTTCATGAAAATAGGTTGGCAAACTCAGTTCTCCCCTTTTACCATGCCAAAGAAAATTTTAGCTCCTTAATATAATACCTCTCTTGCTGTTCTCCAGGATAAGACTTCACCATTTTCTTCCCTCTAAAATTAATTTTGCTGTTAAGTGAAAGCTGTTTTCAACTGTCTGTTACTACTAACATACTGTACAGTAAACCTGATGGAATCAATTTGTATTTACAGGTTGGGGTTTTGTACTTACATGTCCAGCTGTCTGTGAATCTGCAGCATTCCAGATCTTTTGCATGCTTGCTTTGTATTTTGTTCTTCTGGGTTTTATCTAATCTCTGAGAGAGACTGTTTGCACAGCAATCCAAACTCATCTTACCATTTCATATGTTAACACTGCAAAAAGTCATTATCTCTTTCCTTTTTTCCCTGAAACCTGTATTTCAGCTACAGTTCTATTTGGCAAAATCAGTCACACCTGCACTGTTTTAGAAATCTAAAGTAGATATGAACCACTTCAACAAAGCACCATTTTGTTGTACTTCAAGAATTTTATAAATACACAAGAATCCTTATGAGATTGCTCATATGATAGAGCCTATAGAAAGGTGTCTATAGCTTTTACGTGCTTTGTATTTCACGTAACACAGCTTTTTCATAATTTGCAGGGGGGATTAGCCACTCTCAAATAATTTTTTAATATACTATCATCTTCACAAACTTTAACTTGTGTAGACTCCAGTTGGTTCTTAACAACCCCCCTCTCCCCAAAAACACAAAGCAATTCATTTTGACTATGGTATATACCTGAAACAGCACTAAGAACTCTGACTTTTTATATATATATGTAGGTAAACTTCCTTTGGGTTTAAAACCACCATAAACAAAGAGGTATGAAAGCAGGCAGTTTGGTCCGTACACTACAAGTGTGTCTTGCTGATCCATCTGTCTATTGGTATAAAGAAGAAATTACTCAGCTCTATTCAAATAGGAATGCCAGTAAAGTCAGACTAAGTAGGTAGGTTATCTTTCTTTTAAATGCCCCTTTAGATAAATTCATATTCTGTGCAATGTATTTTAAAATGTCTAGTAACAGAGGGGTTTTTGTGATGACTAATGCAAATCTGTGGTTTATTTTTAAAGATGTAATAAAAGTTTTGTTCTATTACCTAGTCACAGAAATATTCAACTTAGCCTTCTTCATCCCAGTATCATTTAGCTACAAAATAAGATGACATTCTGTAAAGCAAAGGCAGTGCATCAGAAATGTCAGAGCAGGTACATGGTTAAAAGTTCATCTACATTTTTCTAAAAGACACTATGGCCAGGGGAAAAAGGGATCGCAAGTGGGTTAATAAATTTTAGAAGCAAATCAATCCTCACCTCTTTTATAGGCTATTTTACAGGTACGTTACATACAATAGACATAATCTTGCAAGTCTATTGTAGAAACATTCGGCACACTTCTGGATTGTGTTCTTTCTCTCACAAGAAAGCAAGGCTATAGTACCTTCTGTTTATCACTCTAACCAGTACAAAATCCCCATTTATCCAATTTATTTTTGCCACCTAGAAATGCCTTTTGCCACAGGCCTGGAAACAAGATTTTATAGTCACTAGGTATGAAAGATCAAGCAGTATGTTTCACTCCCTTACGCCTCTTCCTGCTTTTACAATTTATGTATCTGGGAGTCCCATCACAGGGAATGAGGTACAAAATCCCATTTTATTAATACAGCTATTATTTTCACATATGTAGAGTAATAATCTTACTTCTTCCAGTCTCATTTTTCTAGTAAGGAAATGAGACACAAAACAAATCTGCTGGGAGTTACATCACCAGTTATCTCAGCATGAAAAGCGGAGGGAATGTTCAAGCAACATTATAAGAAACAGAATTAAAATTGGAAAGGAATTTATGTACACATTATATTGTTAGTAGTCTTAGTTAATACTTCGAGGTTTATAGTCATAGCACCATTTTGTTTGATAATTTACATTTTAATGAAACATTGACAGTAGCTGTCTTAGAATATTCTAGTATTTTTCCGTATTTACCTTTAATAAACAACTTGGATGACATTTTTTGAAATGCAATGGCTATGTAATCCATCTAGTAGCCAAAATGTTGGAGTTGATGTTTTTTTAAAAAAATTCTAACAAGAAATCAGAATCACCTTACACTTTTTAAGTATAGAAATTTAAAATTAAAGCAAATTACAAAGTAAAATGCATCAAATATGACAATGCAACCCTCTAAAGAATTGTTCTTTTGCATATGAATGAGTACCTGAAATACCACAGCTTATCTACAGTATATGGAAATCTGCTTATTGTGCCATAAAACATGTCATCTACTGAACCTAGATAAGAGTTCTGATTATTTAGTATTTTGTTATTACAGTACTAAACATAGATGGAATGAAATCAAGGGAAAATTTGTATCTTTCATTGTTTACACTCTGATTCAGCAGATGAATGTATATGCGAAAAAACCATTGATTATAAGATGATTCAAGTCAGTGGTATTCATAAAAATAAATAAAACCAACAATCTGTGCTGTCCAGACACCAGGGTTGACAACATGCATATATGTTAAATTTAAAGAAAATATTCCTGTTAAGCTCTACAGAGTTTAAAGGTTAAAAGTATAAAATATAAACTATAATTTCAAGATGAATTTTACTTTGAAGATTCTTTATACTGTATGAATACATTTTAGAACTCTGCTTGATATTTTGGTTATCTAAAAAAAAAAAAAAATCAGCTAGCAGCTTTGGGGTGTATGTCTCGTTATTTATCTGCATAACTCCTATATAAGTTATGCATGGATGTTTGGTGATTATACTCCCTGAGAACATGGGTTTCACAAGCTTCATTTTTAGAAAGAAGGAATCCCGGTTAAGGAAAAAAAATGAGTAAGAGAAAGAGCAAGGTACGTGGGAAGGGGGAATGATAAAAGTGATTAAATAAATGCATTCAAATTTTTTGCATTCTATTACACATTCTGTACCACTGCATTTTCCTGTTTCAAAATAGTCCTTTCTAAAAGAAAACTAATTTCTAGATTAATAATGGAAATATCTTTTCTGGTTGATATATAGTTCCCTTATTTCTGAGTCATGTACCTCTTCAAAAATCAGGACCTTGGCACCTAAACCACAATGTTACACTTTGGTATTAAAAATAAATATTTTCCAGCCATTTAAGCAATTTCTCGCTCAATCATGGTTTCACAAAATGTAAACACTTTTGAAACTAAGATGTATGTACCTTTTCTTGCTCTAAAGAATTCAAGGGCTGCCAAATCTACATGTACAAAAAAAATAAGAGACTCATATGTAAATAAATTAGGGAAGTCCCAATAGTTGTGCATCGTTCATAACTCAATGTGAATTTCACACTGAGCAGCATTTCACCATTGGAAAATAAAAATAAAATTTTTGTTCATACCACTGCTTTGTTTGTGTTTACTATATTAAAACTTTAATTGCTTTGTTGCCATTGTCTGAACATCTTTGGCTGAGACCAGGTTACTGCATAGCATAGCTGATTTTTCAAGTCAGTTGATCTTCAGGCTCCTCACTTCTATAAAAGCAGTTAAAATCACTGAATACCATGTGTGACAGTGCAATCTGTTTCAAACATTGATTTCTAATAGCATACAGAATTGTCATCCTAAAAGCTATTAGTATAACAAATTTTCATTTGCATTACTTTAGAGAGGACTAGGCAACTGTATATACATAGAACAGTATGATAAAAGTACATATGAGTTGCAGGATAGATATTCAAAATAGTTAATCATACATTTTTATCATTATTAGTTTTATTCCTTATACTCCTATAGGTTATGTATTTGAAAGTATCATAGTATGTAGACTAGATAACCAACTTACTGACACGTTAACCACAGAAACTAAGAAGTTCTCTTGTGAACAGGGTCTGTTCAAACATTTTGGGTCTTCAGTCTATGGTTGTCAGGTAATTGGACCTCATTTATACAAATACAATTCTTTGACCAAATAAAAAATCATTAATTTTTTTATAAGGTTTTTTTACAGCTTCTTTCAATTTATGAGCTGGTGCACAATCAGGATTGTTGGAAAGAAAAAAAGGCCAAAAAATTTATTTGTCAAACACCATAAAATTAATGAAATTTATTTTTGACAAATATTCAGCTAGTGCTACTCTTCTACAGGAGTATTGCTGCGTACTGGTATGGAGAGGTGACAACCAAGTAAATAATATTTAATAAAAGGCTTTCTCACATCTTTTCCAAAGGTTGCTAAAGAAATAGGCATTAGGGGTGTAATCTCAGTCCCACTGAATTTACCAAAAAACTCTGGAGAAGTCCCACAGGGCCAGTATTTTATGACTTCACCTTTTAAAGCTTGGACTGCTCTACTCCCAAGGCATTTTTAGGTTTTTTTTTTCTTTTAGTTTTGTCATGCACTTCTTTAAGGAGCAGGCCACTCAAATGAGTGTTCTAACGTATTTACACCCATGTACATGTGCATGCATGCACACCCACAGCCACAGAGTACTTCTGAAATTAAATGTTCTAGCAGCCTAAAGAAAAACAAACAAAAAACCTCCTCAGTCTTTGATGTCCTTTGTTAAGGGTATTCTCTGCCCAGCCAGATTTCACAAGCATTTCCATTCCAACCTTCCCAGCACTCACAGTTTCCACAGCTACAAACACCATTGCCTAGAACAAAATGAATAAAGGGCAATTACCATAATTGAAATGTACTACATTAAAATGTGTTTTATGGGAAGTAAAAAGCAATGCTAAAGTAGTAATATTGTTCCTTTATTGTTCCCCCCACCCCCTTTTTTTTTTTCTTTGGAAGAAAGCAATTACTGTACCATTGCATTAAGAAGTCACCCCTAACCTACACTTACAAAGCATTAATAGCATTCTCTCAATAATTCCATCAGCAGAATTGCAAATACTGTAATTATGCCACTACTATTTGTACCCAGCTGTTGAAGCTCAGTGTTCACACTGTACCTCTAGGTACAAGGAAAAAACAAGATTACTTTTAACTGTTATGCAGAAAGAAAAATATATAAAAACTTAAAACCAGAATAGCAGTAAAAGCATCACTTTGAACATGAAAAACTTCAAACCTAAATTCTCAAAAATGCTAAACAAATAATATCTCAAACTGTCTATTGGATGGAAAATGTGTTTGCCCTATTTTGCAGTGGGGAAACATTAAGCATTGAGACCCATATCTTCATTTTATTTCAGTGTTTTTCATGACTCCTGGATGCTCAGTTTGAGACCCTTACAGCCTGGGTTTCCAATGTGAGCTCCTCTTCCAACTTACTTTATGAAGACCCGTGAATAGCCGCTGCAGCCAAAGATAAGGCTTCCATTGCCTCTATACTGGCTACTTGCCCCCGGAAAAAGACCCTTACTAACAGGGTTAGCTGGAAGACACAATTTACTGGTGTCAGCCCTCCCACTCTCACTCTAATCGGCTTGCAGATTTCCTCCACATCTAATAATTGCTCGGTAAAGATTTTCTAAAATTAAGATTTGTAACAGGAAGCAGCCATTGAGTTAATTTAGCAATTCCCACGTTGCTTCTTGTCACTAGATTTGTCATGAGGGTTTGTTGGCAGCCTGCCTGTTTCTGTCTGCATCTGCCACCTGAACTCTCAGACAATGTTAAGGTGAAGCTGCTTTAATCACTAGCCATCACATCATAAGAAAAACTGTCAGGTATTTCTGCCTCCCACTGAGAACTGTCTGATTGCCAGGAAGCTTTGTTAACCCACAGAACTATGCCTCTCACCTACCAAAGATCATCATACAAATGAATTTTGTCTATGACTTAAATGCATTATACACATAGGAAGTCCAGTAAGAGAACAAAAGTTAAAAATATCTCATGATCACAGTGCTGACACTGTATATCCTTTGCCAAAAAGCAGTAACTTGTAGTCTATTACAGTGAAAATTGTTGATGGATTTCATAGCTGGCTTACTTATTTAAATTCATACTCAGGCTTTCAACTGTTCTTTCAAAACCTTAAGTTGATTATCATGCTGCACGAAGAAACAATTATAGCAGGTTTGAATAATCAGCAAATGCACTTCCTCTGTCAGTGGAGAAAGAAAAAGCTGGGCTTTGTCTCACATAATTCCCATCAACACAGTTTGTTTCTTGGAGCAATTAAGTGTTAGCCTGTACTGCACCTGTGCAAATGAGACCGTCATGTTTGTCACAGTCTCTGTCATCACATTCACAGAAATCGCCTGAAATGTACCATTCCTGTGGTGAACAGATGCACTTTCCACAGTGGCAGGAACCTGAAATCACAAAAATTATTACTCGCAGTCAAAGAGCACTGGCATTTTCAGACTAGAAAATAACATCCCCAGACACACACCTGCACACATACACACGTGCACATATGCACAAAATTGCTGCCTAAGAAGCTCTTGCATAAAAGAAAATAATCAAGCTAAAAGCTTTTTGAATAAAGCATTATTTTAGCATGAGTTAGGGCATGGTGAGATGTTACTACTAATACTTTGATTCTACTATTTCGCTTAATCAGGACTCACATTTTGAAGCTTTCATTTCAGAGACCTACAATCAGGGCTGCTCCTCCTAGTAACTGTTCTTTTTATATATACCAGAAAAGCTCAGATTGTCCCTGACCCACTATTACTGAAGGCAATAAAATCACAACCAGGAAGAAAATGGCCCTCCTCATCTAAAGCCTTTAGAGACAAGTCTACAAAAGACCAGAGGTGCCTAAGACTAGCGTTTAGACCCTCAAAATCCTCATCCACAAATGAAGCTGCTCCACCTTCCATGGAATTACTAAATATTTGCTCTAGGTCAGAAAGAGTTTGTGCACTTAATGGTGGTTCAGCAGTTCGCTCATTCTTGCAGAGTAGCCCAATGCTCCTTGTTGAGATTATCCAGGCTCCTCCTCCTCAAGGACATCAGGTCGCACCCCCACAGGCAAAGGAGGGACTTTGTGGTGACATTCGGCTGTAACCCACCGAGCACCAGAAACCTCCCTTTAAGGGAAGACTCACAGACGTCCCTGCCTTCAGGAGAAGGTTCATGGCTCTGAATCCTGGAAAGGAAGAGTTGCTCACAGGCAACCATGTGCCAGGAAGGCTGCAGCCTGAGAAGGGTGTGAGAGCACCTTTTTTGCAACTAGAAATGCCACTGGGAGATGGTAATTCCTCCTGGCTGATCCCAACACCAAGCTGAAGAGAGCTGTTTTTTACAGCGCCCATCCTAAGCTGCCTGACCCTATACAGAGTTCAGACACTTAAAAGCCAAGGTGAGGCACTTAGTAACTGCTGAGCAAAAACCCTTTTGTGGACCTACCCCTAAAAACTGGTTACAGCATAAATCAATACAAAAATCTCAAAACCTAAATAATTTACAACAAAGAACACACACATAGTTTTCAATTACAGGAAGTGGATTTTAAAAAAACAAAAGTCACAAAAGCTGTCGACCTTTAACGGAACATGATTATAAACGAGTTAGATTCTGTTGAAAATCCCACCCTCCTGCAATATTTCCAGAATTATTCCCATACAAAGTCACTAATGTGTTTAATTCAGTATTAAAGAAAAATATATAGAAGGAAGCTTGTTCATGTCAGAATATAACCTGAACAGAATTCATGGGTTACTTAACAGTGCCTAAGACAAAGTGTTCAAAATTATGTTTTTCCATCTTTTCTTTCTCTTCAGTGAGCTCTGTGTAAAACCCATAATAAAAATCCAACTACACCTTTTCTTAAAAAAAGTGGATCTGTCAATACGAACAAATTTTCCCTAGTTTTTTCCCCTAAATATTGAAGTGTCTCTGATGACTGAAACTTAATTCTTTAAAACTTCAGAAGAGCCTCAGCAAACTATCTATTTTTTAATAAAAATCTAAGTAATTTAGTGTTTATTGTAATCTGACAAAAAATAACTCATTGCCTAATTTTAGAGAAATGCTCTAAAGTTTTAACTTGTAACATATGGAACATGCAAATATAGGAAGAGCTAGTGGTTGGAACATTTGGGGATGGGAGTATTTGGTTAAGCATCTACTTTTTCCATTAGTTCTGAGTACTGCTTACTAAGCCATGGGCACAGAAAATCCTGACATTCCCTACAAGGATAAAAAATGCCACTGTATAAAAAGGCAGCGGAGGATAGCATACATATCGCATGGTCGCTCTATAAGAGATACGCTAAGACATACTTGAGGGTAATTCAAACCAAATGTCTCTGTTTATCCAAACTACAAGGTACTGACAGCTGAAAATGACGAATAGTATAAGAATCTTAGTGAGCAGTTAATAAGAGCACGACATTGTAAGAAACCTGAAGTGATTCTGCATAAGCAAGCACTGATGCTGCTACTGAGGGATGCCCATGATGTTTAAAACTATTTTGCAGAAAATACAGCAAATTTAACACCAAGTCAAGCAAGGAAGATCAGGCTCCATAACGTAAAATCTGTTAGGGAGCATGAAAGTATGAAGTCTTTTCCCTGAACAGAGCATGCTGCTCTGGGAGGCTCCTCAGTTTAATTAAAATGAGTCTAATGAGTTGCAGGGTGTTCCCTGGGATCCCAGCCAGATTGTCTGGGGTGCGATTTGGCTCATTACCTAGTCCACGTCCTGCACCGTTACAGTAGCCATCTGCAGCCCTACATTTCCTGCCAGGGAGGCAGCAGCATGGTGGGTGTTGCTGTTTTCCTTGGGAAGAGCTTTTACTACAGGTGGCATAGTCAGCGAGCCAAGATTTTGAAAACAATCCAGGAATGTGGATGGCCAACTTTTCTTATATTAACCAAGTGCAATTTTCTGAAAGTGTTCCACAGTTACCTGCTGAAAACCAGGAGTCCTTATTCTATTAAATCCTACACACAGAAACCCAAGCTGCCTCAATCCATTATAGTGCTTGCATATCTTGGCTAGGTCTCCAGCACCAGCAAAGACAGAATACCCACCATTACTGCATGGGTTCAAAACTCCCTTTTATTTGACCAGTAATGGTTACTTATTGCTCAATGTAATGAAACAGAAAGAACAGTTTGTCATTTTGGCCTCTGCACAGTGTTGTCTGGCCTTTGGCCAGTCACATTAGCTAAGAACAACATAGTGGGTACTGAGTAAGGTGTGATTTCTAGATACATATTTAAGCATCAAAAATAGATTTGCCTTAAAAAAAAAAAAAGCAAACAAACAAAAAAACCAACAACACAGGAGAAAAAAAAAAAAAAAGATAAGCATAGGTAAGCATAGAAACAAGAGTTATAAATGATTAGACTGTCTTCACCTGTGATCCCCATCCTGCTCAGAGAAAACACAGGAGACAGTTGCCTCCTTGGATGTTCCTTAGCCACATACTTCTGAAAGTCACCTTATGTAGGCATTTTTCGGCTGGGACAAACTCTTGTATACGACCGGCTGTTCCCACAATAAAGCTGCTATACTATCTAATTTGACACTTTATAATAAAAAGCTTTATTATATTGGCTGTCCTCAGGGCAACCTTCCATCACATTGGAAGCTCACTTGTGCTTGGGAGGCCAGGCTGGAAACCCCATTTAAATTTCCTTTGCACTGAAATAAGTTACCAAAGGGACAATGGAAATCTGCCTGATGCAGAAGGCTCCTAGCTGGTTTTACTATCTAGCAGGTTTCTCACCTGTCTAGGTAAGGAACATGTATATGTACGGAGGAATGGCATGTCCAGTCCGGAGTAAGTGCATTCTAGTTTCCAGCTAGTCCCACCACCCGTTTTTGTCTATTCTCTTCCAGACATGTTATATACAAAAATAGGCAGTTTGCACTATGGGGGAGCTAAAAAGCCCTCTTTCCAGTTATGCAATTTCCAAGCCTGAAGGACTGTAAGGTAAGAACCTAGCAGAAAAATTTCACATAATTATCAAAACTTTCTAAATTTTATTCCTCCCTGTGGCAATTTTTTATAGCTGGACTAAAGCTGATGCAACCACCTGTATAAAAATTGGTAAGTGAGAGAGTCTGTGGGATTCTGTCATGGGGGCTGCAGACATCTACTTTTCCTTTGCTGCTGTGTTGGGGAGGGGGTGGTTAAGTATACCGAATGCTGCTGTTAAACACTCTCCTCCATTTACAGTTGCCTGAGATATTACATTTGCCACCTTGCCCACTGCAATGTTACTGCAGGTAGTGTCCCTGTCCCTCAAACTAGATGGAGCACTAACAGTTTATAGTGTACAGCTGTTAAACACAGACCATCAGATAAACACATACAGGGAATTATATGCTGTTAACAAATTGCACAGGAGAGGAACACTGCTAAATGTGTGTGGCTGCAGTGGGTGTTCAATAAAATGGATGTAAGTACATTACAGAGCCAAATATAACATCCTTTTAATAATAGGTGCCTTTGAAAGAAAGGGTTACTAAACAGCTTGCTGCCATGCACATTAGTCTTCCAGAACATGATCAATTCTCCTCTGGTGGGGCACTGACACAGGGTAGCTCAGCTGCCAGTTCTTACCCTTCCCCGAGCATAATATGCCATCCGCTGACTCGCAGAGACTTCTGCTCTCCTCCTCCGTCATGTTGCAGTTCCTTGAATGCTGGCACAACTTTCCAAACCATCCATCCTGGCAAATGCATCGCCCGCATGAGCAGGTACCATGGCCTGTAATGACACCAAGGTTGGTTACGAGCAAAACAAGCAGCAAGTAGTGACTGTGGTCACGACTGAGATCATCTTCAGACCTCTGCAGTGTGAAGTACATGTTATGGGGTAGATGAGCAGATAGATGGACAGCACAGCTTCCCAGCAGGGTGGCTGCTTTCAGTTCTCTCATTCTTTTGTTAAACAGGGTGCCCTAGTGATGTGCAGAAAAGCATAGGCACGGCCTCCCTCATCCAAAAAGCTCAGCATCAGCTCAACTTTATGGGATGTTCCCTAATACAGCGTACTGAGGACAGACACAGCCCCCTTCCTTCCTTGTCTTAATCCTGCATCCCAATGCTAAAGTCTCACCTGCAGATCCCATACTATCACCTGAAGAAGCAAACCCCAGCACAGGGCTGAGACCAGAAAGGCACACAGCAGAACAGTCATGGGAGATAAAAGCTGCAATCTCCTCCAGCAGCCCATTAAGGCTGGTTATCTGCTGCAGTGCGTGGAGCAGCTGATGTGCAAAGCCTGGACTCAACATACTCTGCAACTACTACAGATTAACTCATACAGTACAGAATGAAGATAATTCCCCCAGGGTCTCATGATCTCACTCCTGATACTGTAGCGAGAAGCCAAAGGAGGAGCAGGAAGAAGGAAGAGACCAGAGCATTCTCCAGTGCACACGCTTCTATGACCCCAAGGCAGGATTTTGAAGAAGAATGGGCAGGCTACCATGGTGGGCTCTCTCCCCAAGACAAACAGATTTCAATTCTCAGATCAAGACAAGAAGCCTGAATGAGAGGGAAGGTGGACAGGCAGAAGAAAAACAGTAGCAAGGACACAGCTATCAAAAGGTGATGAATAATAAGGGGTGGAAATAGGGGGGAATGATAGGACAGAAAGAAAAGAAAAATGAGAAAAAACTTAGAATAGAGGGCAAGTGGAGAGGAATACACTCTGAAACATTAGGGGAAGAAGGACAGGGAATAACAAGTGAGGGAAAAGTCAAAGAACACGTGTAAAAGATAGCGCCCAGAAGCTATAATCAATGTTTAAAAAGTGGGGGTGGGTGGTATAGATTACATAGATTTTTTGAGAATTATGTGTACAAAGATTAATAAAAAAGGAAAATATGTTGAATAGTAAACTGAGTGGAAAATCTGGCCAGGAAGAAGGGAAGTGACAAGAATATAGAAATGGAAAATAGGAAAAGGAAGTAAAGAGGGTCTCCCAGCCATAATTGCATTTCTAAACCTTTAATAATATTTCTGCTGGGATGGGTGTAAGCTAATCGGTTTACTGGGCTTAAAAGAAGCAAATTATACATACCAGTGACTTTTGTCCTATCCTATGTAGGACAAGGGAGTGAAAACAACAGGACTGAGATAATTTGGGAGCATGGGCTGGGAAGAAGGGAACAAGCAGTATCTGGCAAAACATTGAGCTGTAGGATGCAAAGAAGGAATCCAGCAGTTTTGCTTTTCTGATTTGTGGACTTTTCATAAGGCAACAGTGCAACCTGTCATTGTAAACTAGGATGCAGCACTGGTAGAAACCCAAAGGAAAAACAAAGCTTGTAGTTTGCTTTAAGTGGAAATCCTGAATATTTTACTGTTGGCCAAATGCTTTACTAATTTAAATTAGAAAATATTTGAAGCTCAAAAATCTTGGAGCTGTTATTTGCAGTGATCTAAACATTCAGAATAATTTTTGTACTCCAGACTGTGTATTGATCTTTGTTTTTAAATCTTATTACCTATACAAATTTAAATGCTCAGTAACAATGACACAGTCTTATTATGATAGTATTCTTACCCACTTCTGCAAGTGACATTCAGCAATTATACATTTATACCTATGCATTTAATATATATCAAATATTACAAATTGAGAACTAGCAACAATAGAAGCTTGATGCCACTTCAGCTTCTGTGTTAGACTGGGAAACAACTATACCACAAACCAAAATACAAGCGGTAGAAAACAATATATACTTTTCCAAATGCTCTTTTCAGGCAGATGGCATGCATTATCTACATTAACTTACTATAGCTAAGCTTCTGTCAGAACATTTTTATCTGCCTTATTTATTTTTAATTAATATCATATAGATTAGATTTGAGAATAGCTCAACCATTGAAGAGCAAAATATACAACTGGATGTCAGTGTTGGAAAACTATTTGGGAAGATACAAATGCTTGTACGCATTTTAGCAGCAAATAGTAAGAAATCCATGCTGATTCACTGAGAAAATAATTTCATATAATTTTTTTTATGCAGTCATTATGATTTACAGAATGCAGAGACGGATCATGTAAGCCTTTACACAATTCAAATAAAAAGGTAATGAATAATCTATAAATTTACACCAAACATTTAACAGTTTACCACATAAAATTTTGACATGCATTTTTCTGAGATGACCATTCCTCTCCTTCTTTGTGCCATATAAATCCTCAAAACATAAATGATTCTTTTGTCTCACGTAATCCATTTTACCAAAATAATATTTACTCCTTGCTGACACTAGCCTCGGCAGCTGCAGCTCTATGGATGCCTCATCCATCAGGGTGGTGAGTATACAAGTGCTTAGCCCAGTGCTTTTTAACCCCTAGCAATCTTCTGTGTGTGCTAGCCTCTGAAAAGCTGCTTTACACAGTTTAGTTGTGTATATCCTCCTTGCAGAGGGTCTTTGCATTTATCTGAAGATGTCCAAACAAGGTGACTAAAATGAAGGGGCAAAACATTATAAACAACTGCTTTCAGTTGAATGTAATCAAATTACATTCAAAGTGCCCCAGTTGCATTCCAATGAATCCCAGACTCTCAAAATTATGCACATAAGCAGCTACAAAAAGGTGTTACTCTTGCCCATAGGTCTTTTTAGATCTGAACATAATTCCTTCCACAGAGGAGAATAAAATTCAAGAATACAGTAATCACAGAGCAAAGGGAGAAAGATAAATCCCGAACTGAAAAAGTCCAGCCCAACTGAATTGGCTAACATGATAAAATACTGATGTAACTATTCAGTTTAAGCAGATTTACTGGAAAGTGTTAGCCTATCATCAATTCAGATTTAACACAAAACTCAAAATCACAAACAAATTGCATATTGCAATGGTTCTGAGACTATAGCTCTTCATTCATAAAAATCTGTGTTAATGAACATTTAAATATATAGCAAAGTTTTAAACATTAATCTCTAATCAAGAAGAAAGACTGTGATGGGAGAGAGGCAAAGGAGAGAAAAAGATGATGTTAAAGATACTGCCACTTTGTTTAGAATTTTCAATAACTCCCATAACCATAAGATTTAAATGTGAGATATGAATGCAGCAACAAAAAAAAGCTGTGACAGATTACCAGCAGAGGTCCATTATAACCCAAATCAACCCAAATCAAACCAGACAACAGAATGAATTATTTCTTACCATGCCTTGAAATAAAACTGTGTGGTTGTGGGAAACGTAGTTTAGGACTACTTATGGAACTGTTGTTGGAGTTCCCAAAAAACCTGCATGATAATTTTCTAATACAAAAGGCACCATTACATGGGAATGTCAACATAATGAAAAAGATGAAGTACTCATTGCAGAGGAAGCTGGTTCTTATTTATAGACTAACTGATTATAAACAGATGATGTTCATGAAGGGCAAACTGAGGCCAGGCCCAAACAAAATTTGGCACCTCAAGAGAATAAGTTCTTCAAATTGATATAACTGGATGAAAAAAAAAATTTAAAAGTATACTAGGAATATGAAAATCTTAATATAATGCAGGATCTCTGATTTAGAACAATACACTAAATGAAACAAATATTTCTCTCTGTATTTAAATAGAAACAGGAATTTCCATATTTTTTTTTGTTACAGAACTATGATAAATAACTTTCTATATTATTAACATAAGAGAAAATTAAACAACATCTATCTGAGAGAAATATTTCTAAGTGAGCATGCTTCATTAGCCCACCCAAGTATGCTAAAACAGATGTTAAAACATTACTGGATCACTGAGTTTTATTTTTATTGAATATCTGGAGAATGCCATAAGACTGGCACAGTTGTGGTAACCACAGTTAGAGAAATCTAACGTAAATGTGAAGCAAAATCCTGATTGTCTATTTTATTTTCATAGTAAGTCACTTAGCATTGTCCAAGTCTAATAAAGGTGGGCTGTGGTGTCAGTTTGAGCAACACAGCAGGCAGGCAGTTTAGCAAAGCCTTCAAGTGAAACACTGTGGTGAAGAGGGCTAATGCCATCCTCGTATGCATATAACACGAGAGAAGCGAGTACGAACATAAATTAGTAGGAACATTTAGAGCACTGATGAGATGGACATTAATTTCCTGCGACTCACTGTGATAGCCACGTTTGAAGAGATTTTGAAAACTCTGGAAGAATCCCCAAAAGTTCCAAAGAAAGAACTCAAAGAGCAGAGAAAATTGCTTGTTGAAAGAACTTCTAAGATCTGTATTTGCTTAGCCTATTGAAAAGAAAAAAGGAAAAAAAGAAGGGGGAAAAAAAAAAAAGGCTAAGTGTCTTAGCAGGATCTGAACTACCTTCTTTGAATATACTTGAATGGGGATTCTCAAACTACCAGAGAAAGACAAAGCAAGAACCAGAGAGAAAGGCTGATACTGACAAATTCATTTGAGAAATGAAACAGCATTTCAAACAAGGGTGATGACTACTGAAACAAACGTTCAGGTGGTGTTGGCATGGGCTGCGCATGTCTTGGAGTCTTCAGAGCACCACCTTCTCAGAGGCAGGCTTTAGTTGCATGCAGTACCACAGACTTCAACATAGAGGTATAGTGTAATGGCTATTTATAACCTAATATACGAGGTTCAATGTAAACCCCCTCTTGGATTTGCAAATACCTATTAATCAACCTAAATGTCGATGCATTAGCAATTAATTTACTGCTCATTTCAACAGAAAGATTCAATTAAAGTGCTTTTACAAACCTAAATCATATTTCATGCTATCTGAAAAGCTAAACAAGCTACATTATCTGTGCATCTATGTAAAGCCTCAACTTTTCATACACCTGCACAAGTGTTGAGGTGACCAGGACAGAAATATATAGTGCATTTAAAAGAAAAATTAGAAAAGTAAAATTAGCTAAGCAAAACCAAATTAATTTAATGCAGAATATACCATGCAAATTAATACCTATACTGGCTACATTAATCACTCTCATATCTAACTCAATATCTACTGATCCTTTTGAATTTATCTGTTGCTTCCCCTGAATGTCTCTCAGAGCTAGGATGAAAAAGTAGTTAAGTGCAAGGACACAGACATTGAATCATTAACTCTTTATTTAGGGTTATCAGAATAAAACCCTAAATCACACTAGCCTTATGTCAGGCAGACTGACTTCTCCACTACCTAATACAGTCATTATCACCTTTTTTAGCTTCAGTTTTACCCAGCAAGCATGTGTTTGAACTCTTTTTTCCCAGGAGAATCAACTGCATGTTTCAATAACTAATACCATAAAAAAATCTCTATTAAATGGTATAAAAACGTTGAAGTTTTTTACATACAGTGAATTCTGTAACAATTATACGTATTTCAGATTCCTCAGTCAAAAGAACATGGTCCCTGCTCTAAAGACTTTGCAGTAGAAAAGATTAAAAACTTGTTAGGTAGGAAATAAACTATTATTTTAACATAAAGGGAACCATAGAGAAATTACTGGTTCAATTCAGATGCCTAGTGCCATTTGACATACCCTAAGATATCTGGGACATTCTCATGACGGTGGCAGCTATGCAGGCATCCCTGTGTCCTTGTGGAGCCAAGTTAGGGTCAGACAAGGGTAGCCTTGGGCATCAGAAATCATATAAGATGCCTAGCTTTAGGCAGTTGAAGATTTTGAAATAAGGTCCCGTGTAGTTTGAGAAGCCATAGTAGCATCAGGAGTTGAATTCATATTTCTGAATTTTTAGACCAGTCAGTGCCAAAAGCTGTCTTCAGCTGGGGCATGGGCTAGTATTATTTTTCTCTGCTAATGTGCATTTAGATGAGCTCACCAAGCCACTCTCCATAATTTATCAACAGTCCAGGCAAACTGGAAAGGTCCCAGAAGATGGGAAGTTACCCATTCTATCCTAGCCCATCTATAAGAAGGAGGTTCTGGGAATCTACAGGCCTGTCAGTCTAACCTTGGTGCTGGGGAAGGTTATGGGGCAGATCATGCTGAGTGCCATCACACAGCATGTACAGGACAACCAGGTGATCAGGCCCAGCCAGCATGGGGTTATGAAAGGCAGGTCCTGCTTGACAAACCTGATCTCCTTCTGTGACAAGGTGACCTGCCTAGTGGCTAAGGGAAAGGCTGTGGATGCTGTCTACGGACTTTAGTAAAGCCTTTGACACCATCTCCCACAGCATTCTCCTGGAGAAACTGGCTGCTCATGGCTTGGATGGCTACACTCCATGCTGGGTTAAAAGCCGGCTGGCTGGTGGAGCCCAGAGAGTGGTAGTAAATGGAGTTACGTGCACTTGGGGGCCAGTCACAAGTGGTGTTCCCCAGGGCTCAGTACTGGGGCCAGTCCTGCTTAATATCTTTATCCACTATCTGGACGAGAGGATCCAGTGCACCCTCACTAAGTTTGCAGATGATACCAAGTTGGATAGCAGTGTTGATCTGCTTGAGGGCAGGAAGGCTCTGCAGAGGGATCTGGACAGGCTGGACCCAATGGGCCGAGACCAGTTGTATGAAGTTCAACAGGGAGAAGTGCAGGGTCCTGAACTTGGGTCACACCAGCCCCACACAGTGCTACAGGCTTGGTGAAGAGCGGCTGGAAACCCACCTGGTGGGAAAGGGCCTGGGGGTGCTGGCTGACGGCCACCTGAACATGAGCCAGCAGTGTGCCCAGGTGGCCAAGAAGGCCAACAGCATCCTGGCTTGTGTCAGAAACAGTGTGGCCAGCAGGACCAGGGCAGTGATTGTCCCCCTGCACTCAGCACTGGTGGGGCCGCACCTCAAATCCTGTGTTCAGGTTTGGGCCCCTCACTGCAAGAGGGACACTGAGGTGCTGGAACGTGTCCAGAGACGGGCAACGGAGCTGGTGAAGGGTCTGGGGCACAAGTCCTGTGAGAAGCTGCTGAGGGAACTGGGGTTGGTTAGTCTGGGGAAGAGGAGACTCAGGGGTGACCTTATCGCTCTCTGCAGCTGCGTGAAAGGGGGATGTAGGCAGGTGGGGGTGGGTCTCTTCACTGAGAGGAATGGCCTCAAGTTGCACCAGGGGAGGTTTAGACTGGATATAAGGAAAGACTTCACTGAAAGGTGTTGAAGTGTTGGAACGGGCTGCCCAGGGAAGTTGTTGAATCACCATCCCTGGAGGAATTTAAAAACACATACATGCGGTGCTTAGTGACATGGTTTAGTGATGGACTTGGCAGTCCTGGATTAATGATTGGACTTGATGATCTTAAAGGTCTTTTCCAGCCTAAATGATTTTATGATTCTATGATGCTATGACTTTAGGTATACTGGAGAGTTACATAAATGTCCTATATATTTCTGTTTCTGTGAAGCAACATTAGTGCAAGAAATGAGAAAACTGTCTGACAGCAACTACACCATAACATTAATACTTAGCTTTGTTTAATGAAGCATATCATTAATCATAACTCTCATTTTTGTGGTTATGGTCTTATTGGTCCTCATAAGAACATGCTATCTGAAAATACCATGTTTCTGCTTTACTGAACAGATGACAAAAAATGATGTCATTTCTGATTTCTGCAGTATGGACCTAGAACTTTCATAAAAAAGAATTCACAGTTTCGATGGTTTTCTTTATTATATAATAACACAGTTATTTTTATATATATATATAAAATAAGTATTTGTATGTCTTATAAACCACAGCTTTTCCGTTGTTCTCTGCCAATACACAGACAACACTGGAAATCTTAAGACTGGTGTGAATGACATATGAATGGAAATGTGTAGGTAAGCACCAGAAAAAACTCCAGAATGAGGTTAAAAACATGACCTGCATTGATAGCCAACAACATTAACTGCAGTAAAACTGAAGAAAGTGTTATTGTGTCATAATAGAAGATTTGCACTCTTATAAAACAATGGTGTGGTGACTTTCATGATGACTTGTCAGCAGAAGACTGTGCACTCAAACAACAAAGGATGTCAACACAGACACAGCATAAAACTTGTGTCATTCCTTTCCTTGTGAACCCAACAAGAACAGCATTGTCCTGGGAATGTCAAAAATGAGGAAGCACAGACAGCAGGCATTAGACTTGCCTGAAACTTACAGAGATGAAGGTGTGCAAAATTGTGAGCCAAAAGACTCATTGTAACTGTGTGGTCCTAAATGATATAAAATATGTGTCTAAAACCCAGTTTGTCAGTCAAGATGAAACAAAAAGACCTACTCAGAACTTGATGGGCAGCGTCTCTTGTCCATCTGTCACACACAAGTTATCCTGACCAAACTACTTAAACCCAGACACTTTGATGCTTGTATGTGTGTGTGAGAATGCAAGTGAATAAAATCAATGAGAGAACGTGTCTGAGTAGTAAAAATTAATTTACTTGGGGAAGTTATAACAAAAATATTAACTTCCCCTCCCATAAAGTCTCATGTAGTTTTTGCTGCACTAGTTTTCTACAGTTAGAGGAGAGAGAGGTGTGAAGGCGGACCTGCATAAGGAGGGATTTAAGGACATAAGGACAGCATTTCCATCAAGAATAAATCAGCTCCTCCAGCTTTTACAAGCCTTTATACTACAACCAGAATCTCAAACTAATGAGAACTAATGCTTTTTACCAAAATGCATTGGTATAAACAAACAAAAATATAACTGCATTTACTCTTTGATGTGAACAACTGGATTTCCTACAGTGTTAGGATTGTACTTTGATGTGCCATGGCCAAAAAAAAAAATCATTAAAAAGTCATCAAAGTGAATTTGCTCACTTGAAAATAAATTAACCAAACTCCTCAAAGTATTCTATTGTCACTAGTCACCAGTCAAAGAACAAAGACTGTCACCCGTCAATGAACTGGCTTACTGGGGTGACCAGAGACTTAGTTGTTTCTTGGTGTTAAGGACAGTGCAAATATGCAGGTCTAAGTATTAAAGGTCTCATTGAAGCTAATTAATTGTGGCCCACTATATGAAGCACAGACTGAAATACTGACATAAAACAAAATGGAAGGATCCCTAGAAATATGTAAGGGCCTCCCGTGAGTTACCCGTTACAAGTTTCAACCTTTGCTATTGGCCCTAGTGATGAACTTGTGTGGAGCTTCAACCAATTTTTTACATTTTTTAGGGCTGTGTTTTTATTGTAGCGTTTTTAAGCAGCATAATCCTGCACCAACCAGTAGCATGCAGAAAACCTGAAAGGACTTCTGTTTTATTCCTTCAATGTTTGCTACTTTGCTGTGACAAGAACTCACAACTAGGCCAATAATGGTCCAGAGAACAAATCAAAACAAATGGAGTTAAGAGCACTATCAAATCAATTTCAAATTGATCTTTACTGGTGTTCTGAATTCCTGTTGCCTGCCTGCCCTCTGTCCTGAAAGAGAACAGAACATAATGGACAACAGTCAGCCCAGCGAGGCAGAGCAGCCAACAATGGTATCACTGAAAAACATGACTGGACACAGCAGGGGGTCAAATAACGCTTAAAAGCTCAGGCTGGCAGCACAGCCTTAACCTCAGAAGACAGAGAGAAGTGTCTCTCATCAGGATACTGGCAAACCTGTGATCCTCCAGTCATATGTGTGCACTGAAACCACTTAACTTGCACATGAAAGACCTGAAGAACCAAGTAAGCCAAATAAAACGTGATGTTAAATATTGCTGTGGATCAACACTGCAGATATGCTCAGGCAATTCTTACATCATTGAAAAAAACTGAACTGCAGGGAATAGGCCTTTAGGTAGAACATATCTATCTCAAAAAGACTGCATTAGATACCTGCTCCAGCCATAGCATTAGGTCTCTTTACAGAGGCACAGACAAAGAAAGGGGAAAACAAAGGAAAGAACTGGCAAGTGGGTCAAGAGAGGTGAGCCTCTCCCTCGAGTCTCATGAGACCCAACCTAGAGTACTGCATCCAGTTCTGGAGTCCCCAGTACAAGAAAGTCCTGTTAGAGAGGTCCAGACGAGGGTCACAAAAATGGTCAGAAGACTAAGAATACCTGTCCTGTGAAGACAAGCTGAGAGAGCTGAGGTTGTTCAACCTAGAGAACAGAAGGCTCTGGGGACACCTTATTGCAGCCTTTCAATATTATAAAGGGCCTTTATAAAAAAGACAGAGAGAGAGTTTTTACCAAGGCCTGAAGTGACAGAAGAAGGGGCAATGGTTTTAAACCGAAAGAGGGTAGACTTAGCTTGGACATAAGAAAGACATTTTCTACAATGAGGGTGGTGGGACACCGGAACAAGTTGCCCACAGAAGCTGTGGTTGCCCCATCCCTGGGAGTGTTCACAGCCACGTTGGATGGGGCTTTGAGCAACCTGATCTAGTGGAAGGTGTCCCTGCCCATGGCAGGGGGGCTGAGCTAAATGATCTTTAAAGGTCCCTTCCAACCCACACCATTCTATGATTATATGATTCCATTAATCCACTTCTAATAGCAGAGTGCTGTGGAACCTATGCCAAGTCCTCCTGCAACCTCTGTCTTTCTGGAGACATCATGTCTCTATTCCTGGTACTGCAATGATGGACAGCCAGGTTTTTAAGTGAATGACTCACTACAATCATGGAGAAACATGGTAATAGGGTCTCACTCAGTTGTACCCTAATTTATCATATCTTTCACCTCACATATTTCTACTGTCTCATGGACAGCTGGTCTGGAAAGCAAGCTATTAATCAATCTCTGCTGGTCAGAGGAGGCCAGTAACAATTCTTATTCAAATCATTTAGGTTGTCATTCACATTTCTCATTTCAGCATGCATTTAATCTGAAAACACTGGTCTTCCTTCCTTGTGCTTACAGGCACTCAGTGCTCGCTGTCAGACCCTGCACATTCAGAGTCCAGCTTACCATTCTCTGAAGGCAGAGTTACTAGCAAGGGCTTATGTCCTGACAGTGATTGTCTAGGTAGCAATAGTGGTAGAAAAATAGTAATGAAAAGAGGAGAAGGAAAGAGGAAGGAATAAGCAGTTCAGCAAGAGATATCAAGGAGTTCAGGCTGAGATGGAAGCGTGGACAAACCCAAAAAGGAAGAGAGAGAGATGTATAGGCCATAAGTGCAAACCTGATAAGAGAAGTTCTGTGAATAGGTAAGTTGCAAAAGAGGAAAGAAAGTAAGGTTAAAGTTGGTAGAATCTTCTAAGAAGGGAGATATATGAAAAATTGTATATCAAAGGAAAAATGGAAGCATTCAAAATATTATCTCCAGGATAGAAAGTGATAGTCAAGCAAAACATCTGACAATTACTAAAGAGTAGGGCTGAAGCTATCTGTAACATCAGAGACTACAGAGGATCTGAAAAGTTTAACAATGACAGAAATTCCTACATTTGGTCAGATACTGTGGGAAGAGACATTTCAATGAAAATGTTGGTGGAAGCCACAGTGAAAGTGGTCACAGTGAAAGATGAAGTCACAGAAAATGCATGAGTAAATGGCTCATATTATGAGTCTGAGCATGAGGGAAGGCAAAGAGAATTCATTTGCTAAATGGTGAGTGAACAGAAAGCTGCCATTGATGGGGACTGAAAATAAACGTTACTGTACTTAACACTTCACCTAAATATGTGCAGCCTTAAGTTATTGGGGCGGGGGTGGTTACTTGAGGCAGGTGGGTCAGAAGGACAGGTGGACTCTGGATGGTCAAAGAAAATCAGATTTCAGGACCTGCCAGCAGAAAGAAAAAAAAAAAAAAAAAAAAGGGGGGTGTGTGGGGTGTTGGGAAGAGGCAAAATGAGGGTAGGAGCCACTCCAGAGCTCCAGCAGCCAAGAGAAGGAAGAGTGGTGTGTGGAAGAGAACTGCATGATTAGTGAACCATCTATGTTTGTTAATTTGAATCTCAGCACACTTCACATGGAAGAACCAGACAACTGTAAACAAATAAACACATCTGTGGTATGAGAACGTAAACAGAGGAAGGGGAAAACAGTTCCTGGCTACAAAAGAACAAAAGCGGATGGAATTGTGATAACATAGGAACATGCTTCAAGGAGTAAATTACAACCAAATCTAGAATAACCCAAACATATCTCAAATTATATTTAGAAATATAATAGAACAAGAAATAAAATACCACAAATATGAAAAAATAATCTGCCAATTATTTACCACTGGAATCTCAACAGATTTACTACAGAAACCCAACAACTTTTGGAGGATGGTATTAGTAGTGGCATGACTTCAACTTGGGAAGACTAAAACTCTAGAGACCAGCTTCACCTCACCAAGTTCAGACAGCTGTGAGTTAGCAAAGATGCTCTAGTTTCCCATGAGGCACTTCAAAGGTCAGCTCAGATCTTAGTGGATCTAATCATCACCTTATGCCATGCTTCCTCCTCTCCTTTTACTTACAAGAAAGACCAGGACAACAGGATTCCTGATTTGGTGCTTATTCTAAGATTTTGGGGAAAGAGTTAAGAATAAGCACAGCTCCCTGGAACAGCAAAAATCACAGGGTGGACTTTCTGAAGTCCTCTCAAAAGATGCTTCGCAGTGCAATTTCAAATTGCACAGTCACTTGAATTGCGTTTTCCTATATAATTCCTTTAACCTGCAAAGAATCATTAATAACTAAAGTATCATCTGGAATGGAAGTGGAAAAATTTAGCTTGAGACTACAACTAATTTGTAAGTTCATGTGCTTTCTATTTTTCCTATTTCTTGTTTCAAAATTAGGAAAATAAGCTTAAAGCATATTGTTTTTAAATTGATTAATTTATTTGTTTCTGCCATTCTTTTTGTACAAAGCTATTTAAACTAAAGGGGAGAGTTTATTCAGGTAATAGCGTGACGTAGCATGTCTCCTGCACAGTAAAAAATCAGACACTGGTTCTGGGGTCGAGGGAATTATTTATTTAAGTATGAGGTGCCCTAGCCAGCAACAAAACCTAAAATTATAACTGCACACTTCCTAATAAGGAAGAATGGAATTTTTTTCTATAATTTCCAAAAGGTGCAATATAATTAGCAGCATTAACACTGAAGAATTGTCATCGAATAATGTAAAATATGAATGACATAAACGGAAGAGATATTTTTAACCATGGAAGAGGATGAGTTTTGGTTCTCAAGTACTTAATTTATAACAAAGATGACCCAGCTTTTCAGTGCTCTTAACTGCTTTTATGTCCTTTATACAAAACTAAATTTCAAATTATTCTTTTTCGACAAATTCATATTATTGAATTACACTGAATAATATAAGCTGCTTTTATGGCTAGTTAGACATTCAAACTTGAATTTTCCATATATGCCTACATTCTGCACGACAAACACCTCGAAGAAATATTCTCTGTAGCCAGAATTTTTCATGTACACAAGGAGTATGAAGCAATATATGTGGGGGTTTTCCTCGTATAGAAATAAGGAATATAATAAAATGTGTCATTGCTCATATCAACTACTTTATTAATACTAAGAATCAAGTGGTCATTTTCAAGATAAACCAAATAAAATCTAGAAAGAGAGCATTTAAGACAAATACTACTCACCTGGTTTTAAAATACCATAAAGTATGCATACATTTACATACCTAAACGAAACTTGAAATACTGCTTAACACCAACATACATTACTGAAAAATGAAACAGTGAAGTTCTCACTGTCACCATG
The DNA here is from genome assembly GCF_023638135.1 of Falco biarmicus. Lineage (NCBI taxonomy): Eukaryota > Metazoa > Chordata > Aves > Falconiformes > Falconidae > Falco > Falco biarmicus. The sequence goes on along the minus strand of NC_079289.1, from coordinate 58,965,440 downwards.
AAAATAAATGATCTGCATGTACAATTACTGTGATAGTGTATTTCAAGCATTTTAGATTATTTCATAATATATTTTTACTACTTTTTTAGAAAACAAACATATTACCCTCAGTGCATATGAAATATTCAGAAGTATTGCTGGTCATTATTACCTTTAGGTAAAATACAGCATTCTCAGTAAAACATGAACTGTACTAAACACAAAGTAAAATTACCTAATTTTTCAGATTTTCCTTGAAGTGTCTGCATTCTTCTCTAATGAACACTGATGGAATTTGGGGTATACTACAGCACCTACATTTATGCTATTATGTGTATTTAATCTACATCATTAGTGTTTTTGAAGTTTTAAAATAAATATTCACTGACATATTCAATACTTATAGAGCTTGTTTATTACAAAAATCTATACTTCAGTGTAATAAAACCATTATTTCAATAGTCTACAGTGACATTATAAAATCATGGGGAATAGAAAGTTATAAACTGCCAAGATTTGGGTATATTATATCATATCATATTATGTGAACACATACCCCCACAGACATCATTCTCTGCATTTTCACACTGTCGATCATCACATTCACAGTTTTTGCCATGAACTCTGTTGTCTCCTGGAGGAAAACAAGTGCATTGGCCACATTCACATCTCCCTGTAAGAATAAACAATTGTTAAGCGTCATTATTTCAGTAAAGTAAAATAAATGAAACAAAAAAGCCAAACTTATTCTACACCCTACCCCTCAAAGACAAACTAAAAGTCACTCTGCATTAATTAAAGTATGCACATAAAGCCTATAAATTTTTTTTTAATACTTAAAAGAAAAAAAAAAAAACCACCAAAAAGCTGTCCCTCCTCCATGGCAACCAGAAGCAAAGTATATTAGCATTATATCTTGGTGGAGACAGTAACAATAACCATCACTGGCATGGTATGTTTTTCATACCTCAACTTTGCATAACAGAGCACATGCTTAACTGCATAATTAACCTTGGTAACTGACCTAAAACATTTAGCACATACCTCAGAAATTCCAAAATGAATGTGATTAGAAATATACATAAATAGTCTATACACTGGGCTATCTAAGATGGTCTCTATTAATGTAGAAACAAAACTCTTCAAATACTCGATCATGCATTCAGAAAGCAAAAATCCCTATAATTTTTCTTGTCCAGACCTGAGGAAATACAAGTCAAAAGCACAACCTCTGTCAGAGTCTTCCCTTCCATCAACCTGTTCACAGGAGAACTCCCCAGAGCTTAAAGGGGGAATAGACTCATCCAGCCTCCCACAGATCTGCCATTCCAAAGCCCTCAGAGCAGTGAGTATTGAATGTTCAGATGTGAAAAAAATTAAGATCAAGAACAGTCTTATGTTGTACATATAAGAGAAAAACTCAATTTAGGGTAACATTGATTTTGTTATTTCCTAAATTCTAAGAGTTTTCCTTTGTATTTTTAAAATGGTTTTAATACAGTGGCACTGTGAGCCTGCTCTAAATATGACACAAACCATGGATCAAAGTAAATACATTTGATGGTCTTGGGAAAAGATATTGTGTGCAAAAAAGGGCCACCAGAGACACAGATTAGGATGCAGAAAAGCCTGTTCCTCTTGGTCTAATTTAATAACAGCATCCGTGAGACTCAGCCTGGGCCCAGACGCTGCTCTACTGACTACAGAACCCAAATTCACAGTAGGAGCAACTATAGATACATAGCAAAAAAGATCCTCCAAGCGCAGCCTTTCATTATGTACCCAGACAGATGAGCATGCACAATATTTTTTTAAGCATTTGCTGAATGGGAAAGGACTGTTAAGGAGAACCTTAGTGGGGCTTTCCTAACTGTAGGTTTTGTGACAATAAAACTTTCTAGGTCAACATACTGCCAGATCATTCTAAATATTTTTTTTATTATTTTTTTTTCAACTTCTAACCTTAATTTATTACATTTTTTTTTCCAAAAAAACACCAGTCTAATTAACTTGGAGTAGGGGGGATCTTATTACTTATGGAAAAAATTCTCAGCTAATTTTATAGCTGTCATACTCTTCATCTTCCCAAGGAACAATGTACATTGCACTTTTGAGCTGACATCCTATGTGTCAGGATTCAGTCTTGAAGGACATTTTATGATCAGCTTAAAGTACAAGATTCTTAAAAAAGACATGCTGATAGAGACAATTAACAGCAAATGCTTCATGATACCTTTATAATATACATAGTTTTAAAACTATGTTGCGTTGGTAATTATATGAGGATATTTGTTCCAGAAAGAAATGTATTATAGAAAGTGCATCTACCACATCACAAAATACAGTTGTATTTGGTAATCATGTCAACATTTAAGATATGATTGTCTACAGAATCATTGCTGTTATTTGCCTGCATTCTCTAAACTACAATTATTTGCCAAGGAAAGCTACATTAGAAACTGGGAAAAAATAATTCCTTGGTACTTAAATATACAGAGACTTTTAGTGACTCCAACTTGGTACTGTTTGGGGCTCTCACACAGTCTCTTTCTATGCATCCACCTTAGACAACCTGGCTACTTTTAAAAAATGTCACATTGCAGTGTCCCAAAACACAATCAGTCACCTGTAGGCAGACAGATACCTGATGAACAGGACCCATCTCTTGTGAAGACTTTATAAATAAATAAAAAACGCCCCATCTTTAACAGTGGTGTCGTGGCCAGCTAATGCTATAATAAGGAGGACGCCTGAAGGACAATAAAAACCAGTTTAAGCAAGTTACTTTGAAGAGAGGACTCAGCAGAGTTGGAAAATCCTCCAGAGGGACAAGCAAAGGAAAGTTCTGTAATGAGGCTCCTGCATGTTCTGTAATTAAGCATTACCTTCTGTAATGCTTAATTTAATAAGTCAGAATGACCTGAAAGCCCAGTGGCTGGGCACTTGCACTGGAATGAGAACAGGTTCCTCTCAGTCCCTGCTGCAATTAATATTTATTCATTTTAATGTGCAACAGTTTCAGTGAGGAATATCCCATCCCTAGGCAGATAGGGTACGTTTTTGTCATGTAAGAGATAGAAACTCAGGTTGTCTTCCCAAAATCAAGCACAAAGGGGATTTAGGCCCTACTTTCTCAAGCTTCTCATCTTAGCTGATGAATAAAACACCAACATATAGACTGAAAAATTCACATTCCTTGTTGATATATGTGCCTTGTATTTTATTTTGGCTGGCTCACACCTAAGTTCAGGGTATAATTTGGACCATTAGACTGCGGACCTCAGAACTGAAAGTGTCTTGAAACTGCACAGAAACCTTATTCAGTAAGTGCTCTGGAAAAGGATTTCTCTGAGCAATTTTTTCTACTTTTAAATATTCAAAGATATAGTTATAGTAGTTTAGTACACCGCTGCTGAAATTGGTACTCAAATTATTAGTTCATCATTCTTTTTATTTTACAAACATGACAAAAACACTACGAGGAATGTGAGAAGGGAATTTAGTGGTGGCACTAAATAATTGCAACTTTATACTGGCTTCAAAAACATATTTTACCTCCAAAAGTACTGACATTTGGTAAGATTATGTAAGGTGAGCTCACACTGTGGAGATAACAAATAACTGAAGTCCCACTGTTTATGACCAAATAACTACATAGAATGTAGCAAAATATAAACTTCAAAGGCTCAGTTTATCACCATATAGATAAACAACAAAAAATAAACAGCATTCTGGAACAATAAATTTCAGGTTGCTTCCCTGGGAAAACTAGGATAAGATGTTTGCATGGTAAGTTTGCTTCAGCTATATTACTGCTTTGTCAGATGAATCTGCTACTGAAGTAACAGAAGCCACACCTCATTCTGTGACCTTCTTCTCTTAGTGATTGTGATAAAATACTTACTAAACCAATTCAATCATTCAAAAGTAATTTGAAGCTCACATTATACTGAAAAGGGATCAGCACTTTACTAAACCTACTCTTTCTTTGTCTAGAATAATAGGTTTACCATAGCAACCTGATTATAGAGGGAAAGCTACTGCCAAACACATCCTAAATTCTCTTTAAAAGCCAGGGCATACAGAAACAATTAAACACAGGAGGAGACTGTAATATTTTGCACCTTCTCAACCATCTGTGCAAGAGCTACGCTTTCTGAGTAAAAAGAAACAAGTTCAACTCAGACATTTTATAGCAAGTGGCTTCCTCTACTCCTCACTGAACTGGGAGAGTACATTTCATCAGCTGATGACTTCAGATGAAGGAAGCTTTATGCTGGAGGTTGTGTTATCTATTGGTATTGAAAATCTTAACCCATTTATTGCAATGCAAGATTCCAAAAGTACAATAATTATACAAGACATTTATTTGTCTATAGCCTTAATATTTCCTCACACTCTTTCCTCCCATTGATGTCAATAAGAGTACTAACTTATTACCAATACTTTGAAGACTGAAAAAAGACCAGCTCAAGGTGAGGATTTTCATCTTTAAAGGGAATTAAAGTGCCACATCTCATTTAAACACAGAAGTTTGTTAGATAACTGACTCTACAATTCTAAAAATCCATGCCTTAAGCATTTTGCTTTTGCTTTTATTTACCATTTACCACAGCATTTTTTCATTCCTCTTGCCCAACATTTATGAAAGCATAACTAAAATAGTGCCTAGACTCACATTAAACCTGCTCCCATGCAAATTGCTGTGACCATTAGCTGCACACATTCAAACCAGTTTCCAGCTGCCTATATAGACTGATCGAAAGTGTCTTTCATACAGGTAATTTTCTTTTTAAAACACCGTTCTAGACATATATCATTTGCATAATAAAACATTCTTACCATGTTTTTGCCACCAAAAATATCAGGAAGAAATAGCAATAACTTTCAATGTAAAAATAAACACTGAACATAATACGATGTACTTCACTGTTTTTTCCTGTCTATAACTATACAACATAAAGGATTTTTCTGTGCATGGTAATGAATTTTTATCTTCTAAATGCAAACAAATAAATGAAGTTGTTTTTTTAAAAAAAACATTATTTTTAACATGTAGGGAATATAGCACCAAATTACACTGAATGTGTAAAAGCAAACCAGATTCATTGGTACCTCGGACAGATGGTGTTTCAGGCTAGTGATAAGTAGAAGGGAATGTGCCTGTAGGAAGGACTTTTCTGCCCCATGGCTATCCCAGGCTTAACATCTGAAAGCATTACCTATCAGAAATTGCAATTTCTTTGTTATCAAGCAATCTCAGGCAACCTGAGCACATTCAGTAAAGCTGCTGTGTCTTGCTGCCAGCAGAACCTATTTCATGCTGGATGGGAACAAATGATCTAAAATAATGCTCACAAATGGCAAATCAGAGAAGGGGGATGGGAAGATTTGTACAGAAGATCACAAAGTTTCAGGGGAGTGGGTGGGGGGAAGCATATGTGACTTAAGGACATTATAGATAGCATATAGCAGCTTCAGGTAAGCTAAACGAAAATTCACTGACTGAATGGTGGAGGGGAAAAAAAAGACCAGTAAAGGAGAATACCAGTACCACAAAATGGGCAAACAAAATGCATCACTTGCTGAAAATAGGATGGACAATCTCATCACGCTTTGCTCATTCTGAGGCATTAAGAGCAGTGCGATCCAGCTGAGCTTGATCAATGTGGAGAAATTTATAGACTCAAACAGAAAGTAACTATAGACTTCTCAGTGGGCTCACATTTTATTTTGCATGTCCTATTCTCAAAATGGCCTGGAATGACTTCCCACACCTAGAATGGCTTTTCATTTAAAAAAAAAAAATAAATCATATAAAAGTATTGTACTGACTAGACAAAAAATAATTCTGTTAGATGTGGAGGGATCCCTAGCTTTTCAAATGCTGGTAATTCTTGGACCTGGTTGGTTGGATGATTGAGGTGCCGGTAAAAGTGAACCTTTGGAAGCATCTTCAGTATGTGCAAAGGTGTCCTTGGAACCTCTTTAAATACCTGAATATCTGGCTGATCTCACACACACTATGAAAATCTGGGCATTAGTTTATTACAAGGATTTTGGGCAAGTGAGAGCAATGTTGTACTTGTAATATATGAATAATGTCATCTGCAACCTCTAGTTATGTTGGGAAAAAAATGAGTTTTCCTCTTTTAGAACAGCTTTTTGAACTTATGTCAGTACAGTTCTGTTTGTCTCCAGGGCTCCAACATGTCTGAAGTTTTATGACAAAACAGCTAGATGGGCTAGCATAACTCTGGTGCTAGCTCTTCAGCAAAAGGAGTTCAACATCTACATGAAAAAAAATAAAATTCTCCTGCTGGACTTGAACACTTCTTTCAGTACTGAAAGTGCTGGTTTACCATCTCAGAGGAAAGAAGAACATCAGAGCTCTTAAATGTGGTTTATCCTCTGTACAGAGTGTTCAGCTGTAGCTGCAGAGTGAGGAAGGTGCACTGTGCTGCTCATCACAATACTCTGATCTTCATCACAGGTACCAAAGTTAGTTCATTCCTGGTGAGAAGCAGTGGTAGGAGCAGACACGTGTATAAGATTTATCAGTAACGTGGCATCCTGGCTTTGCTCTGCTCTGTACCTTATGAGTATTTGCAGGAAAGACAGAAAGTCAACACCCCAGGAGAGTACATCTTCTACAGCAACTTCCTTGCATTTGAAACATCATATGGGAATATTGATGGTTTTGTATTTTAACTGAAGCTACAAAACCACAAAGGATTTCTTTTCTCTCTGGGCACAGGCTTCCTCTATTAGTCTGTTGGGGGTTTGTGGTTGGGGGATTGCTTTTGTGAAGAAATTCTGGTGAAAACTGAGGTTTGTACACAAGGTTTAAACAACAAGCACTTTTTTTTTCCTGTGGTACATTGTGAAAAATAGAATTGTGCATTTATGTCCTCATACACAAGAAAAGTTGTGCTGCAACTATTACAAGAACAACTACTTATTTGGATTTGGGTTGGGAACTAACTTTCTGTTTCTAAATCAATACACAGAAAGCAAACATGCCTTGAGTCTGCTCATAAAAAAGAGATTTTTTAAAGAGATAAAAAAGAAATCTGATCCAAGACCTCAACTACAGATGTAAAAGCTCTAGAGAAGAGCTTAACTGGATCATACAGACATAAAATGAAATGAGAATTGCTTTAATAAATCGAAATCTCCAAACTTCAGATTTTTTACCTACTTTTTTTCAAAAAATTTGTACACTGAAGCGAACTTTTTGCAGGAAGCTCTGAGATTTTTGTTTAAATAGCATGAACAGTAGCTAAAGCATGTAATTGGGTTAAATATCTTTATTTTCCTTAGCCTTACTAGGCACCTCTCAGATGCAATAACTGCATCAGCTACTATATTCAGCATCATCAACAGGTCTGAAGTAACTGCAATCAACTAACTATCATCATATAACTATATCACACACTTAGAAGACTTGTGTCTATAATTGGTAACTTTTTGTTTCAGGTTGCATTATCTCACCTTAGGTCCAGATGTGGCTTCAAAAAAGGCCAGGATACTTTCACTGATTTTTTATATTGATACAACTGGTTTTATTTTAATTTCCATATCACACTTGGAAAACCTACTCTAAATCTGTGTTAAGTGCTCAGTGACACTGGGACATCCAGTGCCACATGGAACACCATAGTCCCATGTGAAAGGACTGGGAACAGGTTGAAAGGTTTCACAATGCAAGGAGTTTCACAGTGGCTCTGGGGCGTTTCCTGTGTAGTTTCTCTTATCCTTTTCCTTTAGGAGAAGGTACCTAAAGTCCCATGTCTGCTCATCACCTACACTCAGTATCTTGCAATGGCTGTTGGTATAAAAATTAATTATTTTGTTAAAGCTGCCTGAGACTTCCCAATATTGTATGTATGTTTTATGAAATTGTTCACTAGTACAAAGTACCAAGCTGTCCCTCACATAATAGGGTGTGTGAGTTTTTTCTCAGACAGAAAATGTATACTTCTTTTAATCTTTTGAAAACTGAATTGCTTTATAATGTGAAAGCATATTGGAAAAGGTCTGACAATGTGGCTTTTCCGTAAGGGAGAGAAAAAAAAAAACAACAACAAAAAATAACAACACAGAAAACAAATATCCCTAAGATAAAAACCCTGGAGAAATAAAAGATGTTATCCCAAACAGCAGAACTTTCACAACAGCGCAAGCAACTAAATGTCCAGGATTGTAAAACTGTAAAACCAAGTGTTATGCAAGAGCAATTGCAAATGGCTGAGACTTGCCCCTACCCCCCACCCCCTTCTTTAGTACACACAACATGTATGACTGGAAGCCTAATTGCACAGTTGGCATATGGCATCTGAAGTAAATGGTCTTCCTTTGTGACAGCCTAATAGTGAAATACTTCTTTACATAAATCCACTCAACAGCACCACTTTACAGATTTAGCATCAGATAGTCTTTTACAGCTCTTGCTGATCACCACTACCGATTTGTATCTTCTTTTCCATGTTGCTTTTCATTTTCTTTTTTTTTTTTTTTTTCCCTCCTCCTTCTCTTTAAACATTTGGGTAAGAAGTGCTGCTGCACTGCTAGTTTCCTTTTCAGATTGTTAACTTGTTGACATCTGCTATCATTAAACTGGCATGTCTCCTCCATCTGCCTCCTCTCCGTAGCAGTGCTTTGAGGATACACTCACTGAAGGCTGCTATTGTGTTTCTGCATAGCCAACCGGGAATTTCTAGGAGTTCCAGGAAAGGAGTCATCAAGAAAACCACTGCTCACTTTGCAAGAGCAGGATTTTAGCCATGCCTCGCCCTTCCTGGTGACATCCTCCTCAGGTCTCCCGCTGGGGGCATGCACTTGGCAATTCACTCTGTATTAAGGGGACAAGTAGGAGTACGAAGGCTCTGTTTGAAAGAAATGTGATAGTCAATGTCACCACACAGAGAGATGTGTGAAGAAGGCAAGAAAGAAGGTGGCAAAACACTTTCTAAAGAAATGTGTTGTTACGGTAGAGAACAGTGGAAGTAGAAGAGGAGGAGGAGGAATCCATGGCAGAAAAAAGATAAAAACTAGACAGCATGGCAAATGTCACTCCAAAGATGTAAAACCCCTAGATTTCAGCAAGCCATCACATGATTTTTTCCTATCCTTCCTCCCCTCTCCTCTTCTTTCACCCCAATAAAAATAGTTCCTCTTCCTTCCATTAGCCTTTTTCTTTTCTGGTTTTCTCTCTGCAGGTATGGGTTTTTTTCCTCTTTCCACTTTCTCCAGTGGGTCCTCCACTCCTTTAAAATGTTTCACCTCTGGATACTAAACATTTTGTACTTGTACAAATCACCTTCTCTTTCAGATCACCCCATGTTACCTTCTCTAGCTTGCACTGAGCTCTGTCTTTTCATCTATTTTTTCATTCTTTCCCTCCAAAATGCTTTCAATAACTCAGACTACCAAGAAAAGTAACTGTAAAGAGATGCCAATAAATCAAATAAAGGATACACAGCATTTTACTAAACTAACATCTTTTCCATAGAATATGAAAAATGAAGTTGTGTTTGATTTAAAGGACCTGACCTGAGAATGCTTTCCCTTCACTTTGACAACTATCAGGAAAAATAAGTCTCATTTCCCTTTCAGTCTGTCCAACTGTTTGATGTTTAACATAAGCTGCTATAAAATATTTTCTAGCAAAACCCAAACATAATAAAGAGGCACGATCCAACAGTGAATGATATATGAAACACAAGGACGTTGTTCAAGAAGCTGTTATGGCTTTTGAGCCATTTACTTTATACATTTGACTGCCTTATCATCCAGAGGATTGACTACTTACCCCTTTTTTACATGATCTGCCATGTAATGAGTCATAGCACTAATTCCACAGAGATATTTAATTTGCAGATTAATTTACTAGAAAATGTCAACTGCTTTGTGGAAGTTTAATCACTAAAATGTTAACCTTGTTCACTTCCTGCTGATGCCTGTTGTTTATTAGGTAGTAAATTTCAAGATATTTTAGGGTTGTAATACAAGCCTATCTATTAAAACATTTAAACTCCTAGACACTCTGCTTTTTGAAGCTTTAGCCAAGATTAAAGAGCTTTATAATGGCAAAACAACAATATGAAAAGATTCAACTGCATAGCAACCATCAATATTATTTGCAGACAACAAACTGCTAAGTTCGGAAACCATGGCAACAAATGACATCACACCATATCTACCTTATTGATTAGCTTTCACCTCAAGATTTTTTACAGAAATGAAAAACATTACCTAGCAACCGCATCATCTACTCAGTTGTTCCAAGTTAAAATGCTCTTACCCCTCACTTGCAGGCAAATTTTTCGGTTTTGTTGCCAACTGGCCAGATTGTGCACTAGCCTCTTGTTACAAGGCTCTCTATTTAATCTGTTGTAAAGACTCTGCCTTATGGCTCCTAAAATCTTTGCCCAAAATATAATTTTGTCTGTGAAATAATGCTTCTTCTCAGTGGCCAAGAAGGTTGGCTTTGAGGAAATGCAGGTAATGTGTAATGAGGGGATTAAAGGCATGATCATAGCAGCTTTTTAAATGCAAACTTTATCTGTAGAAAACCTCTCTGATTTCAAGTATTGGTAGTAAATTTTTCATTGCAGGTAACCCTGAGTTTACAGATTTCAGGAAGAGTGCACAGCAATAACAAAACTGAGCCAAGAGTTATCAAAGGAGACCAGCTAGTCACATTATGTATCACACAACAGCTGTACTTGTTTAAACTTCTTGAAAGTAACACCTGAACTCTTTGTTCACCTGCCTTGGTACAACCCATGAGCAGGCAAGGACACTGTCTATTAAGTCCGAGTTAGAGAGAACAGGTATAATTATGAGCTTCACATATTTGTACTCAGACTCCTTGGAAGACCTGAATAGAACCCAGCAATTAAAGACATCAGTTTTCAAGCTAGTCAAAACGCATGCAACAAGTAATTAAAGCCTACCGGTGAGGTCATGCCATTCCTGCAATGTCTGCCACGGAAAAGACGGATTTGTGATCAGCCTCCAAACCTTCCTGACAAATACAACAGTACTTTCAAACACTAAAATTAAGGCATTTTATTTTAATTAGTTAAGCAACTGCTGTGAAGTGCCTAAGACTGAAACAATTGCCTATGCATTAATATTGTTGCTAATTCTGAGAGCAAGAAATCAGGTTTTTCAGCGCGCATTAGGCCCAAAATTTCTAGAAGGATCACTGCTAAATAAGACACATGCTCCTGGTGAGATTTCTGCTTTGACTGGAACTGACCTTCATTTTGCCAATAAGTCACAAGCAACGGCTTTACCTGTGTGCTTAAGCTGGAGATGCAAAACACAGCAGTCTCACTGCGCGGCTGCCGCCCCTTCTTTACCACCTGCTTTCTTTCCCAACCCATGCTGCCACCAGCTACTCCGTGCCTGCTCTCAGCAGGACAGCCCACCAAAAACCTGACAGTGAGGAAACATGTCTGGGAGAGCCTCAACCCTTGGTCAGTGTCACCCACTGCACAGGAGAAGACGCGCTTGAAACTGAATGGAAACTAGGGACCAAGAAAGCATTTTTCACATCAGTGCAGGGACTGCTATACAACCACACAACATGAACTTCTGGGGGTGCCAGGGAAGGTTTGTATCTCACAATTCTTCCTACTATTCCTCTCTCAAAAGAGGGAGGGAGAGAGAAGAAACAGTCCAACATTCCCCAGAAAGCATTACAAGCTCTCCAGCAGACGGAGAATTTAAAAGACATGACCAGTTATTAGGCCCTTGAAAATTTTAGTTAATATGATTTTGAGGGAAAACAGTCACATAAAATGTCAGTAATATGCTCAATATTTAATATTGTATCTCTTTGGTTTTAAGGATATGGCTACAATTTTTTGTCTTTAAAAGTCTGTTTAAAAAGTGAGAAATTTATCAACATTAATATATGGAAAAAATCAGATGAAAATAAGAATAACAAAATGTCAAATTTTTTTATAGCATCAGAAACATTCTGAAGTCAAATGAAGCAAAAATAGAAAAGCTAATGTCTATTATATAAATCAGAGAGTAAGAGGATCTTTTACAACTGATTAAAAATGTTAAGACTGTAAAGCCTGATAAGTACTGTAGGGAATTCTATGCTAAATTGAAAACATATCTCCTCTTCTGTTTTGGAAATAAGTATAGATATTACAAAGTACTGCTTTGTCAATCTCCTCAGTCATCATGTAAGAACACAAAGACTTTCTACAGAACAATTGCTTTATTAAATATTTACAAATTCATCAGAAATTAGATTGCTGGCTAAAAAAGCAATCCTTTCAAGGAAAAAGCAATATTCACTGCAATAGTTTCTAGCAAAAAGTATCTGCCAAGCAAAAGAACTAAGAAGAGAAATCTGGACCTAGCCAGTGTACTGAGCAGTTTTATCTTTCCAGGCAGAGAAAGAATGCATCAAAGCCATAAGCTTTGAATGCATCAAAGCCATAAGCTGTAGTAATTTGTGTACTTTTTCTCCCTCAAAAAAGTTTGTCTAAGCAGGTTCACTAAATTGTAAACTAAAACTGCCTATTCCACACAAATGAATATACGGAGAGCTTAGTGTTCCCGGATATAATTGTCACTATTACAGAAATCTGAAAGTAGATGCGACTCCCTACCCACTCCAGCTATTTAGGAGCATTTCTTTTCAACTTCAGAGCAAGGTAACTGCAGTGGAGAGTAAAGAAAGAACTCAACCCTTCAGATAAACCAGGCTTGTGAAATAAAAGCTAGAAAAGTCACTTTCTGTACTTTTTTAGACTTAACAAAAAGCTCACTGTTAAAATAGCCAGTGACAAAGTCAACAAAGTGGGAGCACAGTGGAGATTTCATGTGAATTTAAAGGTGGGAGAGGTTGCTGGAAGCTTTTTCTTTCTTTTTTTGTGCTTTTGCATTTAGGGTAGGATAGGAAAAGTAATGTAAGTGGTTGCCAAGGCAGCAGAAGATGGCACATGGAGAAAAAAAGACAACCATTAAAATGACTAGTTACACTTTGGTAAGCATGCTTTGTAATATGTACATGTAAGAAATGTAAACTAACAGTTTCCACTAAAGAGAAGATCCCCCAAGACTAAAGCCACAGCTGAGGATGAAGGCAAAATTTGGATGGGGAATGAAAAAATATTAAAGAAGAGGGAAGGCTGGATATACTGAAAACATGCACATCTGGCAAACAAGAAGGTTTTGACAGCAGTTTCCTATATGAGGAGAATGGGAAACATCTGGCCATGAAGTCAAGACACAAAAGCAAAACCAGTTCCAGAGAAGAATCAGGCTTGAAGGATAAGTTTGGAGTTCTTCAGACACCCTGAAAAATGAAGAAACGAAGATATGAAATGGAAGGAAAGAAGAGCAAAGATGCCTGCAAATCACAGAATCATTTAGATTGAAGAAGACCTTTAACAAGTCCAACCATAAACTTAGCATTGCCAAGACCACCACTAAACTACGTCCCTAAGCACCACATCCACACATCTTTAAAATACCTCCAGGGATGGGGACTCCACCACTTCCCTAGGCAGCCTGTTCCCATGCTTGACAACCCTTTGGGTGAAGAAATTTTTCATAATATCCAATCTAAACCTCCCCTGGTGCAACTTGAGGCTGTTTCCTCTTGTCCTGTCACTTGCTACTTGGGAAAACAGACTGACATCCACCTCACTACACCCTCCTTTCAGGTAGTTGTAGAGTGCAATAAGGTCTCCCGTTATTGCTGAGGAACAGACAAGGGAGGTAGGTAAATATCAGAGAGTTCATAGAATAATAAATGTGTGATGGTGTGAAAAGACAAAGTGAAGTGATCTGCCAAAAGAAAGAACAAAGGAAGAGGGAGAACCTGTGACTAATGATCAGCAAAATAAAGCAGATTAATCTTAAAAATACAAAGGTAAGCAAAAAAGGTGAGGATTACTAGTTCTGAGGAAGATACTCCAGCAAGTGGAAACTCAGGTGTCCTCAGGAGATTTTTAAGAAAATTAAAGACAACTGCTAACTCAAGCAGTGCTGTGAAGAGAGATAAAAGCTACATTATCCTCTAAAAGCAAAAGAACTTCTGTCCAAGTCAAAATTACTTTATTTATGGGAACAGCCAACACATTTTCCATAATAATAAATAATCAGATCCAATTCCATAGGAAGACAGCTCTGATTAATCAAGACGTTCACCTTGCTGAACTATGAAGCAATATATCATTTTATAGACTGTTGTGTCTACTGAAATAAACCCTATTTCCTGCACCACCATGGTTCAAAACTTTGCCAGTTGATTTTTATTGTCTGAGAACGATCTTTCTGTCACTGCTATGGCCACCTTTCCTCATACACAGTGGCACCTAACCACCTCTGAACCATCATGTTTTGTACAGATGGAATGGTGGCCATAACATGTGGGAAACCTGGTGACACACTTGGCAATCCAGAGGAAGACAGTGTTCCCACCTGGCTGTTCAATCAAGCTTTTCTTTCAATCAAGATCTTTCTATCAGAAAAAATGACAATTCCTATATGCTGACTTGTTATAATTAGAGAGGGCATCAGGGGTCACAGTGAATGGTTGTGCCATGGATCTGAATCTAGGCACATCGTTAGCAATCCACCTTCTTGCCTACAAGAATGAAGCAGGATTACAGCACCTGACAGCAGAGCACTAGCACTACTGTATTAAAAGCAGTCAGCCTGCAACGTGGCATTATGAAAAAAAAACCAACCCATCTCACAACCTACACCTTACAAGAAGGGGAAAATTGTAAAGAGCATCTCCAGATGGGGAAAGACCACATGGGGCAAACTGCTCCTTAGAGCTGCAAGGCACCATCTAGAAGCTGATAGTAGCTCTTGTGCTGCTGTGAAAGTCAGGCGCTTCCTGGCCCTCGGCTCCTGCTGCACTCAAAGGAGCCACAAAAGCTGGCAGCTCTTAGCTTGCATGAGAGGCAGCGCCTCACAGGAGTGTGGTGCTTATAAATCCATCAACTCTGCTGCTCACAGAGGTATTGCCATGCTTGGGGCAGAAAGTACTCATGAGTCCTGCTGAGCCCTAAGCTCCAGAATATCTTTTGACAGCAGCAGGATCCAGCCCTGCTGGAAGGCAGCTGCCCCCAGAGCCAAATTCAGTTGTTGAGCTTGGACCTGTATATCCACAACAAGCACTGGAGATGAACCAAGCACTTTGCAGCAAGTGTAAAGTAGTATTTGTTGTTCATGGCTTTCACAGAGAAGGATTAAAGTAGTATGACAGACGCAGGAGGCAAACCCCAGTGGTGAGAAACACTGTTTCCCAGAACTAGGATGCCATCTGATTTTAGCATGGCATGAATTAATGCTAAAGCCATGTTTGCTCACATGGATTTTTACAGGCTATCAAAAATTCACCCCAGCCCTTTTCTAGGAAACATCAGAGTTCTGTTTAACAAATAGGAAAAAACCCCAAACAATTACTGCCAACCAGATTGAACACAATGAGTTTGTCAAGCTCTGTCATACCTGATTTCAGCTGGAAATCAGGCCTAGATGGAGCATTCCCCATTTATCATAAACATTTGATTAGAGAAACAAAATAGGCCTGGTATTACTGGTTTAACTTTGTCAAAATTGCTCTAAGCACAGCATGAACGTGGGATTTACTTTTATTGCTGTTTCAGAGAAAAGTACTCCAAATTACTCAGACAAATTTTTAAGCTAATAAAGATTTTGTGTTGTTTTGCTTTTTTTTGTTTTTAACATCAAACAATAATGAACTAAACATCATTGATTTCATAAAAAAAAGGTATCTTGGCTCCTCTTTGCTAATATAGTCATAAGAAAATTTTATTTAAGCCTCCTCTCAATAGTTCCATGCAACTGAAAAACGGGTTTTATTAAATTCCTGTGCAGGAAGATATAAGGTCCCAGCAACTGCTTGGATTTTAACCCTTCTCCCCAGGAAACCTGAGTTACGGCAGAGCACTGACAGCAGCAAATAAGAGGCTGCCACAGAAGAATGAGTAATTTTGCTGCTATTTTCATTTCCCCCTCCTGGAGTGGGGAGGATAGTGATGCTTGGTGCTGAGGGAGTGGGAAGAAATAAGGAAAATAATCAGTAGAATTCATTATTTTTTCTGTGAGAAAAAGTGGGAGGCATAAGTTATAGGGGTGGTAATTGTAGATCAGACAAGGGCAGAAACTGATACTCAGTTGTGAGAGGAAAATGAGCAGCGGAGACATCAGCTGAAAATAAGCAGCAACCACATGTACTATAACATCAGTAGCATGCAAAACACGTCAAAACTCTTGCAGTGCACATACGTGCACACTCACAGAAATGAAGCATTGATAAAGAGTCAGTCACTCCTTGCTTCCTTCCCAAGAGCACCAGCCTTGCCTTCTCCCCAGCAGTGAGACTGACACCTCTCAGCATCACTGCTGGAGACATCGGGTCTCTCCACCTTGCACAGTAATGGCTTGGCTTTCAGAAGGTATGATGGGAAAAGGGGTCAGCAGGCAGAGCAGCAGCAGGTCACTGCCAGAGCAGGCTGTGTTGCAGCCGACCTGGACAGCCTGGGATTGTCACTCTCAGGATGAGGAGCCCAAGCAGAGGCAGATCACAATGACAGAATTTAATATTTTCCTTGAAGTCTTCGTTATCAGCACTGCTACTTAAATGAATGACTCATTCATCTATCCTGTCTCAAAGATCACAACAGGAAACACTACACCCATCTCTATCTCTTTCTCCGCTACTTTATTTATACATGTAATTAACGAAAAAGAAATGTATTTTCCAAGAAGTTTCACTACAGAAGTGAAAACTCTCTACAAACCAAATAGTTTATACAAAATCAGAAATACATATAAAACAACACACACAAAACCCCCTCACTTTTAGTATCTATCTGAAAGACAATCTAAGCTTACCTTAAAAAAGCCACCGCTGCTACACTGAAATTCAGTGTTCAGAAGACCAATAAAATCAGCATACAAAGCCAAACAACCCCCACCCCAAATATCAAGAGACATGTGAAGTGCAACATTTCCACAGGCCAAGGGGTAATGTTTTTAAACTTAAGGAAGGTAGATTCAGACTAGATATAAGGAAGACTTTTTTTTATGATGAGGGTAGTGAAACACTGGAACAGGTTACCCGGAGGGGTGGTAGATGCCCCACCCCTGAGAAACTTTCAAGGTCAGGTTGGATGGGGCTCTGAACAACTTGATCTTGTTGAAGATGTCCCTCCTCATTTGCAGAGGGGTGGGCTAGATGACTTTTAAAGGTCCCTTCCAACCCAAACTATCCTATGATTCTGTTTCTGTTTCTGTACTGCAAATGCAACTATTTTCATGGGCGTTTTTCCCCCAAAAGACCTTTATCTGAAAAACTGCAGTACACATTGATACAAGTATCTTGTATACACAAAACCCATGAAAAACCACATGCCTGCAAATGTTTCTAAAAGGCAAAAAGTAAAAAGCAAAAAGCAGAGCTTTCACAGTAAGCTGCACCAAAATCACATGATCATATGGTTTACCATGACACTGGCGTTCAATATAATTTTAGGGAAAATGACCCCCCCACCACCCCAAAATAACAGATTAAAATAACTTCCAAATAAAGGAAAATTTGGAACGGCAGGTACAGTATAGTTTGCAACACGCACACAGATCTGTGATATGTGCATGTGAAGGACACGAGTCAAATGGTGCAATTCTGTAATTTTCAACAACTGCACCCAAAAACCAGAACAAGCCCCTGGTTGCTTCTATATAAAGAGTAAGAAATTACCTGTGAGCTTTCACCCCATCCTTCTGCTTCTGTTAGGAAGGAGATAAAACCTTTAAGGATTGTTCTGTACAGTCTTTCCAAACAAAGCTGGATCCAAAACTCAGTTATCAGCATGAATACAGATGCTTAGCAGATGTTAACAACTCAAGCATGCTGCTATGTTAATGTGGTTTCACGTCTGCAGCTAGATCTTGTATGGTTAACACATTATGAAATACAAACTCAGGACTTTCTGTAGAAGATCCTATGGAAAAAACTTTTAGCAATGCTGCAGAGTTTTGAGCAGATCCATGGCCTGTGTTCCTAATGAAATTATGTATTTGTCTGAAGAATCTTATTAACTCCTAGACAGCTGTATATACCATACAAAGCCCTTGATTAGATGTGATCTATTGTAACTAGGGAGATGCGGCTGGAACTCAGGCTACATGGAAATTGGATATTTGTCTTCTGTAGAGAAATTTGTAATGAAAATAAACTCAATTTTAAGAATGCCTGTGACTTCAAATATCTCAGTAAAGGAGAGCCCCACTAGTTAGTGCAAAGGCTGAAGTGAACTGTAAGCTAGCCAGCAAGGGATGTATTCTTGCAGAACCTGAAACCCAGAACAGTGCTCTGAATTGCACCCTTCAGCCCTCCTCTTGCCATCAATGCTCTCTTCCCGGGGAAGCAGAGGCAGTCGCAGGGGTTCCCTGCTGCAAGGGGATGATTTACTGAGTGAAGTGATGAGTGACACTCCAATTCTTATGTACTTGTTACACAAGGACATAAAATAACAATATGTGCAAAGATGTACAAACCAGAGATATACACACACTGAGGAGTGTCTTAGCTTTTCCCTTCCATTACAATACATAAACAACGCTACTCTCAGATGTTAGCCTAGTACCATGAAATGACACCATCTCAAATTAGAAAAGAGACGGACCAAGTGTCTAATACTGCTGTCTCCTACTCCTAAGGGATTGCAACACGTTATCTTTAATTGAAATGAATTCATTTGTATTGATGGGAAAATTAAACTGTTGCCATGAAGTGATGCCCCAAAATTCAACAGATTTATGTGTGTTTGTGGGAAAGTCTTTTCAGCTAATGTGAATAACAATGTAATCAATGGCAATCACAGAATAGTTGAGCCAAGAAGGCAACCCTGGAGATCATCCAGTCCAACCCTTCTACGCAGCACAGGGCGGCCTATAGCGAGCTGCCCAGGACTCTGTCCAGTTGGGTTTTGAATGACTCCAAGTATGGAGACTACACAAAAACTATAAGCAACCTCTTCCAGTGTTTGGCCACCCTCACAGTAAAAGGTTTTTCTTCATTTAATGCTTTTCTTCCTCTGACCTACTACAGCACCAGGATGTTCATGGGTTTCCATTACCCAGAAAACCCACAGAATTTTAAAATAAATTATTACAATACCTCCCCTGTAGGAGGCAGATTTTTTTTTTTTTTTTTTAATTTAGCTGATTAATTACAGATCATTGAGGGGTTTTTGGAAAAACAAATACAAGTTTCCCAAAAACCTGTGGTGGAAATGCACAATATACATTTGCACTCAAGACTTTCTGATTTATGAAAAAAATACGAAACAATCTGGGAAATGGAATATTTTACAGAACCCAACATCTGCATTCCTTTGAAAATGAAGTTATGAATCTGTTTTGCAAAGGCTGTATACTGTTTTTGACTAATAGATTATCTTTTTTGCAAATATCTGAATTAGGTCCACAATTGATATGACAATAAGTTTTAGTGACTTCTAAGTAACACCGAAATAAATTATTTAAAGTGTGGTTTTGCCAGCTACCTTTAAAACAGTGAGAGGTTTCAAATTTCAATAAAGAACACACTTCAAATAACTCAATTTTCTTCCCCCCTGGGTTCAGGGTCCTCAGAAAGATCCTCAGAGTTAGAAGTGAAGTGACATCCATTAAAGCCGAAAGAAGTACTCTGCTTTTGAGTCTTAGACTATCAAAACTAGGCTCCACATTTATTGTAAATGTGTTTCACAGGGAAGATGAATGTTCATAAGACATCCCATCAGAAACAAGCTAATTTTTGAAATGGAACTATGACAGGATTAATCTTCCTAAATGTTCTATCAAGAAATTTCAACCTATTTTTCCATTTTCTTCACTTAAAGAATCAAATAACTTGTGTAAAAAAAAATATTCAGTGTCCTTATCTTTGAGTCAATCAGTAGCATTGACTATAATAGCTGATGGTTTGTCTTAAGCTCTACAAGTAAGATTTATAGTAAAATCTCAAATCCAGATTAAGCACAATATTATTTTATATCCAAAACAAAACAAAAAGAAAATTGATCTACACTGCAGTGAAAGATTATCAGAGGCACGCCTGCAATTGCAAAACAAAAATTCACAGAGCATGAAAAGTGCTGCAAACATTGCCATTCTCTGCTGGGAGGACAAGGTATGTCTCCTAACATAAATCATCAATTCGCCTCCTCAAAACAAAACACTCTTCCTTTGTGAAAGGGTGAGAAAAAGAGCAAGTCTTAAGTGGTAGCATTCTTCCTTAGCAGGCAACTGAAAGGCACTTGGATGTGGTGGGGATGTTGTGTGAGAGCTTATACATAGGTTAGAATTAATTCCAAACACAGAAAGTTATTCAAAGAAATTCCAGAGGACAAACTGAGTTACGGTGCTTCACAAAGTAAGGCAGAAAGCCTGAAAAGCAGATCAACAACTTGAATGCAAAGCTAAGCAAAGAATTTAATGGGGGAATTCTAAGAAAAGATGGTCATCAACAGGGCAGCCTGCAAGGAAAATACATTTAACTAAAGCAAATGACATGGACTGAAGACAGGTGTGAAACAACCTCAAGCTGTGCAGTTTTCTGGACTTTAAAAAATAGATTACTCACTATCTTTTAAGCAATGCATTTTTCTGTGCTTTGTTTAGAATAACTCTGATGTATAACAAAGTTCTCAGAACAGCATTATTTCAAGTCTACAACTACAAAGAAACATAAAAACTCAGTATAAGTCTATGAAGGGTATCTGGTTTGTACCAAGACAGGTTCAAGGCACATCAATACACACCTTCTCAAAAAAGAAAATAAAATTAAAATAATTAAGTGTATCCTAGGAGACACTAATACAATTTCTGGCAAACCAGGTGTGACAGTAGGATAAAGCCTCAAATGTATAAAAGCTTAGCAATTCCAAATAACACAACCCAGATCCCCTTACCTGGGCCCCTTTTGTATATCAGGATATGTTATGGCTGAACACAGGAAAAAATTATGCAACAGTGCCAAGTGTCATTGCTACTGTGTTCATTCACTTACATACATGTATTTAGATAACTGTAACTGCTTTCTTGTTATCATATTCAATATACAGAACAAGCTAAAATTACTACAAATGGAATATTTATGATCTTAAACCACTGGGGTTCTATCTAGTCTACAGGGTTTATCATGAGGTTCTGCAGGTTAAAGACAAACAGCTGCCTCTAACTCAGCACTATATTCATTTCATATCCAGTACATGTTATCTGAAAAAAAGGGCTGTGGGAATCTTGACATCCCAATGTCACTTGAATGAAAATAATTTCTCAGCATGCCTCCATTTTTTAACCTGCAAAAGATTATTCAAGAGCATGAGTTAATGTGGATAACTGGCTAGCTGAAAAGGGTCACATAGACATAGTCCAGCTGGCTGGACAAAAATGCACATCGCTCTCAGCTTATCTGAAGTAAAGCAAAATACACTGTCTTTGGCTGTCCTTGTTACACAGTAACAGGAAGATTTTGGTGGGAAAAGAATGTTGCAGGTGGGAACAGAAAACTACAGAAGAGAAACTAGGGGCGGGCTTGGTATTTAGGCAACTAACCAATAATGAGCTTAACTTTTGTAATATGTATGAGCTAATTATAAGAAGGCATAAAAGGTGACTGTAAGAGACAATAAACGAAGTCTGCTGATCACTCATATTGAGCGACTGTGTCTTCCCTCCGTCGCAACAAGTTAATTCCTGCCAAGTGTTGTTTCTGTCTTAGCGTGTAGGTGAAAGGGCAATAAAAGCATTTTTTTCTCTCTTTTTGAAACAAATTATTTCGGTGAATTATTTCAGTGTAATACCAGGATGAATTATAAGTGCTAGTGTTGAAAAAGCATTTATAGTCTGAGTGTAGGGTCTTCCAAAATACAGCCAGTTGAACTGGAGTTAGTAGTATGAGTCACCAACAGCCATGAACAAATACAGGGGTTACCTTAGCACAGTTTGATGTACTGAGATGGGTGCACTGATTCATTAAGCCAAACAAAAAGGCAATAAAGAGAGAAGAAGTATGTGTTAGAAGCCCACCGTTCATGCTGGCTGGTCTGGGCAAGGCAACTGGCCAACTTCATCTTTCCAGGAAGAAAGTAATGTATCAAAGTGTAGAAAGTGATATGGTCATGGCCAAGGTGACTCCTTGCAGCATGCTGAGAAACACAACTGATTCACCTGTAATAGGCACCAGTCAGGCGCTGCCCAAACCCATTAATGAGCCAAATTAACAGCTGTATCTCCTGCTGCTCACTTCTCTTCTTCCTTAGGGACTTTTCATAATATAGATATTCTAGCCTGAAACTCAGATAAGAGAGAGGAGGAAGGACAGGAAATTATCTGTTGTTATTCAGACCTCAGAATTTTTGCCCTTGAGCTTTATCTTTTCTTCAAATCGAAGCATTTCTGTGCATTGTCTTTCATGAAGTTATGGTCTTCCTGATATCTGACTCAATAATTAATGTGTAAAGTTATTGCTTGCATGCATAATCTTCCTCTCTCATGAATATGTGAAGGAGGAAAGATTATAAGTTGTCAAATGCTTCCAGAGCCTCTCTCCATGACAGAATGATAGATCCCAATGCTGTATTTAAAACACAGCTGAATAGATAAAAATAGTGTTTAACTTTTATAGTCATTATGAACCATGGTAATTTATTGAACCCTTCAATCAGCCAAGGAAACAAAAGATTGGGAATGGGTGAATGACTCATTTCTTTTCATGCTGTGTGCACTGATGCTCCAGTAACTTGATGATCTGAAGGCTAAATAAGACTGCGCAAATGTATCACAGAAATGAAGCAAACAAAACACATCATAAACAAAAACAAATCGGTGGAAAGCACTGAGGGGAACTCCAACCAGTGGCTGACTCTTAATTAGCTGTATCTGCAGGATGTGTCTGAAATAGCTGGGAGGACAAATGTGGATTTCACAGTGATTCAGGGGAAAAAAAAATAAAGTAATTTCAATAGGAACAAGAAGTCTAAGTAAATAGGCTCAGATATTTCTGCTCCCAACAACCTGACTATGGCATACACACATATGTTTTGCAACCTCTTCTCTTTTCCCAGAAATTAGGACCTATTCATGGAAGAAATTTGGAAGCCACATATGCATTAGGTAGTTTGACTGTAACCTTATAATGTATATTAATGGGAGGCATCACCTGTTTACATTTACAGATGACATTGAAACTACTTTTGTGCTACCCTGTTTATAAACTGGAAGCTAAGAGGCACCACCTGTCATGGAATATCCATTAAGGTGATAGTTTAAACAAATCTGCTGAAACATGCAGCAATCCTGTTTCAGCACAGAACAATGCAGGAATTGCTGTAGTAAAGCAAAGCAATAGTGTATCTGCTTCTGTATCCCTTCACTGACCATTAAAAGCTTTGGAAGATTCAGATCTGATATGCCAAACTCTAAGTTACAAAGCTCAGCTGCCTTCTGTGCACCCCTCACAGAAGAGCTGGGATCCCTTCAAGATTGCGTATGGATCCACAAGCAGACAATAATCTCTGAAAAAGTCAGAGGAGAAAAGGCTTATGACATCCATGAATTACAACCATTCTTGCTTAACTCAGAGTACAGAGAAGCCCATTTCTTTCCAGATATCAAAGGGGCAAACGTTTGGGAGGGGAAAATGAAAGAAAGAAAAACAAAAAAGCAAAATAAAAAGAAAAAAATCATGCTATGCCTTGTTCCATTCTCAAAATATTTTTTCCTGTCGAAAGAAACCAAACAAATCAAAAGGTCATTGCAGCACCTTCAAATGAAGGTCAGAAATATGAAAGGTGTAGGCAGTTCTCACTGAATCCTAAGAATGAGAAGACAACCATAAATATGGGCAGCATTATGAACACAGACATGAATAAGCAATCTTCTGTATGATTTTCAATACACTGATGCTCTGGGTTGAATTATAATCATTGGCACTGATGCATTTGCACTTTGCACTTGTGAAATGAAGATAATTCCTTCAGCTGCTATTAAAACAAAATGCAAACTCCAGTAGAATTTAAAAAATTAATAATTCTACAAGAGTTTGCATCTTGTTTTGAAATTTTTCCTGACAGAAGCTTTCAAGATGTGAACAAAAAAATCAGGTGGATAACTGTTGAAATTTCTCATCCAGGTACCAAGTCTGGCCTAATTACTAGAACTGCTCAAGATGCCTCATTGTCAAAAGTCTTCTGAACACCAAATACAAACCCAAATCACACTAAAAAGGAATCAGTGCAAAGAATTCCTGACAGAGTAAATATGAAGGTAGCAATAAATGTACAGTGCAATCTAATTAATATGTGTTGCTTTGAAATATTATATAACAACTGTAATTACTCCTCATTGTTCCACTAGGGTGCTAGACAATTAGGAAGATTATTGAACCCCACTACGGGTAGTGTAAGCAGGTGTTACTCAGTATTTCAGACTAAAAGTTCAAAATGTTCTTTCATGCTGTTCTCCAGTATCCCGATTATGTATTTCTTACTGGGGAATATCAGACTTCACAATAAAACATATAGTTTGTTGAGCCCTGGAGCAGAGAAAGTGACATTATAACTGATAACACAGAAGACAAGAGAACAATTAAAATCTCAGCTAACACTAAGCCTGTGAAGGCAATGTTCCCTTTCGTCTCCCATATGCCATTATTCATTGTCAACAGAACAGAACAGCCCCTCCTTAAATAAGAAACCTCTTCAGACAAGAGCCATCACTTGTTGCCGCATGGGCATATAGTGCTTTCAGAAATACTGCTGCCAACTGCCACGTGGACATCAGAGGCACTAAGAGAATATAAATGATCACAGAGTAATTGAAACGAAGCCTGAGATAGCTGGTGACTAAATGCAGAGCCTAAACATAAACTGCAGTTTGGTTTATTAAATATATAGGCACAGTAGAATCATTAGCTTGCCATTATGCACCTACTCTCACAAACAGTGCCATTTAAAACTCAGCATGCAGTATTTTATACTTCCTTGACGCTAACGTGGTACCTTTGAAGGCAAACGGTATAAGAGGGATCTGAGCTATCTCAGACTGAAGCAAGAGCTTAACTTGAAGCTACTTGCAAAACTACAAAACTATCCTGTGATGCATTTATCTGTGAAACACAGCATTTTACACAGCTGTAAGAAGCGTAAAAAGTGTGTAACACTTTGCTTCAGGCCTAATTAGAAACACCATTATGTGGGGCCTTCTGGAGTAGAGAACAGGTCCCACTCATCACGTCATTACCATCCAGAATATCATCTCAACATTTTGGTATTTTCTTTATGAAGTGGGGGGGGGGGGGGGGGGGGGGGGGGGGAGGAAGCAAAGAAGAGGAAGTTTCTTAAGCCTCTATTGTCCTGCTTTTTCTCCATTAATAAGTATTGCTTCATGTCAAAAAACTATTCTTAGCCTATCCTTTGATGCTTTTTTCTAGGATACGGTATTTTACTAAATTCTGTTCTTGTAGGTCAAAATAGGAAAGCTGAACAAAGGGACTATATATCTCCAAGTACTGTTTTTAAAAATAATATGAAGTAGAAAAAACAAGAGGGGAAAGAATCGAAAAGATTCTTCCTTGCTACTGATATTTTTCATGATTGTGTAAGTTCTCAGAAATTCATACGTGTATGTTTAGTATAGTATCATCTTTTACAATTGTTAGAGATGTTGGCCTTAACACTTTCTTATCTACCATTCTTTCCTATCCTGGTAGCTATTTAGTGCCAATCATAAAGAAATTCCAAACTCAGGACTACCTGACCTTGTTCAAAACATACTAATACTCAAAAACAAGTATAGTGCAACGGCTAAATTTCCTAAATGATGATTTTTGGATTGCCTATTTGTACTACACAGACATTTCTTTTAACATGACACCAAGTGAAGAACTAATAATACAATGGAGAACTTAGTTGTACAGATATTTTGCTACAGTATTGGCAGTTTCTGCTTCTACCTGCCTGGATCATTCAGGCCAGGTAGTAGTCACTATCCACTCTTAGGACACAACTGCCACCACCAGCATTACCCAAAATTTCAGGTAATGATTTTTGGGCTTCATTTCATCTTGACTAAGTATAACTACCATTTGACAGATGAATTATTAAAGCAGCATATATATCACTTCTTAAGTATTTATATGGTTATAGTAATGAAGTTGTTTAATCATCAAAATGCTTTCAGAGAAAGTGCTGTGTTCACTTTCCAAATCAGGGTCGTGGACCTTTCTTGAAGATGCAGCTTTGTTCTTAAACAGAAACTCAGTACGTGCTTGTATGGAATCTAAGCACCTGAAATATGAACTATCGTTTCAAAGTTAAATTCAGTGGGAAAAACAGGCTTTATTCGGAGAAAATTAATTCTAATTATAATAATACTTCTAATATTTAATTATTAGCAATTATTTAATATCAATATTTAATTACTAATTTGGGTACTGAGAAACAGAAAAATGAGCATTAGATCTATACCTCCCCTACCCCTTTCCATGTTCAGCTTCACTCTTCCACTCCTGACTCCTTTCGTCCCCTGCCACGAGAGCGGCACAGAGGATGGGGGACTGGAAGTTCTGGTCAGTCCATAACAGCTCCTCTCTGCCACTCCTTCCTCTTCACACCTGCCCCAGCGCAGGTCCTCCATGGGCTGCAGTGGGTGTCTGTTCTGCCACAGATGTCTCTGCCACTGCCGCCGCTTCCTCCTTTCTCTGACCTCAGTGTTCATACTGCTGTTTCTCACTCTTTTTCCCTCATCCCTGTCCATCACGTTCTGCCCTTTCTTAAATACACTTTCCCAGAGGCGCCAGCACCTTGGTGAGGGGCTCAGCCAGCAGTCGGTCCACACTGAGCCAACGGTAGGTCTATTGGGGCCAGCTGAACCGGCCATGCCTGACACGGGGCAGCCCCGGCCACCCCTCCCAGAGGCCTCTGCAGCCCCCATCGCCACCTTGCCATCTGCACCCCATCTTGGAGAAAAATAGAATGGACATTTTCCCGGTATTTTTATTTTCAATTTCTAGCACAGGTTTCAAGGTCCATTTTACATTATGTGGTGTTTATCCTATTTTATTTTTTTTTTATTGCTTGACTACTGAACTGTATGTAGGCAGACACAGCAGGAACACTTCACCTTGCCATAAGGGTTTCTACATTCAGCCCCTGCTGTCCCCAAAGGAGTTTTAAAAGGCTGAGCGATCTACACAATATATTAAGTGATTTTTCTACGGGTGATAGTGCCTCACACGAAACATTTCTGCCATTATTAGGCAAATCATATTGTAGAAATCTATCATTACCATGTCAATTCAACAAAAACTTATTGAAGGAATGTAGATTTAATTACCTCCCCACAAGTATTTATTTCAGCAGGTGAAGAACTCTCTGAAGGCCTTCTATGTGTAAAACTATAGAAAATACTCAGCAGAACCCAAGGGCTTTGACCACACTGAAATGTCAGTCTTGTGAAGTTTTCTGCATGAGGCACAAGGTATTTGGAATCCTGACAAAGGGGTTTAGAACCGTAACATGTTCTCCGTAAAATGTACAGAGAGCATTAGCAATGCACAATCCTTACTGACAAAGTAATTCCATGTAAAGCTTGTAATCAGGTCCCTGACTGGCTGATTTACTTGCCTTTGGAAAGAGACTCAAAAATTCTGCTGGTTTGCTGAGCCAAGCTTTGCCCTAAGTTCAAAAAAACCCACAAGTGTAGCAATTACAGTGCAAATCTTTAAGCTTCTGAACTTGAGATTCACTTTCTGTGAGTGCCTGTGCAAGTAAATCTCACTCAGCTGATCACATATATGAATTCGTAAAGAGGCACAAGCAAGATATAAGAAAATTAAGATTTAAATTTGAA
Organism: Falco biarmicus; assembly: GCF_023638135.1. Taxonomy (NCBI): domain Eukaryota; kingdom Metazoa; phylum Chordata; class Aves; order Falconiformes; family Falconidae; genus Falco; species Falco biarmicus. The sequence goes on along the minus strand of NC_079289.1, from coordinate 58,937,522 downwards.
TATACAAAAAACGTGGTGCCTATACTCATCCACCTTAACTGTAGTTAAATGGTCCACCATTGGAAATCTAGGCATGGTAATCCCCAAAGGAACCTTGCTGTTATGAAAGGTGGAATAGCTTTTTTCTAGGTCATAAGAGATAACTGTCAAAAAGTCACCCCTCTTTGAGGAAAGAAATTTCTTTTTTATAAGTTTGTAAGTAGAACTAATCGTTATCGCACTCTCTTATCTAAAGGATCTATTGCTCCACAACCCTTTTGAATGAATCTAGACAAATTATGTCACCTTGCTGACTCAGTTCAGGCAACGTATAACACACTGAAGAGTATAACACTAAGCTACGTGGTTAAGATGTAGTCTTACTAAAAATGCCACAGCATCAAATTTGTGATTATATGAGTCATTCCCATTAAGAACCACATTTACCACCTCAGAAAGAGCTCCTCAGAAACACAGCTATACTTGACACATGACAAAATGACAGTCAATACACAATTCCACATCAGTAAGCATTATTTATAAGGTCATTTAGTGTGAGTTATCATTTACACCTAAACCAGCCTTAAATCTAATTTAGTTATTACTTACCACTGGCTATGTTTGCATGTCTTATTTGCATTCCAGATAAGTCTAGCTGATCCAAACCCATCACATCAAGTTTTATAACTGTTTGCTATAAAGAAAATAAACTCTAATCTTAAGAACTTACGAGTCAAACATAGAAGCAAGAAAAACTGCCAAACAGGAGAATGAACTCTAGTAGATCACTTTTTTCTTTATATCGAGTACCTGCTTTTCAGATCATCCTTGAAAGTTTATCATCTGAGACATGATCTACCTGATCTCAACAGAAACTGATACCACTTGCGAATTTAGAGAAGTACAAGATTCCTACCCCAAAGACTGATGATCTCTTCAAGATGCTCATAAGCCTCACTACACTCAGAGTCAGGAATGAGAAGTTTTTTCTGAAATTCCTGTGACCTACTGTTAATATATTCACTGAGATGACCCAAGATGACGGGACTGTAATTAATGGCTGAAGTTTGGCATGCTAGATAATTCTACAAGCGACAGACTCTTGCACCTCTTGCCTTGATTTACATACAACTGCTCATCGTTATGCACTTCATTTCAGACCTCAGGAAAACCTGTATTAATGTTAATGAATGCATTTATATTTATATTCGCAATGCCCTTCCTTCTGTCTCTTCAGAGAAGTTTTTTTATGTCTTTTGCTTGGTTGCCTTTGCCGCTAAAGAACTATTAAAGCTTAAGAAATTATAAAGCCATATTTACACTTCATATGATTTACCACTATTCATCATTACCCTTTTCTTTTTTGCCATGTTAATGACTTGAAATGCTTATAAAAAGTAATCATTGGATGTTTATTATTCAATTACAATTCATCTGTATGTCACAAAAACTGGACAAATACATTCTTGACCATAACATTACTGTGGTGTCTCCAGTCAAAAATCAGTCACCTATGACTAATGAGCGTAAGATGCCAATAATGAAATTCAATACATCATATATATGAGACCAAGGGGCCTCTGACTTGATTATTTCTTGCAAATATCTATCCAAGATAATCAATGGTGCATCACATTCAAATTGCTAACGAATCAGTAGCAAAGGTCACAGAGAGGTATCTAGAAACATCTTTAAAATAGAGAGACAGCTGATACGAAATAAATTGTAGGCTGTTCAGACAAACTACCCCATTCTTTTTACATCCAGAAGAGTGAAAAAAAGATCAGTATTTTTCTTCATTATGGTAACAGCTTTTAAGTATTAAAACATGCTGAAACTAATAAAACAAAACTATTACTCATTTGGGTACAAGCCCAAAAAATGCAACTAGAGGTAAAAATTTGAAAGAAAAGATCCAGAATTTATAACATTTGCATGCCAGCTCGAGTTTATTATAATTTCAATACAATAAAATAGATTAGTAGCCTATGCTTTTTGATAAACACATGGATTAAGGATAATCAAATAAAATTTACCAATCACAACAAAGATTAAAGTGCACCTCTAGTTTAATCTAACATACAAGCAGCAATCAAAATTCCAGTATGCCATTACATACATAAAAACATAAAGACTCCATATGTTTGTGATATTTCTGGTTTCTATTAATTCCTTTTACTTTCAGAGTCCTCTTAAATCTTATACGAAACTTTAAAAGGTGGGAGACAGTTTGAGCTGCTCTTCAGATATGCTCCAGTGTATGTTCTACATAAAAATCTGAACCTCTGTGCACTGAGGGATAAATATCTTACTCTTAAAGCTACACAAAACCAATGCAATTCCTTGTGTGGTAAAGTAGTATTTGGACAAACTCATGTGGCAGCATCTTCCCTAATTAAGCAGCGTTTGTGAAGGACATTTCCAATGAAGACTGGGTAAGTGGAATAACCTCTGGGTAGCAGAGCATCACTGATGACCTGAATATTCCTTCCATGGGCATTTTGTCCATAATCATAAACAATTAAAACACCTTTGTTCTTCCCTGGCTCTCAGCTTAGTCCTCTGACTACAGGGGGTCACGACAAGAATCACCACTGTAACCAGGTCACTGCATCCAGGACTTCTGATGGTCCTGGGAATAATGTATTTTTTCCCAGTAAGCAAATATGTGCAGTAAGGTATAATACTGGGGTTTTTCTTCAGTGTATAGGGTGTGAGCCTATGTAGGTCAGTTGACCTACAAGGACAGAGGGTCTTCAACTTAGTTGTTCAGTTTGACACTGCTTTACATTATCAAGGACTGAAAAATCACTGCTATTCAAAGGCTTGGTTTAGAAACAAAGCCATTGCTGATCTAAATTTGTTACTTAGTAGATACATATTCATCATCACCAATAGTTGCATTCAGAAAGTTTTCCACATTTGGCAGTACCTCTTCTAAGCAAATAAGGCTCATCTACCCAGAATCTGAGAGGCTGCTGCTCACACTCACCTCCAGCTCACATCTGGGTAAAGAGTGGCTGTACAGGCATAAAGTGATGGACTCAGTTCACATGCAATAGCAAACTGACTCAAGTGTACAGTATTCCAGTATCCCTGCTGGGGACATTAGACTTCTAGCGTACATGGCCTCAGGGGTGTGCAGCTTCTACCTACTGGTTGGTGCCTGTGAAATAAACATTCAGCACACACAAAAGCCACAAGGATCAATACCTGGATTACACAGTGGAATATGCAATACATTTTGAAATGCAATGGATCTTGAAATATCTTCTACACTTTGGTTGCTCATTTATCATTGCAAAGGTCATGGATTCCATTATGACTAAAGCACTAAAAATCTGGTTACCTTCCATCAAAGTATCTTTGTGAGCAGGCCTCTTGTTTCAGGATCCATTGAAACAGGTCAAAAAGTTTCTGTCGCCAATATATATCTCCTTGTTAACTTTAGCGGGCTTTAGATTAAGCATTCAAAAGGATGGGGGAGGGAATTTATATCTCACCTTTAGTGAGCTGTGAATTACACTTGGCCCGAGGTTGCTGGGTTATTCCACCAGCTCTGCCACAGGTCATCACAGATCTACTACAAAAAAAAATGGTTCTGTCTATAGTCTGTAGGTGTTGCAGACAGTAAGCAACAGGCCAGAAGTTTTCTTGAATGAAAGCAGCCATATTAAACTCTAAATTCTCCATTAAATTTTCTGGCTTATCTTCCAAAAGAGGAAAAGAAAAATCCTTGCCTCGTCCTCATCCCAAATAAAAGTAAAAATTACTAAATCACTTGAATTGTATTATTACACGAACCTGAAATGACTTTCATTTTGGAAAAAAAAAAGTAGATTGTTTTGTTGAATTGAAATAGGGAATTTTGACAAGCATTTCAACATAACAGTTATGTATGATTTCCATGAATACTCTGGAAAGCAAATGTCTATTAACACACACCCCCACCCCCCACAGCCCCTTCAAAAATACCGATAAAAAGTTTCAAATATTCGTTATTTAGTTAATATAACGAATGCCATCTACTGGCAATAACAGGAAGCAGCACTGTTCCTAAGTTGTCAGGTGTGGTGACCCACTGCAAATGAGTCCAAAGGTCACTTAAGAAACCACTGCATTTGGAACAAGGTGTTATGTTCCAGGTTTCTCTTCAATGTCTATTCTTAATCATTGCTTTATGTTTGGAAGCAAGTCCCCAGTAGGAAATAATGGTCTGGGTTCATGACCCACTAGAAAGAAGAGATTTTTGTGTGTGTATGTTCCAAAGCCTTATAAACATACACAGTACGGGCAAAACGGACACCTGCCACAATGAGAAGACAGACATGTATAGCAAGCAAACAATAGCACAAATTAACTCCAAACACAGTTCCAAAGTTGGCCTGCATAAAGGAAGAAGATGCAGTTCTAAGATTCAGGAGTATTCCTGCAGAGAAAGAGACCCCACTACACATAGAGGTTCATGTTCAGTTCTTTGTCATACAACTTTCCCAAAGCATTCGTTTTTTGAAGTGGTGTCATTTTGAAACACGTATTGAGGCAATGACTGATTTATAATGAACATGTAGATAGGAATTACTTATTATAGTACTAATACAAGAAAGGGTATACATATTGCATGTTATACAAAATTTGGAGCAGCATGTCTTCAGATACTTGGCCTTTAAAACCATGACTGTGACCCATTAGGAAAAAAACAAAACAAAACCCAACTAACCAACCAAAAAAACCCAAAGCTTAAAATAAAACCATTAATTTTTAGTATCTCATTTGTCTGCCCTTGTCCGTCTCCATGTCTCAGAGGGAGCAGATTCAGCAAGTATTAATATTTTTATGACAGCGGTTTCTTGAATCTGGTATTTACCTGTCTTTCTGAAAACCTCTATAATTGTAAGATAGTTGTTTCGTTTGGGTTTACTCTCAGCATTAAGCTTTCAATTTTAGCACTGGAGAGCTGAAATTCCAGTAAATTTCACAGAAATTCTGATTTAATCAGAAGTACTTAGTTTTTTGGGTCATGTCTTGCTTTATTTACTTTCTGAATTGTGATTTAGATGACAAACTAAAGAGAACACAAAGACAAATATCAGTCTTCAAGTATGCCATAACATTATTTTCCTAACAGAACTGACAAAGATGTCTGCTGAAAGTATTTTGAGGACTGGACAAAGGAAGATGGCAAGGAAAGGGCAGAACATTTGAACCCATGGGCCTATTACTTAGAAAAAATGGCAACAGTTCCTGTAGAAGGAAAGCATTAATGGCATTCAGGAAACCAAAATGACATAATGCATTACAGCAATTTTTAGTAGTTCTTCCTGAAACGCTACCTCAGGAAGAGATCTGCACCTTCAGGGACAAAGATTTTGACTTGGAAAAAGACTTAGGAATTTCTCAGTATGAAGACTGGCTTTCAGCCTGACTCTTCTTGACTTTGAAGTGTCACTGAACTTTGCACCAGTTTTCTCCAAACATAAACTGCAGAAAACGACTTTACCTTAGAGTTATTTCCCAAGGTTTCATACCACTATTTAGACTTACAGCTAACAAAGATTTCAGAAACTAGTTCAGCTCTTAGTTGCTAACTATACTTGCCACTTTCCACTGATAACTGCAAAAACTCTGAGAGATCAGAATCCTAGGTACTTCCCCCCAACCTCACTTCTCCCCAGGTTCCTTTGCTTCCAGTTAAAACACTGAGTCCAGTCTGTGCTCAGTTCTCATAACACACAATTCTCTCTATAAGCACTTAAAAGTAGGGGAAAAATTCCACATCTTTCTCTCTCATGGAGCTTATGCTGTCATTTCAGTTTCCTACACAAAGCAAGGATGCAACTCTTTATACAATCACAGGGAACGAAATACTTTAAAAACACTATCTACATAAAAAATATTGCCATGTTTTATCAATAGGTGTTTGATAGACCTTTAAAACACTAAAGAACTGATTTCTAAAGAACATCTTTTTAAAGATATTTAACAGCAACTCTAACACTTCCTTTTTAGTTTCCTCCAGGAAAAAAATTAACCTAATGTTAAGTGTTTTTGCAAGATACTGTTTACTTCCTTATAAATTGTATCATTGATCACTGTGCACCTTCACACCAAATAAGCTACCTCAAATAGTAGCACAATAAAAATTCATTTTAAATATCAAGATCTCGTCAACCTAAATTCAGCATTTGCTAAAGGTGTTAACTTCTTAAAGTTACTTTGCTAAGAAAAGATGGGCTTCTGTTCCTGATAGGAAACTACATACTTTGAAAATGAGATTCACTGACTTAATAAATTACCTTTATAGTGTTCTGTCTTTTACAAATACCTGCATCTCTAATGTATCAGTCAGTGCTTCATCCAAAGCTGGCAAACAGCACTTTAGAATTTAATTAAAGCAGAACATAACTATTGATATAAACATGCAAGATTATTCTTGCCCATCAGAAGAATAAAGTTTGCTTAGCTTTTAATAGCTTTCTGCCTTACAGATTTTAAAGAAGTTTTTTATCTTTGTACCTATATGCTTTAAATACACTGTACTCATACATAGTTACTGTGGGAGTAGAATAACTCGCTCTGCACCATAAACATAACATTGCAAAATACTTGAAGGAAAATAATGAACTCCTCAAACAAGAAACTATGAGACAGATAAGCAAGTAAGCATTGATTAGGTTAGAACCTTGACAGGTCTAAAGTCAGTTAAGAAAGAGGGTGGGGTGTTATTTTTGTACCATGGAAAGTTGGACTTCTAAAATAATGCCATGAAGTCCAGGCTTCCTTTCCAAAAAACATATTCTGGAAAACAACATGTCATGGTATTCATCAGCAATCTGAACACTCCCAATTCTTAACAGCTTTCAGCTTAAAAAATTGCTTCCATTTGAATTTTCAGGGCTTTTAAAGTACTTCTAAATAAAAATTTTTATAAAAGCAGCACAAAAGAAAGAAGAAATCAAACTACTCAGTCAACCCGGAAATCTATTAATCTTCTGTCACACCTTACAAAATCAATTTTGGGACAGAACTGATCCATTTGTTTTACACCGGCTGCTGTCTGGGAGAAGGCACAGAGCGGGTAACAGCTTCAGAGCAGGCAATGGGTCCTTGGCAAGGTGTGCTGGAAACTCTTTTCTTTCATCTTTTCCTGTGGGCTACACAGACACCTCACCAACCACAGCGCGGAAAGAAGGTCGATCTTCATTAGTATAATAACAGTACCGTGTTTGATAGATGTCTCTTTACCAGTTAATTACATGGGATTGGGATGGTTCCCCAGCACTGAAGCCAACTGGCACGGAAGAACTGGCATCCGTACTAACAAGCTGTCTTTGGTGAAGGTGGCCTCATTCAGACTGCCTACTGGGACCAGTCACTAGCCCACGCTAATTCTTGAACTATAAGCAGGAATTGTTTGGAAAGAATACTAGCTGGCACAGGGCAAAAGTGTGCCAGTGACTGTTCTAACAATCTGACATTACAGGCAAGCAAGCTGCAGCACCTGGGGATGATCCACAGCTCTACTGAATTTACTAGTCTAGCTGTCACTACTAAGGCAGCTCAAAATACTCCATAAACTACAAGATATTCAGAAAAAGGACTCATACCTGCATAGCAACAGAAGAGGTTCTTTGCTCCAGTCCGTGCAGACTTCTATTTATTTTATTTGCAATGCAGTAAAACGTTACAGTTTGGGTAAATATTTTCATAAACTGGTGAGATTCACAGAACCCAAATGCAGGCACCTAAAGATTAGCCTGATAGTCATTTTCTCTAAGGACAGTAGGGAAATTATGAATGATGACAACTCATCTTACAGTAACATAGAAATATAGAAGAAATGGGCGAATTGCCTGATTTAGAGGTACTATCAATCCACTGAAACCAAAGGCTGAAGTATCTCACATTTTAATGTCTAGATAAATTCAAGAGATGAACCTCACCCAGAATATTCTATTTTGTTTACAATAGCTAGTGTACATTTAGCATGACTTGTAGGGAGCTGTACAGGTAAAAAAAAATGCTCTGTTGTGCATACACCAGTCAGTTCTGTATTTCCAAATACAAGCTGACTCATGCAGTAATGTTACAATATATATACATTTATTATGGGGACGAGTGAAAATTTCGGACAATACAGACCTTCATCTCACTTTTTGCTACAATGTACAAAGTCAAAGCTTTGTATCAGGTATTTGTTCTAGTCAACAAGCTGCGAAATCTAATCAATTTTCACACATAAACATGTATACACACCTCAGTTGCTTCATTTTTCCCACCAGAGATTCTTCTGGAATGTCTCCTGTTACTATGATCAAACTACAAATACTTGATATACCGAAGTTATGATAGAAAAGGTACTTAAAGGTATTTTTGTTTTAAATAGCTACTATGCTTCCACAAATGTAAAATGAGCCTGCATCTCTCTCTCATGCTGTATGTATGCATAAACATTCCTTCATACAATGCAGATTTCAGTGAATAATTTTTTTGGCAGAGTGAATTATTTCCATATCTCTGCCAGTACTCAAGACATTGATAAATTCTGACTTCAGGTCAAACAATTTAAGTGAACCAAAATAGGTTGACAACATGGAGTAGCAAAAATCTAATCTACTTTTTAAATTATTATTAATTTTAATTGGTTGTATCTTCTCTGACTGGAACAAATAGCTTACATTCTACCTCCTTACAAATTATTTTGGTATCTCAAAACAGCAAGTATATTTAATGTTTGTTGGGCATCCTTCAGCAGAAACGAAAGAAATTTTACCGCAGACCTCTGACTATCAGGATTTACTGCTTAAGTGTATGCAGCTTCTCCATCTAGCGTTGACAACAATGCATTTGCTTTATAGACTCTACAAGCACATACCATCCATCAAAGGTGTTGATGTGTTGCAGGTCTGTATGCAGCTCCCTATCCAATCCAATGAAAGAGAGACAAGACGAAAAATTCAGAGGAAGTCTAGCACAAATGAGTGTCGGTCCATTCTTTGATCAGGTAGTAGAAATTATGGTCATTACAGCAATCCACTACAGGGAATGTTCCAAAATTGCCAGCCTGCTGCAAAACGTAACACTTGAAAGTATCCACTTAAGACAAGCTTTGCCTGAACATTTTGAGTGGGCCTGCTCCTCAAGCACGTCAAGATCATTCTGGATGATATCTCCTCCCTCAAGCATATCAACTGTACCACTCAGTATCACCTGCAAACTTGCTGAGGGTGTATTCAATCCCACCACATACATCATTGATGAAGACATTAAATAGTATTGGTCCCAGTACAGACGCCCGAGGGACACCACTCATTACTAGTTTGAACTTGGATATTGAGCCATTGACTAACTCTCTTTGGACATGGCCATCCAGCCAATTCCTCATGCATCTAACAGGCAATCCAAACCCATCTCTCTCCAATTTAGTGGCAAGAATCTTTGGGGGGGACCATATCAAAGACCTTACAGAAGTCCAGGTAGTTGACACCCATAGCTCTTCCCTTGTCTGCTAATGCAGTCACTCCACCATAGAAGGCCAATTGGTTACTCAGGCATGGTTTGCCCTTTGTGAAGCTGTGTTGGCTATCTCTCTAACCTTCCAGTCGTCCATGTGCTTTGGCATATCTTCCAAGAAGATCTGTTACATGATCTTGCCAGGCACAGAGGTGAGGCTGACTAGTCAGTACTTCCCATGGTCCTCCTTTTTACCCTTTTTAAAAATGAGTGTGACATTTTCCTTCTTCCAGTCACTGGGGGCTTCCCCTGACTGCCATGACCTTTCAAATACGAATGGCAGTGGCTTAGTAACTACATCTGCCAGTTTCCCTCAGGACACTAGGATGGATCTCATCAGGTCCCATGTGACTTACAGATGTTCAGGTTCCTCAGGGGATCTTGAACCTGATTTTCTCCTACAATGGGAGGGATTTTATTCCTTCAGTCCCTGCCTTGAGGTTCAGGGAGAGATGTGGGAAAAATCTGCTGGATTACTTGCATTGAGCTATCCTGATCTTCCAGCAGATATAAAAGTAACTGAAATTGCCTGTGATTAGCAAGGCCTCCAATCTTGAGGTTTCCTTCAACTGTCTAAAGAAGGCTTCATTTACATCCTTTCTTGAGCAGGTAGTCTGTAGCAGACACCTACCACAGTCATAATAAATAATCATATATGAATAATTACATAAATATATATAAATAATTGTGCTTGCCTCTTGCATATCCATTTAAACATCAGAATTTCTTTTGCCCTACACTGCCTTTCTTACTGCTGAAAATAAGAGATAGTTGAAGCAAAAATGCTATACTGAAAAAAAGCATGTCAAGTTATTCTCATTGTGAAGTGGCATCCATGGTTGTTACTCTGCCAGCCATTGGTGCCATGGTTTAGTTTCCTTTGGACTTCCTACTGGAATTTAAGTCCACAGCCCTAGTTCCCAAGTATCATCCTAAACAAGATATTTTACTTCTGTTCTTTACCTCTTCTCAAACTTCTCACTGTGAAAACAAGTGTGAAACTTCAGAACATTCACAAATTCTATTACAGAATTTTTTCTGAACTACTTCACTCTTACAATATCACCTACATCTCAGAAACAACTTCCGACACATCCTGCTTCTATCAGAACAGATTAAAAAAGCACTTATGCAGAAACAAAGTACTTTCTCAACCATTTATTTATGACTGAGTTATAAGCATTGCAAGTATGGGTTCAGTACAGAAATGAAATGTTCTCTTAATTTCGAGTCCTTCCTTGGTGCCTCTGTTCGTATTTTCTGTCTCCCCAAGAAGACAAAAGTAAAAGGCAAAAAGAAGAGCTAGGAGTGCTGTAGGAGGAGTCACTGAAAAATAGTGGCTTTCTCCACAGAGAAATACTGAAGTGTTGGGTTTCTGATACAAAAAGGATAAATACATTTTAAAAAGTCAGAAATGGAAAAAGGTGAAATACTCTCCGCAGTTCCAAACTGGCTTTCCTAACAAAAGGCGGCTTCTGAAGGATCCTGCTTCAATTAACAGAGAGAAAGGCTCATGCAGAGCCTGAATCAGAGAAGCAGTTTAAAATCAGTGATCTAAACTATTGATAGACAAGTCATGAGGAGTCTGATGCAACTATTTATCTGTATTTTTTTCTGTTAGACTTCAACAGGCTACAAGCGGAGTTCAGAGTGACAGTCCAGCATATAAGGGTATACCAAACTGTACAACAAATACTGTTATGCCAGCTCTTTTGGCATTAAAGTATAGTATAGTGAGTGCCCCTCTGCTTGAAGCACATGCGTGTATAACAAACCTCTAGTCTCAAAGTTGATGAGGTGAAAGCTAGAAATGTGACGCATGACTTGCATTTATGTTCTGTTCTTGTTACACCAGCTAATAACATTACTTGCTGCCAGGCTGTCTACTATAGTACTTTAATTAAGACCTCCTTCAGAATGCAAGGGTCATGCAAAATGAATGAAAACAGCAGGCCAGATTCAGAGATGATGTACATTGGAGTAATTTACACTTCAATTAAACAGTGCAATTTGCATAAGACAGTGCAATAAAGAGCTGGTAGCAGGGATAGTAACCTAGATTTTACCTTAGGATTGTTTACACTTTTCTGCTCTAATCCCATCCTATCAAATATAAAGTATAGTGAATTATTCAAATGGCAACTTCTACTATCATCTTCCTTCACTAAGTCAGCAAGAAATAGGCTTTAGAATAAATGTGGGTTTTTATAGGTACCTAATAGAAATAGGAAGGTTTTTTGGTTGATTGGTTTTGACTATATCATGCTAGAGGGGGACCCCAAAGTCCTTAATTAATAATTGCACTTAGAACAAAAAAAAATCAGAACTGTGAGGACATACAACAAACAATAGTTGTCCTGGTTTAACCCCAGCCAGCAACTAAGTACAATCCAGGTGCTCCCCCACTCCCAGCCACCCCAGTGGGATGGGGAGGACAATTGGAAAAAGGTAAAATGTGTGGGTTGAGGTAGGAAAAGTTTAATAATAGAAATAAAGAAAAACGTAATACTAATACTTGTAATGAAAAGGGAGTTCACAAAATGAGAAAGAGAACTAAAACTCAAAGGGGAAAAAAAAGACCAAACCAAGTGATGCACAATACAATGGCCCATGACCCACTGACCAACATCCAGCCAGTCCCCAAGTAACGACCCTGCACTCCTGGCCAACTCCCCTCAGTTTATATACTGAGCCTGATGCCATACGGTATGGAATATCCCTTTTCCCAGTTTGGGTCAGCTGTCCTGACTGTGTCCCCTCCAGCTCCTCATGCCCCTCCGGCCTCTTCTCTGGCAGGGCCTGAGAAGCTGAAAAGTCCTTGATTTTGTATAAACACTACTTAGCAAGGACTAAAACATTAGTGTGTTCTCATACTAAATCCAAAACACAGCATTGTACAAACTACTAGGAAGAAAATTACCTGTATCCCAGCTGAAACCAGGAAAACAGCAAATAAAGCTCTGGTGGTAACAGCACAGAACTAGTTCTCGCGATCTGGCACACACCACCAGCAGCCCTTCTGCCCTCCTAAGGCAAGATACCAACCTGTAGAGACTTACCTATTGGTGAGATGATCAGATTGGCATTACAGTTTGTATAGATTTTAAAATATTGACAATATACTGAAATGATGTCATCCAAAGGTTTATATGAAGCTATAGTAGTTAACAATCTAACCCCAGAAATTATTTACAAGCCAAATATTTTATGTCATATTTCTGACCAGTCATATAAAGCTTCAAAAGGTCAGAAGAAAATTGCATATTCACACCTGCTTTTAGACACCTATTTACCACATATCTTTTTTTCTAGTTTCCAGCCACTCTTGTTGGTACGCAGACGTGATTTATTCCCTGTGTGTTTCTCTTTCCTTCTACATGTCATGGTGTGTTGTATCAACAGGAAATTACAGCATTTCATGTATCAGCCAAGGCTTTGATTTACTGCTTCAGAGAAGCATAAAGTGTATGTTATACATTAGTACAGCCAAGATACCCCAAAAAAGATTAGGGCTTTACAGTAGCCACTGGCCAGTGGCTCTGCTCTTTGGAGTCATCGTTGACCCTTGTCCCTAAGCTTTGTTTTCAGGCTCTGGGACATGGTATCCTGCAGACTAGCAATATGCATTACAGAATCAAGCACTGAACACAAGGGATTGATTCATTGTCTCAGTTCACCACAGGGACTCTTTAATAAAGCATGGACCACTGCTGCTCTTCCACTAAGTCAGTCAACATCTGATAATTTTAAATAGAGAAGAAACAGCAAAATTACTGTAAAGTAGCAATGTCAGTAAAGTTTAAAATGCCATACAACTTTTTAATTCATTGAATATTTTGAAAATGGGACTTGAGCGAGTTTGCAAAAACAACAAAAATGTTTGCAGTTCAGAATCAAAAACTCTCTTCATATTTCAGATAGCCAATGCTAGAGCACAAGTGAAAGGGGGAATTTCACAGATAAGCAGTTTCATTCTCTATATGACAAATAAATGAAAGTAATTACAGAAAATAGATTAAAATGGTAAAGACATTACCAATAAGAAAATTTGTCATTTATCTGTCTTTGGATCACTGCCATGGGATGGCTGCCTTCACTACCAGTACGTGATGAGAACAAGATAATTTTTTAAAAAGCTCTCATTTATTATTCTCAAAACCTACTCTTTATTTTCAGTTCTCTTCCTGAATGTTTTTTGATTATAATTATTTTGAAATCTGCTTTTTGTCCTTAGGGGAAACTTAAGATATGTGCATTTTAAAGAGGAAAGTGGTTTGTCTTGTCCCTTAATCCTGACATCTCTTTATTTCTTACCATAAGGATTTTTTGGTGTGTCTTTTCCTTTATCTCTGACACTGGTCTTGTACAGCGTGTTCTTAAAAGGGACAGATTTTCCCTGTGAAATCATTACATCTATAGTGAAAAGTCACGCAGCAAGTAAAAAAAACCTCTCAGGAACAGAAGTGTAGAAGGAATTATTCACTTTATATGAATGAAACTGGCTAGAAACTTTCCTCATCCTCAACATGCTTTTGTAGGGAAAGTAACTTCTGGAAAATACCTAGCCATAATGCATTTTAATTCTCAAAGTTTTCATCCAATCCTTCTCTCGCATTTTATATAACAGGAACTACCGAACGTAAAGACAGCCTGCTTGATGTAACAGAGAATTTATATTTCCTCTGCCTTTATAACATCATTTGAGAATGTAGACATTCCCACTTACTGCTCAACATGTCAATATAAAGCCTCCTCTCTCCTTCACCTACTGAAGCAGCTAAGAAATAGAAGACCATGGTGAAATATATTTTTGGCAGCAACTTCGCTCTCTCCACATGCCAACCAGCACCCATGAAACAGCTTGTTACTCCTGTAAGTGACTGAGGAAAATCAAGAAGGGAATTACACTATGGAATAAAAGTTCACTGCTTCATCTGCTCTCAGGAGAGCAAAATGCAGATTGAGAAATAGTAATCTATAGCACTTTCTAGATACTGATTATCTAATTAGGTCACGTTCTTCATAACATCCTTTTAACTCTCTAAAATTTTTGATACAACTTTTACACACTCTCGATACATTAAACACATCATTTAAAAAAGCTTTCTTTTACTGTTACTTTTCTTATATCTTTTTTCTCTTGCTAAGGTTACGTGACATAGCTAAGGGAGCCTTGGATTCTCAAAATGAGTAGCATGTGACAATTCTGTTAGTTTGCACTGCTGATGCTTTCTCTGTTTCTGCTTATGTAGTAACAATTTGCCTTAAAGGTACCTAATAAAAATTCAGGTAAATTTATATAAACCCCCAGTACTTTATATGAAAATTTAATATTACAAACATATTGTGCCGTTGAATGATTAAAAAAAGTAAAATTAGGTTAACATTCTCTTCTTTCTCATTCATCATTACCTGTAGAAACTAACCATAACGTATAAAAGCAGCACCTTACCAAAATTAAGTTCAAAGATGGAAGCTTTTGGTCCCACATACAGACTGAAAATTTTTGAAGAGTACCATTTTGCCATGATTCTTCTGCTAATATTATACAATTCTGTGAAGTGACAGAAAGGATCCATTTTTTTTTAAAATGTAGTCCCCCATCATTCCAAATCTGACAAAAAAATACAAATCCCAACATTTTTTTTTAATAAGGAGTTTAGAGTATTTGATGGCCTGGTTTGGGTAGTTCTTTTGAGCTGGTTGGTTTTTTATTGGGGGTTTTTTGGTTTTATTTTTGGGTTTTTTGTTTGCCTTCTGTAATTGTTATTGGATATTTTAAAGACTGAAGATGAGTCATTGGGAGTTTTATAGTCTTTGATATCAGAAAGTTTTGCAAAATACAAAAATAACTTAAAATGGCCAGCCAAAGTTTTGAAGGATTATTCCTTCAATGCTTCCTCAGGCAGGGTGGATTTTCTTTTACTACTGTTTAAGTGAAGTATTATCACGTTTTGAAACCACACAACAGTTCAACAACAAAATATAATTGAGGAAATATAATTTTGTTAATCTTGGGAACACAGTATCAGAAATATAATTTTTGTTAATCTTGGGAACACAGTATCACAACTGAAGTTTCAAACTCCTTCACTTGAAAAATCTGAGCGTATGTCAGCATTTATACAGAGACTATTGAAAGACACTGAATTTTAACAGTTCTTTTTCTCCTTATACATTTTGGTTATCTATATGCCATTAAAAAATCCTAAAAATGCTTTGTCCTTTAATGTGTTTATCCGAGACCATAAAAGTGATTACTAAAGAGTGGGTTAGCTGTCATACACTGTTGTAGACCAACTTAGAAACAAAAGGTACAGAGGAACAGAAAGCATTCTTCAAGGAAACTCAGTACATGGCAGAGTCAAAGTCATGCATTCCTGGGCTCTCTGCTCTGCATCCTATTTCATACATGAACTGCCTTGCTAAGATACCATTAAATAAGGACATTAAGTATTCAACTTCTTCAGAAGTACAGTGCATTATTGACCTGTACAAGGACTTTCTGCCCTTGTGTGATAGCCAGGAGAAAAATCTTACAAGAAGGTTAACAAAATAATAATGCTCAAATTTCTTCTGGAACTTTCCATTCCTTGTCACTTAATCCTCCTTGTGGATTTCAGAAAAAATTGAGCTGATGGTACAAGTCCCTGGCCTTTCCAACCCCAGATTTGAAAGAAGTTGCATTTGTTTTGTCATCTGCTTGTGTAACACTTCTGCCTGTGACAAGCTATAATGACAAGTAGTAGGATTTTTCAAATGGGACCAAAGGATTTAACTGTGCAAGTTCAATGACAATTTTTCATAGTAACTAAACACCTACATCACTTCAGCAGTACAGGAACTTTCTCACATTTTTTATTATATACAAAATAGGATGGAAGAAAGGGAAATCCAGGGAGTCCAGGGTAAAAAAATACACTACCCAGTAAATTACAGATTATTAGATTAAAGTATCTTTTCTCTTTCTCTCTCCCAATTTCCTAAACAAAACTGCATAGAACTAGAAAAGATACCACATTCCATTTTAAAACAACTGTTTTCATAGGAATGTTTTCTCAAGCACAGAATGCAGAATCTCTTGTTCCTTCACTACAGTAGCTATCACACTATGTCCTAGATCCACGTCTGTGCCATTTGCACTCCTCATAAACCTTGGTGACCTTTTCTTGTTTGGAAGTCCAGTGAAAACCACTATCAACCAAGCCTTTTGTTCCAACAGATAATGCTTGTACTTTATTTGAAGATTTTGACCAACAGATCGTTCAGTTAAATTAATTCACCTAAAAAAGACTTATTTCACTGCTAGAATCTCAACAGGAGAACACTCTCAGTATTAATATTCAAGTGGTTGGTTGTTGGTTGGGTGTTTTTTTCCTGAAAGCCAAGAGGATAGAATTATTGCCATTAACAGCAGAATTTTTAAACTCACTCTTCTCACTATAATTAACAAAACCTTTCAAAAATCAAAATATAAATAAAACAATGTTCCATAACTTCAGACTGTATTTTTATTCAGATTATATTTGGTTTTAGGACGGTCTCTTTTTCTCTGTCATTTGAATTCCATTGTGCACAATGCAATTAAATCATAGAACTGACTCCAAATGCTTCACACACAACTCCTTGTGACATAGATGACAGAAGAGACATTTAGCATCCAATGACAACAGAAGTGAGTTCATATTAAAAAATATAAGTAAATCAAATGCCAGCACTCCTTTAGTTATAATTCTTGCAGTCATGAACAATAAAATACAGCTAATTGTCTACAGATGCCATTTCAACTAACTTTTAGCCAAAAATTCCTTTGAGAATTTTTACCAAGAGAGTGTAATTCACTGGAAAATTTTAACTTAATTAATAAAAATGAAAGCAACAATCTGTAATGCATAGTTCTTTTAAGATATTGCTAATGCTGTATCTACTAAGTTATGAGCTGCTACACATTTACAAAGGGGAGAAAAATACAATTACCACAGTGCTAACTTGGGTGGATAATATACAATTTTTGACTGTGTTAGACAGTATTAGTGAAAGAAGAAATTGCGAATGAAATAACATTTAGGGTCAAATGCAATAATTCAAGAGTAGCTTTAAACCTTTCCCAGCAAATACTTAAGTGGGCAGAACTCATAAAAAATTCGATTACCACTTCTAGCAAAAGTCTATCTCATATTTAGTTTTCTCTCTTCTCTCTGCAGAAAACCACATTTAACACAGTGACAGAGGAAAATTAGCAGGTGTTTTTCCTTCTGAGAAAAGTTTCCTTTTGCTTGCAATGTGTGTTTCAATTGTATGTATGACTTAGTTTTTTAGTCAAAGCATTTCACAAAGAAATGCTTTCAAATGAAAAGCCTGTGGCTAACTAGCAAACTACATTGAAGAAAGGTGCATTTCAGAAGTCAGTCCTGCACTCCAGGGCAGGTTCTTAAGTAGCATAAATCTGAACAGCTGTTACCACAATGGTGCCACAATGTTTTACACAAGCTGAAAATCCCATGTTGGTTTTGTCAAAGAATGCACAGAATAGATTCATATTTTGCATATACCTTTAGTAAAGGCTTAACTGCAGCAATCTTCAAAGCTTCCTTAAAAACTTCCAAAACAAACGCTGAGATATGTAAAATAAAGTACAAAGCAGTAGATGAAAGGAACAATAGGTGACCTTTGTATTCTTCTCTTCCCTCCTCATAGCTCACACTTTATGCAGGGATGATTCATGCACAATAAGCCAAGAAATTTCACATTTTTCAGTACTAATAACGCTGGACATCTGTAAAAAATATTTTAATGAAAGTACATTTTAAGGGCATGAAAATTCTTCTGGAAATGTGCTTACCCCTTCCAGAGCAAGGTAAATTAGAATTTCCTTGGCATTTCTTAGCACTTTCCTCAACAGACAACGGACAAGAAAGTGGATGTTCACATTTCTTCCCAGTCCATCCTTCTTTACAGTCACACCTTCCACAATTACACTGTCCATGACCTTTACAATGAATACAATTAAGGATTAGTCTACATATTGATGATAGGTATTAAAACCTCATGATTACATGAACTTCAAAGTTGTGGTTTCATTAAATAATCAGACTGGAAAAAAATACAATCAGTTCACTACATCTACTCTTTTTCTGAAATCAGCACTGGTCTATCATTCCGTTTGAGCCATATTTATTTCTAATTTTTTTTTTCTTAAGGGATGTTTTGCCACTTGGCACACACTCATCACACAGAAGGGTGGAATACAGGTTACAAATCCACATTTCACCACTGTCTGGACAAGTGGAGCCTTCATAAGGCATTATTTCAATTACCTTTATAATGTTCTTTTTCTACCACAGCTGCAGCATATCGTGTAAGTAATACAGTGATACCATCTTTCATCTACTTGCAATCAATGTCATACACTAAAGAAAAGCAATATCAGAACAATTCAAGTTTCAAACCAGTGCCTTCTACTAAATGGTGATGTGCAAATAATAAAATAATGGACATAATCAGTTCCCATTTCAACAGGGCAGCTGGATGTGGTTTTGGTATCTCATTAGCTAACTTGACTTTTCCTGACCATGTCTGAACATAGCAACATAAATACAACTTTCACTGTGAAAGCTGAGGTGAGGAAAAGTAGCTGAACTCCATAGAAGCTTTTTCTGAAAAGTTTCTTTAAAAAAATGTGACAGCCAAGAAGTTAGGGGTAAATTCCTCCTGGGAACTTAACCAGGAAAGCCATCCAATCCACTTCCTCTATACGAGTGCTAACATATCCAGACCAAGAAAAACCAAGCTAATTGCCCAGCACCTTCATCATGAGCCTAATGCTCTTTGCATAAAGCAGTGGGATTCTGGCAGTACAAAATGTTCCTTGCACTGGATGAGGAAAGCTTAAGCATCAACAAAAACATTCCTTGCCACAAAATCAAATATTTATTTTCATGAGTTCTGACAGCAGGTTAGATCTTCTCTCACAATTTTTGCATCCACTGGACACAGTGCTCTGATGTCCACTTGTCTATCCAGGTTCTTCCTGAAAACCATAGCAACACAGATTGTATATTGCCTTCTAATCGTACTTGCATTTTAAGACTGGTTTATATTATATTTCTAAAACTTATGCATTTATCAGTTCAAAAGGAGAAAAAAGGGAGGAAGCAAGCATTCTGCAAGTTGTCAGAGTAGTTGCTAGAATACAAGTCTTGTTAATTTCACAAGAACAAGCTTTATTTACATTTGTTATTTATTTTTCTTGAGAAGCAATAAAGTCTTCCTCTTGTGTAGACACTAGATTTAGGTTAGATCTAAGGAAGAATTTCGCTACTGTGAGGATGGTGAGGCACTGGCACAGGTTGCCCAGAGAAGCTGTGGATGCCCCATCCCTGGCAGTGTTCAAGGCCAGGTTGGATGGGGCTTTGAGCAACCTGGTCTAGTGGAATGTGTCCCTGCACGTGGTAGGGGGTGGTGGTGGAACTAAATGGATCTTAAAAGGTTCCTGCCAACAAAAATCATTCTGTGATTCTGTCCCTTGATTTCATGTGTGCTTGCTGACAGGTTGTGAATTGGACACATGTTCCCTAATCCAAATAGATACCTATAAGTAGATGATGCTCTCTCATATAATATTTTCTTTGCTAAAGCCACAGCAAAGGAGCTAATGAGATGTGTAAATGAGGAGTTTTCTTATGAAAGCCTTTTTTCTTTCAATGTCAAGTCATGAAAGCTATTCTCTCTTTAAAGGAAGAGAATCACTTTAACGTTGTAAATACCTCTGAAAGAAAAACATTCAGTAACATACTGAACATCATTTCAGATGTTAAAAGAAGGCATCCAGTTGCCAATATGAGGTACTACAGATTGACATTCACCCTAAACTGTATGAAGCTTTTGGAAGGAGCTGCTGTTGTGTGATGTTAAATCCTCACAGCAGGGCTGTCAATTACTGTCATTTGTAATTTATGAACTAAATGTAGCATTTCATTCAGTTATAATAAAATTATTTACATGTAAACATGTTTTCCTATCATTTCAATCTGCTCCTCAGGACAACATGATTTCCTGTCTCTACCTATTAGGTAGGCAGAACAAGACAAGAAAAGTTTTGTACCAGCTCTGTTTGATGTAGGTTTTAAGAAAGATGGATTATTTTTCCTGTCTTTACTAATCCCTTTTGGATTCATCCTAAATCAATTTACAAATAATTGTGAGAAAAATGAGGATGTTTTGCAAATGCACCTAACACATGCACACTTTGTGCACTAAGTAAATTTCTCATAAACAAATAAAAAAAGTTGTCTTTTACAATTCTGCTAATAAATCTTCGATTTAATTGCAAATTCTGTCTACCACACTAAACTAAAATTAATACTTATGCATTGTCCATTTCTGAAACAGGATAAACAGCAGGACTACAAGACATTACACTGCTTCATGTGAAAATAGATTTTTTCCACAATCTTTTTGAGGAATGCATACTTGGATGGCCAGCTAAGGCTAAATTAGGCTGTTCTAAAACATAATGGAAAGGGATAAGAATAAGATGTAGTACTAAAATTTTTGCTGATTAGATAGCAAAACAAACCTACACTTCAAGTTTTAATTGTATCAGGCAAGCCATGTGAGTACCTCCTTTACTATCGCTCATAAGGTTTGCTCATTTACAGTCATATCTGTGTAATAAAAACACTGTACCAGTCCTTAATCCAATGGTAACTGGCAATATCTTCCCTCCCACTCCTTTGCAACTGTCCATACTTTCTTACAACCATTACCACCCTGGGCAGCAGCAGTGGCAATGGAAATAATGTCCAGGAAGGAGGGAGGGAGTTCAAGCCCTGTTTCAGTGGTGCAGCATTAGCTGTTTGCTGTAATCTAAATTGGTTTGAAACTTGTGTTCACCCTTAACTACAGAACACATTTACCATGTTGGTTTTTTAGCTTTGTATTCCTTAGCTGATGCTGACATTTTGATCACTCCCCGAGTGCTAAAAACATTCTCAGCAATAATATATTCAAAAACTGACAATATCCCAGTCAATCCTCCTGCTGCTCTCATGACTGCAGTTCTACATCCTTTCAGCTTATTAATTAGATAAACCTATACAAAACATTTGTAGGTGGCTGAAACAGTAACAAGCAAATGAATGCACTGAAGGTTTCTAGAAATGCTTTTTTTTCTCTCTCTCATTTTATTAGCTAGTGATTCATCAATGTTTATTTTAAAAAGCCACCACAAGTTAAGAAACCTTTCACCTTTATCACAGGCAAAAAATGTGCTAGGAATTTTATCTATCATGTTTGTTTCAGTTTTCTCTCCTTCTTACCAACAACTCCTATGATCTTTCTAGGGGGGATCTCTTATTCTTGTAATAGGAAGAGAATATATTTATTTTCCTTGATGTGACTGAATTGTTCCTATTAGTTAGGCCAGATCAGATTTCAACAGGATGCATTACAGCTGACAACCTGTAATCTGTCAAGTTCCTTTGAAACCACCCTCATTTGTTTTTGCAAAGTTCCTGTGTGTACAAATTGCATGCTGTGTATTGATCAAAGTCCTTCTCTCCTGCCAAGCACTAGCATCTTTATTGGTAACTGTACAAAATTGTATGCAAGGTCTCACTCAGAATCTCAGCTTTTCTTAGTTTATATACGGAGCATCAATCTAAATACACTCCAAACCTTGCACAGCTGGACGGATTTTAACTAATTTGAATATAATGTTCTGAAGTACAAGTAGAAGAAAAAAGGAAGATGAATGTTTCTAGGATGTACAGTCAGTGATATGTAGCTGGGCCACACATTCATATTTTCCACATATTGATGATCTACTTGCTCTCAGGTTAGCTACTATTCTCAGGATACTGTTTTTCATTAACTCATGAATGAATTCACTTTTCCTTTAGATTTCTTCCTGTTGCTTGCCCTCTCCCTGCTGTATAACATGAAATAGCAAATAAAATTTGATTTAACATTTTGAAATTTCCACAAGGAAGGATATATGGAGATATATATATATATACACACACATAGTTTCAACCATTCTCCAATGCATGTGACGTTATACTGAAGACAAGAGTGTTAGAAAGGAGATGGGCACCTAAAATTATTTCATGTTTACAGAATTCTGTTAAAAGGCTTAGAAAAGAGACATGTTTTAAGAAAGCTTTAGAACTGAAAACATTTTTTTTTTCAGAATTATGTCTTTAAATTTAAAAAGTCCACTCCCAAAAAACTAGCTAAAGCTTGGTATATTTTAAGCTAGGAAAATGAGAATTGGAGCATTAAGGAAGAGCAAGATCAGACCAATTGGATGTTTTTGATATAAAACTACACAGAAGCTCCTTTTATATATATACCATACCTGAACAGAAGTCATCAGAATATCTATCATATGCTGCTTTGCAGTTTCTTTCATCACACTCACAGGTATCTCCATGAATATCTCCCCAGTCACCAGTTGGATCCACATCATGGCATGTGCATTCCCCACATACACATGTGCCTAGGAAAGGGGGGCATGGTGGTGAGAAAAGGGAGACAGACAGAAGATTAACTGAGCAATTTAGGGTAATAGTACTTTGATTACAGGAATTTACACTTGTGAATTTTCTGCTTTCACAAGAGTGCAGTTTCAAAGCTGCAAGTGTTAATCATGAGCATATGCTCATCTTCTGTGATTTCAAACCTTCTATGATTAGTTAGTAGTAATACTTTATACAAACAAGCTGGCTTCCTGTTGAAGTTTCTTTTAGCTGTTGAGCCTTGTAGGAATCAACAGAAAAATGTAGTGCACAGAACAGTCATAAGTCTTTGACATCAAAAGTAATTTGCCCTGACACTAATGACAATAAAAATCAATGCTGTTTAAATGACTTGGGCACAGTAGATAATTAATGATTGTTAAAGCATAAACATTTAAACTAGAAGGGAATCCAAATTCTAATCCAGCTAAAAATGTCTAGGAGGTCATTATTTACCGAAGCAGAACATTAGGACAGATCTACACGACCAATATTCAGGACCATATCCTGTTGGCTACAATAAGAAGGGAAATGTGAAATATGACAAAGTGACTAATTTGGCACAACCTTACTGATATACAGAGAACATGCATCCCGCTTAGGAAAAGTCAGAATGAAAAGACGACAATTTCCTTATTCAGAAATCCAAATATGCCTCAGGGCCATACACTCACCCCTTTTTCTGAGATGTCAACAGACACAAACAAGCAGCCTAACCCTACAGATGTGCATGTGCTTCATTTCCTGAAGAGTAGCTTTACCTTCTGCTACTCCACCAAAGCCTTTGTCATCTTATTCAAATTACTGAACAAGATAACAGGATAGGGTGACTAAAGAGTATGTATAGATATTAGCACATATAGATAAGAGTTGCTGCTCTGTTTAGTGCTAAAGCCACCAAGACAGCCCTAAAGAAATTTTCACCTGATTTTTTGGTACTTTCACAATTCAGTGACATTACTGAAGAAGAAAACCTAACAACAATAAACAAGCAAAACCCCCCAGAAAATTAGGAAATGCCTCTGGAGAGTGATTAATCCTCCCAGAAACAGCTTCAAAGTGAATTTGGGTCAGCTGCCCTGGATATTGGAATGCAAAACACCATCTTGCCAAAGTGTAAAAAAATCTAAAGGTTCACATCTGATCTCAGCTGATTGACTAGACAGCTGGTGGAAAGATACACACAGTTTATCCATCTTAGCACTGAAGAAGACTGGACAGCAAGGTTAGCCTCGATATTTGATTTTTAGAAGGCTCAAGACTGACAAGATGAACTCTACCTATATCACAAGATGTATAAACACAGAAGACTAGGTAAATGGGACTAAAGAGAGTAGAACTACTGTGTTGAAAAGCAACTATATATAGTAAAATCCTACAAAAATTTAGTGTGGATAAAATCACAACTATATGAAAGGCTGAAAATATAGAAGTGTCCTATGAACATACCTTTGTATAGCAGGTTTTAGCTATTCAGAATATCAGCTATAACTTATATTTCCCCCAATACCAATGTAAATTTAGAGAAATACTTGCCCATTAAAATTTCAAATTTGAACAAAAAATTGCTTTGACAAGAAATTAATTTTCAGTGCAAACAAAGCATCTGATCTGAAGCCACTTTGATATTTATTATTTTCAGAATTACAGAAAATTTTTTACTGCTAAGGTCCCAAGACTAAATGAGCCTACGTGTTCTCTGTATTTGAGCAAATCTTTCAGTTTCCTCTAAATTGAGGAAAGAGAGTTTTCTAATTGCTCTCAGGATAATTAGAGGTTCACACTATAGCAGGTTTTGTCAGTTGAAATGTTTTTAAGAGATGTATCTGTGTGACTTGTGCTTATCTGTAACTGTAATTATTCTGGACTATTGCCAAAAAAGAATAAAGAATAACACAGTTTTTTAACTCTTTCATTTAACAATGAAGCCAAATGTAGCAGCTAGTGAAAAGCAACCTTATTTTGAACTACTTTTTTCCTAAAATGGCTAACCAGGCAGAAGTATAAGGTAAAATTCAAATTTTGTAACTTTGTGCAAATAAAACCCCATGTAGTCAGAAACACTGTGTGAAGTTCACCCTTCCATCTCTGTATTCATTCCATAGCATTGTTACCGAACACATCATAGTGGTTTTTTTCCGGTTGCAGTGAAAACTAAAAGCCTTGTGTTTTCATTTTCCCTATTCAGTTGTGGGTCCTTGGTCTTCTTTAAGAGTGAATTGACACACAGTCCTGTTGGCCTTATAGCACCGATACATACCAAGTCAAAAATCTGCTAACATTTTATTTTGCAGGATAGGTCTCACCAAAGTAGATGTACTAACAAATTATCCTGCTCAGTCTTACTACAAAATTGAAGGATGAGAACAACTTGGGTCAGCTTAATCCAAAAATAGGTGTGGAGTTTTGTAAATTTATACCTAAACACAGGTATCTACCCACTCACTTGGAAACATATTCAGAATTGAAATAAGTGAGAACAAACAAGAAACTGTCAGCAAACACAATCTATGTCCTACTGCAGAAAATGCATATTGTAAACCAGAAGCAAGCTATATAAATATGCATAGAAGGAACGTGCAAATGACACACCTCTGTTGCTGCAGATTTTGCCATCTGGAGATGTGCATCTTTTCTTGATCTCCCAGGGGGTGATGTCACACTGGAATTCACATTTATCTCCATGCCAACCAGCCTCACAGTAACAGTTTCCACAGTAACACTTTCCATGGCCTTAAGCCAAAACAAATTTTATACAGTGAGAAAAAGACAAGTTTTTAAAAGGCATTAACAATTTAACTGTTTTGATCTTTTCTTTTAAAAACTTTTAGCACTAGAATAGAAACAATTTACAGACCATATATGCCAGATATCAAAGGATATCTGAAATATACTTTTCCCCAAGTCTATTTTCAAACATGTTCTCATTCAATCACAGATTAAATCCCATCAATAAACACTAGTAACATCAACATTTTTTATATTTGTAAGCTTAATTTTTGAAACTTTATAGGCAAATGTTGAAATTTAAGCACCGCTTTAAATGTTAAGATAGGACACACTTGCCTACCATACTTGGCATGTCTAACCAAGCATTGTCCGTTCTTGACGACTCAGATAATTCCAGAAGGGAGACCTTGATTTATCACAAATTGTCTACATTGTATATGGCTTCCCTTTTTACCTGTTAACAAGATTTTTGAACATGGATAAGCCAGCTCATGAAAGATAAGAATTAGTAAAATGAACCTTTTAGATGCTAATTTAATAAACCACACATCTCCCAAGAAGATAGTCAGGTCATCTGAGACTTGATGAAACCAGCTCCTGAACATTTTGATCCACTACAGTACTACTGCCATGTGCTTCAATGATACAAAGCATTTAAATTAAGTAGCTGCAACTCTCAACTAATCTTAAAGCCATAAGTTAATTCTTTACTAGAAGGATCAAGTCAGGATCTTGTCCTTTTTCCACCCCTAGGTATGTCAAGCTTAGTAGACCTGGTCCTTTCTATCACTGTCTGGTCAGCTGAGTTCCTTAACTATCAAGACCTCAAATTTAAACCTGTGGAATAATATTTTTTTTTCCTGTTTTTATAGTTACACATGGAATTTTCATTACAATCGTTTGGTTACATGTCAAAAAAATAACAGAAGATAAAAATACTATCTTACTTAGATAACTAAACAACAAAGACAGTCTAAAATAATGCTTATTACCAAAAAGTTGTTCTTAAATAGTGAACAAGATACAATGGGGAAAATGGTGGAGTAAATTAATTTGATCTACTGTCAGTTTTTGCAGATCGAAACATCACTACTTCAGTCTTTACTCACACTTCTATAGTCCTGAAATAAGTATGAATTCAATTATAAGATTTGCCTCTACCTCTTATTTTTGACTGAAGACAGAATCACTCCATTAAAGCAAAAAAGCTTTAGATAAGAAAGATCAGGATCAGAATTTAATTTGCTAGAAGCACGATACTTTATTAAAAAGAAGCTGCAACTTGATTCCAAAGTTTACATAACCTCAAACAAAAAGTGATGCAGTCAACTGACTGATAAAAATCCAATGGAAGCTGAAAAAGCTTGATACACCTTTGTAACTCTGCCCTACCTAAGAATCGATTTGCTAAAAAAATACAGTCCCCTTGTGCAAAGATTAAAATGCATGTTATCCATATTGCAGCATGGCATTGCGTGCTTTTCCAGGATAAAATACTAGCTCACAGCTGCAGGTTTTAGAAACATGTGTAAATAGCTTTTGTCTTTTCATTAGTTTGATCCTCCATAGTTGGCTTTCTTTGAAGACAATTACAAACTTCAAGACCTGTCCATACCTTCAAGGACAATAAAGGGTATGTAGCAACTAAGTAGGTGCTACACAAACTGTTAAAGCACAACACATTAGGTTCACCCTATCTGTGAAGAATATCTGGGGGCCCATTGCTAGCTAAGCAGAACCAAGCTGGAACACTGTTTCTTTATTACTTCATAAATAAAGCTAAATGATTCCTGTGGTGGAAATCTTGTGGAAAGATGGCATAGAGGGTATTAAAAGAGACATTGGGATGGGAGAGAGAAGCAATAACCAGATAGGCATGTGAGGTCTGCTTTTCCTGTGATGAAATTATGTACCTTTGACCTTCAGTTCATGTGCTGCCCATTTTTTCTGCACAAGGCCTGGTTCAACATGTGGTTATGTACTGCAGAAGTTTACTAGAAAGCAAAGCAAAATCTAACATTCATAACCTATGTGTTTTAACTTTTCAGCTTACAATAACGTAACCAACCAAGTCAAGCGCACCATTAGTTTATACCTGATATTTACTTTAGAAGGCTCCAAACCTTCCATAGGTATCAGGGCTTTTATACTGATGAATCACAGACCTTATAGACTCAAAACTACCAACATTTTTTGTCCTTTTGTATCAGCATACTATGATTTCTGCATACATATAAAACTAGTATTTTACAGAGATGCAGCTGGTCTGTTCTAGAATACAACAATATTAGATGAAACAAGAGGAAATAAAAGCTAAGAAAAACCTAACAACATAAACCAGCAGCAAAACAGGTGGGGGAAATATGACAAAGAAGAAGAATTTACTGGAACTAAATAAATAGTAAATTTTTATCATATTTGGTAGCTTATTTGGTACCATGGTTACAAGGGAACAAATACAAATGTAATCATTGACACATAAAATTATTGCCTTTCACTCGTTTTATTTTAGGCAGTTACTGGAAATATTGTACTCTACTCCTGGATTTGGACTTCAGAAGACCATTCTGTTTGCTGTCATTTAAAATCTCTACCTAATCCTATGCAAACAAAAGTTCTTTTTGCCTTTGAAGGCACTTAAATATAATTTATGATGTTTTCTGTGTAAGCATAAAGACAGATGAAGCTATTTTACATAAGTACTGTCTCTATACACACATACAGAGCAAGGACTATTATCAAAGTATGAATAGTCTAAGAGCAGTTCTGAACCCTCCTGTAGGTATACAGACATAGTATGCATCTGTATAGCTTGAAAAATACTTGTAGCACCTTCCAGCTCAAGGACAAGCCTCCCTAGTAATATAGGCAACAGCATTTATAATGCCTACATTTATTCTTGTTTTTTAATTTGTTTCCCTGACAAAACTCTTAATAACCTATTTTTCTTTTGTTTTTTTTATGTATGTCCTCCATCTTTCTCTCATCTGTGCCACAAAGCATTCACATTTGTTATATTCTACCAAAGACAGACACACTAAGCTATGAATTACTTTAGTGAATTACCTTGTATAATCCTCTTTGCTGTTATTTCAAAAGAAAATCCTGTCTCAGGATTTCTTCATTCTTTACCCTCCTGCTTAGCTCTTTTTTGCATCTGAAACTCCCACTTACAATTTGCAAACTAAATTCTTGCAGATATACTTTTATTTTAAGTCATACATTTGGTAAAGGCATTTGTAGGTTCACACAATTAAATGATTTTATAACAGCCTGTATTAATCTTCACCATTCTTCTTGTACTCGCTAAAATACATACCTGTACAAATCTCTTCTGTCTCATCATCTATGCATTCTCTGTCATCACATTCACAAAATTTACCATAGACCAGTCCATTTCCTTCTGAGTTTGCACATTTACACCTGCCACATTGACATGTGCCTGTAAACATTTAAGACAGTACTTAATGACTGCAGTTTATGGAAAGAGTTTCATTTGTCCATCAGAAGTGGTACATACTGTATTTTTGAGAAGGCTGAAATCTAAAGATCACCCACCCAAATAAAGACAGATGCAGAAACAATCTATATCAACAAAAAGCCCAATCTTAGCTGTAAATGGATACAACATTCAAGAGGTTCGTTTTTTAAAAAGAGCACCATATTTTCCTAAGTAAAATTCACTCCCGGAGTTGTCCGTCTGACTTCACACAACAGAGGTATGAAGTCAGCTTTTGAAATTACATCTTCTGCCTACTGAAAAGAGAAAATTTAACCTGGTCACCTTCTCCAGAATGAAGCCTGCTTTCAGCCCGTTTCACAGCCACGTTTCTTGAGATTAACAGGGCACGGCTACTGAGGACCTGAAAATGTGTTTGCCTAAGTTCACAAAGTTCCTTTGCACTCTAGCCTCTAATTCCTTTTCTACAATTATCACCTGAGGATTAAGATTTCATAAGTATAGCCTTGGAGAAAGAGCCAGGAATCAAAGGAAGGAAACATTGGTGAGGAACAGCTGCATGAAGATGTTATGATCAGATGTCAGGAAAAAAGGACTCAAGTTAGAAAGCAATTACCACAGTGATACATTAATTATACAACAGACAAGCTAATTGCAGAGAAATACATTCATGGCATTATTAAACCATAGGTATTATAATAGCATATCAATAATTTTACTGTGAAGTGCATGTTTTTCCAGTGGTACTGATTACTACATTGCATGTTATTTCATTCATTTGAAAAATTGTAGGAAGCTCTATAATAATATCTTGTTATTTCAGGACTTTGACCCAATCTAAGCTTTTAGGGCTCATTTTTCTTTGGTTTGTGGGTGATGCCTTAGAAAAGAGTAGATCTCGCAAGAACATTAAGAGTTATGATAAAGGCACTTGCTGGTTTGTCACAATTGAGATAGGGTTTATACCATGTCAGACCAGCAAGTGGTTTAAGAAGATCGGTATGCCTGAGATTCTCCCTCAGTGTAAGTACCCCGAGGACTCTCATACTTTGGAAGCGTAGAGCTGGTTTTTCTCACAACATAAACCACAAGAGCAACCTTTCTGACATAAGGAAAAGCCAGAGCACTCAGGCGGCAACGCAACAGATGAAAATGGGTTTGTAAACAGATTTCTCTTCAGTCACCTCTGGTCTGGTCACACATTTGCTTCTTTGTCTTTTGAGTAAGGTTATGCCTCACTTCAGTGGCTGCCTCTTACCATGACCCACCCTTCCAAACAGAAAAAGGTTGTTTTGTTGCTCCCAGTGAAAGCGGAATCCCTTTTCCCTCAGACAATCTATCTGACCTGGAATGCAGTTGCCAAGGCAAAGCAAGAAACAGCCTTCTCCACCTCCTGAGTATTTTGCAGTTTGGAACATAATGCATGACAACATACAATAACCATAAATAAACATATTAAGGAATTACACAGCAAAAAAGCAGAAATAATACAAAATCACAGTAGAAACAAAAGTATTGCCATTCCCGTCATATAAAACACCACTTTTCCCTACCTCTGTCACCTTTACTAAAATTCTCAAGGTAGGAACTTCGTGCAATACCATGTTAACTGGGGCCCTGTGGTCACTAAGTTTGCACAAGCTGTTTCAGCGTTCACTGGTGCCACTATGCCAGCAAGTATAGATTAAAAAAAAAATGGAACTTAATTCATAAGACCCATAGGCCTCACATTACATCCATATATATTTTAGAAAATATGGTTATTGACACAAAGTCCTCTAAAATATAATTTGAATGCTGATATTACAAACTAGTTTACAGAAACCATTTTACATTTCACCATTCCAAGTATAGTACAAATTTAACTAAATATATTAGTCCAAACAAAGAGCAGAAGAATGGGGCTCTGCAACATACATGGCCAGTCTAAAAAAAGTATAATTTACAAATGTTTGCAAGAGCTAATGTAATAAGATAATAACAATACAACTGATAATACAACATAAATAACCTACAGAATTAGAATTATTTGCTACAGTTACATGAAAAATAAATACAAATTAAAAAATTTGAGAAAGCTGTCTTATTTACAGGTAATTCTCAAACAGAAAAAAAATAAAAAAAAAAGGTAAATTGATTCACAAACTGGGCATCTACAGAGGTCAGACAGACTGTGAATCACAGAAGTGCCTATTTCTTGCCATTGACTAGAGGTGGAAATTGCTCACACAGAGAATCTTGGTTTAGGTAGGATGCCCTAGTTGCTCTGACAAACTATTAGGAACAGTTGAGTCAGAAAAGTTAAATTTAAGTGGATCTTGATCGGTTCATAAAAACAATTCCAATAAATTGTTAGCTGTGTGACAGTGGAGGACTGGTTTTGCAATAGCTCATGCAGTCCCTTCCCATCTTTTCTTGGCAATTGAAAAACAGAGCTCAGACCCTAAAGGCAATGTTGGCAGTAGACTGAAAGGCAATCTCATCAAGACAAATTGTGTATGGCTACAGCCCATCAAAGTTACCCCATTTATTCTTCTCCTGATCTCACAAACACTCCCCTCTTAGCCACTTTTAGTGGTTGTTCAGCTATGTTGGTTTACCTGTGAAGACTCAGTGATAAACAGACTGGGGCCACCTATAGCCAAGAAAAGAAAGAGGGAAAAAAGGTCTTAACGTACTTGTTTAAGTACTTTGATCACAGTGAACTATGCTTATTTCTCATTTAGGTGTCTCATTTGTTAACAATCATGAGTTTCATAAAAAAACGTATCATTTAGTCAGTATGCTGTGTGCTTAAAATTTTATGCTAAATTGATTTCATATCTTGTGAGATCCTAGTCTCTCTCTGTAGCAAGTCCTACAAATCCTTTGGGTTCTTTGCTCATGTCAGCAACTGCCTTGTGAGAAATTTAGTTGTATGAAAGTGTATGGATCCAGAAAGAAATTAAAGGCCAGCATCAGTGAGCAGAAGTGAGGTTCTTGAAACTTTCTCTCACTTGGAGGTCAATGTAATGGAAAAACTGGAAGGCAGTTTCTGATCTCAAACCTTGGCTCGTAAGAAATGCCCTTCAAAATTTCACCATTCTGCAGTGAAGTGTTCTAAAAGGCTGTTTCTTTTTCCTCTGAGTTTTTTAAGGAAAGGACTTCCTATTTAAGTTAGGATGAGTAATAAAATTAGATAAGAGAAAAGAGAGTTACCAAATCAGAAAAGTGAAGATGGAAGCACCCCATTTAAAATGACTCAGCAGATCTTCCACAACTGTTTTAATAATGATTGTTACAGCTCAAAAGTGTCTCAAAAAATTATACAGCTTATAAATGTCCTGGAAAAAATATTTGTAAATTACATTTCTGCATGCTATAAGCAAAGCACAAACATAGAAAAAAAGACATCACTTCCTGTGTTAAACTCATTATCACAACCTTTTGGTGGACAAAATACATGATACAGCTGCAGTTTCATCAACCTAAAGTAGCTATGGATAAACTAGAGTACTAAAGGAGGCATTCTGAATCAGTGCAAACCATACACACAGGAACAGGCCTACAGGAAAATTAAGCATTTTAGTATACATGCAGTTATTCCTCAGTCTCTTGAAACAGTCTACAAAATTCCTAATTAGAAAAGAAATTACAGTGATTCTCAACACAGGGAGAACATCAAGCCTTCTAAAGCAACAAAAGACACCTTACCTGCACCAGAACAGATGATATCTTGAGAATTCTTGCACATTTCATTGCTTTTCTTCCGTGTAAGATTGCAAGTAGTTGGATACTGACAAGCTTCACCATACCAGCCTTCATCACATTTGCACTTCCCACAGTCACACTTCCCATGGCCTAGCAATGGAAGGAAAGAGTGTGTCAAGTCCTTTTTTCATTCAGAAAGTGATATTTTCTAATCCAGCTTTTAAAATAGATTCCATCAATTATAGTTTTAAATGAACATGATCAACAGATTCACTTAACGTAGCTCACGCAATAAAAATAGAAGTGAATAAATATGCCCTTAAACATAAGGAGACATCTGAAATCATTATGACTGAAATCTAACGTATGTAATTTTGGTAAGTCTATATATGAGTTCTTATTTTAAGGAATACAGAAAACATCCTGTATAAACAACGGGCTTTCTTACTACTTTCACCTCTTTCTCATACCAATATTTGTCTACTGTTAATTATTATTAACAAAACTCCAAGTGCACAGGTTCCATCGACCTCCTTGCCAGCTGTAGGCAAAGAACTGCTAGAAACTGTAGCCTGAGGATATAATGCATATAGGATTAGCTATTATGGTACAACCCATGAAAAGGAACGTGGAGATGGCCAGCTACAGCAGCAAGCAGTATTTCCCTCATGCAACAACAGCTGCAGCTCCTACCTCTGCTGGGAGGTGCAAATCCTTCTTGCTGAAGCCTGCTCTGGCTACAGGTTCCTCCAGCCCTCTCCCACATACTTAAACTCTATTTGGCTCCTGCTTGCAAAACTGAATTTTGTCTTTAAATGTTGACACAATATTGACAACGTAGTATATTTTGATACTCACGGGACTATATTTACTTACGATTATTTGCCATGTGTGAAGTGTCTTAAAGAACCAATGCAGGTGCTCAATCTATTAGGACATATATATTCAACCTTCTGTTGGTTGTATAATACATTGCTTAAAATTTTTAATATACATGTAATATATCTCTGTGTGTATACATATACGCACTATTTGTGTATATATTTGTAATATATCTGATAGCATGAAGTATAAAAGTAATGAAAGTTTGTTTTTAAAAATTCTATAGTTTTCTTGAAAAATACCCAAACATGCAGATTAACTGACAATTTATACCATGTTGTACATTAAGTGTCATGTTCCCCATTAAATTCCAGGTGCAAATTTCCATCACTTAGTTCTTCAGCATTCATTTACAATTCTAGG
Organism: Falco biarmicus; assembly: GCF_023638135.1. Lineage (NCBI taxonomy): Eukaryota > Metazoa > Chordata > Aves > Falconiformes > Falconidae > Falco > Falco biarmicus. Next base: position 58,903,385 of record NC_079289.1, on the reverse strand, counting down.
TAGTAAATGTGAAAAAAATTGCAAATCTTTCAAACTAGAATATTCAATTTTAAAATAAATACCATTTGTATATCTGATTGACAGAAAAAGATTCCCTTCCAATCACTAAATCTCAAAAATAGAATCTTATTGCAGTCTATTTTAAATGCATCTATTGCTTGCAGTTAGAGTCAACTGCCTGATAATACACACCCAGTCTTCTGCCAATAAAAAGGAATTTAAGTAACTATTGTAAATAGAAAATTCTAATGAGAAAAAGGAGTATCTTTTGCAGCTCAATAAAATTTTGTTTGCCTTCCAAGATGGTCCTAAGACAAGGTACAGTTCAACAGCTGAAAAAAAAAAAAAGTTCAAAAATATATGAGATAATCACGTCATTTCTTGTTTTAAAACAGGAGCTACCACATTAAAAATTGCTGAATAACTTTCTGTTGGTAAAGGACAAAAAAAAAAGTAGGATAAAAATATATAATAAAAATATAATATATACTAAAAATTAAAACCAGAACAAGGATATATAATAAAAATAAATTTAAAAAACCTCTTGTGATTACTCAGTTTCACTGACAGGTGACAGCATAAGCCATTCTGGAAAATGGTGATAAGCCATAGGGTAGCTTAAAAAACCTAAAGACAATACATAACTATCTGCCTATATTTTCCCTTTCTTTCAGGAATTGCTTATCACAATGACTGTGCATTCTCCATGTTAGGCACTCTTGTGATTTAACAGTTTGACATCTAGTGGAGAAGAAAAGATGCTCTAATAAAAGGAGGACTGACTTTCCCACTCCCATGTCTAAATGACAGAGTAAGGCAGAAGCCACTGCTCGTTAGTACTGATGGTCCAGCAGCACTAAACTCTCTCAGAGATGCACTAATCTAACATACGGTGCATGAAGGACAAAAATAATTTCACTTATCATTCATACAGCCTGATTAAAGAAAGTGAGTAAAAGATTTCCATGAAGGCAGTTATACAGAGTAGTTTCTTGGCTTTATTTTACAAGAAAACACAAAAAAATGAAATTAGCTGAATTAAACAGAGAAATAACGGAAGATCTCTTGCATGCAACTGAAAGGAACTGTAAGGTACTTAACTAATATGATTTTTAAGAGTATACGAATGATTTTAACCTTGATCACACCCTTAAAGTATCCTAATTTTGCCAATTTAATATTTTTTTAATTGTAAAGCAATGGCAATATTCTGACCAAAAATTTTGGTGAGAGGACTATATTGAAGTGTAGAAGGCCATAAAACTGCCTGTGATAGCTTGTATAACTCACTGTATCTTCTCTGTCACACAGATGATGCAGTAGATCCACAAGTCAGTCTGACATACAATTCTCCTCTTGTTTACTTCCCACATTCACATGTAGCAATCTCATGGTAAAAATAGTGATATGATGAACTACAAACCAAGTATGTGATAAGGTGTAAGAAGATTAGAGTACGAAACTTTCTAATTGGTTTCAGATTCCTTTCAGAAAGGTTTGTGTAGGATCCCTTTTGTTGTATATAAATGTCTTTATTATTCAGAAATTATATATTATAAAATACTAACTAAGGAGTAAATAGAACTATGAAAACTGTGAGGTGATATTGTAACTTCTCAGAAAATAAATTCTTCCCATAAGGGGTAGCCCCAGATATCTGAGGATGTGACACATCACATAAGAGTGAGCTACAAGACCGTACTAAATAGTTGGTCAGGAAAGCTGTACCTCAGAGTAAATGATAACACATTCAATTTTGTTTTAAATGTCTGTAACATGAATAAATGCTAAACATAAATAAATCAGAAATTAACTTTAAAAAAACCCAGAAAATAAGGGACATAATGTGACTCAAGGAAGTGCTAGAATTTGTTTAAGATTATGACTTGCGGCAGTGGGCTGTGAAAAACATACCACTTCAAACACGTCGAAAAACCTTTTATAACAAAGGGCTCCATTTCCAACTAGATGAGCAGTCACCTCAGAGAGTGTATGTGGAGTCTGCAAAAACCTTGTAGGGTGGAAAATGAAACTAATATGCAAGGAAAACTGTCAGATGTCAGAAAATATAAGGAGAAAGTGAGAATAGAAAATGTTAGGCAGGGTCAGATCTTGCATAATTACAAGTACCAAAATGTACTTTCATCATCCATATAAAACGAAAACAGGAAAATGAGTGGCTTCACCAAGCAGCAAAGAGCAGTTAAGACTAAAGATATTTTACAGACAGTCCAAAATAAAATTACTATGTGGATGTTGACTACAGTGGCAAATGCAGTGTGGCTAATGATACAGGCTGTGGAAATGAAAATTACTCATCTAAGATGAGAACAAAACAAAGACATAAAACTGTTTTTAAGGAAGTGTCTAGACTAGGAGGGCGAGGCCCCATAATCTCCACTCAAAATACTTGTGCATGGAAGGCCACTTTAATAACAAAGACTTTTAATGAATCTATCAAGCGGGCAATCAAATACCTGAAAAATAAGCAAGCTAACTTTTTTTCCTTTAAGAAAAAGGGATGTACATGATCCAGGCAACATAAAAACAAGTGGCCCTGACCTCATAAGATGTGCAAGGATTTGAAACAAATTATGAAACATTGTATAGCTAGAGACAGTGAGGTAATGAAAAATGGAATATAATGAATAACAGCTTTATCCCAAAATAATACTATCATTATGCCAAATTAACCTGGCATCTATCTTCATAAGATAACCAGAATTTTAAGAAAAGGAACACAGGAAATCCAGTTAATATGATCATATATATTGCATAACATGTCACTTAGAAGAAAAAAAAATCTGGATAAGGTACTCCAGAAATGTAAAAGAATCACAGCTTGGTTTAAGGGAAGGAAAAAAACATTAGGACCAAAAGGGATATTATTGGGATAGATGATTACTGGTGGTGTTTCAAAGGAAGCTTTTGGAAGCAAATGTGTTTTACTGATACAAAAATTCAGAGTACGCTAACATTTCCCAGTGATGCAAACCCATAAGCCCTCAGTAGAAAGGTGAAGATGGAAAATACAGAAGACTAACCGTCTGAAGGACTGAAGTAATAAAAGTGGATTGAAAGTAGAAATACAAAGCACAGGGTCACACACCAGGGGCAAGAAAAGCATGCCATAGGCTATGGCCTCCCTAGCTGGAAAAAATAGCCTGAATGTACGTATACGTATGTCAGCCCTGGAAAGATAGTGTGACTAAGTCTTTAGCTGAAAAGAGTCTGAGCTGTACCCTGTCACAGCACTATCAAAACTAGGCAGCTGCAACAAGGCTTTTACCACCCCATACCAGATAACTTCAATAAGTAGCTCCCGCACCTTGCCCCAGTACAGCCACCAATCCCCCACAAGGTTTCAAAAGTTCATCTGCTGTCCATGCTGTTTCTTCATCCTCCTCAGGCCAGTCCACCCTGCTTCTTGTCTCTGCTGCATCCAGATTCTTCCTTCTCCAGGCTCCTCTTCCAGCCAGCCTCTCCTCATCCAGGCACCCTTCTTTTCCTGGGACCTCTCCTTCTCTCCCCTACATCCAGGGCACTCTCTCTCTCCTCCCTCTGCTTTTTCCCAGGTCTCTCTTCATTCAGTACCCCTCTTCCATACCCCTTAGAGCTATTTACTTAGCAGGAACCAGCCACAGCTGCACATTATCCACGTCACCCAACCTGCCACCCCTGCAGCCAGCCCACAGCTGTATATTATCAATGTTATTTAACCTGCCTTCATTCCTCTACAATTCCTCTACAGTTCATCTACAGTACCCGTTGAAGATATATCAGTAGGAACAGAAAAATGGCAGTAAACCTGCATTTGAAATGCTACACACAACGTATGTAAAATGGTCATGAGTCAAATTTATGCTGGAAAATTACCATTCGGTCTCTAAAACTCCAGAGAATGAGTCAAGTTTTGCAGGGAAAACACCTGAAGAATTTTAGTTACTTGCAAAGTTGCAATAGGCTAGGAACTAAAACATCTCATGATTCTAAGGGCATTCTACAAATTATTTTTCTACTAAATGTTTGCATACCTTTGCATACTCTTGCATGTCCAAGAGTAAAGACATAAAGGTAAAATCTCTGACAAAAGTTCTGAATCCACATCTGAACTGTATGTATTCAAAGGACCAACTTGGAAGCCTGATTTCACTGTGATCCAGCTGTAATCCATCAAGAGAGACAGGCACTTCCGCAGAGTGACTCAGGTCCTGTGTAGGCTGAATAGTCCTCAGAGGTTGGCTGCCTTTCTTCACTAAACTACTGGAAAGCATACAATGATTGAATAGGATACACACACTTAACTGGTGGAACTTTGGTGTATCACTAGACATGTATACATGCAAATAAGGATTCATTCATTTATTTTCTTTTGCTTCACTGATCTACACAATAACCTATGTCAGGTTTAAAATATTCTGAAGCACTTTGAATATAAAAGGAGGATATCAGCTTAAATATAGGTTAAACTCCATCACTTTATGAAAACAATTATATTACGTAATTATTGGGTAAACCAGAAACTGAATTTGAACATTGCTTCCATCTCTATGTGCCTACAGAAATTGTAGCACTGAGCAGTGCTATTCCTATTTCTGTGCTTCCCACTGGAAAAGATTCTCTTCACTTCATAGCAGTTTTGGCTGATTTTTTTGTTTCATACTAATGTTCACTATGGCTGAAAGCTCTGCTACATCCTAGTGGTTAAACATTCCATAGGCAATGCAAACAGTCAAAACAAATGACTTGGTTTATTACCTACTAAGAGCGTGCGTGAATATATATATGCATGTCTATGTGTTGTAATTATCTTTTCTACTGTGCAATGGTGGGACATAAAAATGCAGACCTTCAAAACACTTAGCAGAAAAGAAAAATAAGAAAAGACTGATCTTGAGGTTAAGAGCTCAAACTGACAGAAGGGTGACGGCATTCAACTCTTGGATCTTCCATTTTCTGGATAATCTCTGGCACAGGACAACAACACCAAGGCTCCAAGAAATGAGCTCAAATTATCTTCTTTATAAAGCTGAAAATGAACTTTGTCAGAGAATTTTTGGTAAGGACAAATTTCTTGGGGTTTGAGAGCTTTCAGATGTTATGCATGATGAAGGATAGCTAGTTTGAAAAACAAACACACACCAAAAAAAACCCACAAACCAACAAGGTAAAGTATCTTTGAAATTACATTCACCCTTTTTCTCAGTAAGGTGAAAAGAGCACTCCCTGTCTAGGGGCAATTGTGAAACTATAATCATATGCTTGTTAAACTGAAAGGACCAAGCTCTTAAAAAATTCTTGGCTCCTTAAGTCAACACGATTGGAGATACTGCCTTTGGTAAAATACCTGTGAATGTGTTTGTGCAGCATTAGTTATAGCACAGTAACTCTCACTGCAAACTAAGTCTCTTATTGGAGTACAAAGATCCAGGCTGTTTGACCAGACATTAAAATACACTCAGATGTCCTCACTGTCACTTATTTTTGATAACTAAACCCCAATTATTCTATGTAAGAACACAACTGAGGGCAGTCCTCATTTTAAAATGGGAATGGAATCAATTTGCTACAGACAGGTGAGAATTAGCATAAGAATTCCTCTCTATAGCATAAAGTCAGCCATCAGAAGGAAATCAGCAGCTGGTATGATAATTGAATTGGGCTCATTACTATTCATTTTTAGCAACCACTGAGTGATTCATGAAGTACTTTTCAAATCTAAAAAACACTTCATGAAATAGGTGAAGAAATATGAAGAATTCGTTATTATGGATTCCCTCTTTAAATTGGGATGTTAGCTAGGATAATTGGGTTATAAGAGTTGAAAATTTGGGGAAAGTAAAAATTAAAGCGTTGTTCTACCCTTTCAACCTAGACCAGCACAGTGAAGATGTTTGTAATAGTTCTTTCCAACTGCAGGACTTGCTTTCCTGCAGCTAATGAAGCAGGTTCTGTTACATTATACAAATGTAAAGCTAGTGAAAGTATTTCAGATTACACGAGGGTAAGATTAGCAAAATGGCCTATTCTGTTTAGCTGCATTTGAGATTCGCAATAACTATGCCTTGCATTTAGTTGAAGCATATTTCTGAATCTTTTTCAGAACTGTTGGAGTTGCAGTTTCTGAAAAACTTGTGGTTTCTGAAAAGTTGGTATTATTACCTTTTTTTCTATGTCAGTATGCTTGAAATGAATCTCTCTTTAAGGTTGGAGACTTGGTTGTTTATGCTGTGTTACTTCCGATGAAAGCCAGACATCTAGAGCCTATAGCATACCCTAGGGATTTTGTCCCTACTGAAATTAGGTTCAGCAATGCTGGGGTTTTCACAAAAATACTGGCTCTTCCTTCACATCACAATTACTTCCTTCTCTCTCTATGCTGATACTATGAGGCTAAACTAGAGATTGTTTAAAGGGACAGTTCTGAATTTAGAAAGACCTCAAAAAAAAAAAAACGGGGGGGGGGAAATTTGAGAGAAAACAGCTGCTTAATGGTAGTAGAACATTTCCAGCTAAATTTGCCACTGAAGCCCCTTTATCAACAAAACACAGCCCTAATAAGAACTGCATCAGAGATTTTCAAAGCAACAGAGTAAGTCCAGAGGCCTTTAGGGAGGAAAAGAAACTTAATCTTATTTATTTCTCAAAAGGTTATTAAAAACTAAAAAAAAAACCAACTTAGATGTTCTTACATTAAGCCCATTTCTCTGTGTTTATTTAGAGTATCCAGACCTTGAAGTATCCCAGAACAACAGATACAAACATTCAGCACTAGCATTTAGGCATCTTGAGAGAGTGACTGAGTCACTGTGACAAGAGCACACAGGATCTATTACATGGTTTGTCTCTCAGCACTCTTCAGTGACTGGATTCTCCCACTCCTCTAAGTCCATCTGAAATGGATTTTCAGAATTAAAACAAGAAGTGGTGACAAATAATCGTGATTTAGTTATTACTGGATGGACTTTAACAACAAAACCATCACATGGTGTTAAATCATAACTCAAACAGAGGTATGGATAAAAACAAGCCAAACTCCTGTATATACTTCTTAAGGAAAAGCCCTCTAGTAGATAAAGCAAAAAAAAAACCAACACCAAAACCAAACCAAAACACACACACACACACACACACCCAAAATCCTATTGCACTTGTGCTACATGTTGCAGGGATTGTTTACCACATGTTTTAGTAAACAAATACTCAATAGTGTTCTAAAGAGAAAAAATCAATCAGAACCCACATTAAAATGTAAAAAAATATGCCAGTGGTGGGTGTGACTACTGATGTTATCTAATTTTCAGGTTATAAATCAACTAAGTGTAATGTATATTTCTGTTATACATGCTCTGCAATACTACTTCAGGCAATAACCTCTTTTGTTTCATGTTGACCTAAGGAACTTAATACTTTGGTGCATTCTGCATCACTTGAGTCAATGTGAATAACATAGTTTCAAAATCTTCTAAACATATCCTGAGTTTGATTCTAAAGTAAAGCGAATGAGTTTATTTTAAAGTAGTCACAAAATTTGGAGATTTGCAGAATTTAAGAAAACAAAGTTTGTGTAAGCATCATACATGATCTGTAAGTAATGTGGTCTCATTGGATACAAATTGTTATTTCACTAACAGAAATAAGAAAGTATGGATCAGATCAAACAATGCATTAAAATCAGTATCTTTAGAAATGGAAATAGACTAAAAAATTAAACTGAAATTAAAAAAAAATCAAAATGTGGCCCCCAGAAGGTATTATAGACATTAAAACTAATTAAAGAATATTGATAGAAAACTATTTCAGGAAGATAAAAACATCAGACCTTGTTTAAAGAATTAAAATTTTTACTTAATTTCTTTAAGTTGGGGGGTGGGGGGGGGTGGGAGGGGAATAAAAGAAATACTCTTCACTGCTGAAACTACAGTTATCTTCCTCTATCTAAAGAAGTCATCGTACATGATTTTACTTAGTCTTGAAATTTAAAACTACATTTACTGTCAATTGCAATTCCACTGCCAAGACTAGAATTTAAATTACAGTAATGCTTATAAAAGACTTTAATGACACATACTGGTCATAGGTTGGTTTTAATACACACTAATTCTGTATTTCAGAACTTCAGAACAACAATTTCTGAAAGAGGTCAGGGAGGACTTTTACTCTGTTACATGGTCCATCACCTTAATTTTTTAAATTTTTTTTCTCTCTCAGTGTTCTATGAAGTACTGAAGATCAGTCACAGCAAGAAACAGATGTAGGTGAGATTGTCTCCCGTGCTCTTAAAATTTCTCTGCACACAACTTTGTGTATCAGGTATTGTGGTTGTGTAGCCCTTTCTACACCTCCATCCTGCTTCTGCTTAAACTCCAAAGAAGGCATTAGAAACCAAGCTTTTCAGCAAACAAATGAAAATTGTATAATATGGAATATTTCTTTTTTAAAATCAAAAGGTTTGAGTTGACTTAAAACATTGTTTTGGAAGTTCATCTCATGGCAAATTCTGAAATCTTTTTTGGGTTAATATTTAGAAAAAATAATGTGCAAGACATGAAAATTTCATGTTTTCATTCTTTCCACTGGCAACACAAGGTTTTAGCACTTTTATGTAATAGACAGTACTCTGAGGCCAAATTTTTTTTCATAGCTGAAGTCTCTTACATGAAGAGTACATAAGCCCCACATTTATATATGTAAAAAACTGCATGTTTTATTACTGCATATGTGTAATTAGTATAAATAAGTTTGTGTCTATGTACATACACATACTTTAAAAATCAAAGACAATATGCATTTTTCCTCTACCTGTATTAAAAAGGTACAAAATATAAGGGAAGAAATTATACTGGTAATTAGTAGCATTTCCTTTCTCCCCCCCTTGGCTATGAATTCAAATTCCCTGTAAAGTGAACAAAGTCAGTTGTAATAAAAATCAATTAGATACCGTGAATAATTAAAATCAAGGAAAGCAACACTCAGTTGAATCAGCTCCAGTTTGTTACCCCTGAGGTGGCACAAGTTGATATAATTTTAAATGTGATTCATGCTGTTTAGACAGATGATATAAATATCTCAGGGAGACAGAGAGAAATTAGTTTTATCCATCAAAACAGTCTAGACTCAAGGTTTCCATTAATAATTCAGTGGTTCTGTGAAAGATTCCTTACTTATTTTTAACCAAATGGTTTCTCATTTTTTTGAAGAACAAAAATAATCAACTTTTAAGTAGGAAGATCTTTTAATACACAGAGCAAGTATTCCTTGGCTTCTCTAGAAGGCCGCTTTTCAATATGTTGCTTTTCCAATGCAGACTTGTGTACAGATACTGCACACATCAAACAAAATTATAGCTGAGACATGAACAATTCCTTTTCATGAAATAACTTGCAGAGAAGGAAAAAAATACAAAGCTTCACATATTTAGCTATGTATGTAGACAACAAAACTTGTAGACACTCTAAAAACTTTTCTTGTGGAAAAGAATGATTTACAAACCCAGTGAGTTCATGTTTATATTACTATGCTCAAGAGCTGAAATGGCTGTTGTTAGGACTGTCATGGTTAACCCCAGCTGGCAGATCAGCCCCACACAGCCACTCACTCGCTCCCCCTGTGTAGGAGTGGGCAAGAGAATAGGAAGGGTAAAAGTGAGAAGACCCGTAGGTTGAGATAAAGGCATTTTAATAGCTAAAGCAAAAGCTGCGCATGCAAGCAAAGCAAAACAAGGAATTAATTCAGCACTTCCCATCAGAGGTTCAGCCACCTCCAGTAAAGCCGGACTCCATCACATGTAAGTTACTTGGGAAGACAAATCCCATCACTCCAAACATGCCCTCCTCCTCCTTCTTCCCCCAGCTTTATATGCAGAGCATGACATTATATGGTATGGGATACCCCTTGGGTCAGTTGGGACCAGTTGTCCTGGCTGTGTCCCCTCCCAGCTCCTTGTCGCCCACAGCCTGCTCACTGGAGGGGTGGGGTGAGGAGCAGAAAAGGCCTAAATGCTGCGCAAGTGCTGCTTTGCAGTAACAAAAACATCTCTGCATTATCAACACTGTTTTCATTAAGAATCAAAACATCGCCTGTACCAGCTACTATGAAGAAAATTAACTCTCCCAGCCAAAACCAGCACAACCCTGTTTCCTGAGTCTCAGCCAGTTTGGTGTATGCTCGGGGTTCACTAGCAAATGCTGCCCCAGATACCCTTCGCTGGCTCCTTCCATGGTTTGTGGTTGCACATGACCTTTGGGCTCCATAAGCCCAAAAGTGATGCTCCAAAAGTGACTGAAGGACAATTCCTGACTGCCTGTGAGTTGACGCTTGACTTCACCACCACTATCTCAAAAAGACCCACAAATGCTGCAGGGTTTTTATTTTCAAAAAAAGCAGCATATAATTTTCTTAACAACTGCACCCTCCAAAGGCCTGCCCCACAGCTGCTTCATTTAAGTCAAACCATCAAAGGACTTCTAGACTCCCATGGGCATGGGAAAGGAGCCCATGAAAACCTGTGGACGTCCACAGTTTCACCTCTTCAGCTGTCTGCCAATAAGTCTGGAAACCTTGGAAGCTGTGTTTGGATAGGAGCTCTCAAGGTTTCCATCTGTGGATGTTAGTCCCAAAGACAAAGGACTCCTAATGCTTCTGGTCTCAGATATCGATGGTGGTGACCTGAAAATCTAACATTTGGTGGTTATCATTTGAGAAAAGCTCTTTCACAAAGCTCTTTGAAAAGCACTTTGAGGGAAGCTTTTTCCTTTTGGATTCAACAAAAGTAAGGTTTCCAGTTAAATCCTGTTTCGTTCAAAAATTCCCTGCTATCCCCTCTGCCAGCAGTGCCAATGTGCTGGTCTACAGAGCTGCAGCCAGGTGGTGGTGCTACGGATATTGCCTCTATTCACCTAGTCAAATGCCATGCTTCCCTTTCCAGTGTCCTGTAGAGCTTTGAGAGTCTGCTCTGGTCAAGCATTGGTAACCATGCATACAGTAAAAGCCTCTGGGTTCTCCTCCCCTGCAATGTTTTTATTTCCTTCAGCAGTTTTGTGAGCCTGACAGGGCCCTGAGGGCACCAGCAGCCCTCCCTGTCCATGCCCAGCCTCCCAGGGCTGCCTCCACCCTGCCCATGGCCCAGGTCCCCATGTCAGTCACCTGGCCTGTCAGACCCCTGCCCTGTCAATACTGCAGCAGGCCCCGGTCTCCAGCTCCCCGCAGCCCTGCCCCACCTGGCCATGTCCCCCCACCCCAGCTCCCCGCAGCCCTGCCCTGCCGGGCCATGTCCCCCCACCCCAGCTCCCCGCAGCCCTGCCCCACCTGGCCATGTGTCCTGCACCCCAGCTCCCCGCAGCCCTGCCCTGCTGGGCCATGTCCCCCCACCCCAGCTCCCCGCAGCCCTGCCCCACCTGGCCATGTCCCCCCACCCCAGCTCCCCGCAGCCCTGCCCTGCTGGGCCATGTCCCCCCACCCCAGCTCCCCGCAGCCCTGCCCCACCTGGCCATGTGCCCTGCACCCCAGCTCCCCGCAGCCCTGCCCCGCTGGGCCATGTCCCCCCCACCCCAGCTCCCCGCAGCCCTGCCCCGCCGGGCCATGTCCCCCCACCCCAGCTCCCCGCAGCCCTGCCCCGCCGGGCCATGTCCCCCCACCCCAGCTCCCCGCAGCCCTGCCCCGCCGGGCCATGTCCCCCCACCCCAGCTCCCCGCAGCCCTGCCCCGCCGGGCCATGTCCCCCCACCCCAGCTCCCCGCAGCCCTGCCCCGCCGGGCCATGTGCCCCCTGAGCCGGGCCCACCGTCGGGCCCGCATCCAGCTCATCCTCAGGGAGGTGCCCAGGGCTGATGGCTGGGGCTGCCCCGGTGCTCCTCACATTTCTTCAAGACAGAGCTGTCGCAGAGAGTGCAAACCGCCTGCTGAGGGAATTGTCCATGTAACATCAGCAAGCACTCACTGCAATGAGGTCAGGGTTTCTAAACCCTTGATCCTAGAAGACATTTTGTGGGAAGTGCTGCTTTTAGTTTATCACTGGGTACTGAAGGAAGAGAGCATTAATGGGACATTTGTAGCTAAACCTTAAAAGCTTAGTTACTAAACTGAAGAGTTAGCTAAAGATCATATGGCTAAAATATATCCAGTTAAGTATAAACTAACTTCAAAAGTTACCAGTGTATCAGCTCAATGGAAAAAAAAAATAACCAGAAAGTTATTTAGGGGTAAAATTATGTTATACACATTACACATTCAAAATGAGTGCAGCTGGTACTGCAGACTAAATAGAGCACAGACTGATGCCATGGACTTTACTTTCAGGACAGGGTGAGCCCAGATTAGCAGTAGCAACATTCGATTTGCCACATAGGAAATATGTGGCCAGGCTCACCCGCAGTGCCTGGCCAGTGTGCCGCCTGAGTGTCTTAAAGTTCTCCTGTGAACATCCTTTTGCTTGACAGTCAAAATGACCCACAGTGTCACTTCTACGAAAATCCTGTAAGAGGTCTGAAGGCTGTAACGCTGGTGAACCTCAGCACAGAGAGGATCCAGGCAGCCTGCTGTGCCCTGATTAGAGGTCCATCTGATGCTGCACAACTGAATGTTGTCAGCCTCTGAAGAGACATAAGATTATCTGTGCTGTCCCCTTCTTCCTTCTTGTGTAATTTCCAGTAAAAGGTATCTTAAACAATACCTTATGGAGTCGGAGTGCCTTTCTTACTGCGATACGTAACAAACTCTAGCACAGGTTATAATTCTCTGTAGCCTTCTCCAAAAAACCCCAGACCTTCTACAATTTGCTGGTTAGCAGTGCTCAAACAAGCTCACAGTAAACATGCCAGTACATAAATATTACATGAAACAAGTCAGCTAGGTAAGACAGCTCCAGAGAGTACAAAAATAAGCCCTAGATATTATTTACAGCAACAGCATGGTAAACCCAATGCCCAAAAGGTCAAAATGACAAGCCTGGCACAATCTGTACACGAGCTGCACACAGGAGAACCTATGCCCAGTTCAAGCCAACTCACTGCACAAAGCCTCTTTGATGACCATACAGCCACCATTGAGTCAGAAGTTAATAAGTTCATGCTACATCTCCTTCGAATAGTGAGCTGATGGGGAGAGAAGGGGACACATTCATAAAACAACTACGAGCCTCCCAAATTGACTACACTTCAGTGAAATTTAGTAGTATCATGAAAACTTATCATTACTCAGTAACCATGCTTGAGGAATGACAGACTGGTGATCCAAGGACTTTTTTCAAACCAAGCAACTCCTAGAAGACGTACTGTCTTATCTGAAATAATGAAATTTAGTGTTATCTATCGATGATAGATTAATTTTTAATATTTGTTATCAAAGTTGTGTATATGCTTTACAAAACATAAATTACAACCATTGTAAGTACAGTTATTTAATTGGAATGGATGACAATTTTATTTCATGGTCTTTTTACGTATGTAGCAAATTAAGGGATGTACTTGGCACATTTTTTTCAAAGCTTTTGTTAAAAAGCTTAGTTTAAAATAAATTCTTTGTGTGTGTGCTTTGCACAGCAGCATCTCAACAAGAAAGCATAAACAAAGTTAATGAGTTTCCTCAGATTTAAATAAAAAATATATTTTTCAGTCCTTTGATTAAACAGGGAAGTTGTCTAGTAATTTATGAATCCCTAAGCCAAATTCATAAATACCATCAACTGTTTCCTTGAGATTTGTGTCTTGAAGGAAATCAGGTTCCTTACTCTTCAAAACAATGCAGATGTGCACTTGACACAGAAAATATAAATGGGAAACAACAGTTCCATAGCTTGTCACAGCATAGATTTAAATTGTTAAATACCAGCTGGGAATCCCTGAAATTGAGTCACTAACCTCCCCAACACTTTTGTTAGTATAAGGGGGAAACTCATTACAAAAAGAAGAGTTGTATAAAACCAGAGTATTCAAGCATGTGTTAGCTTGCAGTAACATTTAAAAATAAACTGAGCATTGCATACAATTTCAATAACCCTTTATTGGGGAGGGGCACAGGGGACAACACGGATGGACACAGATGGACCACAGGGACGGATGACACAGGTGCATTAAAATCTCATTTTAGAAAGTTTTGAAAATATCTGACCACCAAGGACATATAAGAGGGCCATACCCTGGCATTCCAATGAAGTGCATGGGTCAAAAGTGAAATATAATTCTGAGCACATTAAGTTGTGTCCACATTTATCCACTCTTTTGAGCAGTGCCAAATGTTAAATAAAGGCTTCTTGAAATTTATTTTGGCTATACTCTTCCCCCATTGTACTGCTACATATTAGGATTTTCTTCCCTTGCTTTTTAAACATTAATCATCTCAATACTCTCTAATTTTTTCCCTATGCTTGTAGAAAAAAATAAACATTTGTGAACTTTTAACCTGTTCAGAGACTGTGGGGTTCTTTATAAGCTTTAAGAAGAATCTAAAGTTCAGCAAAATATAGATGGATCCTGTTTCCTAGAACATGCCTCAGGTTGACAGTTTCTACAGTCCAGCCAAACCTCCTGCAGCACCCCCTGTTTTTATCACAGTCTCCAAAATACAGTCTTGCCAATTTACCAGGTTATGCACTGGCTTCTTACTGAAACTAAAATAGACTTTACCTTCCAAAACATCCTGTATGGTATTTGGGAAATTTTATCCCTAACCTAACAGAGATGGAAGGCTAAAATATATTGCAACTACAGTCAGTCTTCAAAAAAGGTCAGCTCTGGATCAATAGCATCCTGGCTTCTGAAAATGTTCTAAATCCAGTGACTTGATTCAGTCAGGAGACCTCAGGAAGTGGAGTAACAGGATGATCGGTGAAGGAGTAAAGTATTCAAAACAGGATTCCTTAGCAAACCATTGCATCTTCTTTGCAAATAGGGAGACTGGCAGGGAGAAGGACAGGGAGGAGATGAAGAAAAAAAACTCTGTTACTTTTCTGCAGATATACATTTAGAGAGGATTACAAAAGCACTTTAGATTAGCCTGGTATCTGAGTATTATTAATTCTTACAAGGCCCTTCAATTCTTCCCATGGAAAAGAATGCACTTGAGCTCCTTGGTTAAGTTAAAAGCTGGATCACCCTAAGCTTGTCTATAGTCAAAGGGAGGGAGAGGTGGCTCCAGCAAGTGGGTTGGTTTGATTCAGATCTCAAGTAGGCCTGCTTATTTCTCGGAGTAAAAAAGTCTATACCAGGATGTACATTATTCTTGCTTTACAGACTACAGAGCCCCAGATATATTTCCAGCTAACATGTTATCCTTTTCAGAAAACTCATCTATTTTGTCTAATATATATTAGAACCTGATTTCTTCAGTTGCCTTCTGTGAAAACTTTACATACAATCCATAGCCCCTCACAGATCTGCACAGCAGAGTCTGAAACCAATGTAAACATTTCAGGAAGATGGATAGGCTCCTATACTTAAGTTTGTCAGGTACATTGCTAGAATTGAGTGGGTGAATATGCTCAGACCTTTCTGTAAAAGGCATGGTCAAACAATGTAGGGGCAGGCAAAGTAATGCACAGCTTTTGCAGAGTAGGCATTATTATATTATTTATTCTTTATGTCAGATAACTTAAAAAGCAAAATGAAAAACTACTTGCCCAGAGATACAGTGAGAAAATAGCTGGCAGGTGGGAACTATCGCAGGCCTCCAACTGCGATAGTACGCACAGATTACCATCCTTTTAAACAAAGAGTAATCAGCACAGTATTATACATTTTTAAAATACCAGAGACTGCAATTCATGGCAAACTGAAATGAATGCTATTTTTATTCCTTAGTTTGAAATAAATCACAGAAATATCTGAAACTAGAAGAACATAATGGATAAAAGGTGAACAGATTGTTTTCTTTGATTTTAAAACACTGTTTCAGATTCCTAGTGTAATAAGATTATTTCTAGGTGTGGGTGGTATAATTGAACTAATCAGCCCCTTTATGTTATTCTCTTTGATGTACATTTAAATTTAGCACTGATTAAGTAATGAATTTAGGGAAAAAAATAAATCAATCCAAACAATTGAACAACATTTTCCATTCCTGATGAAGTATGAAGCAGAGGGCGAAATAAATCTCAAAGTTCTCAAATAATTTCAGGTGAAGTCCTGAATTATTTTAATTTCAGGTATTTATATATTTCCACTGCCACATAATCTACTACTAGGTGTTTTGTAGACATTTACATTCACAATGTCCAAAAATCATGGGGAATAAAAAATCACCCATGCTTTACAGATAGGGAATAAAACATACTGGAAAACATGTAAGACAAGTGAGTTTAGCTAATGTTCCCAAGGTGTTCATGTGGCAGAGTGATACAGGCTCTGTCTTTACACTCAGGTCATGTCAATCAGTGGTCTTGTCCCTACATTTTGCACTGTGCACTTCCTTCTTAGATTAGGTAGCTGGGAAGGAATGGAAGACAACATACAGAATGAATCCTGTAAGCAAAGAAGGAAACAGAAGAGACTGGGCTGCTGAAGTCAATGGCAAAACTCACATTGATTTTTCACATGTCTGGTTTCAATCCCAAGTCTAATCATTCTGCTTTATGACACGGAAGTCCTCTCATCTAATGAAATGATCAGGGGATCTTCAAAAGCTCAATCACAGCAGCAGAAAGGAAGGATGCTCTAACAAAGGCTGTTGGTTAGCTTTTGTTAACGAATCTTTCACACAGACAGGCAAAAGACAGATTCTCTGTCAGCTTTCAAAAGAAAAATTTCTGAAGAACTTTGGTGGCAAGAAACCAAAAAAGAAGAGCAAACCCCCCCTCCTATAAATTAGGAATTCAGTAAACAAGACTCTTATTGTTCTTCTAAGTCTGAATCTGAGACAAAGATGATGAACCTTTTAAAGGAGACAATAGAAAAAAAGGAGTCAGTTAAAGAAGTTTCACCAAGCTGGCTTGATAACAGAAAAGTTTTTTGGTTTTGGTTTTTTTTTTCCCCTAGGTCTTCTCTTACTTGTACACTTTAGAATCATTTTGAGGGGGAGGATGGGGGTGGAAAGTCTAGAAAAATGAAAAGAAGCCAATAAGGAAAGTTCAGCAATCAAAGATAAAAACAAGGCATTTCTGCTTCTAACTCAGACACACTAATAGGAGCTCTAACACAACGTGTATTGCACTCATAATTCCTCTGTTCATGCTGGTTATTCATGCCTTTTCAAGCATGACATAATCACAAACCCATCTAGTTACAGCAAGACCTTGGCTAGTCAGAGAATTAAATGGTTATTAACAGAATTTAAGAAAAGACAAAAAGAAAATAACTAACTTGTAAAAAGAACCTACTAGATTCACAGAATATAAGAATAATGCAATTAATCATTGTTAAAATAGTGCCTTGAAAGACAAAAACATCTCCATATTCCCCTGTTCTGCCTTTTGGTAGCATAGCTTTGTTTCACAAAGTTTTTCCAATGTGTAACCCTAGCTAGCTTTCATACTCTGTGGAAAATCAATTATCACAGACATTAATAATGTCTGGTTCTTATGGGCATGTTAGTTGTTCTAAGAAGTAGATCAGTTTGACAGATAGATTAGACAAGGTCAACAAATTCATGCCAACACTCTGAAACCTATGAATATGGGTAAGTGTAAGACTAACGATAGCTTAGACCAACAAATGTAAGTGAATGACCGATCAACACAACTACTTTGCAAATGGTACTTAAAATATTAAAATCTAAGAGGAACATATTTCTCCTTAAGTAAATATCCTTAATCAATACTCCCCAGGGCGGGGGGTGGGGTGGGGTGGTGGAAGATAAAAGTATAAGTTGAAAGGGGATCACATAGTATTGGAGAGGAGCAGAAGGGATAGGAAATGGGTAAAAACGTCTGAATTGCTTTAAGTGCATAAGAACTATGGCTTTAGGGGTAGGCAGAGGACAGTATTAAATACAACATGTGTAGGGAACCTGGAAGCAAACGAAGTAGAAATGAAAAAGTCTGTTGGAGTGAACAAAGAAACTAAGGAAAGAAAAAGGAGGCACAGATGAGTAGAAAGGTCTGGGCTACAATATGGACCACAGGGAACAAAACCGCAGGACTACAGCAAGGATTCAGAACAAGCAAAGGACGGAAAATGACAAGCAAAGGTGAGAAAATATAGACAGTTTTTAAAACATATACTCAAAATGGAGAAGGGAGTGAAAGGAGAAAGAAAGCAGTGACATGGAGAGGAAAATGCAAACAAAAAGAAAAAAAAAAGTATAAAAAAATATCTTGCCAGAAAGTGTTAACATTGTCAGTCAAAAGGATGAGATGTGATCACATTTAGAATCAATTCTGGCCTTGCAGAAGAAATTCCTGAATAGAATGTAATTTCCCTAAAGGAAATGCCTTTATAATAATAAGAATTAACAAATCAATAGAAGAAATGTTTAATTTTCTTGCCATTAGTTCAAATTCATGTTCACTACAAAGAATGTCTGAATGACAATCATTAAGCAAAGCAGAATCTCATTTATATTACAGTTGCCAATCAAAGCTACAAAGCTACAAAATTTATACAACAGGGATCTTTGGTAGATACCTATAGTATAGCAGTCCACAAGAGAAAACCAAGTTAGATCATAGTGGAATACAGGAAGTCTTATTCTTTAATTGAATGTAGATTAGTCAAACATTCTCTGTTACAAACATTTTGAAGTAAAGGTATCTGCAATAAAGTGTGACGCTTTTGAAAAAGGTGTAGCTTAATGAATTCATTATGATCACTGCTTGGTTTAATCCCAATTACACAGTGGATATTTTTTTAACTCTTGAAAAGGCTTTAAGATCAGACAAACAGAACATATAAATTATCACAGTTTCTGATTTCTTCTATACAGCCCACACAAATGCATATACAATATTCTCCCATGCAAATACACTTTTCTCCCAATGCAAATACACTTTTCTCCCATCTAGAATGACTGATTACTTGCTGGTTTGTTTGTGTAGTTTCAGGAATACCCTGAAGGATGTCTTCCTGAGACCCCTCCAGATCCTCAAAACCTATAATCCTTTCTTGTTCATTTCAGCGTCCACAGCATGGAACAGAGCAGAAGCAAACACTGAACCTACTCAAAATGTTAGCTAAATTCTTTTTCTACATCCGCACCCCTCCCAGTGTCATATCCTTTGAATGCAGGTGCTAATTTTCAGAAGCCAAATTGCATGCATTACAAAGCAATTGTAATTTTTTTTAATTCCTACTGAAATCAATGGTCTATAGATATGCTTAGTACATCCTAGTAAAAAGCCCCCAAAAATGTTGGCTTTTTTTTCCCACATGGAGCTGACAGCCTACAGAAGCAGCAGGGTTTACATATTGTAGGCATGAATTATTGGTTAGAGAAAGAAGTTTATATTCATTTTAGAACTACATCACAGTCAAACTGCATTGGAAGCAATTTAGCATTCTTACTAGTTAATCTGCCAGATCTTTGCAAGTTACATTTTAAGTGCTATGTTGGTAGGCACACTTTGCCTAGAAACAAGTGCCAGTTTTTATTCCATTTCCACTGTACACAATAGAGGTCCATAAATTGCTTCAGGTGCTAAGCATTCAAGAATTATAGCTGCTGCTCAGGATGTATCTAGTCATAAAATCTCTTGCACACAAATACCGTACATAATCTCTTAGACGAAAAACCTAGACGAACACGTCTAAAGATAAACATGTAAGGGGTAAGGGCTGTTGGTTTATTTAGGGTTATTGGTTCCAAATGCCTGTGGTTTTCCAAAGGAATAGTTACATTACACGTTAGCAAAAATACTTTTATAAACACATATTTAGAATTAAAAGACAATATGCTATCATACCTAGATGCCAAGGAGACTGTAACAAAATTATTTTTAAAGTCACACAGTAAGGTAAAAAATGAGTAATACAGAAGTATTGTAGGGAGCTAACCAAGTACAAATATTTATTGGAGAGTTAGAAGGTAAATCTTGGTGAAAATAGTGTTGCTAGCAGAGACCAAAAAACTTCACTATGGAAAGCACCAGCAGAAAGAGCATTCATTAATAAAGTCAGAGTCTATTGATCATAAACATAAGTGTTTATTACTCTTCAAGTAAAATCTGCTTCATGATATTGTTTTATAACAGAAATAAAAATAATAATTTCCCATATTACTAAAGCTGGTCATGTAAATAAAGATAAACACTAGCAGGGAGAGTACACAATTTCCCACTTAGCACTTTTATATATGCATCTCCATGGACGTCGAAAAGAAGGAACAGTATATAGACACTTTAATGAAAGAGCCAAATGCTATGCATTGCTTTCTGGCATTGTACAATTCAAAAAAGTTGCCTGACAGTTTTCTCAATGCTTTTTGAGACAGCTCCTTTCCGCATACAGATATGTACACACACACACACACACACATATATATATAAAATATAGCTACATATATACCTAGAAAAGTAAATACCTTAATTAGCACAAAAAATGTATACACTCTTTGGGGCAGGTATTGCAAGATGGATAGAACAAGATCATAACTAAAACAGAAGGTGAAGAAAAGGTTACTGCTGTACATGCTGCCATAAGATGTAGAAATAATTTTTTTAAACATGCAGTAAAAATTTATTAGAAAAGTAAGCATCCACCACACGTCAATAACAGGAAAAGCAGAGAAAATTAGCAGGTCTGTTTTAAACAGTTTTGCTATGGGAAGTGGGTATTTTTTTTAAGTACAAATCATCAAATGCTAGCAACTAGATTTCAAGGAAGGCAATTAGATCAAACTGGGGTTTGTTCTTTTTCTTTGCACACTCTCTTTTTCAATCTTTCACTTTCGTAAAGTTTTTTCTTAAACTAGCTTTTCTTCCAAAGAAAATTCAGAGATCAAATACTAATGACAACAGGCTTTTATTATGCATACTTTTTTACTGATTGATTGGATATATGAAGCAAAGCATCGTCTCTTCCTTTTTCACACAGAATGGCAGCCTTGGAAGAGGCATGTGATTTTGTTAACTTGCATTTTATACAAATTTTTCTGCCTCTACACTCTCCAAAACAGAATTCCATCAAAACCTCATGTATTTCTGATCTTTGGTTAGGCCTGACCATTAGCAGGATGTTCCACATCAAGGATAATTGCTTGAATTGGAAATGCTGCCTGTTTCAGGGACACACATGTAGCACATGCCTGAAACAGGGAACAATTTCCCACTAGCCCTTTGCTCCTGTTTTGGCTGAGAACCATACAACAACATTACTCAGTATAAGAGGGGAAAAGAAAGTGAAAGGTAAAAGCCAACTGGAAAGTGATTTGTATTCCCAGGAATAAAATACCGCAGAATGGAACAGATTTTATGTTAATTTTTTTCCAAAAAGTTCTCTACAGTCTTCTGTAAATCATACACATTTCTTCCTAGTTCTTCCAGTTTCCATCTGTCCTTCTGGAACATAGCCTGCTCTACCCATCATTTCTCAGATTTTCTACTTTTGAATGGAATACACAGGTGACTTGAGTAACAACACTACTATTCCAAGTAATGAAATAACATAAAATTCTTAAAAATCTATCCTACCTTGTTCTATGAACCATACTGGGACAACTTCTCCCAAAAGTACACGAAGCATATATCAATGAGGATGACTCCCTAATGCTCAATTGATAGGCATAATGCAACATACTATGAATTTCATCCTCAAATGCCTAGTGTTTTTATATTGAGATTACAAAAAATATTAATAGGACATTTATTTCATTTCAGTTTCTTTCAGTTACTCTTACTTCAGCAGGACTTGAACCAAGCCCTAAACAGCTGCTAAACTCATAGAGTCACAGAACTGTAGAATCATTTAGGTTGAAAAAGACCTTTAAGATCATTGAGTCCAACATTAATCAAGTCCATCACTAAACCATGTGCCCCTAAGTGCCACATCTACATGTCTTTTAAATACCTCTAGGGATGGTGACTCCACAAGATCCCTGAGCAGCCTGTTCCAACGTTTCAACATCCTTTCAGTGAAGACCCTTTTCCTAATATCCAATCAAAACTTACCATGGTGCAACTTGAGGCTAATTCCTTGTCTTATCATCAGTTACTTGAAGGAAGAGGCTGACACTTACCTCACTACAGCCTCCTTTCAGGTAGTTCCAGAGAGCGGTAAGGTCCCCTCACCCTCCTTTTCTCCAGGGTAAACAAGCCCAGTTCTCTCAGCTGCTCCAGACCCTTCACCAGCTCCGTTGCCCGTCTCTGGACATGCTCCAGCACCTCAGTGTCCCTCCTGCAGTGAGGGGCCCAAACCTGAACACAGGATTCAAGGCACAGCCCCACCAGTGCTGAGTGCAGGGGGACAATCACTGCCCTGGCCCTGCTGGCCACACTGTTTCTGACACAAGCCAGGATGCTGTTGGCCTTCTTGGCCACCTGGGCACACTGCTGGCTCATGTTCAGCTGGCTGTCAACCAGCACCCCCAGGCCCTTTCCCACCAGGTGGGTTTCCAGCTGCTCTTCCCCAAGCCTGCAGTGCTGCGTGGGGTTGGTGTGACCCAAGTGCAGGACCTGGCACTGAGCCTTGTTGAACTTCATACAACTGGTCTCGGCCCATTGGGTCCAGCCTGTCCAGATCCCTCTGCAGAGCCTTCCTGCCCTCAAGCAGATCAACACTGCTGTCCAACTTGGTATCATCTGCAAACTTAGTGAGGGTGCACTGGATCCTCTCGTCCAGATAGTGGATAAAGATATTAAGCAGGACTGGCCCCAGTACTGAGCCCTGGGGAACACCACTTGTGACTGGCCCCCAAGTGCACGTAACTCCATTTACTACCACTCTCTGGGCTCCACCAGCCAGCCGGCTTTTAATCCAGAGCGGAGTGTAGCCATCCAAGCCACGAGCAGCCAGTTTCTCCAGGAGAATGCTGTGGGAGATGGTGTCAAAGGCTTTACTAAAGTCTAGGCCAGGGGTCCTCCAACTATGGCCCGCAGGCCGGATACAGCCCCCCAGGGTCCTCAATCCGGCCCCCGGTATTTACAGAACCCCCCCCAATACACACACCCCGCCGGGGTTGGGGGGTGAAACCAAGCAGCCGCAGATGACTGCCTGCCACTGCATCCGCGCGCTGGCCCCCTGGTTAAAAAGTTTAAGGACACCTAGACTCTAGGTAGACAACATGTACAGCCTTTCCCTCAGCCACTAGGCAGGTCACCTCATCACAGAGGGAGATGAGCTTTGTCAGGCTGGACCGGCCTTTCATAACCCCATGATGGCTGGGCCTGATGCCCCAGCTGTCCTGCATGTGCCATGTGATGGCGCTCAGGATCCTCTGCTCCATAACCTTCCCCAGCACCAAGGTAAGGCTGACAGGCCTGTCTGTAGTTACCCAGATGCTTTCTGACCCTTCTTGTAGATGGGTGTCATATTTGCTAACTTCCAGTCAACTGGGACCTCCACAGTTAGTGAGGACTGTTGGCAAATGAAAGAAAGTGGCTTGGTGAGCAACTCCTAATGTTCTTTGCCTCTTTAAAAGTGCTGTTCATCTATGTTAGTAGAAACAGTCTTGCAAAATACCTCCAGACCTTCCAGCAATAACATATAGTGGGTCAGGACGTTTCAGGTTGGATTACACATGGGAATGTGTGTAGGAGTAAGAAATATAGGACTTTTTTTTTGATAACAGTAATATCATCATTATTTTTTCAGACTGTAAATTGCAGAACACTGAAAGTACAGATCTGGATACTCAGTTTTTTTCAAATTGGGCTCAAGGTGGGACTGAGATGCAGCAACCAAATACTTCCTGGAAGAGCCATGCACTATAATTGTTGCATCTAATTGAGATTCATTTCTTAGTCAAATTATAACATATTTCTGCATGAAGTTGTTTCAGTATGCATTTTCCTCTCCCCTACTTCACAGCCAGAATCTCTCCTTTTCACTATTTCTCTCAAAAATAAATCGGTGAGAAAATTCTTCTAAACATATTAACCCACTCTGTGAGAAGGGAACACCAGGACTTAAGTAAAGCTGAAATGCTAGATGTCTGCATGATCTTGAGCTGACCTGAACACAGAAAACTTCCCACATGCTATTAAGCTACAAAGCCAAGGAGCAGTCATACTTCTAATACTGTGGCTTTAATTTGCAGTGAAAACTGTCAACATGAAAAATAGTCTTGGTAAAAGCAGATTTCATCCCCAAGATCTTGTGTCACCCACAGTCCCAGCACATTTTGTTCTGGCACTCTAACTCAGACATTCTGAAGCAGACAGAAAGGAAAAAGCATCGGGGAACAAAATTCATGCTATTTTCAGTAGCAGTTTCCAACCTAATTTCACCGGTGCAGGATAGCAGCATCTCACACAATACTAGCTTCCCACCTCTGTTTCAAGGATTGACTTTTCTGATGGTCTGAAACTGCAATGAGTGTTAATTAATGCACAGTAACTTTACAGGTTCCTATAAGAAAGAGAGGACAGGACACTCTGCAGAGCTTCTTCCTTTGCAGAAGCCAGCAAGTTTTTGTCTCAGATGAAAACATGAGTGGTCACTGTGATCTTGCATCAGTAAGAAAAGCTGGAGGGGCTGCACACACTGATTTGACCCATCATCTGTATTTAGGGCTTTCTATGAGCAATTTGTTTTTAAGGTAAGTATTTATTGTACAGATCAGTCACAGATTCTTGTAGAAGGAGCTGAAGCTGTAAGTAATTTTCTGCCCTTGCAAATTCTTACTGCCTCACATGTGGATCTAAGGCTTGCTATGACCCTTCATTGTTTTTCTAAGCTTTTTAGTAACAATTTGAATCTTTAGAGAATTTTTAATTTTCCAAGTGTTGAACAAGTGAAATAATTTCATGGCAACATGCCATGGAAATTGGTTAAATACAACATTATGCAAGCATTTTAGAGGGGGCAATTGCTCCAGTAAAGTCAGTTTCATTTATTGTGTAGTTGCTTTTTATTTGGTTTTGCTAAACTTCCAGCTGTTTTTTTGTTTGCTGGTACTGAATTTATCACCATTTTGTCTTTGTTTTTTCCTATTAAACTTTTCATTTAAAGATTTATTACAGAATGATTATTTTTAGATAGCTTACCTTGAATACTTCATTATTTATTTATTTTTCAGAACCATCTGAATGCTCCTGTTGCTATCCTGACATCCTTTGTAATTGGCTTTGTGGAAAACATGCAACTTTGATGGCATATTCACTGCTAGCCCCTGCTCACACTCCCATTAACTTCAGCTGGACTAGGGTTTCGTAAGTAAATTAACAATATTTCCTATATGAGAGGTAGAAAACAAAAGATTTCACCGTTCTTAAAAGTTATAATTTGTTTTATGTGAAAATACTTGGATTCAACACAAATAGTCCTATCAGGTTAAAAATCATTATGTAAACGAATATTCACTGATGGAGCTCAATGAACACTGCCAGTGAGCTCTGAGAAGTACCTAATGGAAATGGCAAAATGGATGTGTGTGCAATAACAAGCTCATTTAGATGGACATTTGCCAGAATTTTGTTATATAGGTGTATCTTTCTGAATCTATAACCAGCCACTTGAGCAGACACAACTGAGTCTCGTTACTGTATTTGTTCTATTATTAGTAAACTTGCTGCTAAAGCAGAAGTTTGAAAAGAATGACTTCAAATTCTATTGCCCATCTAGGAGAGAGTGGAGGGCTTAGAGCCCATACTATTCAGCTAATTCATCAGATCATCCATTAGTTATGAAGTTAGGTGTTATACAGGTGTTAGCAAGATGGAAATGAGAAGTTGCTTAGGGCAAAATATATGTCCTAACCAACAGTGTCTGGCATTCGTTGGATCTACAAACTTTGTTTCTGTAGTTAATAAAACATAACTCTGCCAATATAACACTGGAATTTTCTAAACCTGAGTACGTCAGCATTCAAAGAGATGGGAGGGGAGAAGGTAAATAGAGACTACATACATTTCCATAACTTTTGTAACTCTCTTCTGGTTGTCTTTATCCAGAGGGATACAAGCATGCAATTAATTAATATTTTAAACAGAACATATGACAGAGCTTAGAAGACACAAAACTCAAAGCGCTCTGAGAAGGAAGGTAGTTTCATTGCCCTGTTTTTCTGGCTGCAGAACCCCTGACTGAACATCACAGAGCAAGTCACTGGCAAAGCCAGGACCTGAAAGCAGTTCTCAAGCCCTGCTCCAGTTGTCTGTCCCCTAAGAGTTACATTCTGACTTGGTCTTCGTCTCTCTCTAAAAACAGTCCTCATATACAGGAGTTTCTTATGTCCCATAAGATTTCAGAATCTCCTGTGCTGACTGGAACGAACAACGATAAGGAGACCAAATTGGAAACTAATCCTTTGCATGTCCCATCAGTGGGCATGTCTGCTTGCATATAAAGTCTAGCCTTTCAGTGCCAGAGCTCTCCAGATGTCGCTGTTTCAGTATGATCCTGGTAAGATTAAAACAAGAAAAGACTAACAAGTGAAACATTTCTAATGTTAGATATGCAAAAATATGCTAATCCAAATGTTCTACTTAAAAAACAATACAACTCTGACATTCAAAAAAATCTTTCTTGTTTGTTTAATTTCATTTTTTTCTCAGTTAAGGTTTCCTGTATACCTCTGCTTTGCTATTTTTCCTCCAGAAGTTAGAATAAACCTCCCGGATTTCTATGGAACTGCACTCTACCACTTCTTGCTGACAGTAAATTGAAACTTATAGTAGTCTCTCCTACAGTCTTCATGCTATAATAATCTACCATGGCATGCTCCCATCTCAGCAGTCTAATATCAGCGGATATTTCTCTAATAGTCTAAAAATTAGCATTTAAAATGTTAATTGCTTCCTGACTAATGATGAAAATGATGAGTTAAATGTGCAAGAATTATTTATAAAGTGCAATGGCACACTGATTTTCTCTCCATATTTTAAAAATACAGCAGCCAGTGAGGAATTTTAGAGCAATTAGTAAAGTAGACCATACAAGTCTGTGCATATGAAGCTCTTGTATTTTGCACTCCATGCTTTTTTTGGTCCCTAAGAGTAAAGGGTGTCACATTTCTTCACCTAAGATCTATTCTTGCCTCACTATACCTGATGTGTAAAAATTTCCTGGACAGAACTATGCTTATGGGTCAAATGCTGCTCCCATTGTAGTCAATGTGTGATCTCTCTATTAAATGTAGCAGCAGAATCATGACAGCTTAAAATACAGTTATTCGTGGCAGGACCAAAGTCTTCAAGTACATAGTTTCTCCTTAAAGCAGAGATTAAATGTGGCCACCTGAGCACAAAAACCACTAGATAAATTCACTTTCACTGTTCTTTAAACTTCCAGTTCACTTCTGTAAGGACTCAGTAGGAAGAAAGGCAACAGTTACAGTGGCACCAAGATTGACATACATAACCAAAGGCAGCTACACAATTTAGCAATACAGACATTATTTTCCATTGGTTCTTCAAAACATTTTGAATTTTCTTGGTTCACACACAGTAAGAGGATGAATGAAACCCCTAAATTGCAGAATGACACAGATTATGCAAGACAGTTTCCTATGAGTTAAAATATACACGTATCTATATAATTTTACTACATGGTACAGAAAAAAAGTATGTATACATTTTCTGCACACACAGAGAGAAACTGGGTTTATAAGAAGGAGTCACTTAAACTGGATTCTCTGTGTTCCCAAAATATTTCTACTGCAAGCTCCACAGCTGTGGTTCTGGATCCCTATTCATTGCCTTGAAAGCCAGGAAAACTTGATTCTTCAACTTTCAATCTGAGACTCCATCCAAGTAATACCTGTAGAACTGACCTATCAGGAATGAATCCTTAGCATTCACACGTCAATCTTCAGTATCTTTCAAAATCCAGAGACAAATTCTTTCCGATTCATCTATTTGGAAAGTCACAGAGGAAAAGCCATTGTCTACTGTCAGTTTTCCCTGGCTTTATTTGGTGGCTTTTTGAAGAAAACAGATGTGCCCAAAAACCTAACAATTCCTTCCAAACAATAACAAAGGCAACCTAAACATGATAGCCTTCTTTTACATGTCTGTCCTAGCCTATTTTCAGAGGGTGGGGGTGGGTAGGGAACCCCCACCCACAGTTGTGGACACCCCCCCAGCTAGAGCACGAGAGGTCCCCACTGCAATTCTACTAGCATGTAAGAGAAAATCACAGCTAACCCAAAATGGGGGAGAGAAAAAAACCACTTTATTTTAAAAGAAAAAAATGAAATCAAATTAAATATCCGTAATGAGCAATATTAAGGATAGAAAATAAGATAATTACTAAAAGCACATAAACAAGATAGTGATACACACTTAGGAGATAAAAGTAGAAGGCTACAGTGACATTCTATAGTCAGTTTTGCAAGCCAGCTTCCTTTTTAGTGTCATACTCCTCTTTTGAGAAAAAACAAGATGAGTGAAATAATTCACTCTTACGTACCTCTTCTGGTCTCAAATTATCACTTTGGCAAGAAACCGAAGCTTTGTACCATAACCTACTTTTAGCCTATGCAGATCCAGTGTAGACTGAATTAATTCATCATTAGTATTCATTCATACTGAAGTGCCTATGCCTAGAAGTGGAACAGGCATTTTAAAAAAGAAAATTAGGCTGAAAAACCAGAAAGATAACATAAAAATATTTGTCTACTGTTTTTAAAAGAAAGGAAAGTCAATTAAAGCTGCATTTTCTTGTTTGGCCCTCACATTTTGCAGCACTCATGCTAAGGTTGAGGTTATTTTTATAGCACCACAGGGAACATATTTTCACATGGGTGACATGCTCTTGAATGATTGTTCCACAGTATGATGAATAAAAACATTCAAAAGTGTCTACACAGGGTTCCTTTCATCCTTCCCAAATCTGAGTATGTCAGACCCTCTTCCAGCATTGCTTTTCTTCCCATTGACAGCTCACTAATATGGCAACATAGCACACATTTACATACGTAAAAAGATGGGAGTGCTGCCAAATATGATAACATTCACACAATTTATCTTTGAATTATTAATGTGGATTAATTTTAAAGGCTGACCAACTTCAAAACACTAAACCGAGTTTCATTTTAAAAGGCTGGAACAAATCTGTAGGTCTTCACAAATTTTTTCCCAGCTTTCCTACTTTTTCACTATGTAGCATTTACATAAATCTTCAGTTATTGCAGTTTAGAAATTGTCTCCTGATCATCAGTTTCAACCACAGGCAAACCATGATTTGGGGATCTCAGATGAAGCAGGCAGGCAGCCTGTGCATCACACAGCCCTGATACAGATAGGAACTCTGCATGCACTATACAGCAAAATTAGAGAGAAGTAGCAGGTGGAGTTATGAAGACTGACATTCAGTGGATGTAACTGGATGAGTGATCTGGCTGTAATAAAACAGGCTGGAGAATTACATGCTGAAAAAACTGCTTAAAACCCTTATGATCCCATTAATACCTAGCCTTGCCACCTGGTCTTGGCATATGAAGCAGAATTTGCATCAAAAGAGATTAACATTGCCTCTGGGGCTAGTCAAATTTATTCTAGCAAACTAATGTGAAGCAAATAACTCTACCTAATATCATTTATATGAATGAGACAAAAGAGATCAAAATTTAAATACGCAGCAGGATTATGTTACTCATCTATTGTCTAGGGAAAGAAAAACTCACTACAGAAATTGTAACAATAAAAAAGTATGAAAGTAAGCACAACCTAAAATGCCATAATCATCTCACTATAAACAGACCTAATTTGTAAAAGCAAATGTGGGTATAAGGCACCCAACTCTCAGTGTTTTTCCAAAACAGCCATGTAACAGACAATGTAGGCACACAGAACAAAATTATTTAGAGCATTCTGTCAATAGGTAAGTGATCTATCGATAGGGCAGTTGGTTGGAAAATATGAGCAGTTTATAATGGTCTGTGATGTTGAAAATGCACAAACATATCCATTATTCCTTGTCAGTGTTCACAAAGTGGATGATGTTATTGACAGAGTGTGGTATGTTTTACAGGCACTGTATATGATCGTGATGTTTGTTCTTGATCAGCCTTATTCAAAGCATTACTATCAGGACTTCCCCACATCCAGTCATTTGTTTTTCCTGAAAAGCTATTTTACTTTTTCAGCATACAGGAGGCCTTGAGAAATGCTGCCAGATATCCTGGGGCTTTTTCATGGGCCTTGGTAACTGCAATTGCAAAAATTTACATACAGTATGCTGACATATATTTTGTGTAAATATTGTCAGAGCATAATGCTCTCCAGGACAGTAAGCATCATGATTATCAGTGTTTGAACAGCACACATCATTGTCCTGATTGGGATTTTCGGCTGGTTTATGTGCTACATGAAAACACAGAGAGGTTATTTTTATCTTTAATTTCAGTGAGCAATTCATACTGCCTTCAAATTTTCTTTTCTGTCACCTGTGCTCTTTCAGTGATATTCCAAACAGAACTTCTGGTATATAAACATTCACTAATAAACTTAAAGCCTTTTACTTATTGCCTTTATCATAAAAAAGGGTATCAGAAAAAAATTGTATTAAGGAATTTAAGTCAATCTGCCAAGAAAAGCCAAATCATGAGGCAAATGAGGAGACAGCTGTGAAGCTGGCAACATATTTGTCCGCAGAATCTGCCAAATAGCCAGATGTTTCTGCTACACAAGCACACACAGAGCTCAGCACAGGAATCCTACTAGAGATAACTACAGTACAAAAATAATGACTAAAGCTTATTTTAGGGGAAAGTGTTCATTACAGACCGTCCTTTCACCAATTGTTGTCAAGGAAGTTTAGAATAACTACAGGAGAAATAAATTTACCAAACAGCTAAATGATAAATATATCACTAATTCACTGCCACTCTGTACCAAGTAATTCAAACAGAAATGCATTTCTGCAATATTTTAATAAAGATTTCTAAGACGAGTCATAAAAATACCTAAATCAAGTTCACCACTGTTTCTGTAGAATAACAGGATGTTTGAATGAACTCTAGATCAAAACATTTGCACATTTAAATTTGAAAAGTAGTTTAAAAGCTGATAACAGGGTGTAACTTTATAGTCTTTACAGAACCACAACACTTAGTGGTATCAATGGGAAAAGTTTCTTTGACAAAATTGCAAAACACCCTCCTACAGCCATCCCAATAGAACAAAATTCTAAGTACTACCCTTAACTTTCATTCTTTTTTCTCTGCACTGAAATAGCAGAGGCAGTAAAAAATTTAAACTTCTAGTGGTCATTGATGTGATCCTTTCACTGCTCTCTGCAGCAGTACACGCTGAATATTTTTTGTTAACAAAACCTAACTAGCAATGCTGAGACAGCCTAGAGGTTAGCTTGAGTTCCTATGTCTCTAATTACCAAACATAAATTATGAGTTTTTTCTTTCTTTAATGTTTGAACTCATTACTGTTTTCCGTGGGAGAAGAGACAAAACTTAAATTATAGCAAGTACAACAGGAGTTAAAGTAAACAAACATTCATTTGGATCCCCAATGACCATAAAAAAATCTAAATCCTAACCTTTGGAATAAACTCTGAATAAGATCTCTCCCAGCACTGAAAGGAATTATGGGTTTTCAAAGCTCATAGACCAGGGTTTTGCTCTTACAAGGAGTGTAGTACTTTTGCATAGGGGATGCACACACTGAACAAGTTTAAAAGATGTTTAAAACTCATTGAAGTTTATTCCATTTACAAGGATTCTACCAGTCACAGAAATTTTCCCCACCATGGAAGGCTGTGATTCAAATCAAAACAAAGAAAAGGATTACTGAAAGGTATTTCTGGAGACCTAAACCAGAGAATTACTAAGGCTAACACCATTTCAAAATGTAAACTCTTTTAATGGAGTGTATTTTGTTTTCAAAGGCACTTCTAGGCATTTTACTTACTTCTTTCTAAAGAAGTTCATGGAAACTAGAATAACTGGATCTATCTTTAAAATTAACTGAGACCTTTGTTTAAAAGTAAAAGCCCTTCTTCCTCCACCAGTAAGATCAAGAAGAAAACCACCTGGACCCCCAAGGTCCTGACCCTCAACCCCAGAGCCACGTAGTCAGACTTGATATGCTCCAGGTCTCCCCTGTCTGTATCACACAGAAGAGCAGGGTTAATAGTCTGAGGGCTGGAACAGGCTCAGCAGTCTCTCCGTGTCCATGCACCTGGCCAGAAACAAACCACCCCTGACAGCAGATTAGGAGACCAGACTGTGGCCTCCATTCCTCACCACAGCACTCCCTTGCTGCTCCCTCCTGGTGCTGCTGCATGGCTCAGAGCCAGCTCTGGTTCTTCATTGAAGATAGCTCCCAGTGTCTCATCAGCTACCACAGCATTGACCAGGGCACTGATCCCCTTCTGTGGGTACAAGAAGTCACTAGCTTCTAGCTTTTGTCATCATTTCCCAGCCCAAAAAAATACAGACACTGCCTACCTCTCCTTGAGTACAGCTGAGCACTCAGGCTTCTGTAGCCACATGGTATTGGAGAAGATCTGGACAATTTTCTTTTAGTCATCACTGATGCTGTGCAGTGTGCTGACCTCCTGCAGCTCCTTTACTTGGTGACATAGACCTC
The DNA here is from genome assembly GCF_023638135.1 of Falco biarmicus. Lineage (NCBI taxonomy): Eukaryota > Metazoa > Chordata > Aves > Falconiformes > Falconidae > Falco > Falco biarmicus. The sequence continues at coordinate 58,870,818 of NC_079289.1, read as the reverse complement.
CACCTGCAGCCAAGGATACCATCTCCCCGTTCTCTGCCTCAGCAAGATGGTCCAGGCACACCCAGACCTGGAGACCTGCATTCTCCCTCGGGAGCATTCTCTGAGGCTTTCTCTTGAGGCTTCTGATATTCTAGAAATAGTTGGTCTAGTTGTTGATAAGGACAATCATGCCCTGTGGTGCACCACCACCAGTACTCAGCACATGGGCACTGTTCTCAGCAAAAGTTCTGCTTATCCTTCTTTCTACTACTTGGTTTTCATTGCAGTTTGCTGATGGCTTATTATCATGAAAAGATGTGCTTACCATTCTCTGCAAGCTTGCTGCAAAAGCAGTCCTATCACCATCATTCACCTGTGGGTTGATAACTGAATCAATACATTCATGATTTGCATTGAAAACACTGAGAATGTCCTGTATATTCATTAACAGAATGCCTGTAAGCACCTTGAAGAAAGTCATGACTCTTCACTTGTTCTTTTAAATGGTGTCCCTGGCTCACTTCAGTCTCACTGCCATCATCCTGCCATGACGGCATCTACTACCATAGCCTGTCTTCCCAGCTGATGTGAAAAGTTTATTTGCATATCCATATTCACATAAGCCTAACTCAAAATGACACAGTTCTACTGAAAGGCTGGTGGTGCAAAGTGTATACCTGGCAAAATGTACACAGCATCCCAAAACATGAGTTTGTGAAAACCTTCTTTCCGGTTTAATTTGTGTCTTCCCTAAGTTGCATCTACTGATCTCATCAACTTGTTCAACTAAGAGATTCTAAACCATGCATTTAGAGACAGCATGAAGACACACATTCTTTCCTTCAGTCACTTAAAAGCTTTTTCATGTTCCATCACCCATACAAAGATGCTCTCAGGTAACTACTCTAACAATGCCTGTTGTGAGAAATGTTGGGCAAATCCAAGGAGTCTGCAGAACCGTGAATGGTGCAATCACCTCCAGAGGACCCAGGGGTCATTCCTACCCTCACCCTCCAGGATGCATCCTTTCTTCTGCCTACATCAGGCAGAGAACTATTGCCAACCTCAATCAGGCTTGAAAAAAAAGAAATGTTAACATCTCCGAACTCTTGACAGGCCTTTAAGCAAAATTCATTCCTCGTCCAACTGCACTGGAAATACTATTCCTCACGGCAAGAAAAAAAATTCAGTTAAAATGAGCTGGATTTCTCCAGTTATCTGCATGCACATGAGTATAATAACTGCCCTTTCAATCCCATGAATCAGACTTTTTTCAGGTCTGAAGTCCAACAGCCAGTAACCATCTGGCTAAATCGTTATCTGGGCAACTATTCACACGTATTGTTTAAACAGTTACTCTTTGCATCAGCAGCCCTCAGCTTTCCTTCTGTGGCTTCTCTCCTCACATCAGCATCAAAGGTCTTCTGTTTGAACCCCCTCAAATGGCAGTCTCAAGCTATTTCCCAGCTGGAACAATATAGGGACAAGCCTACAAAAAGCCTCTCACAGTCACCACCCTGTTGCCTCTTGCTTTTTTATGCCTCACAGAAGTTCAGAAGGTTCAGTTTCCTCTCAGTGCTTGGAAGCAAAAGCATTTGCCCTGTGCTGCCTAGCACTATACCTCACAACCTTCACTTGAAAAATGCTGACAAAAGGCCTGAGCATTGCCATGGAAACACTTTACCCAATATTCTTGTAAATCTGTTTGCCCAGGGAGACATGGGTCTGCTAAGCACTAACAAACTCTCATCTCCTGTATGACCAGCACATATTTTCCTCAAGCAAAATGCTTTGGCCACTGTCATAAAGCCGATGCCACAAGTTTGTTTTGTTTTTTTTTCCTAGGAACTGCAAGTGCTGTTCAGACCCAGCAAGTAATTCCAATTAGCACAAGTAGGATTTAATTTCCTTCTCACCTCCTCAATTAGAAGCCCCAAATTCGCACTGAGGCAAGGCTGTAACACCACCTATTGGTGACAATGCCACCAGCTGACACCTTTACAATACACTTGCTTTTCTTATTGCAGAGGGCAAACCTCTAGGATCATTTAAAGCCCGAGCTGAAATACGGGAGAAAGCAAGATGATGTCGATGATCCAGTGAACCTTCCCGGCAGTCTCTAAATTCCCTCCCTGTGGCTGGCCTGCTAGCTGTCCTTCTACTGGTCGGGAAGGGAAGCGATGGCTTTCTAACACAGCAGCAAGCATCACCCCATGCAGTGTTTTCTACCTCCCCTTTTTCTACCACTCCCGTTAATTGCATTTATGACTGAATGATTTGTTTCAATAGTACGTCACTTGCACTGTCCCTCCTGGCCTGTGCTCCGAAAAAAGCTTCCTGCAAACAGATACCACTGTATTTTACTCTTTATTCTTACACATTCTTTCGCACTGAAGTGGATTGAAGAGCATTTGCCATCTAGTAACCCATCCGTTTAATTTATCTAAGCTCTTCTATAATCTGTCAGATTGCTTGGTTTTTCACTCTTTGCTACTAATTGAACAGTACCTCAAAAATTTGGAAGTTTATCCATTAGCCTTGTCAAATTAATTAAAGCACATAACTAAACCATGAAGGAATAAGTAATAATCTTGTTCATAAATAATGAATTCTATTACCTTGGTATTATTTTTCTCATTTCAGATGTTCAATTTAAGGCTGATTTTTGTTAATTTTTATTCAGTGTTATATTCACTTCCAATTTTCATATTCAATAGTTTATTGTATTCATAATTGCTTTCCAATGTAAAACCTTCCTAGATACACACAGACCATCTATTGTGAACGGTCAGTGCCAATTTCAATCAGTATTTTCCTCTCTCCTCATACAGCCAGTAACTTTCTCAAAAAATCCACAGACAGCACACCAGTAAGATGTAATCACCTCTTCTTGTTACAACAATAATTGTTGTTAAATACTATTTCCTCAAGGATCCTTTTATGAGTTAATCAAAGTGACACCCACACATTGGCCACTTTCCAGGCAGCCTTGAGAGATACAGTCTTTATTCTACGTATGTCTCTGAAACGAGAAGTTTGGGTGGTAAAAGCTGGACATTCCCTCCTCGCTACCCAAAGTCAATGTTACAAATTTAGTGATGAAAAGAAAATTTTTGTGCTTTTTCCTCTTCTTTTAATATTCTTGAGCTTTCCTGGCCCTTTGGACCTATTTCACCTAATCATCAAATGCCATATCCATCAGCAGAAGATGGATCACGTAAGCATCACTGGTGTCAGTTAGACATAGTTCTGGTGTTATATGCCCTAATTATCATCCTAATATTGACTCACAAAACTTAGGCATCCCACGACAGCAAGAAAAGCATAAAGAACCCTGGCTGTCTGTAGGCAGATGATGCTGTAAAGCTGCTTTCCCCTTGTAAAAGGAGTACATTTAGTAGACGCAGAATTATAGTGGAGACTATTAAGCCTGAACTAGAGGCCAGATGTAGCTGTAGAGGCCAGATGTAGTTGCCCATGTGCTGAACCCAAGGACTTATTCTTGACTGAAAAGTCAGTTCACCTGAGCCAGCATAACCTATCCAGCTAGCATGTGAGGCACACCCATGCTGACGGCTGGAACTCATGGTTCTGGATTGGTAAAATTCTGCCACTGTGCCCCAAAACACACCTTTGCTAAAGATGCTGGAAAACAAAATGGACATTATTTCCACAGGTGGCTTATTTCAGTGCTATGCCTTGTGATGCAGTCCTTTGAGCCTGACTGCAGATAGAAGGATGCCTCATTGAACACAGAGGTCAGGAAGCAGGAACTGTTACATCAGGTACTTCAGCCACAAGACTGAAAAGGCAAGGATAGAAACTGCAAATAATAAATCTAGCTAAGGGCAGACAAAGCAGCACAGGCAAGATCTGGACCTGTGAACTCTCGTCCCAGATGCTGCCTTAAATGCCAGCTCAGTCCTGGGATCTACAACTGGAGCCAATTAAAACCAGAAAAGCGGTGCTCCTCTGAAGAAGAAAACCCTCTCAGTTCTCACAAGGCAGGTAATTTTTGAGCTGTGCAGCACCATCTAAATTAAAAAGCATACACTTATTTTCCAGTATTCAACTGTGCTCATTCCTTACCTTTATGGAAAAGTTTTTTTTACAAAAAGGTATGAATAGACTAACATTAAGTCATATCTTGATCATTTAAACAATTTGAGCTTCTCCAGCAAATCAGCCTTCGTCCTCAACCATGTGCTTCATTCTTGGTCCTTCTACTTTACTGCACATTCTTTTTGAATTATGAATTCCTATAGTTCTATTTATTGCTTTCCTGTTTATGCATTAATACTAATGTTAACAATTATCTTCATTGACCGTTCTGCCTGACTTGTGAATTTTAACCAATGTCCAATGCCTTTTTAAATCAGCAGGTCACTATGATAAAATAAATTTAATAGTGACTGTTATTAGATATTCACTCAGTGATAGCAATCCACAAGAATTTTTTAAACCCATCAAAAAAATTAAATACATCAGTAAAATGTAAATCCATCCCAAACTTAAGTGCCTGGCTCTGAGACTGCTCAGTGTAGACAATGATGGTACAATTTCCTTTTAAATTGGAAGACTTTCAATAACAAAATAAATACCACACAAAAATGTAGTGTCCTGGCTAAGTAACCACTTTTAACAACCAAACTTGTAAGCTCTTCAAAGAATGAATTCAAGTTAATTTGAAGAAAAGTAATTTTAAAGGAGTAATTTCCATAAAAACAGGTTGACTTATAAATTATATTCTTATTCTTTATCAACTCAATCCTATATCAGATCTTCTATTATTTCACCCAAAATCTGAATACCTTATAGGTCACCTGCATCCCTCAATTTGGATTTTTTCAATAGTACTATTATACTGCACTCTTTAGTTCTTATAAAATAATGTATAAAGTGAGCATTACCTCATAATTCTGGTATGCAAGTTTTTCATGCTCAAATTTTAAATGTTTTAGTTATAATTTTTAAATGTTTTTTCATAGTAAAGAATGTTTAATTTTACCCTTGATAATAAAGTGTTGAGATGTTATTTTGTAATCCTCACATGATAACAGTATGTAATTCTTTCCAAATACAGAAAATTAATACCCATTGAACAAATCTGCCTTTTTTGCCAAAGTACTCAGCAGCTCTGACAACTGCCAGCATGTTGTTAATAAGAGAATTTTTGAACTACCACAGTCCAAGAACTGGGCACAATACTTGAAAGATGTGTTACTTCCAAATGGTTTCCCAAGGTGGTAGACACAGTGGTAGTGTCTTGTTTCATTATGCATTAGAATGTATTAGTGGGGCAGACACAGTACATGTAATAAATATAAAAGAGTATAGCAGTAGGTGTTACTTGTCTTTCCTTCGGACTTCTTGATATCAAAGAAATTTATTAAAAAAACCCTTATACATTAAACTGCCTAAATTAGTAGTCTTGTATACTATTTACCTGCTTTATGTTATACTTCAGGTTTTTTGATTTAGTTTTAATAAACAATTTAACATATCAAAGCTGTTTAAGCTTTCAGGTAATACATTTTTCAGTATTTATGTTCCATCTTTGCCTCTCCTGACTAAATTCTGTAAGAGGTAATATCATCTAATTAAAGGGAAAGAAGTAGATGAGGGAAAAAGGAAACAGCAGTGAAGAGTTAAGATTTCTTTCATTCCCAAGGTACTATTTGACACTTGAACTCATTTTTCTTGTACTTGTTAACCATTTTGATTTTTATTATTTAATATTAGTTACATTGTACACTACATCTGTTTTAATTGAGCAATTTTAATGTTTTCATTCATTTCTACTGATATTTAATAATGACTGGGAAGTAATTAGTAGATAATATCATTTTAGAGCAACTTTTCTGAACAGGACTACATTTCACTTCATATTCCAGAAACAACCAAGGAGATAAATGGAAGAAAGCTTTAACCAATATAAGTAAGCTCAGCTTAATCAGCATTAAAAGCCATTAATCTTAAATCAGTAAGCTAAAAAGAATTAGAAATGTAACATTAAAAAAACCACCCAAACAACCTGTGCAAAGTTAAAGTCTAAGCTGGATACATTTTTAGTGGTCTTTATTTGAGTAATCCACTGAAAAGAGGCTTAATATGCAATTCTTTGCATTATCTTAGCCATAATAACACAAGTATGTTCACAGTAAAAAGGGCAGCTTTAAAACAAGTAAGGCAGCAGGTCCCAAGAAAGAAAATGGAAAATACGGAAAATATATTTTTCTAAGAAAACAGGGGGAGTTATAAATGGCAAAAGTCAGAAAGAACTTAAATTTAGTCATGCTTCATGAGAATAGACTGACAGCAGTGGGGACAATAAAATGCTCCTTGAGTGTCAGTGCTTATTAAAACAAAGCAGCATCCAAGGAAAATATGTTACTTAAAAGAAAAGTAAAATCCAAATTTCCCCTATAGAGTTTTAAATGTTGCTGTAGTTCTTCAAAAGGGTTGTTAATGTTTATTTATACTCTTCAGTCTGAGACATTTTCTGAAAGTGCTATAAGCAACTCACATCTGCATATAATTTCATTACCCTTCATTGAAGGGCCTGTAGTGATAATTTTTGTAAAGCATATTGTTGACTTTCTCAAAGTACTATTTCTTCTAAAGTTAATATCAGTGTTTTTTGTTTGGGGTTTTTATGTTGTTTGTTTTGTTTTGTTGTGGGGTTTTGGGTTTTTTTTTGTTATTAAAGCAATGTAGATTTCTGAGTATTGGAGTACAACAGAATTTTTATTTTCCTCATCAAAGTTGGGGAAAATGTACCATTGTGTTACTTAACTGATGCACATGTGCAGTCAACATTTTAAAAAATCTTTCTGAAAGAATATCAGGGTAAGGACAAGAGATGGTCCTGAAAGTAATGACTTGGCTTGGCAAGGGTTTTGCTATACTTTTTTACTATAACCTTTCAGTACTCTATTTTTAAATAAAAGCTTGTACACAGAAATCCCCAGGAGCATCCTACCAGTTCCAATAGTGAATTATAGCATACGTCCAGGTTAGCCCTATATCCCAGAAATATTAGGGAAAGAATAAAAAGGTAGAGGCAGGTAGAAAAAAAAAATCAGGAAAGCCATTAAGCTATTAACTTCCCAACAGAAATACATGGCTCGGAACTTAAAAACAAATGCAGAATCTTACTGATACCTTGTTCCTCTTTGAACCTGATCATTCCTGCATATACAGAAAGTGTAACACAACTTGCTTCTTAGCAGGACAAAAAGCATGGGGCATCCTGACACTTACTGGCTTTCAACATGTTTGCCAGGCTAGTGTATTAGGCCAAAAATCTGGATGTGGCATGCTCTTGTCTTCTTGTGCAAAGCCTAGACACTGTCTCTCCAGCTCTTGGTACAGGTACAGAAACACATCTGTATTTCTTCTGGCTGCAGAGAATCCCTGGTTCAGCTTGGTTAAACCCAGAAACAAGAGCTGTCATCCTAAACCCTCCAGTAAGGGCTACACATTTTCTGACATACAGCAAACCTGTGAATCTCCTCGTTTATCACCCGTTGTTTGGGGATGGGGAGTAAAACTGTGTGGTCACACAACCAAGTTAGACGTACACCTGGGAAGCCACAGGCGTACGGGAGCAATATGCTTCCCCAGAGAGCAGGGACAGCTGCTTCGTGCCCCAGGGTGGGCTGCATTTGTGTGCTCACCGCCTTCCTTCGCCTCGGAGCACGTGATGCAGCCAGGCAATTGGCCATCCTCTTGGGTCCCCTCCAGTAACTTCATGCAGGGGAATTTTACTCATGGTCTTAACATCTGGTCCACTTGGGGAAGCCAGCTAGGTCTCCCTTCCTCGTACTTAAGGCACAAGGACAAGGTTTAAAATGATCAAATCTATAGAAGCACAGCATTTAAGAAGTTTAAATGGGGGGGGGGGGTGGCGGCGGGGTAAAGTTAAAAATCAAACTGGAACTCATGATAAAAAGATGATGTCAGAAGAGGTGAGAGCATCCCACTGAAGGGGACTGCCATGAATTAGTTTCTTAGTACTGGGGAGAGGCAAGTTTGTGCCTTCTGCTGTTGCTGCCTCCATCTCTTGGCATTCAGTTTCTACAGGAAACCAGTTTTCAGTTGCTGCCAAACTTGAACCTCACGCAGCAATAAGTTCACAGTGCTATCAAGAGCTTTGTACTATGACTCTATGATTCTAAAACAAATCTTGAGCACCTCTTCATATTTACTGAGCAATAAAATATCATGCCAAAATTAAAGGGTGCTTCTGAAAATAGTTTGAATGTGAATCAGAGGATATTTCAGCAGATCCAATGGAGTAATTACAGCGTAGGAAGAACAAATAGACTGTAATAGATAAGTGAGACAGGCAATCATAGACAAACTCTTTGCTTCCCTGCTGATGGATGAATAGAGCAAAGGGTCACCTAGGTGGGGTTTTCTATTTAACTTTTTGCTGGTAGATTTATTCTTGATGTCAGGCTTAAGACCAGACCCACTATTTGGTAACAATACACTGGATATTTTTAACAACTAACAGCTCTGTGGAGTCTTCAACCACCATCTAAAATAGGTCTTTATGGAAGGATGGTAAACATTATGTCCCTGTTATAGAAGGGAGGATTAAACACAGGGAGTTCAAATTAATCTGTCCCATAGTCAGATTGAGCTAGGGCAACAAGATCTTCCAATTCTTAATCAAGTGTTTAAGCAGTGTCAAAGTGGCCTTGCAAGGCTGTACTCAAGTGCTAGAAATAAATTTTTGGCTGAAGCTCCCCAGAAATTGTAAGCCTTGGCGTCATTAAGACTTCAGTGACCAGTGGCAACATGACATAGCCATGATGAACCATGTCACTGCTTTTGATTATTAATGGCCTCTTACTAGGCATGAAGTCTGAGACAAAGTCAGTAGTTCTATGACCGCATCCTATATTAACAGAGAGATGCTTGGGCCCAAGCAATAAAACCAAAATTTCTTTCTTATTTTATTTGAATGATGAAATTTTCACATTCATTCCTTCAGAGCATCTTCAATTTATGGACTTTTAAGGTCTGGCAACTTAAAAAATGCTTAATTGCAGGACTAAGCAAGTCTATCCCTCTGCTTTCTGACACATATCATGTACCACCTTCTCTTCGTTTGCTTGCTCAACTTGTTCCTCACACACTTCACAGAGAAACCCAGGAGTAATGAACCCAACCAGTCAGCACATATTCAATAGAAAACCCAAAGTCTACTAGCAGCTTGAGTGGTCAGAGAAGCATGAGAAACAGAAAGTAACCTGGGGCAGGTGGACTGATTGAGTACTAATGAGGCAGGCAGAACTAGCCTAATTAACAGCCCTTCCTTAAAAGACTCCATGACAAAATTTTTCTTTTCTGCCTTTGTGTTTATCTCAAGGCTTCCTTTTTTTCTGATTAAAGCTGCAGAGCTTTAAAAAAGAAGTCTCAGAATAAGATGATTTTTATTTTTTTTTTAATAAAGAAAACGGCAAAATAAATCAGTTTGGTTTCATGACCCACCTCTCCTCACAAAAAAAATATATTTTAAACTGTTTCTAATTTTTGAAACATGAATCAGAGGAACTAAGAACTATTTCATCAGAAGTTCATCTGTACTACTTTTGATTGGTTTTATCTTGGTGACATAGACATGTTTTGACTTCATGTCTGTTATGACCTGAGTAACTTCAAAGCCATTCTTTTCTTTAGCAGGAGACTGGACCAGCCAACCTCTACAAGTCCCTTCCAACCTAAATCACTCTTTGATGCTATTCTAATAGATTGGCTACAAACCAGCCCATCCTTTCTGTTTTCACTATTTAACCAATACTACTGAAAATGATGGCAAGAAGTAAGACCTCCAGGGCTGGAGAAGCCTTACTTTGTGATGGCAAAATATATTGTTGTATGTTTATAATAACATGTATACAGACAAAGGGATATGCTTCAGAGGGGTTTTTAACTCATGTATTCATTTTTCTCCTGTCAAAATTTCTGCTTGACCATGAGAACCAAAACTTTTCAGAAAAGTAAAAAAAAATTCTCACATGTGATCGATTCCTGGTGGGGAGTAGAGCTGGATGTGTACAGCTGAATTTCAGAAAGGAGCACTGAAATTCCTCTTTTGACCATGAGGGTAAGTCTGACTGTGTTGAGTGTGTGACATAATAAAAATTGTGACATGAAGACAGCTACAGTCAATAGCAGTGTTGAGAGCCTGAAAATGCTGCCTCAGCACAGCTGATGTTAACATTTCTGAAGTTTAATTTTCCTAACCCTGTTATTTCTGCGGCTTGAAAAACAAGTATCTATGTACCCTCTGCTCCTTGTACCTATATTTCTTTTGCATGTTCTAATTTCACTATAACCATTACAAACACTGCAGACAAAAGTAATGGAAGTTTTGCAGACAAGCAAGTAATGAAGAAAAAAGACTGTTGCTTTTAATAGTTATTAACAGCTGTATCTATACCTATTGACTTCTTCCTCATTTCATCCCCTAAGATGAAATCCTCTCTTTCATTCTCTTATGAAATCCTCCTGTTCATCCTCTAGGATGAACAGTTGCCTCTAGGCATCCTCTATACCATTTGTTCCAAAACCAATGTTTCTGACAATTCCCTGCTCATTTACCAACCACACAATTGTTTATGAGATTCTAAGGACCACTTCTTATTACTCAGGAACCAGAAAATATGTCTTGAAAGTTCATGACAATACAAGCTTAAAACATTTACAGAGAGAAATCCACAAGTCTGTTCAGCAGACTGCACAGCCCTGTATCACTTTTCATTCCCCAGGATTTGTAAATCAGAGAGTGTTCTTAGGCTCTTTGCAAGACAGCAAAAGTGATCAAATTTCTCAGCCATATTAAAACACAAGTGGAAATATATTCAGAGAAAACACAGAAATTCAGTATTGAACTGATATTAATGGTATGTACTGCACTATCTTCGCAGAGCCTTCTGCAGTGCATCATACTATTAGGTGTCTGGACAGTAGCAGAAAAGATTAACTGAAATCTGAATATATGACTAGGACAATATCTTGCAAAGGCACAAAAAAAAAAGTGGTTTCAAGACACATTCATAGACCAAGTAACTCCTGACAGAACTAATCTTGTTGCATTACCTCTGGAACTGTTTGAAAGCCAGGTATATCAAAGTGCACCCACGGCCAACGTGCATGCTATACCAACAGAAAAACTGCCTGCAAGAGCAGAAGAACAGGTGGTCCTCAAAAGCATTATCAATGCTTACATTCCAGTTACAACACAAGGAATCTTTGGTTTTAAGGTTTACATCTCAAAATTACCAAAAAATCAGTATGACTTTGCATTGATTTGTCTCTATAGAAACCAGAAACACGCCAGTGTTTAGATGGTGATGCTCTGCTCACCAAGTCACTCCACTACATTTGGACTGCATCTGTTTTAGCATTCAAACTTAGAACTTTTAAAATCTATGATGCAAGTACCATTTTTAACTGCTTATTTTACATGTTCCAGTATTTTGAGTGAGGAAGGAAATAATATTTTTATTTAAATTGCATTTCTAGCACATTTATTATCACAGACTATGAAAGTGCTTTTATTGTTGAAATGCTACCTTGGAAGAAGCCATTACTGGGGGGAGAAGCAATGAAGACATTGAACTATGTTCACTTCCCTGATCATTTTATTTTAATGCCAAAACATATCATGTAATGCCAATACAACGTGTTTCAGCACAGCAGTCAAAGAAATAATCTTTTTTGGCTCTCCCCCACATTTTTTCCAGAAATATATCTTGTCTATCCGAGTATCTAAAATGGGATCTTCCCACATAGCTGGTTGCTTGGAAAGGTGTTAGTATTTCCCTATCAATATTTGACATCTGTCAGGCCAGTCTCCCCTTTCTATACTACATGCACGATGCCTTCAGGCATCAGTCTCCTTCGTTTGCAGGCTGAATGAAACCACTGCGTTAGGAATTTTGTGAATGTCACCATCACGAAATTAATTCACTGTTTAAAAGCTGTGGGTGCTGTAACAGACCTACATTTTCCTGTTTCGAGGAACACTTTGTACTGCCTGTAGTCTCATATATTCCAGCTGCTGCTTGTATACAAGGTTTTTACATTTGTTTCCAACCCTCAATCCTTCTCTTCTCGCTTTCACCACATTAAATTTCCTATGTGCATTTTGATTCTTTTTCAGCCAAGCAATAAGCCATGGCACAGCGGACCTCTTGGCTTCTGATGCCTGCCAGAAGGTGTTAGGAGGTATGCAGCCAAGATAATGCTCAGTCTGATCCATTTTTGAAAAAGGATTTAAAAATTCAAACTGACAGCTCAGAATGCAAACAAAAGCCTGAGGTTTTGACATTGCTATGACCAAAAAAAAGTGTGCTTAAGGAAAGCAAGTACTTATTATAAAGGTGTCAAGTAGGTGACCAAATGAAATGTTAGCTTTCAGGTAGCAAAGAGACTCTGCATATAGTGACTTTAAAGTAGGGACAGAATTAGCAAAACTATCCATCAGCAATACTATATGACTCACTGAAAGACATTTGAAACCACTTCTGTGACTCACATGGGGAGGAAAAACAGAGCAAAAGGGGAAGAACAGTATACAGTGGCAGTGTCCACTATGCCAAGACACTATGGGACTCCAGCATTGGCCTCCATCACTACACTTGTGAGGTGATATTTCACATAATATGGATGGCGTAACATCACCCTCTAAAAGTACTCTGTTTTCTTCTGAGGCTAACTTAACAAAAAATTTTAAGCACCACAAAGTTAATTGGTTTTATAGAATATACAGTCCAGGAATGCAGATATTCCCCTTACAGCAGCTTCTGAAATCATTGCTTCTCAGCAGCAGCAATTGAATGTCACAGTATCAGCAAGACCAAACCACAGCTTCCATGAAAGGCTTGTCTGAAGGGATGTGAGAGACACCAGGCTAAAGGAAAAGTTAAGCAACAATGTTTTAGTATTTCTTGGATGCAGGAGAAAAGCAGAAGGCTGGGGAAGCTTTTTGTGGGGGTGGAATTCCCTGTTTCCTTCCTACAAATGTGCATGAGAAGTGTGATGAATACCACATGCCTAGGTAATGGAGGAAGACCAACAGAGGGAAAGAAGGCAGAAGAAACATTCATACAGCCCTGTGCTGTATGCTAGGTCTATAGCATTACCCAGTGTAGAGCCCAGTGTTTTTAAGGTGAAGAAAGGAATAGTAAGGGTAATTCCCCAATTCCCATTGAGATGAAAGAAATCAGGTTTATAGAAGTGTTGCACCCTCACAATGGCAACATCTTTTGACTTTCATCAATCTAGGTAATGTTTTCAGCTATCAATACAGAATTCAGTTCACTGCCATCCAAGAATAATTACCTTTCTAGAGGGTATAATATTGCATTGAGACAACATAGGGAATGCATATCTTCATGGCAGCGCTTAAAAAACTGGCCTTTTTTATAAGTTTATTAGCAATGTAATACTGTTTGCTACCCTTTTTTCATTATATGACAAAATATTTTTACATATTTACTTCCACTGAAAAATGCAGAACAGATGTGGTTCCTCTTTAAGTAGGAACTATGTTATTTGCTGTTTAATGGAGCTAACAAGTATAAGGAGCTTCTATAATATCATTTTCATCCTGGTCTATATTATCCTACATCAAATGGCAGGGCAACCTTTCACTTTCCCTTGCTGTTTTGTACATTCTGCCAGTTATCCATAACTGTCAGTGGCTGACTAAGAATCCATTTGTTTAAATAAAGCAAATAATAAAAAATATTGAAATGTTTGTGTAATGCTTCCACTGCTAACTTTCCATCAAATTGCAAGTGTTGTATAAAAAATGTTTTCCCTGACATTGAGCTTGTTACAGAAGTCAGTCCACCACTTATCTCTAGAAAGTATTAATTTATGCCTCTCTGTTGAAAAGATACCTAAACTTTAAACAAGTGAGCTTGTTTCCAGGATTGCTCCTGTTCAGAGGCTTGGTAGCAGTTATTTAGAATTGTAGTCATTTAGAAACTTGAAACAAGACACTCATATTTTATAAAGTAGTATAAATACTGTAGAAAGGTGAAAGTTGTTAAGACTAAGATTGTAGTCTTAACAGATTAAAATCAATGTTATGCATCCCTTTCAATAAATTATTGTATTTACAAACATAATAGCGTGTTAAAAACTATGATCATACTGCCACAGATCCTTCTCACTAAGGCGGAACACCAAGCCAACAATTAGTTTCACAGCAGCATCAAAGAAAATCAGCCTCAAAGAGACCTCTGGAAGAGATCAGCTGGTCCACTTCTGTGCCTGGAGGCACAAACAAGTGAGTGTTGATCCCTCCTGACAGATATTTTTCCAACCTGTTCTTGAAGCCCCCAGTGACAGAAATTCCACAATCTCCCTAAGACAAGCTTTTATACTATGGTCAAAAACATTCACACTCTTGGGAATAAGAAAAACAATGCACAGATAATTTGGAGCAACTAAAATAAACTGTAAAATTTCAGTGTGCTGTGCCACCTACTCCAGGAAGGAGAAAATGTTGAAGGAAAGAGAAATTATGATACATCAGTGTACATCTGATTTATGCCTATTTTAAAGATTCCTTGGTTTAGATTCATGTCCTGCCAGGAGCCTCTACAGCTGAACAACGCCCACATGAACAGAGTATGAGCTGAGAAACAGTATTTCATTTCACATAATTGTGGTTTATTTCTACAAGGTCATTGAATACCCAAGGTGGTTCAGCACCTCTTGAAACCATGCCTCCTCTAAGAAAATATAGTCCTGGAACACAAGTGTGAGAGCAGAGGTCATTGGTTTGAGAAAGAGCCACCAGGAAGAGTAAAGAGACCCAAGGTGGGTCTAACTTCCACTCAGGTCCTCATGGAAACTGTTCTTTGATGAGCCAGAAGAATGGGTTAGGAAACCTATGAACTGGGCCAGACAGGGACCACCCAAAAAGCAGAAAATACTCTGAGAACAGGGACTGGAATTAGGAAAAAAATTTGGCAATTGAGGACAACAAAAATGTTCAGAGTGGGGCTGGCAGCCACTGCTTATACAGAAGAAATGGAGAAAAAGCCCAGACAACACCTGAAAGCCTGAAATATAGAGGACTAGAAGCCCATATGAAAGGCCAGAGGAACTATGAGCTTGTTTTCAAAGAGCTTGATAAATGATATCCCAGACAGATTATTTTTAAAACCTCTCACTATGAATTCCTTTAATAGGCATATATGAAAGAAAATTAAGTCTGTGGTTGCTGTATTATTTAAATACAGCCTCCAAAATATCCTGCAAGAACTTCATTCAAAACATTTTCATGTGATATGTGTCTTTGAAACCACCTATAGAGAAATCATGCTATAATTTTTGGAAAATATCTGTAAAGAAAACCTCTTATAACCTTCATGTAAGGTTAGAAGACATCATTTAAGCAATTCACAGTTGCATTTAAAATGGAATTTTCTTATTTACAAGACAAAATCTTACAGAACTCATATACAAAAGCATTAAGATGGTGAAGGGAGAAGTAACTGACACGCTGCTCATCCAATTACAAAATGTTAATCTTATCATCACTTTCTAAATCAGCAGACCATTTAATAAAACCTGGGATAGTTCTGTCAGTGGAACCAATTCCTTAATTAATACAGCAGAGTCTAACTCTCTGAAAGATTAGTTTTCATTTATCAGAATGTTTTCACACGCAAGTCTCATTTCTGGTAAGTCCAACTCTGCCAGTCCGGAGAACAATTATTTTGGTAAATGTCCTGTCAAACTACTGCTGAGTAACATGTAACTCTTACAAGGAGTACAGTATACAGAAGAAAAACTAAAGAGAAAATCAGGTAAAATGTTGTCAGGCTTAAAAGCATTCTAAACTTTGGAAATTTCATTATCATTATTATTGTTTTACCATTATTATTTGCAGGTAAATGGCAGGTGGGATGCTGTTGTACCTTACTCTGCTAGTAACTGGTGAGTCTGGTCAAACACGGGGAGGAGATGTTGTGAGACCAATTCTCTGTTGGCATAACTGTATTGATTTCATTAGACTTACGTTAGCAGAAAACACAGGCTTCTGTTTAGGTTTTAAAAAAGCCAGACCATTTGCTTTTATTAAAACATTTTTTTAACCGGAAGAATAGATATAAGTGACAGGATCCATTCCTAAATCTAACAAAGTGTCTGAGTGAAGTTTGGCAATTTTACCATCTCCAATGAACTTTTTTGTGTATCTCTGTGTCACGTACACAAAGCTGGTAGGAAGTTAAGCATGATAAATCTTGAAAAGACCTTGCGCAATTACGTTTTATTGTGAGACACAAATTTATGCCAGTTAAGCCTCTCTGTTTAGAACAGGCCACATACAAAGGAAAGCAGTTTATAATCGATGCCAATGATATGCTCTAATATTTCTTCTCTGTGCTTCAATTCATTAAGAAATCTTGGGGGAAAATGGTGGTAGGAAGTGTGAGAGTCCCTCTCACTGTAAGATGATGTCCTAAAGCCCTGGGAATGAGAAAGGGATACGTTCAGGAAGGAGAAGAAAAGTTCACTGTGTCTGGGGTTGGTGGAGGAACAACTTATGCAGAGTGACTTGTTCTGGGAGTTCTCTAGAAGGATCTTCAGCAATGCAAGCAGGAAAGACATTGCTCCAAGAGCTTTCCAGGGCATGCCAGCCTTAGGTTGATGAATCAGCCAGGCTTAAGAAGCTAAAGGAGAGCTGGGCCAGCAAAAACTGATCTCTTTCCCCACGCCCCCCACCATAAAGGATAATTGTAAAAATAAAACTCGGGCATTTTGCCTTAAATAAAAGGATTTCCACAAATGCAGGCTGTAGGCAAACCCACATAAATGGAGAGCAGTATTCAACTGCAATTACTCCATTCTCAGTTCCCATCTAGAGAAACTGCCCTTTCTGGTGTATGTGATGGGCAATTTCCTTTCAGTGACAGTTGGTACCTGGATGCCTTCCCAGGCAGGCTGGGAGTTGAGTTTCATTACATTTGCAGTGTTTGTGATGAGGATTATCTGTGGTTTGAAACAGAAGTGAAAATGAAAATAAATTCTTCCAAAAGACGGTCATTAGAAGTACCAGTCCTACAACAGTACTCCAGTGAAGTTCTTCAAGGCCATCTTCTGATTTTAAATACACTTCTTACTGGTTATCTGCTTCCCACAGAATTTACCTGACCACGAAGGTACCAGACAAAAAGCTAAGTAAATTTGTAATACTGACTTCTGTGATTCTGTAACAGAAGGTCTCAACATTATCACTGCAAGTCAGACTACAGTTGTACAATTCATCCATTGCCACTATTCCATCCAGTTTAAAAAGTGCTTGAGAAAGGACAAAGTCAGTGTGGATTGTTAGGGTGAATGTGCAGTATGTTCCAAGAGCCCACATAATTGTTTTTTTTTACATGTAAAGCAGATATATATATAATGATTAAAAAGCACAATTCTGCAAAAGCATTCAGGAGAACCACACTGCAACTTGTTCTTATATGGCTTTTTGTCATGGCATCGCCACTGCTCAGCATTATTTGAACCTTCTGTAAGTATGTTCGTAAGATTGTTTGTCCTTCTCCATTCCAGTTCTTCCCTGTTGCTGAAGTGAGAGGTCAGAACTTCTCCAGTAAGCCTTCAAAGAATGACTTTATAAACACCATTTTGAGGACTGTTCTCTGGAATGCAGGCATGACACTGCACCTGCAGCTGTCAACATTTCTTTACAATCTTTTCATAGTGAATTTAAAAGGTTATGAACTTAAAACCTTCTTTCTGTTTAAAAGTCTATCATTCTGGAATAGCTTTGAAAATGTTACTCTTGGCTTAATTAATCAAATTTATTTCAGAATATTCTGAATGAACAAACTTTGTCTGACTGATTCTCTGTGGTTTTGACTTGCTACGAATTCACCTCCTTATTTATAGGTGGAACACTTTTAAGTTGGAAACACACTGGGTGTTTTCATAAATCAAAGCTTCTCTCACTTGGATAATCATACATAGGAATCAACCATTTAGTAGTATGTAACACACAGACAGTTCTTTGGAAAAGGAATATATGTCTTATTTGTATGAAACAGTATTTTTAGCATGTAAACATGAATAAAAAAGGTTTTTCTGACACAGTCTTAACTGATAATTTTCATGCTATCACATTTTATTCTTGCACCTGATAGGGGCTCAGTGGTCTAAGAGTCCCTCAGATACTTGGGCTCTCTCCTTAGTCTTACTACCAGTCTAAGATGATCAGGAGGCATATTTTTGATCTCTGACCCTCAGCTTCCCCTCTCCTCAATATCAGAAGAAAAATACATAACTTTTAGTATCTTGTTGCAAGAACTGCAAAGAAGGGTATATATCAGAGCTGGATGCTGTGATCATTACAGTCAGTGTCATATACCAGACACGTTCACATCATCTGAAGTAGGACTTGCATTCTTTTCTGGAGGGAAGTCCTGCTTATATGAACATGTCATTACCAGCTGATTTTACCATCAACTTGTGGTCCCTAAGAATCCAGTAAATCCGGTTCAGAGGGAAACAGAGAATACAGTTGAGTGTCTCAAAGATCCCCCAAAGTAAACAAGATAATCACCATGCAGCTATACAAGAAAGAAAGGAAAGTGGTTAAATTTCAGCTTATGAACTACACCTTCAGAAAATAGGTTACTCACAACAGAAATGTTTTTTAAGACATCCAGATTTGTTACTACTTTAAAAGTCACAGGAATTGCTCCCAGGACAAGTCAAAAACTGTACAGGTGTACAACTGAAAAGACAAAGAAAATCCCTCAACTAATCATTTTATTTATTTTTTTTAGAGCATATACTCACCAGGACATGCAAACACAGAAATGGAATGAACTATTTAAGTTTACCTCTTGTTCACAGACAAATGCCATTCATTATTCATCTCTAAAAGGAACACTTGCATCTTCATCAGCTGAAAAGCCACTCAAACCATATACAAGCTCTACCTGAATTTCTGAAGGGGAAAGGACAGACAAGGAATGAGTCTGGGTGTTTTAGGAAGGGGAGAGAAAGAGGATTTTCTTAAGAAGATGGGCTTCTGGCTTCTGAGACTCAATCGGCTTGCACCCCTGAGTCTAGCAAATATCCAGTTACTTTCTTCAAAACACAGTTTAAAACACTCAGAATAAGGAAATAGGGTATGAAGAAATCTGTTACATGACGAAAAACTGCTTTGCCATCCATGTTCCCCACATTTCAGACAAATGAATAGACTAAGGTAAATCATTAACATTTATATCTTGCTTTAAATATGTTATCAAGTTTATAAAGTAAACCATTTCAAATGTCAGAAAGCAACCATTTCCCTCCTGTCCTTAAAGTATAAGTCCACTGGAGAAAACCATTATGAATACAAAATCAAAAGATGTATCATGGTGCAAATGCACAGGACTCTTCATTAGTGGTAGAGAGTCAGATTTAGCATTTCTTAACTGTCAACCACACAACTTCAGGATGTGAATCATTTTACTTATGAAATTGCATGCAGAATGGGAAAAATACTTACAAAGAGCTGTTTTTGCATTCAGTAGCCTCTAACTGTGGACCATGAAAGCTAACATCCCCAATACTTAAAATGACTCACACCACTTGGTCTAAAAGGCTGAACTGGACCTGCTGGAAACAGAGGACTGGAAAAGGCATGACTGAGGGAGGTGTGGCAGTCTGTTTGGGACACGGGAGGATTCTCCCACAGTCTGCTGGTGCCCCTCCCCCTCCTCAGCATTTTCCTCAGGAATACAATACTGTGACCAGGTGCTCCAGACACAAACATCTGCTGCTGCATGCTGCTGCCAAGGCAACAGCATCTGGCGCTCACACTTTCCAAACCACAAAGTTATCACTCAGTTCACTCCTGCCAGTGTCAAGAGTTGGCACTCCCAGCCACTTCCCCCATAAAATGCCCCAGATATGCCTTCAAAGACTGACTGCCACTTTTTAAGCCATTGGCAAGAAAACACCCCAGATTATCCACTGCTGCTGCTCAGGTGGGCCGGCAGAAGGGCGAAGCAGGTCTTAGGAGCATTAGGAATGTAACTGCTGTCTGGAGAAAGGGGACAGGTGCAACTACAATTAAACTCTCTTGAATCTTTATTCCTCTTCATACCAGAATCTGATCATCTAACTTCTTGAGCTGATGTTCCAGCCCACTCCCTATGTCCCAACTCACAAACCTCTATCTGCAAATATTCACACCTTCACTAGGGAAAGAAGCTATTAAATAGCCTTTTAAAATGTTGTTTAAAAGAAAGTCATTTTTTTCATTATATACTCAGAATTTGAACAGAGGAGTGGAGGAAAACATACATCACTGGGTCTGGATAAGTGTCTTTTCGATGTAGAATTACTGCTATGAGCAGGGCTTGCAAGCATTTTGAGCCAAAACAATCCCCTCCTTCTAGGGAAAAGTAAACAACCTCAAAGAAATCAAAGAAAAAACCACAAATTCCAGCTTCTTCACTTTTGCCTTGTTCTTTGTAGTACTTCCAGCTCCAAAGGAAACTTGGCTCCAGCAACACAACTGTGATACACCACAACACTGGTAAATTCCACTACTACATGTATACTCTGGGGTCTTTCTTTGCATAGAAGCCAAATATCAGTCCTTTTTAGGCACAAATGACCTTTTTTCCTGAGACAGTCCTAGTAGTGTGTTTTTTCCTCCTAAAAAAGCTCATGGAAACTTAAAATCAACATGTTCCTTGTCAGGACCAGCTACCTGGGAACACCTACACCCAAAGGTTTATAGTCCAGTGGCAAAAGTGATGGATGGTTTGAAGCCCTTTACAGGAAAAGCTATCTACAATAAAACTTTAAATAAGCATAGAAAATTTTAGCAAGCCAGTCAGTTTGTCTGACAAAGGCTGTCATAAGAACATTTAATGAAACCCATCCCTTGATGCAGCAGGTAAGAGCATTAATACACTCTTCTGTAACATTAAGTACACCATCTATTTTCTGTCATCCATGTCTTTTCCATATCAATGATAACGAAAAACAAATCTTTATAAAAGGACTCAGTCTGTGAAAGCCATTTTGTCACAAAAGGCATGCTTTCAAATAAATAAAAAAATACTTCAGTCCATTATCAGCCCGTGAATAGCATCAAAATTCAAACCCATTTCAGAGCACTTATTTACATTATCAAAACTTGCATGAAGGTTTGCTTTTTCTCTGCAACAGATGAGCCTGTCACCCCAGTCTAAAGAAGGGCAAAAGGTGAAGTAGATGTTGTTCTCCCTCCCACCCTTTGCTGTTGGTGATGGCATGAGGGGCTGCATCCCAGCTCTGCTAGGTGCTGCAAAAAAGCCTCTCCCTCCTTCCACGTGCCCAGTGTACTCAGTTTGGTTTTTAAACTATTTTCCACGAGTAGTATCTGCAGTTAAAGGTGCTGAAAATGAGAGCTAGGCATTTAGCTATGAATCGTTTAAGAAGATACTTTTAAAATGCCTCGCTTCTAGTAATCACCCTCGCAGTGCCTCTCTCTGAGCTTCCTTCTCGTGCCTCTCTCACCATTGCTGTGAACATACACACTGCATTTGGAACTATGGCAATTGTAGATGCATCAAAAGCAGCTTGTGTGTACCTAGATCAGATCGTGAGAGCATAAAGCTGAGAATAATACTGGCTTTAGCTTGTGCTTTGTAAGTTTGCCAGGACCTTGTGCACCTAGCAAGGCAGCGATCCTGCAATGAGGTCTATGCTATCACAACTTCACTTCACTAGAATCTGGGGGACCTGTTTTGAGATGAATATGTATGTTATTATCACACCTACACATCCCTGCTCCTAGATGAAGTGTCACTTAAGCCAAGTTCTGAAATCCAGACTAAAGCAAACTAGGTCAGAGAAGAACTGCAACATCCATTTTCATCAACAGCCTCCTGCCCTATTTTTAGCTTGGTCTTTTTAGGAAGCTGTGTCTCCGATGACCACATGTGCCACAGCTGACTCTTTGCAAATGTGTCCTCTGACAGAGAAGAGGCTTACACCCGCTTTCAAGAACCCAGGGCTTTGAATCTCACTTTGGATCAAATGGTAATCAATGCAGGTCACAGACTGGCCTTTCTTTGCTTTTAGCAAGAAATGCTGCTCAATGAAAAAAAAAAAGCTTGTCAGACCTCCGTCCAGTACACATACAAAGATACACTTGTTAGAGCGTTTCCAACTCAACTAAGATAGCTCTGCCTAAAACCCGCTCTTTTTGTGCAAAGAGCAGTCCTCAGCTCAAAATGTTCTCCATATTCCATTCTCAATTTCCTGACTCTCTCCAACTGACTTATAGGGCCATATATCCCATAAACTCACATGGATGCATAACTTTGTATTACATTACTACTTTATTTCCGATTTATCTTGTATTTCCACATCCACTCCTCGTCAAAGTAGTATTTCACTTGTGTTCTCTGCACAGTTTAAAGCCTTACAGAGAAATAATGGCACTGATATCTTTCTGTCCTTCACATAACATGATAACACTTCTGGCTGTGAAAACCTATGACTAACACTGCCATTACATCGCTGAACTAGCCTTAAAATAGGCACAGCACTTACAGCAACTACAGCTTTGGAGAAAGTAGCAGGAAAATTTCTCACTGGCCTGAACAGCAGAAAAAAATGTTCCCCAGCAACCGCTTAGGGCAGTGGTAAATCACACAGTTGCCATTATTATTCAGTAGGTGTAAAAGGTATTTCCATTTGGAAAAAAAAATGTTTGTAAAATCTTAATAACTCTGGGAAAACAAAGACAATTAATATAGCTCTGAGCAAAGAGGAACGTCCTTCTTCATATGTCCCTCTCCACGCTGTCACCGAATCGTATCTGCCCCTTGAGCTCACCAGCTATGCGCAGTGCAATCACACTGCCTTCACGTCCCAGCTGGCAATTTCCGTGGTCCATTCTCTAGGAACATCTAGAGTGTTCCCATTCCAGTTGCCCATGGAAGTCTAAACTTTGTTTACTTTTCCTATCTTCATTAATCACAAACACAGTAAAAAAGATTAACCAAAAAAAAACCCAAACCCAACAGCCCAGTAAAACTGATTTTCCCCTATGCTGCAAAACCATAGAAAAATAAGTATCAAGCAGCAAAGTTATAGGAATTAGTGCCACATTCCTCTTTCCTTTCACACAACACAGGCTCCACTTATGCTAAGAAAGCCTGAGGCAATATGAAACTCTCTGAGGTCAGAACTACTAGTTGCAAATAAACAGCAACAAATACATTGTCTGCTCTGAATGAAGCATAAATCCTTTGGGGTTTTGATTCAGTGTTTGATTCAGCCTTCGTCCTCTTAGCTCATCTCCTTGAAGACCAGAAGAAAATGACAAAATAAAGATGTCACTGACACTGCAAAGAGAATGACAGTATTGGGACTCTTCTTTCCTCTACACCCTATGATATGGCAGGCAGACAAAAAGGCCACTGAGGACAGGAGGCTCAGTGACTCAGAGTACAGCATTTCATTTCTCTCTTCTTCTTTGTTTCTGACTCCATGAAAGATCAGCTATTGCTTTATCAATCTCAGTGGGATAAAACAATCAGAATTCCCTCTAAAGCACATGGAAACGCCATGGAAGGGAAACACAGCAGAGAAGTCTCAAGAGAGAGTAAACGGACAGAGACATTTGCATCTGCTTTCCTTCTTTACTCATGGCATAATCTTTTCCCCATTGCTTATACAAGATGATAAGAAAAAGAAAATCATAAACAGATGGAAATCTTCTCTATCTTCAGGCCTTCTCTTTTCAGAATATGGGTGTCCCATGACTGGTCCAGAAGCTGGATCTGACCCAGAAAGTCCCCTGAAGATAACGAGCTGCATATTGAGCAACTAAGTATTTTGTTTAGCTTGGGACAGAAGAGGGGAGTTATGTCTGAACAATTATGTTTGGCACTCATGACTCGAACAACTCTGCCTGACAACTCTGAATATGAACATCACTGGTGATTAGACATCAGTCACTTGAAAAAGGCATCACTGGCAGCTTGAAAAGTAGCTTGTTTGAAACAGCATTAATCTCAAATATTTGAGGCTCTCTAGAGGAATATTCAGTGTCTGGTAGTTCTGCATGTGGTACCAGTCAGCAGTTATTGTTGTACTCATCAGGAGAGACCCACATTGGAACAGGACAGCAAGTATCAAAAAAAAAAAAAATAGGAAAAAGGAGAACAAAGCAGGAAAGAGGAATAGAACTGCAGTAAGACATTTTGGCTTTTCACCCAGAGGAAACACAATTTCATCATTGAGTTTAAAAATGTGCTCAGAAATGCAAAGAAAGGGAGGTATGTCATACATGAGAAATCAGCTCCATGGTGTGGCACTAAGAAACATCAGAAGGTGCAGTTCACTGAATGGCTGGGCGGTGGGGATGTTATTCCTACAACACAAGGACCAGTTATACTAGATCTGACCATCTGTTCTATGTTCCCTTCCTCCCATACATGCACAATGTAAAGTTAAGTGACTGAAAACATGGGGGGAAATGAAGAGAGCAGCATGCACAGCCTGAAAGGAGGTGTCTCACTGCCTGGACCCAGACCCCGTGTTCCAGCCCTGAAGGAGTTACCCAGGCCTGTGCTCCTGCAGTGCTGGGCAGCCCTGAACTCCAACAAAGTCAGCTGGACTTTCAGCACTGTTGTCAAAAAAACAAACTAAACAAGCAAAACCCCTAGGCCCCTCACAGCTGTTTCCCTGCCCATTACTTTGCACTGATTTTTTTACTACTTTTTTTCCAGAAGAGTGCATTTAAATTATTTGACATCTCAGTGGTAACGCAGCTTCAATACTCCAGCTACAAAAGGTGACAACTACAAAAACTTGTTCTTTATAAAATGTTTAATCACTTAACATTCGCATCTTTGAACTGCTGCACGAAGTGTTACACAAAAGCTAAATATTGTTAGAAATTTAGTGGTTATGTTTATCCTGTCAGCACCACTTTCCACCAAAGCACTGACAAAACTCTCAGCCACCACTCGTGACATTGACAGGAACACAATAGTGGAGTTTGCGGCAGAATATTAAAATTGAAGGAGCTTTCAGTTTCACTTTATACAGTTACCCCAGCAACAACAGCAAGCATATTGAAATCACACCACCAACGAGGAAATTCTTGTTTGGGACAGCAAAGCACTGAAATGATCAGCAGACCCCTGATACTTCTTATGTATGTTAGCTTGACACTGCTAACTACAGAGTCTATAAATCAGTTTCTCCACAAAACCCTAAAGTCATAGGTGCCAAATACAACTATTTTTCTCATAATCACATCCTTGATCTTTTCATATTATTACTGGACTTCTTATTCTTAGCTACTTTGTTGCTAAAATAAGTTGCTCTTTTTTTCCTACAAAATTTGCCAAACCCACTACTGGAATGCATTTGTATTGTCCTCTTACTAGGAGAATTCCTGTAAAATTCCCATTGACCTAATTGCAGTTTTTGGCCTGAAGAGATGACACGTTTGTGTGAATCTGGTAAAGCTGTTGAAGCAGGGATACTGCAAATTAAGTACCCTTCTGGCCTCTTTCATTGAGCTTCAGTCTGAATACCCTTAGGAATGTGATGGCATTTCTCCTCCCCGCTTTCTTCTAAGCTGCTTAAGAGGGGAAAAAAAATGTCCAAAATCCAACTGAAATAGCCCAGAAACTTAAGTAAAGACAGCTGGAAAGATGAAAGAGTGATAATGTTTAGATGCAAACCAAGCAACATGTTCCAACAACTGGCAGGGACTAAATTCTGTCCCAGAAATGTTACTTCATCTGTCATTAAAGAATACAGTGTCAGTGGGGAAATCTCTGAAACCACAATACAATTACATTGTTTTAAGTCTTTATTTGGAAAGCATTACCATTACTTAGAGAAAAATAGAGTTTTCATATCTATACACCCTGAGTGTAGTACCTGTTAAAGCAAACCTTCTTCCTCATAGCAGGAGAAGAAAAAAAAAAACAAACACTACAGGACAAAACTGATTGTTTATAGATACTTTAAAGCCTTGGTATATAACATATACCATCATTAGGTAAGCAGTTCAAATGCAGTAATACTGTATGAAAAACACAAGCAATATTGTTCCCTGCATTAGATTCAGTTTGCAGAGCCTCCAAACCAAAGCAGCTCCTGCTTTTGCCCCTGCTGCAGATGCAGACTTGCTCTGGGCAAAGTCCCATTTCATGGCAGAGACGGTGCCTTTGACTTGTATCCTTTAATCTAACAAAAACTTTGGATGTGCCCACAATCCCATTTAGAGTATGGTTCGGGGACACATACACAACTGTGGTCTCTACTGTAGCAGTGTGCTGTGTTCCCAACATATTCCTGCTTATATACTCTTAATTTTCTAAGCTTTTGTCACCTCCTTACCTGCACAGATCTTCCCATCATAGATCTCACACACCCAGTCGTGGCACTCGCAGAGCGGACCGTAGTATTTGCCGGACTCAGTCACTTGGCAGATGCAGACTCCACACTCACATCTGCCTCTGTCACTGCACAGTTTTCCCCCTGGGATGCGGCACCTGAGCTCCGACTCAGTCTGGGACAGCCGGCAAGAAGGACTACCCAAAACGCTCCTGTAGAGGACAGCAAAAAGAACAAGCTGTGGTCAAAGCCAGGGGCTGCAGCTCAGAGCCGATGACAACCTGGCTCATGGGAAACCATCCTCTTGCCATGGCTTCAGCCGATCCCCAGAACATTGTTTTTAACACCACCACTTTAGTTACAGTTGTAAGCTATTAGTTGCCTCAAATCACCCAATTTTCTTCTCTTTCATCAGAAATCTCATTGATAACTGTGGGAATGCTTATATTGTATTTGACTTACCTTGTTAACTGCGTTAGGCTCATGGTTTTCGTTATGCATGTCTGGTATAGATGCATATACATGTATAGTATGGTTATCTGTCATGAAACATTTTGATCTGGATTATTCCAAAAAGTTTAGAAAAGGCATATACATCCAAACATCTAGGTAGCATAACAGGAATGTATGATACCAAAAAGCACACCTATGGTTGATTCTAATAAACACATTTGCCAGAGTAATCCTTCTGGTTGTCATATATGTAGGATCCATGCTTTCATTGGAAAAGGAAACTGAAGTAATCACTGCTTTCCATGCAACAGTGTAGTTTGTGGCTCTGTTTTTAGTAAAGTCAGCAGAATCCAGATGCTAGATCTGAAGATTTGCAGCTCTGCCATGCAATTGTACCATGCACTGGAGCACACAGAGATCAGGACTTTCAGGACATACACAGGGAAAGTAACACACTGCCTCATCAGGAGCTGGATTGTAGGAAAACAGAACAAAGGACTGGCCAAGCCAGAGTTGTTCACAGTGCTGGGGAATCCTGAGGATTCAGGTGACTAGTACCTGCGCTTCTTAGACACTAGATTTTGCAGGCTCTGGGGTACAAGCTGCTGGCTCTGAGAGCAGGTGGGTGCTGGGCCTGGTGGAGGGGAAGAGCAGAGGGCAGCGTGCCTCGCTGTGCCGCTGCACCGAAGAGCGGGAGCACACAGGGGTCTGTGGTTAGAAGCCTGCTCCACTCAGGCAGCACTATGTAAAGGTCTAGGCGCAAAGAGTCATCGCTGTTCAGCTCTTTGCCCTTCACTGCTTTAAAAGCCTGCGTCTCGGGCATGAAATACATCATTGCAAACAACCCCCGCGGTTTGCACAGCACCAGTTTAAGCGCCCAGTGACCCACAGCGCTTCCCGCAGTGTCACTTCCAAACAGGCAAAGGAAGGGCTCGCAAACGACTCCGCCGCTCCCCCCACAACCCCAGCCTCCACACTCCTGACATCTCAGAAATCGGTCGAGCCCCCCCGGGAGCCTGCAAAGCCACACTTACCGCAGGGCTGGGGGGCCGGCCGGCGGCGCGGGGTGGCCGGCTGGCAGCGAGGTGACCAGCAGCAGCACCACCAGCCCCGGCAGCCCCCGCCCGTGCATGGTGCGAGCCGCGCCACGCCACACCTGGAGCACTCCTGGAGACGGCCGGCCGGACAGACGGCCGGACAGACGGCCGGACAGAGCCGCCGGGCGTGCGGAGAGCTGCGAGCTGGACAAGCCCGGCTCCAGGGCTGCTCCCCCCGTGCTGCAGTGGCTCCGATTAGCTGCCTGCGAGCGGGATTTGGGCAGCGCTCTGGGAGGGAGGCCGATGCCAAACCCCGAAGTTTACAGTCTAGGCAGGGAAGTAATTAGAAACAGTTGCGCAGCCAGATGGTTTATTTTGATGTTTTAAAAGTGGCCCGTTCACAGATGTGAACGAACTGTCTCGTTCTCGAAGTGCAGGCACCGTAAATATTTGAGGTATGCGGATCCCCCTATCCATCGATGGCTGGCTGCTTGGGATAACCTGTGTAACTCGGTGGGGGAAAAGCACGCGGCTGAGGAGACAGGACCAGTGCTCCCCAGCTGCAGCATCCCAGCCTGGCTGCTGGAGCACCTCCTTCCCGCCTGCCGCCCCAGGTCCCTCCTTTCCCTGAGCTCACCTGCCCATGCCATTGCACCATGCCACACCACGGCCTGATGACCCACACCAGCCTGAGGGACTACAAAATAAAAAATATTATGAGTGAACCGCTTCCTAATGCCTCATTAAAACGCACAGTACAATACTTCACCAGAGCAGTGGGAGATGTTGGAAGTGCTTTAAAGCTAAGCTAAAATGAGGGGTAGTCTCTCTAAATGAGTAACATTTGGCAGGAATGGCCACATGCACTTCTTTATGCTACAGAAAAGTTGCAACAGATTTTGATGCCTCTGGTTATCCTGGGAAATCAATGATTGCCTGGTACCTCCCTGGGATGGAAAGCTCTTACAGAAACAAACGTCCACCATAAAAGACGGTAGGGTATAGGTGTCCTAGTCCACAGACACACAGACACACAGACACACAGACACACATACACGCGCGCGCACACACATGCACGCACATGCACGCGCACACACACATGCACACGCACGCACGCACACACACGTGCACGCGCATTTTTACAGCAAGCAGCTTTCACTGGTTCCAGCACCTATATTGGAGACTAAAGCCCTCAGTAGCTTTCTCAAAATTAGTAACTCTTGTTTTATTTTCATATTACGTATCTGGTATACCACAGTTTATACTGTTCTAGAAAACATTTTAAGATTTGGTTACAAATCCTTTGACTCAGATGCTGCCTCTCCTAAAAGTGTAATTAGGTGTCTTACATTTTACATCGTGAACTCAAGGGTACAATTCCCAGGATTCCTGCTAAACATAACTAGTTCTGCTAGTGATTTTTCTTAAAAAAAAAAAAAAAAAGTATTAAAAATGCATCAAGCATTTGGCTTTGCTCTGCTGGTCTTACAGATACAAAAATAAACTTTAAAGTCCAGTTTGGAGCCTGTAAAATCCAGTTTTTAGTCAAGTACCCATCCAGTTGAAGTATAAATTTTCATTGGAAGGCAAAAGAAGAGATTGGACAAAATCTGTTCTATCTATTCACTAAAGATACACAGGTTAAAACCAAACATGATTTCCATGGACTATTAACACACAATACTTTTGTATTATTTTAATAAAGTATCTTGACGTTGTGAAGTGTAAAACTTTGCTCTCTACTTGTAGTGTATTATCCCCTACATGACACATAATTTTGCCCTAAATTATAAGCAACTAGAATTAGGATGTAAAAAAAATCTCAGATCTCTCTATATAGCTGCTGCATATTGTATACTGATTTTTAACAGTTTTGTTGCCCTTTATAGTGTATTTCATATTGCAAGTATGTTACAGAATTTTCTCATGCAATGCAGCTCATAAAAATCCTGTATTAAGAGTGATCTGTTAGCTTCAGTCTTGTGAATGTTTACAGTTGTGCTAACTTCATGCATTTGACTTAATTTGATGGATCTAGTGAGAAGGTAAGTAATATTGGCAGGCATTTATTTCCGACCATCCTTGAACTTTGAAGGCCATACTTAATGCAGCACTATGTGTTCTATCTGTGTGATAGTTTTTTAAAATTATTTGTAGTGCTACAATAAAAAATACTAAAAATTAAAACCTCTTAGATTCAAAACTGGAGCACTTTTAAAAACAGTATGATTGTCAGAGACTGTACTGCCAGAAGTCTGGAGTTAGAGAAGAATAAATAGAAAGCCTTGCATTTTAAACAATAGTAATTCCCTTTTGGCACCAAATTTATCTTTAATCCACAAACTAAAATGTTGCCATCTGTTCATCTTCCTCCTTTTTTCCCTGTGCAGAGTGGTGCTGCATTCACAGACCTTCAAGCAGCCTGCAAACTATAACTTCAAGTGTATGAGGAGAAGACATCCATCATGATGCGTTGACCTTAGCACTCTCTTATTTTTTATTTATTTACATCTGTCAGGGTTTTAAGTAATACACACCTTTTGGCTATGGACCTTTTGGATTTGGAGAAGGCATAGTTACACAGTCCAAGTATGCAGTATTTAAAGTGTGCACCCAGAGCTTACGTTTAATAATTGCTTTCATGTGTATGTGCCTCTAATACAGTATCTCAGTGCTCCCTTACTGGATTTTAACCTTTGCTCAGACTAATCATTTAAGTCTAGAATGTTTGTATGTATGCACATATATGTAAGTATATATACACGTGATGTGTACATGTTTGGGAGATAAGTGGCTCCCAAACAGACTGTAAATTCAATGTAAAAGGAGCCAGTCTCTTTCTAAATGAGAACCTGTCACACTGTCTTGAGAACTGCTCAATTCCTTTCAGCCACCCCTGTACATAATCTTAAGAAGCTTTGTTCTCTACTGCATAACATACACCCACGCAAAGTACAGCACTTGTAAAATGCTACTTTTCCTGTGTATTGGAGTTTCAGACTAAGGCTTCAGACCTGTAAGCCCTTGGTAGATGTACACTTTACATGTGGTAATGACAGTACCCTCAGAGTAAAGGTACAGAAGAGAAAGTCAACACAACGTGGAGGAGGAGAAGAGGCAGCTGGAACATACTGCTAATACTGAACAGCCCTTTGAAAAGTAGGCAACAGGTTGAAATAATACTTGTCAGACAATAAAGGTCTTCAAATAAAGATGTGGAATCAAGAAAATAAGTGCTGTTAAACACACCCACACCTGCACCTCAGTTTAAGTGTATTGCTGTTCGTGCTCTTCTTAAAACTGCAGGATTTGATATGGTCAGAGATTGGGATAAGCCTTTCTCCTACAATTTTATTTACCCTCAGCAGAGGAACCCGCAGTGTAATTTCCTGTCCAAACTGGTGATGGCTATTTTGTGGTTTCATAACCTTCTGAACCGTGAAGAATTGTGATGTAGTTTTTTACGTGAAAACCAAGTTGCAAGCCCTGGGGTAGACTAGTTAATTCATAGGCAGTGGTTGGTGTTTTGTTTGTTTGTTTTTTAAAAGGCAAGCAATATCTTAACTTTAACAATGCCAGAGTTGCTTTTGTAGCAAAGCAAATCAGAAAAATATTATAAGGAAAAAAAAAAAAGTAAAAAAGCTTTTTTCTTTTTACTCTAAGAGTGGTCTAACAGTAGGAACAGTGGAACAGGCTGCCCAGTGAAGTTGTGGTCTCCCCACCCTTGGAGATATTCAAAAGCTATCTGCACAGAGTTCTGGGCAGCCGGCTCTAGGCGACCCTGCTCTGAGCAGGTGGGTTGGACTAGATAATCTCCAGAGATCCCTTCCAACCTCAAATATTCCATAATTCTATGACTCTGATGACATACTGTGCTACTGAACAAGATTTTATTTGGTGTGGGGAGGCAGAGAGACTGCTTCTCCTTTATTACAGCCTTTTTAGTGGCCAGCTTAATTTTGTTTTCACTTTAATGAAGCCACTAGGTTTGCAAACCACATTCCATGCTATTTTTAAGGAATTTTTTTTTTTTAACAAAACAAAGCAAAATGCATATCCAGTGAACAGTGTAAGCTTAACAAAATACTGGAGACCACCAAAATTTGTCAAAAAATCCTTCTGGGTTTCCATGGAAGCCATTATAGTAACACCATAGGTTTATATCAGTGAATACATTGCAGAGACATTCATTTATATAGCAATTTTCTAAAGTTAACCAGAAGTTGAAAATCCAACATATAAAACAAGTTACTATTTCTCCATAAGAGAATGGAATGAGGAGAGTTGGAAGCTTCCAATAATTCTTCATCACTTCTGCCAAGAATATATAACGACTAAATGAGATGGTTGTAAAGATCTGCAACAGATCACTTTAATACCCATGGACCAAAGTACTTGATGGAGTTAACTAAAATCCGTCTGAATTAAACAGTTCAGAAATGCATGCAGCTGTTGAGAGTCATTACCGTGCTAGCCCATGGCATCCTTGGAAGGGAGCAAGAGACAGAGTATGACAAAGCTGTGCAGAACAGAAAACCTTGTGTTAATTTTGCTGACATGACACGGAATCTGGGACAGCTGATGGTGTCACAGAGGGAATAGAAATAGCATTTGGAGTTATAGGATCAAGGTTAGAACAAGATTAAAGCTGAGCTGGCCTGAATGTAGCTGGCCTGAATAGTAGTGAATATAAGCTACCCAAACAGTTCATAGGCCAACATTAATCAAGATATTATTGTGTTATACTCTAGTGTAAAACCCTAGCTTACACTTTCAGGTCCCTGTTGACACTTTAAATAGTAGGTAGGTCTTTTGTTTGTTTAATGTTTACTAGTTAATTCCCCTAAACGGCAATAATACCCTGCTTTTACAGAGGCCTTAAGGAAGCATAAGATTTTTAAGCATGAGCTTGCAAGACAGCTCAGAATGGCAGCAATAATAGTATGTTCTAAAAAACATACCACTGCATTCTTAACCATTTAGCACTTATTTCAGAAAGCTAGTCAAGGTCTGGTGTAATCCAAGCTAACAGTAGTGCTGAAGAGGCCAAGAAAGGAAATAAATGGGCATTTTCGAACATAAACTCTCATTCTGAGGACAAATTGTGCCTTATGTCTCAAAGGACAACATTCTTTGCTTCTGGGAATCTTGAAAAATCCACAATAGTGGCAAATACAATAAAAATAATGAATGATCATGATTTTTTGTTATTTTTTTTAACTAGTTACCTGAATGAGTTACAACGAAAGATCATTCTCATCTTTTTGACCAAAGAGTTTGTAAGGATAGTAAATGAAAAAATAGATACTGCTGACTTCTTAGAGGCAAAATGCAGCAACTCAGGTTAAATGCCCGAGTTGAACATATGCACACCAGATTCTCCAGGCAACAGCAAACATCTCGTATGGTTTCAATGCTCTGTCTCGCACTGGGTCCTGCTGCCTGATCTGAAACAAAAAATGCATGAGACAGAAATTAAGCAAAAGTCAAGGCAGGGTGAACACTGTTATTGCCCCTGAGTACTCAGTACTTTCTGAAAGCAAACAAAACATATACATAATTGTAGACTTAGGATCCTCCTTAAGGTTTGAAATTTTGAAAAGCATACTCTTGGTCCTTTATTCTGGTTCACCAATGTTGACACCGGTCACAGACACTCAAGAATGACAGACAGTTTTGTAATCCACCCCAATCAAAATTACTCATGAACACTAATTGATCTGCTCTTGCAGTCATTAGCCTGACGCTGCTCCACGACTGTTTCTGTTACGGTTATACGCTTCAGCGTGAGACCGCTCCTCAGCCTGAGCCATGCAGAGCAGATGGATGGCAGAAAGCCAGGCTACTGGGCTGGTTTGAATCACAACAGAGCCCTGGCAAAAGCAGGGTGCCGCTCAGCGCATGCAGAGCAGGACTTCAAACTATGGGAGAATTTACGTTAACTGCCATTAAGATGACTAAGAACTTTGGACACCCTGGGGCTAGACAGGAACACAGCAGGTATAGAGCAGTTTTTGACTTGTATCCTATGCCTAAATCATTAAGTCTTCCTTTTGGTCTGCAGTTTAATTCTGAATTTCTAAATGACATTTTGTGACCTTTTTTAAAAGCTCAAGCATGATTTCAAAATGAATATTTAATGAATTATTTTTACTTATTATGGAATATCTGAAACCTGACCAAGCAGTGCATTCTTTCCTAAGAATTGGTAAATCAAATTCCAACAATGGCACTTCCAATAGGCTCAGCTCCTTGGGGTGTTTTTAAAATTAGTTTACATTACTCTTCAACTCCTTAACAGATACTTACGGAAAGTAAGGACAAGAGAGCTACAAATAAAACTTGAATAAATTAAAAAATAAAAGCTCATAATTGCATGATTTCTAATGTGGCTTTACTTCCTTTGAATCACAGTCGGATAATTAAAGCACATGTATTGCTGTGGAAACATGCACATTTATACAGATGTCAGAAAATGGGAGAGTAGTAATGGGATTTTATAAGATGGAACAGTTGGACTCAACACAAGTTGGGGACCTGCTAGTGCGTTCTCTCCTTAACTCCTGCTCTTCCTCACCGAAAATGGAGAAGAAGACTATGTTCATTACTTGCCTGCTTTGGTGCACTCTAGAAACACTTCACTCTAATTTTTACCCTTTTAATTGCTTAAGAGCATCTCAGGAAAAAAGTAGAGCTTGAGGGCTACCCAAATTCTGCAACAAAACATACAAAAGCTAAGCAGATGCTTTCCATTTCCCATTTTTCTTCAGTTCTTACTGAGTGAGTAGGTCTAGGAAACTTTGTTAGCTACCTTTGATCCAGGAAGATCTTAACTGTGTTTGCAGATCATGTTACAGAAATTAAAGTGATAGGTAAGGCTGGAAATTGTCACCTTGAATTCTCAGTATCAGTCTTCTGGAGTTTTCCAAAATTTTTAAAATGGAAGTTTCCCCATGGCCAGTTTCATCCATGTGTTGAAGTTTGAAACCTGAAATTCCTTTATCTTTTCTAGATTTATAGGGATGAAGGTAAATCTTTACTACTTTTGACCTATTTCACATTACCAGGAAGTAACATTTTAAAATTAACTCTCAAATTCAGCCTTTATCTGTGTGTTTATGGCTTGCTCTTTAGGTCAGTGGGAATTGTCTAAGTCAAAATAAAACCAAACTTCAGCCCTAAATAATAAAACATTGGTATGGACTTTAAATGACTGCTAGACTCTGAAAAATTGTATCAGTAATTTTATAAATATCTTAAGTTTTCCACTTCATCCTTATGCTTATGTTATATGCCGTTCAAGTTCAAAAATGTTCATAATTGCTTTTCCCATGACAGATGTGAACGTAAATTTGTGGTGAAATAGGAAAGCAAGAAAGGGCTTTTTCTTGCAAACAGCAGAACTTCACTGTCTGCACCGTTTTTTAAATGGAAGACTACTATTTTTCCTGTGCGTATAGGCAGGTACATCAAGGCATCAAGGGCTAAACCCTTCTTCCAGCATTGGCATCATCTGATGCAAGTTGTACTCAAGGACAGGCTACCCAAGAGAATCCGGCCTTCTGCTGAAAGTGTGGGCCTCCATCAGCAGCCTACAGTTCACAGAGGCTCAGTATGTGCAGGCAGGGCAAAATTTAACAATGTGTTACCAAACACGATAGCAGGTAACAGTAGAAGTTTGAAATACATAAGGAAATATATATTCTATAATACAAACCACATGTAAGGAAATTAATCCCCTTTTATTTGCCATTCATTAAATGGTATCCAAAATACTGCATCTGATTTTGAGCCCCCCTCCAGTACATGGAAGACATTAATATGCAAGTTCAGTGGCAGGCCACAAAGGTGGTTGGGGCTGAAGCACTTGCTCCATGAGAAGAGGTTGAAGGAGCTCTCCTTCAGCCTGGAGAAGGGATGGCTTGGCGGGCACCCAAGAGCAGTCTGCCAGGGTCTATGAGGAAGGTGTCAAGTGGATGGAGCTGTGCTCTTCCCAAGGGTGCAGTGGAGGAGGAGGAGAAACAGCAGATGAGAGAGGGTACAACAACCTGTCAGGAAAAGATTTCTTCACCATGAGGACAGACAAGCACTGGAACAGGTTGCCCAGGGAGGCTGTGCAGTCTCTGTCTTGGGAGGTTTTCAAGACCCAACAGGACAGAGCTCTGAGCAAGCTGGTACGATCTTATAGCTGAGCCTGGTTTTGGGAGGTCAGTCAGACCAGATGGCCTCCCAAGGTCCCTTTCAACTGGAGCTGTTTTATCAATAATTGCTTTTCCTAGGTGAGTGTATCTGTAGAAAAACTGTTGTAGAGTCACATCTGCTGGCAAATGCTGGTTTCTTTCGCTTAGATATAGCCGCAACATTTCACTGTTTGCAACTGTCAGTTTTCATTTATGAGATGCTATCAGCAACAGCATAACAGTGCCTAGCAACTTAGCCCAAGTAATAAAATCTAACTGCAGAGGAAAAAGACAAAATGTAAAGTGTTATTTGTAAGCACATTTATCCTTAAATTTCCCCCCCCCTCTTTTTTCATGAGATCAGCTGGCTGATTGCTATCAAAGATACTAGTCCTGCAAACACTAAAATTAGATGCTTAATTTTACTGTAATTGCTAATGCTGGTAATGCACATATGTAAGTGCTGGCAGGCCTGCATCCATAATCCTGATGCCAGCTCCCTAACTGGTTTATTAGTTTTTGTTCAAAGTGTCAAACAGATATACTTTAAAGGAACCTAATACAGTTTATGCCATCCACTTTACTTCTGCTTTCTGGGGTATTTTGCTAAGGGTTTTGTTTTTCAAATCCTATTCCATGTCTTTAATGCCATTGTAGCAACAGTGCATTTGCAGGATTACATCTTTAATTTTGCTAATTTTACAAGCTCCAAAAGACTATGGGATGGCCTTACGTTATTTCATATATACTAGTTTCATTTAAAGACAAATTATACTTTAGAGAAATTAACCTTTTCTGGCCAAGAAAATAAGCATACAGACTGGAACACAGCAACTTCATTTACAGAAACTATTTCCCAAGTATTTATTCATTCATTCATTTATTTGTGGTGTCTCTTTACAACAGGCAGTGTTATTTTATGATTTCACTGTGAAGCTCAAAACTGAGCCTTTATTTGGCTCTTCAGTTATTCGAAAATTAACCTGAGCACCCAGCTGATGCTACCAGTGAAGTAAACGCTCTGCAGCGGCAAAGTGCACGAGCACTAAAAAAAACTTTGAGATGCTCAGATAAGATTTCTTACCAAAATAAACCCATCCTAGTACTTGTACCATGTACTTTTTTCAGTACCATGAAAAAAAAAAAACAAAAAAACCCCCACCACCACACCAAAACACACCAGATCACCCCAAAAGCCCCAGCCAAAAACCTACAAAACTGCTGCCAGAAGTCCTGCTCCAGTGCCACGCGGCTGTGGAAACAGCAGCTGTGCCTGCTCGCCCGGGGGGTGACACCCGGGGGTGACACCGGGGGTGGCAGCCGGGGGGTGCTCTCCGGTTCCGCTCACCGCCGGCGCGGGTCGGGGCGCAGCCGACACGTTTCGGGGTGGCCGTGGGAGCGTTGTGCGTGCCGGGACCACCGGCCGCCCCTGGCTCCCGAGCCGTTGAGCGCGATTCCCTCTCAGGCGGGAGGCTCTGGCAGCTCACGGGTGCTGCCCGCTGTTGTTTGCACCGTGCGTGTGTGCGGCCGGTACCGTCCCCTCCTCACCTGCCCCCTCCCCGGCGCCGGCCCAGGCCGCCCCGCCCGCCCCCCGCCCCGTCCCCGCGGCCGCCGCCGCTGTTGCCGAGAGACCGAGGGCGGCCGCCGCCGCCGGGCGGGCCCCGCCGCCCCGATCCGCCGCGGGAGGACGGCGTGCGAGGCCGGCACACACCGTTACACCTCACACACCCGCGGCGGCCGGGACCGGCCCCCGCCGACCGCGCCATGAAGGCAGATGCTGGCGGTAGGTCGGAGGCGCGGGGCGCGGCTTGCTGCGCGGCGCTGGGCTCGGTACGCGGTGGGCCCCGGCTCCTCTCGCCCCCTTCCCCCGGCCTCTCGGTCGCCAGCGACCGCCGTGGCGCTCCCGAGGAGGCAGGCCACTCTCGGGGAAGCGACGGGCGCGGCGAGCGGCCTGGCCGGCTCCGCCGGGGGGGCAGGGGCGGCGGCGCCCTCCTCGTCGCCCGCCCCACCCGCCCTTCCCGGCGGTGGGAGGGGGCGCCCCGGGCCGCCCTCTGGGCCTGCGGCCGCTGGGCCTCGCCGGGGCGGGCCTGTCCCTCCTGCCCCCGGTCCCCTCCCTGTCCCGCCACGGGGCCAGAATGTGCCGCTGTTGTGTCCTCGCAGTCGCGCAGGCCTCTTCATTTATCGCAGGCCGGGGGTGACGGATTTAATGGGGTGGTTGTGGATGGGGCAGGGTGTGCGGGGGAGCCACTTCCCGCAGGGGGGGGCCTAGGTGGCTACAGGGCTGGGGTGGTTGGAGGGGCGACGTACCTAGGCCTGAAGTCGGTCTCTAACGTGCAGGTTCAGGGGTCTTAACACTGTGCCTTGAGTGGAGGAAGAGGCACTTACCGTCTTTCTGTTGTTGACATGTTTTTATTGTAGCAGTCCGGTAATGTGAGAGACACGTTTTTAGGAAGGGGGGTGCTTTCTGATGGCCTTTACATGCAGATTGTACCTTTAAAGTCAGCTGTGATTTGGTCGGTTACCCATTGTTGCATTCTGAGTCACTTACAGGGGGCAGATAGTCACAGTGAGGAAGTAATAACTGAATGCTGTTTGAGTGTTTTGGTTTTGTCTTAAGCATCTTCAATTTCCTGTTTCATTTCATTGGCCTTCTCTCTCCATTTCCTTCCACACCAGCCACATCGCACCTGCCTTCTAATTCACTTCTAGAAAATAGTACATATTAACAATGAGCACAGTTTTGCTGCATAAATCACAAAGAAACTTCAATGGAGGGAGAAAAAATTTCTTTGAGTTGGTGTCTGGCTGCTGGAAGACTACAGCTCTCTGCAAACTCGTGCATATACCTTTGGTGACTTTTAGGAATGCTTCAGGGAATTTTTGTTTAACTTTGAGCTCAATATTGTGTTTTAAAATGAAATTTTAAAGCCGTAACAATCACATGTCATTTGTGCTTTAAAAATGTAGACTTTTTGTTTGGTGTGTCTGTTTATTTTAGTCTGAAAATGGTCCATCACAGTTAATTCCCATTTAAGCTATACCTCTTGGAAATACAACTTAATCTGATTTGACTTATTGCCAGCTCATGGACATTGCTGGTACCATGAACACTATGTAGAAAGAACTATGTGGCATTCATCCAAACCCAGGACTTGAGTCACAGAGGTTTCAGGTCTTAAACCTTCACCACAGGATGTGAATAGCATCAAGCTGGGTTGTAGGGAGTAACAGGCTACTGGACCAAGCTGTGAAAGAGCTGGAGAGTCTCGGATTTTCACAGATAAGATGGGTATCTCATAATGAGATAGAACTGTTACTGGCTTCTGAGGATTTGAGTTTCCTCCCCACTCCACTAGGTATTTAGGAATTCAGGCAGCTGTAAACAAGATTTTTCATGTGTTTATGAGTAGAATAGAGGCGTTGTATTCACAAACAGTTTTTAATGTGTTACTAATACAATGCTTCCATGGTTGGAAAATTACTTGGATGTCCTGTAGATTTTGAGCCTGAAATCTTTTTGGAGGTAAAGAGCAAAGTCAGCCTAATATGGGCTTTACGGGTTGAATCATATATTATTTCCCTTTAAAATCTTTTTCTGTTCTCCCTTTCTTTACCTCCATAGCCTCTTTTATTTTGTTTAAGGTTCTCTGTATTGTTAAGTACTCATAAATGTCTTGCTTTGGGAGTTACACTCCTAGACTATGGTTGCAAATTGTCTTTGTT
Organism: Falco biarmicus; assembly: GCF_023638135.1. NCBI lineage: Eukaryota > Metazoa > Chordata > Aves > Falconiformes > Falconidae > Falco > Falco biarmicus. The sequence continues at coordinate 58,831,034 of NC_079289.1, read as the reverse complement.
CTGCTAGGTGATTTTTCTTTATTTTCTGTGATATTTTTATCTTTCATGTCTTCTTTTTTCTATTTCATTTTCTCCCATCGTGAGAACAATCAAACAGTGGAACAAGATGCTCAAAGAAGTTGTAGTCTCCAGACCAGACTGGAGTAACCCGAGTAAATTGAAATAGCCTGATCTAACGCCAGAGTTCATAGAATTATAGAATCACAGAATGGTTTGGGTTGGAAGGGACTTTAAAGACCATCTACTTCTAACCCCCTTGCCGGGGTGGGGGTGGGGGATGCACACCTTCCACTAGACCAGGTTGCTCAAAGCCACATCCAGCTTGGCCTTGAATGCATCCAGGGATGGGGCATCCACAGCTTCTCTGGGAACCCTGTTCCACTGTCTTATCACCATCACAGTAAATAATTTCTTCCTATTATCTAATCTAAACCCACCCTCTTTCAGTTTAAAGCCATTACCCCTTGTCAGGCATCACTACCTGCCCTTGTAAAAAGTCCCTCCCCAGCTTTCTTGTAGGCCCCCTTTAGGTACTGGAAGGCTGCTGGAAGGTCTTCTCAGAGCCTTTTCCAAGCTGAACAACCGCAGCTGTCTCAGCCTGTCTTCATAGGAGAGGTACCTCAGCCCTCTGATCATCTTCATGGCCTTCCTCTGGACTCGTTGCAACAGGTGCATGTCCTTCTTGCGTTGGGGGCCCCAGGGCTGAACGCAGTGCTCCAGGTGGGGTCTCACAGGAGCAGAGTAGAGACGGGGGATCGTCTCTCTCAACCTGCTGGTCGCGATTCTTTTGATGCAGCCCAGGATGCAGTTGGCTTTCTGGGCTGCAAGTGCACATTGTGGGGCCATCTTGAGCTTCTCCTCAACCAGCACACCCAGGGCTTTCTCCTCAAGGCTGCTCTCAATCCATTCTCTGTCCAGCCTGTGTTTGTGCTTGGGATTGCCCCAACCCATGTTCAGGGCCTTGCATTTGCCTTGTTGAACTTCATGAGGTTTGCATGGGCCCACCTTTCAAGCCTGTCAAGGTCCCTCTGGATGGTGTCCCTTCCCTCCAGTGTGTTGACCGTACACACACAGCTTGGTGTCAACAGCAGCCTTGCTGAGGTTGCGCTCAATCTCACCGTCCATGTCGCTGGCAATGATGTTGAACAGCTGTCATCCCAGAATGATGCTGCTTGAGCAGGAGGTTGGACTAGAGACCTCCCGAGCTCCTTCCAACCTGAGTTAGCTTATGATTCTATGATCTCAGTTTTCCATACACTTTTTTTCCCCAAAATAAAGCTTTTGGGTTTGGCCTTTCCTTCCTGAGGCATTGCATTCAATCATTGTGTTTATGAAGATGATAGTATAGTACCAAAGGTTATGGCTGCACCTTCTAGGAACTACCCTGCAGCAATGAGACTGTGTATCCCGAGCCAATATATTTGTTTTAAAGGAAAGATAATATGGCAAAAAGGAAGCCCTAATTTTGCTTTGAGGATTTCAAGTTTAAAATCTATAGGTGTTGACTGTTTTGATGGTGATTCCTTAAATGATTGACAGGGAAGAATTTGGGAAGGGAAGATGATCTAGAATATTCAAATTTCTTAAATAATTATTTTACCCAAAATTGTGGCAATGCTAACCACTGTTTATTTTAAGTTTTACTGTATTTCAATTTAAATTATGAAAAGATGTGTGTACAAGGTTCTAGGCACATTAACATGTAATTAGTGGTATAACAAAATCCCAGCAACATTAAAATAATCACTTAAGCAGGCATGCTGCCAGCCATCTGCCTACAGAGAAGCTCCTTTTCCACCCCAGCATCATTCTGGGAAGGATGCCCTCATCCCTTTCTTTAAAACCCTGAAAAATTATATCTGCAGTATTCATGGCAGGTTAGTGAATGTGGGGTGTTTTAGAGGCAGGATGGCTTACTCCCTGAATCATTTCAAAGAATGACCTACTGCTACCTGCCCTCTTGCTCTCAGAGAGGGCTGTGACACAATTTCTACCTAAGATGAATAGAGCACAAAAGCAAATCCCAGAACACTGCTCTTGTATTTTTTCCAGCATGATTTTGACTGAGCACGTTGCTGCATGTCTTTGTTAGCTATGGGCTTTTAAGGATTTTCATATAGGCTACATTGCAGTAGACTAATCCTAGAGCAGCAAGTGGTGAGTAAGTGGCCCACAGGTGGCCCACAGCTGAAGTGAACTTTTTAGGTAATGCAGCTGTTAAACTGTGCTATACATCCATAAAAGCAATATAATGCCATCAATATATTCTCCGCATCTAATTACTGTGCATTCAGAGGCCATCATTAAATTCTAGCATTTTAGTAACCATTCTGACAGAGTAATGTCTAAGGGTATACTTAAATTGTAGGACTTGGTAAGCTGCCCTGTTGTCCAGTCATGCCAACAGCCAGCATGTTGGAAGGAGACTGAGGGTGCTGCCCACTCTTGTGCTTTGGTTTCCACTGGAAGAAAAAGCTGGTTACTTGTACAGGGAAGCAGCCACTTCATGCTCAGATGTGTCCCTCCTTTCGGGACACTTGGGGAGCTGGGACTCTGAATGTGAGACTGTATCTACTCTTTACTAGAGAGTTAGCTTTTGAGTAGCTTGATCTCTACTTTGTATGTAAAAGAAGTGGCATGGTGGAGTGTGCCATGGTGTGGTCTAACAGCACCATCTGAAAAATCATCTTCAGTATTTTTTTTTCTTTTACTCAACCCAATTTCTTAACCGAAAAATGTCAAAAAGCTAACCAATTCTATTTAAAATGATGAAGTATCTGGCTGCATCACGGCACCGTGTATACGCTTGTGTAGCTTATTTGAAACTGTGTCTTCTGGGTGTTAGAAGGCTTATAGTAAAAAGGACTTGTGATATGACATTATGTGATGGTAGTGGTAGGCTGTGTATTGTATCTGGCTTACATGAGATCTGCTTTTGTATGCATTGTGATACTTGATTCTGTCTGCTGAGTAGGTCTGAATTATTTTGGCTAGGTCTGAGAGGAAGAACTTATATTTGAGAAATAAATATTGTGTAAGCATTGTCCTTAGCGGATTATAAGACACAGGTGATGTGTTGGGAGCAAAGAACTAAAGTCTGGACACCTGTCTATATTCAGATGAGTTCTTACATTGGCAGCTTTAAGCAATTGTTAAACCTTTCTTGATCTGTGAACCCCAGTCCAGTATTTTTGATCTGGGGTCCTGTTAGTAAGTACAAGATGTCACTGGCTGTTCTTTCCTACCTGTATCCAAATGATTTGAAAATGCGAATTAAACTGATTTTTAGGGTGTTCCCTTCAGTATAACTTCTTTGTGAAGAATCCTGTTTGGTCTTAATAAATACTGAAGTTCAATCAGCTATTGGCAGTATACTGTGTTCAAAATAATGAAGATATCTTTTAGGACATTTTATCAGATGCGATAACGATACCACACAGAGAGAAAAAGTACCAAAGTAAGTTTTTCCTTGAAACTAGTTATGAGTTAATAACATCCATAGTGCCATGTGGTTGTATCCATTGGAATTCTGTCTTTGCCCTTCTAAAACGAAATATATCTGTACTGTCATTTGTGTAACTTGCTCACTTCAAATATTTTGCAACATGAAAACAAATACTGAAATGCCATTCACCTATACCTGCACCCAAAAGCAGGGATGGAAGAACATGGGGATGGAAGAACGTGGGGATGGAGGGAGCAGTCCACAGAGAAACAACAATTTGCTAAGAGGGAAGGAGGCTATTGAGATGAAAGAATGAGAACTTACGTTTTTCCTTTAACCGTATAATGCATACTGTGGTTAAGAGCAATTTCTTCTTTAAGTTAGCCTTCTAGTTCAGGGCTTTTTTACATGTATAATGTGGAAATGGGGTTTTGTCATCATGCTATGTGTATGGGTGCTCACATCCTCTTACTGTACCCATTTCAGCTTCCACAGATAGTAAAAGATTCAAAGATAATTATTCTCTTAGGACTGTATGTGCCACTTGTGTGTGTCCCAGCTCTGGGAAAAGTTGGGAGTTGACGTTTTCAAAGAAGAGAGAATTGGTTTTGAAGAGAGTGCTTGTAGGTGGCCTGCCCTGGGAGGACCTTCAGGCAGTGCTGACATGATCTCAGGTGACAAAGTTAACAGGCAGTATGCTGGAAGCCAGACACTGCTAATTCCAAGGATTTGTCTGATTTTTAAACTCTCTCCTTAACTGACAGGTAGGAATATCTGCTTTATTTTCCTATTTATTTCTCTGTGATGTCATTTTTCAACTGCCTTCTTTGTATACCTGAGCATTTATAAGCATGTTTTCCTGACTTTGCGATAGAGATTTCATGACCAGATCTGGCTGTATACAGTGAGCTTGCTTTATACACAAGAAACAGATTTCTCAGCTTTTGATACCGTGTAGGATCAGCTATTTTTTTAAAATTGTCTTTTGATTTTTGTAGGAAGTGCAAACTTCCATCAGCAGGAGTGTCTTGTGGTTAGCGTGCATATCACAAACTGGGACTGGGTCTTCAGATTTCTTTTTCCCAAGTGCAGTGTGGGTCCACATTCACTAGCTATTGTGCTAGCATCCTTTCATTTCAGCAGAAGCTTCAAATTTAGTGATTGATGGTGGTTTAAACAGTGTAGTGGTTGCTGAACATACCTGCAAGTTCAAGGAGACAGAGGAAGAGGAAAGGCTGACCATATGGATCTGAAGGGGCGCAGTGTATGAGTAATTTTCTATTTTGTTTTCTTCCTTTAGTTTGTCTTTGCTTCTAAAAATAGAGGAGAGATTTAAAAGCAAATACACAACATTCCTCCCTGACAAGGTTGACGGCTGCGCTGTGGTTTTTCACTGATACTGTAAGGAAAGTACTCCAAAGAAATGTGAAGTGGATGTAGACCCAAAACTCCATGTTTTCTTGTCTCCAAACCTGTCTTTGCCCTGCACCCAATACTTCTTAAAAACTCTGCAGCCAGAAATATATCCTAGAGAATGTAATAAGCCTTTCATGTTAATAACAGGTTGTGATCAAAGAAAGACCTAATGATATGTATGAGAATCAATGCAGGAACTGCAGGGGTGGATTTGTAGTTGGGGTTAGGGAGGCCTACAGCCTTCCCATTAGCACAGCTTGGTGTGATGCTCACTGCATCACATGCTAGAAGGTGTTCGTGCACAGCTCCCTTCCTCCTCTTCATCTTTCAGCAGGTTCCTCCCCTGCAGAAACAGGTGCAAAAGGTATTGTAGTCCAGGAGTTAAAATTCTTTACACCCATGGAAGAGTCCCGAGGCTGTACTGAGCTTTGCGTTACTCTGCAGTAACAAACATGAAAAAAGCCTGTGTGTTCCCTGGAAGAATAAAGAAGTCAGAACAACAACAAAAAAATGGCATAAAAGCTTGAGAGCAACCATGTTAGACTTTGGATAGTCTTGCTAAAGACTATTTCCGGAAGATTCTTGGCTTGTCATCTTTATTCTGCACTTTTTTTTGTGGGCATTTCAAGTAGAGAGGTGAACAAGGTTGTTCTTACATTTCGTGAACATTTCCTCCCTTCCATTGGGCTTATATACATTGTGATATTTTCCTTCAAGGCCACCTCTTAAAAATAAGAATTCTGATCTCTTAAGTCAGAACATTTAAGTATGTGAACTGAATCCATTATGGACATTTAAAGTTCACAATATTTTCTGTGCCCAGATCAATTAAAAAAAAACAACAACAAAAAAACCAAACACCCCCCAGCACTGCATAGAAGGGTAAATGGGAATTTTATTAGAAGGATATGGCTGATCTTCCTACACATCAGACATATAAATAAGTAATATTGAGAAAAGCATAAAAAACCCAGAGCCTCCGTAATAGCCAGTTGATAATTATGTACTTTCTTCCTCAAATGGACATAGCTTGTTATTTAGTGTCATTTACTTTAAAAAAATCAGTAGTGACTCATTAGTGTTTCATATCCTGAGCCTTTGCTCATAATTATGGATTGTACTTATCTTAATGATTCTCTATTTATTGGCATGTATTTTCTTAAGAGTTTACGAGGAGCACTGTCATATAGCCATTACCAGAAATTGTAACCATAAAATTATTTTGTTAATTCACTGATTAGCTTTCGACTAACAGTTTCCAAAGGAACATATTTGCGAGAAACTTTCTGAAAAGTGTCTTTTTTTCCCCCTAAGGTTTTAAGAAATTCAGTTCCCAAGACGTTGCAGTAAACTTATCACTGCGCTAAATGTAGCCGTTTTAAGACTTCATGACCTGAAAAAGTACACCGACGTCTCTGAGGCTTCTAGTGTTTCTAGTTATTCTTTGGTCCAAGTAGAGAAAATAGGTCAATACATTAGCCTTAGAAATAAATAGGAGAAAGCAGGAAAAATTGCCAAAGAGGAGGAAGTAGTGAATTCAGTTATGAGAAAGATGTCAGAGCATGAAGCTTGAGCATGAAGATTAAGAGAACGTAGAACTCATAGGGATATTATTTCTGTCTTCATTTGTTAGAGAAAGACTATTAATTTGTAATGTTCATTTTACAATATTTGCAAATTTTCAGTGACAGCTTACCAGTTTCACCTGTACTAAGACTGCTGTGACTGATCATCCAACACAAATAAATGTGTCAGAAGTTGTACCTCATTTTGTGCCTTTATATAATTTCTGTTTATTTTAAGATAATCAGTTACTGCATAATGTCATCCTCTGCAGCTGGAGCATCTATCCAAGACATTGACACTGTTGCTTAATGGTCCATACAAAGATAGACCAAAGTTTCAGACTTGGTTTTTAAATACTAGACAGGAGATAAGGGATAGGTGTGTAGGAAAACACAAGGTCATACTGATGGCACAGTTACCATGATCAGGAGTTTTAGTTTACTGAGAGATACAAAAGAAGGTACTGAAAAAACTTTGTAGAAACTCGCAGGGAGCTCACATATGGAGCTTGTCCTGTATGGAGAGACATCAGAAGAGAAACCACAATTCTGAAAATGTAGCAAGGGCATTACAGAAACAGGAGCTGACCTCTTGAACCTGAGAGAGAAAATAGAGCAGGAATAGACTCCAAGGGACTTGGAAGAAGATGAATAGGTTATGTTTGCCCTAACAGCTAAAAGAAGAGCCAGTGATGCATAGGTGCATAGTGTTTGGACATGAAGCAGCAAGCAGCCTGTGTGGTTGAAGAGGCCAGCTGAGACCAAGCACATGGGTACTTCTGTGGTCCTGAGTCCACTGTTTCCTCCAGCTGATTGAGGACAGTGTCTCTTGTGTTCATGTTGCAGTCATCATTGTGATACTTAGGCCTGTAATTACCCAGGGCCTGTAGTGACAGGACAAAGGGGCAATAGTTTTAAACTGAAAGAGGGAAGATTTAGGTTGGACATTAGGAAGACATTCTTTACAATGAAGGTGGTGAGGCACTGGAACAGGCTCTTGAGAGAAGCTGTGGATGCCCCATCCCTGGAAGGGTTCAAGGCCAGGTTGGATGGAGCTTTGAGCAAGCTGGTCTCGGGGAAGGTGTCTGTGCTCATGGCAGGGGAGTTGGATTAGATGATCTTTGAAAGTCCCTTCCAATTCAAACCGTTCTATGATTCTATTTTATACTAATTTTAACAAACTTTTGGAAAGTGTAGTGTTACCTACAAACCACACTTGGTCCAGAGTAAAGGTCCAGAACACGGTCCAAATATCTTGCTTTCTCCTTCTCCCTTGCTTTCCTGAAAAAAAAAAAATCCTTAAGGGATTGTATTTCATGAATGAGAGAGTTGTATTTCATGAGCAGACTGTTATGCCTTGGAAGAGTGTATCTTCTTCATCTCTGCATTTATTTGGACTTGGGGATCAGTGAACTGTGTCTGTGGGAAAGTCAATAATGAGATCTGACCCACCTTTCTACTCTCGTGATGTGTCTACTGCTTATGGCTCACATCATCAAACATACAGAAAGCTCAGTGCCACCCACACAGCAATGTCCAGGCTCAGCCTGACCTTGTGGAAACAGCACATTTTCCTCTGTCCTTCCATGTGGCAACACAAGCCCCAGAGACAGCCAGCTGTCTGGCTGTTGAATACATAATCTCTTTAACATTAAAAACAAACAAACAAACAAAAAGTATTAGAAAAATACATGTTAATAGTAGTATATAGCAAAAAGGCTTTTCAGTGAAGAACATTAACATCTGCTGGGTGCTTAACATTGCTTGTTTGCCTTTGGCATGTTGGGCTTTATCTTAGCCTAGTGTAATAAATGAAAATGTCACCATTAAATTAAATGGCTCCAGGTCAAATCCATCCAATGATTACTCTGGGTTCAAGTTCACAGCAGTAGCATTCTTTGCATATTGGCACAATTTTCTGCCACCATTGCTGAGTTTCTGTTAATTGTTTGTGTTGCATACCTTTATGTAAATTTTTGTAAACTAACAAGAGTCATGTCAGTGATGAATATAGGTAAAGCTTTTTAATAAAATGAAGATGTTGATAATCAGTAAGTACAAAGGCATTTTGCTTGAAAACAAAATTATTTAGGTTATTTATAAAACTATTCAAAATGCACTATAAAATGACTTTAGAGAATTAATGTCTTCTCTTTTTTTCTCCCCAAGGAGGTTTCATGATTATAGATAACAAAAGTTAACGTCAGGATGCTAAAAAGGAAACAGAGTTCAAGGGTGGAAGCCCAGCCAGTTACAGATTTTGGTCCTGATGAATCTTTATCAGACAATGCAGATATTCTGTGGATTAACAAACCAGTAGGTATCTCTTTCCATAGTTATTAATTTTAAATTATATGTAACTTGTATTGTTGAAATATGACTTCCACAAAAGATTCTGAAATAGATGTTTGTTAGAAACAAGTATTGAGCTATAGTTGCTAATCTACCAGTTCATTTTTTGCCAAAAAATCTGAAACTAAATAAAAAGTTTTCTTTTGGTTGTTGCAGACTGATGGGGATGATTAAGCAGTGTTTGCCAACCAGTTCATCTACTAATTGCTTTTTTAAATGGCCATGCTTTCAATATCTCTGGTTCCTAACGTGTTTGTTGAAATTAGAAGTTAAGTTCGTAAAATGACCTTTTGAAAAGGATATTAAAAGGAGCATTTCATTGCTAAAATGGTAGCCAGCAGTTGGCACTTTTGACTTTCAAATCTCTCCTTTTACAAAACTTATGAATATAAAAGTGTATTTTGGCTGGTTATTTTGAAGTACAGCTCACATTTTTCTGGTATCATTTAGCCTACATCCTGCTCTAAGAAATAGGTGTAAAAAACTTGAAACGTGGGAAAGCTTTATTGGGAGTGTAGTTATTAACAGAATTTGCAGTATTAAGAAAACACCTTTACCATGTCAATACAGTTATTACAATTAAATTATTTATTCAGCAGCCAGTGTGCATGTGGGATTCCTATATTTTGAATGACTTTTGTTTTTGCAGAGAAGGCATTTTAGAGTTTCTTTTATAGTGTATAAATTTTTACTTTGTAAAAGCAGAAAGTCAAATATTCTGAAATAATACATGTTGGCATTAAATTCATTGAATGGAACTGTTGTCTCATTTGCAGTATGGATGCCAGATCCCCTCAGCTTTGTTGCTGAGTTGTAACACCTGAATAATTTACAAGACAACACCCATATATTAATTTGTGCTAAATAATCTTAAGTAGAACCTTTGTAGTGACAACCGCTCTAATAAAGTGACATTGCAGAAATATATGCTGGTTTGGCACATAGTACACTAATTTTCAACAGAGATAAGTTTTTTCTTGTCACACTGATGGACTAGTATATTGTTTAGCATGTATACTACCAACATTTTACTGTGGCAGAGAACGGTTTTTGTATCAGCCACACTTTAGTATTTATGTTAATATTTTCAGTTGAAAAAAGATTTGAAACAAAGTGGATGTTAAAGGGACATAAGAGATCATTTATCAGATGCTTTTCACTTCCAAATTATTAATTTGGGCTCAGACTATGCAAATGATAGAGCTATTCAATTCAGGTCAAATATCATTACACTTAGGTGAGCGTACAGTGCATATTAAATAAGGTGAGTGTTCTTAAATCTTAATATCAAAAGGTCTCAGGTGGTGTAAATGAGTGCAGAATTTTTCTCCAGATGAAAAATTGTTATACACTTCAGTGGTTTTTAGTTGGAGAATTTTTTTCTTGCTGAAGTGTCTGGTTTTTTCCTTCTTGTTTTGATAGATACGACCTTACCAACTCTGATTCATTACACTTGTCTGGCTTCAAGATCTTTCAGTGGTGTATTGATTTAAAAGAAAAAAAAATCTAACCTACAACCCCTGTACTGATACATTCTTCTTTTTTGTTAGACCTCCCACTGTGACTGGCACTGAATATCAGCCTTATTAATAATGATTGTAGTGGGACTGAGACCTAAGTAGTCATAGAAATGAACTGTTACTGTATAGCAACAAAACTTGTTTGGAACCGAAGTGAATACTGACGTTAAGAAGTAGCTTTCTGTGACATAGTGTCTGTTATATTTATTTGTTTCACAAATGGAAGGATGCTTTTAATCCCCATGCCTCTCACTTATTTTTTTAAATTGTAGACTGATTTAGTTTTAATTCTTGGTTTCTGAGTTATGGAACCTCTCACATTAACTAATAAAACTATATATGTATATATATTATATTTATATATAAATGTCTGTAATATATATAAAAATAAATAAAGTCAGGAGTGCTTGTTTTTGGGTGGAGACTTTTAATATGTGGATCATGATGTAAAAGAAAAATGCAAATGTGTGTTTATTTAAGTGCCAGTACAAGTTATGGAGGCTAAATATTTGAGCTTTTTTTTGAACATCAAAGCAAATCTTGCAATGTCTTGATTTCTTTCCAGTGGGTACACTCTTTACTACGCATCTGTGCGATCATCAGTGTTATTTCGGTTTGTATGAACACTCCAAAGACCTTCGAGCATTATCCTCCTCTCCAATATGTGACATTTGCTCTTGATACTCTATTGATGTTTCTTTACACTGCAGAGATGATAGCAAAAATGCATATCCGTGGGATAGTTAAGGTAAGCATTTAAACAATATTCTACATGTGCTTAAGAAAGTGATCTAAATACATGCTGTGACATTTGGTCTTTGTTTTTTAACTTCTCAGCTCTTTTTGATTTGATTGTTTTTAACTGCAGGCAATACCATGGCATATAAACTTAAAAGAAAGATTGACAAAAATGCAGATTTACTGCATATTTAATCCCTCCCAAAATATAATGCCAACATTCATAATAATGGTTTCCTACTAAGGAATATATAGTTTCTTTGTATTAAAGAATGAAATGAAAAATAAGCTACAGGTACATTAGCAAGAATATTTTGTAAATGTCTAGAGCGCCGTATGTGGACTTAGAACTTTGATTTTCATTTCAGAAAGCTGGATGTGTTGTTGTGTGATTACATTATTGAAATGAAAACATACGCCTTACTGTAAGCTGGATGAGAAGGTTATTTTTTCCTTAAGATAATGCATGTTGGTAAACAAATTATTCTGTTATCGTATGTTTACTGTTGTTGCTGGACTAATTTGCGTAAGTAGATATGATATTGGACAATGTAAAACTGCAGAATTTTTCAGTAATCATTATTTTGTAGCATTATTGTATTGATTGTTTCCAGTCTTCTATAAAAAGGTACAGATTCAGCCTGCATATAGAAAATATCCTTGCAGTCCTTATTGACAGCACAGTTGTGTCACTATTGCGCAGAATAGATCATCAGTGCGTTATCCTTGCCTTTCACTCTTGAAAGGTCTGGTGACTCCAGAGACATGTGTGATTGTACTTAGCTGTTCAGTTTGTTCTGAGTTTACGGATAGCATTTTTTGTTCACTGCCAAACTGAGCTATTATGTCATCATACTTAATGAATATTAATATTAATAGTAGAAGTTAAGATCTCATTAATATTAATATTTAGAAAAATACTGAAATAAGATGATTCTGAGAAAATCTTATGTGTTGCATAAGGCCAAAGTAATCCTTTGTGAAGTGCTATTTCTGGCCACTAACTATACACTCTTTACTTAGAGATGTCCATTAAGCAGGTGAAGATGAAGACACAGGATCATGAATGGGAATCAGCAACCAGCATGCACATTTGAACAGTGTGGGAGTAACAAGTTACTATTGCAACCAGTGTAGGCTTTGCAAAGAAGTGAACACCTAGGTATTAACGCAGAGAGAGGGAAGTGTGACTTTTGTACAAAGCTTGATTTCTCAGCTTTTGTGTATGGTACTATCAACTTCACTCGGTCGACACCTAGGGGCTACGAATAATATGTTGCTGCATATTCTGATATGTTTTGCTGGGTTGTTTAAATTCGTGGGTTTGTGGATATAGTGTAGTGTAGTATAGTATAGTTGGAAGGGACAATTGGAAGGGACCTGTATTGATCATCTAGTCTAACTGCCTGACCACTTCAGGGCTGACCAAAAGTTAAAGCATGTTGTTAAGGGCATTGTCCAAATGCCTCTTAGACGCTGACAGTCTTGGGGCACTAACCATCTTTCTAGGAAGTCTGTTCCAGTGTTTGGCTACCCTCTCAGTGAAGAGATGCTTCCTAATGTAGAGTCTAAACCTCCACTGATGCAGCTTTGAACCATTCCCACACCTTCTACCATCACTGGGTACCTGGAAGAAGAAATCAGCATCTCCGTTTCTGCTTCCCCTCCTCAGGAAGCTGTAGAGAGCAATGAGGTCACTCCTCAGCCTCCTTTTCTCCTAACTAGGCAAACCCACAGTCCTTAGCTGCTCCTCATAGGATGGACTTATCTTTGATCGTCATACGATGAACTTGTCTTTGAAGCATGTCTGATGAGTCTCTCCATTCAGAATGAACAGCTGTCTGGAGTTGGTTACATTGCCTTGATTCATGTTATACATGTATGTAGATGAAAACACAGATTATTTCATTTGCATGGTGACATTTCACTCTTTGTTAATGTCCTGGTTTTGGCTGGGATAGGGTTAATTTTATTCTTAGTAGCTGGTGCAATGATGTGGTTTGGCTCTGATGCGAGAACAATGCTGCCAGGACACTGATGGTTTTAGCTGTTGCTGGGTGATGTTTATACTGAGTAGAGGACTTTTCAGTTTTTCAGTCCCTGCCAGCGAGAGGGCTGGAGGGGCACGGGACACTGGGAGGGGACACAGCCAGGACAGGTGACCTGTAGCCAAAGACGTATTCCATACCATGAGACAGCATGCTGGGTGTATAAACTGGTGACGGTTGGCCAGGGCCTGCAAATCTTTGCTCGGGGACTGGCTGGGCATCAGCCAGCGGGTGGTGAGCAGTTGTGTTGTGCATCGCTTGTTTTCTTTTCTCCCTTCCCTTTGATTTCATTCCTCTCCCTTCTCCCTCCTTTTCATTATAATTGTTATTGCTATTCTTATTATTACTGTTCTTTTGTTTTTATTTTATTTCAATTATTAAGTTGTTTTTATCTCAACCCTTGAGTTTTACATTGCCTTCTGATTCTCCTCCCCATCCCTTTGGGTGAGGAGGGAGTGCATGAGTGGCTGCATGGTACTTAATCACCAGCCAGGGTTAAACCACAACAGTTTTATTAGATAAAAACACAGTAGAATAGATTAGACATAACCACTGTTACAAAAGAGATTGTTTCAATATAAAATGGCTGCATTTGTTATTTAACAACTGAGGATTTGCTTACAGCTTAATGTCTTGTAGCATTCAGTAAATATAGTTGCACTGAAATCTAGTGCCTTCATTGGCACTAGTCATAGAGTCATAGAATTACTTAGATGGGAAGGGACCTCCAGAGGTCATTTAGCCTGACCTGCTGCCCAAAGCAGGTCTGGTTCAATGAATATGCCCATGGCTTGCGTTGTTCAGGTGAATCTCAGCTTCTTCCAAGGAAGAAGATTCCTCAAGCTCTCTAGACAGCCTGTTCCACTGCTTGGCCAACCTCATGTGAAAGATTTTTTTCCTGAGATTTAATCAGAATTTTCCATGTTCCAACTTGTTTGTCTTAGATCTTGTCTTACCACAGTGCATTTCCAAGAAGAGTTTGACTCCATCTTCTCTGTATCCTCTGATTAGGTGGTTGTAGACAGCAGCAAGGTCTCCCCTTTTGCTTCCCTGCTGAAGGCTGAACAGACCCATGTCTCTCACCTTTTCCTCCTACATCATGTGCTCCAGCTCTCTGACCTTTTTGGTGGCCCTCTGCTTGCTCCATTATGTCTATGTCCTTCTTGTACTGGGGAGCCCAGAACTGCAGTCAGCTCAAAATTAGGCTTGTTGGATGTGGTTTCACAATTGCTGAATAAAGGGGAAGAATAGCTTCGCTGGACCTGGTGGCTGCACATTATTCACGTAAGAGAGAGCTGTAGGAAAAGGATATGGGCTTGAGTCATTTATAGCAACATCCATAAAACATGTTAGAACTGGATTGGCCTTTTTTTCTGCTGTTAAATCGGAACTTTTTGAATATGTTATCAAATTTGTTCTTTGAATACTAATCAACAAATAATCTTTTTTAGTGAACCATTTGACTTACTTTTTGGGTTATTGATTCTGGGGGAAATATTGGTTAAATATTACAACTCTGCCAAGAACATAATTATCCATGGACTTCCAAAGACAGCAGCAACACAAATAAAATAAGGCACTGTTTAGAAACTTCTTAACATTTATTAAAGATGTTTGTATATGAAACATCTTTATATATGGAAATTTGTGTATCAACTGTAGTGCTAATTTAAGTGCATTCAAGACTTTTGGTGAATGTAGGATCAATGAATGTATTACCATATGGTTCTACTGAACTTTACCATAAATCAGTATTTCTGTAAAGGCCTTAGGAATTGAGATGCTAATAAGCTTTTGAACTATGATTAGGGCAAAATTTTAGTCCAGTGAGAAACCTAATTTATGGAGAAGGTAGGCACCATCCATTTAAGTATCAGTTAATAACAGTGTAAGTATAGCTGAACTAAGAAGATTTTGAAAATTTTTAAGTCAAGTCTAATTAATATCTTCTGAGGACAAATGAGAAATTTACTTCCTTTGGTTCCCAGGGGTTTTTAGAAAAAGAAAGTAGTTTCTGAAAATCCCAGCCTTTTCTCTGTAAAAAGTTTCCTTTTTGCCTGTGTAAACTATGTGACAAAATAAAGTGATACATCCATCCAAATGTTTTATTACCCCAGAAGGAAAGTTAAACTGAAATGTTGCTGTGACGTTGTGTCTTTTATTACTCATGTTTCCTTCTGAATAATTGTTGCTGTGGTAGTAAAATCTATTCAAAATTTGGGCTCCCTGCGCCTTGCCGTGTTGGTTGTTGCTTGTTACATTTGTGGACAATCGATATAGAGGACTTGGAATTACAAGCACACTGCTTATATATTCACCACCTACAAAGAAAATAGACGCTGATATGTGTTTCTATAAGGAGCACAAAATGCATATATTAAAGAAGCCAGAAGATGACGGTATAGAATATATCTGCTACAGGGTCTGAGGTCCTCTTGTTTTCAAAATAGTGTATTGATATTCCTTGTTATTGCTACCACACGCTGTTTGCTTCTGATAAGTTTTATGATAGATTGACTCCTCTTGGAAGAATTGAAGTGGGTATACATGTGCAGCATAATGGATTATAGTCAGTATATAGGCACTACCTTGGAAGAAAATACCAAAAGGCTTGTGATATGTTCATCACATTACAGCTTTTGGTATTGCAGGCTATTGCAATTTGTTGTGAACAAGTGAACTAGTATTAATGATGTGTCTGTCTTCACCTTGCAACTCACACCTGAAAAATGAAATACAGGCTATAATTTCTTACTGATTGAGATCTTTTTAAAAACAAAATTCTAGGACAGTCTGCCTAATGTTGGCTGGCTGCATCGTATAAAATGTATGTACAAACAGTACGACAACTTGTAATGTTTTGTGAAGTTTTATACGAGATAGAGACAGAGAATTAGATCAAGTCAGTTTGTTTTTTATGACATATTTTACGCTTGTGTTATAAATCGAAGAATGATGGTCTGTGAAATGGTAGAGTGGCTCAGGAAAATACTGTGTCCACAGTATTAAATCTATTTCAAAGAAATGAGATCATATATAGTCAATGAGGTCAAATGAATATATAGTATCACTGACTAGAGAGTAACTTCCATGAATACTACCTAGCCTCCAACTGAATAGTTTGATGATGTTAAAAGTTAGGTGTTAATTACTTCATCAGGCAGGTTATTCACGTAGTTGTAAGAGAAACTGTCATGGCTTAGTATTTTGATTTATGTTTAACCTGTTACGGTTTTATGAGCAAGTAATTTTGAATATGGATTTCAGTCATGAAAATATGCTATAATAAGTGCAGCAAGATTTTAATATTATTTTCTAAAAGTATTGCATTCCTAGATAATGCAGGTTTTCATAGTTACATATTTTTTCTGCAGTCTTTCTGTCTAGATCACACATTTTAATGATTGCAAAGCATTGCAAATTCTGTTCTCTGAGTAGCACATGAATTAATGGATGATGTGACAGCCACATCAATATTTTGTAGGAATAGCTTACAAAGCATGTTAGAAGAGATTGTGTTACAGACACATCTTAAAAGGACCTAATGTTTTAGAAATTAAAAATTCTGATCTCTGAAAGCAATTGAAAAAAATTTAAAAGATTAATGGTAAATATCACAGACTTTCTACACATTAAAAAAGCTGTGGAGAGTGTAAAATAAAAAAAGGCAGTTTTAGTAAAATGGGGAATGATGTTCTATTAGTGTTGCCACATGCATATTATTTCTTTGTGTCAGACCTAGAAACATTAAATATAAAGTAGAACTCTAATTCAGGAGTGACTGAAGGTAAGAATAAAGGCCAGGAGACCTCTTGACTTTGACTTGTTAGAACATCAAAACATGGTATGTGGGGGAAGTCTGTGTTGTTGAGACAAATTCAACAGATTTAATGACGCCAGGATAGTGTGGATTTTAGCAACAGGAGCGTTCTGATTGAATGAAATCCAACTTCTAGTTTCAATTATGTTTTACCATAGAGCATGAACAATAGAGATCACTGTCATGTACTTGAAAGTCTCCCAGTCCTAATATGATGTCCAGTCTCATCATTCATTTCGTTCAGTGAATTCAGGAGTGTTTCAAGAGATTACTTAATTTATTTTTTTATTATCTCATGTAAGATGTAAATGTATTAACTTAGACTGCCTTCATGGTGTAATGTTTTCCCCAGTTATACCTGTCTGCTCAGCAGATACAGGCTGAAGCGTAGTATCGTGAAACACAAAGCTCCACTGATAGCAGGGTGGCTGAGGAACACAGCATAGTATCACTGATTAGGCAGAAGTCGGGGATCTCTTTTATGTTGGTACAGTGAACAGTGATGGGTTTATTATCAACTAGCCTCTCACAGAATACATTTACTTCTTTCAGAATCCCTTTTTTTGTGCTCGAAGTAATATCTTATTAGGTCAGAAATACTCTGTGTTAGGAGTTTATCAGAAAATGCACAGTAAGGTGACTGCCAGAATACCCGGAGTATGAACATTTGCAGACATAGGCAGTAAGTGACTAACCTGTGATTCATCGGGATTGTAAAACTGGGACTTCCACATTTACCTGAAATTTATCTTTATTTTGCTGCCTGATACTGGTGATTTATAGTTGTATAAAGAATATGAAAGTTTAACATTGTGTGCAATTATAATATACTACTTCAGTTTCCTAAGTGAAATTACAGCCTTCTAAGAAAATAAATGCAGTTTTGGCCACCACAGTAATACACTGCATAGTAATACATAAAATGTAATAAATTTAGTGCAGTGGTAAAACTTAATTAATTCAATTTGACATTCATATTTTCATGATCTCTTCAGTTTAGAATTCTTCTTTCTTCAATTGATCCTAGATTTATCCACATGATCTTCATCTCCCAGAATGTAGAGTTCAGTGACTCTGGTTCTGCTTTCTTTCATGTCTCAGCCTCCTTGGTCAGAAAGAACTCTGCAGTAATCAGCTGCGTCAAGGAGGTATTAAGTC
This sequence comes from Falco biarmicus, assembly GCF_023638135.1. Classification (NCBI taxonomy): domain Eukaryota; kingdom Metazoa; phylum Chordata; class Aves; order Falconiformes; family Falconidae; genus Falco; species Falco biarmicus. Next base: position 58,812,972 of record NC_079289.1, on the reverse strand, counting down.
TGTTTAAATGAAAGCAGATCAATCTCCCTCACTTGAATAAGAATTAAACTGGTCTCCCAATTACATACAGTTTATGTCTACTGCATAACTTATTGGTTGGCAGTCTTCTGAGAGCACCATGAATGAATTAATGTTCGCACCTCGAGAAATAGTTCGTGGGTCAATTTGTAACATAACAGACAAGACTCGCAGTCCCTCAGGAACCAAAGGTCACATTTACACGCCCACTTATATGTCAGTTATGAACATGACTGTATGTGCTTTACATAGGACTGTCCATTGATTCAAGCAAAGTTTCCAAAATGGTCTCCTCATTAAAAAAAGGAAGGTAAAGTGGAATTAGAGAAATGAAAGGTAACTGTCAAGCCTAACCAGGTGTGATATTAAATGAGCATCAAAATTCTGAAAGCAAGCAGTGAGCCTAACCTGTGAAGAAAGGACTTTGTATTTCTTTTAATCAGTGTGATGCAAAAATTACTTTCTGCTTTCTTATATGGTGTCTTCTGAAGGCCATCTCATGAGTATGAGCAAGGCAAGCATACCTTACTTTAAAGCTGTCTTATCTTTACTAGAAGTTTTTACTCAGTCTTTGTACTAGGAGGTGGAATGAGAGAGAAATATTCCAGGTAAATTGCTTGTATTAGACACAATTTCACTGGTGGCATCGTATGTAATAAAATAACCAAAGAGGAAAATATGCCAGAATCTGAGAAACTTTCAGGAAACTGTGTCCATGATATGAAAGAATTCATATCTACTACAACACAAAGGATTCAGGTAATAGATGTCTTAGGTGAAAATTCAGCTTTTAAGGAATGAGAGATCAATGGATATCATTTCACTGTACGGACACTGTGAAGGTATGTGAAATTCTTAGTTATACCACATTCTCATTGCGACTTCTAATTACAGTCGTGATGGTATTAGAAAACCTATATTGAAATCATGTTGTGAGAACAAGGCATGGTTTATCCTGTTCCTCTCTTAAAAGAGTAGCACTGTGAAATAGAAAGTGTGAGTTCTCCTGTCTCTTAAAAAATCCTAGCTGACACTTATTTTATTATCATCATGCTGAAAATTAGATTTTTTTATATATATATAGCACTGGTAATGCACTGAATTTAATAGAAATGTCTTTCTTTTCACTGTGCAGTTGTGGCACATGTCAGCTAACAACGGAGATTATAGAAAGTCAGAAGTAATGGTCCTTGACATTTCCCCCATTGTTAAATCAATTACATTCACAGCAAAACTTTTGTACTAACCAAAGTAGTTGTGAGTGGCTTTGTCAGACTTTATTTCAGTAGCACTGAGTGCTATTCACTGACTTCAGTACTCCTGCAAGGGGCTGAAGTGAATGGTTGTACCCTTAGCTTTCAGCACTCTCTCATGAATTCATGCAGGAACTGAAACAAAGCTTAATGTTCTACCAGCGCAGTCACAGAAATAGGGGAACCATTTCTTTTGCTTCTGTCTAGTACTAAAGGCCAGGTTACTTAGTTAATTGAAATCAGCAGCTTTCAGTATGTGTCATGTTCCCAGGCAGCATTAGCCCTGTGCCCTTTTTCGTCAGTGTTTTTCTGATGGGTGCTTTGGTTGCTGTAGTTGCTATCTGTCCACTCAAGAAGAGAAAATCGAGGACAGAGCAGGCTGGAGCCTTACCTGAGCCATGTAGACTTAACTCTACGTTGAGTTCACTGTCAGTATCAGGAACTTGCCACCTGTAGTGCAAGCAGTGTGAAGTAGAGATGGGCTTTTTATACTGTAATGAAAAACTGGTTGCCGTGATCTAAACTGGGGTCTGCAACAATTTCCAGTTGCAGCAGATGTCCATTTGCATATTCTGATACTTTTTTATCTTTGCTTGTACAAAATGGATTTCTGAGCTTAAAATAGAAACACTTTTAGTAGCATTCATCAGCACTAATTTGAGGGTCTTCAATTGTCTGTAATTAGTTGTTTCTGTCTAAAGTAGGCCCTTCCAAAAGGTAATTTATCTGGCCTGTTTTTCTCCATTGACTGAAATAAAAGCTTAAAACCTAGGCTGACACCTAGCCTTTAGGTATCTCGCAGTCAGTGATTATTCTGACTTGTTACAGATTTGTTGTCAATGGGACAGGTGGGCACTAGAGGAAGACAGTTGGATGCCAGCTTCTTTAACACTTGTGGCCTTAACTCATTTATACTTAAATGAGTTTCTTCCATAATCATCCTGATTCAGAAGTTTGTCTGGAGTTATGGATTGCAGAACTGTTTTTTACTGTACCTTACTATGTTTTGCCTTCTTTTTCCACCTTCATCTAACAACAATGGAGAAATTACAAAACGAGTTTAAGCCTTCTGATAAATGATGGAAATATGAATTGAATTGCAGTGAAACACTCTAAGCTGGCTCACCAGCTTTTAATAACTTTGTCAAGGGAATTTCTGCTGCATTACAGACTGAAAACAGAAGATGGAAATTGCTGCGCTCTGTGACTTTAGATATGCTGTATATCCCATGGCGTATAAATGAGTTAAGGATCAGGATGTTGTGTTGTTTTCAAAGGTCAAGTAGTAAAACAGAATGCGTGGCTCCTGTCATCCCAAGTCAGCATGCTTTGATGTGCTCGTGATGCCTGTGGTGAAAGCTCAGTCTTGGGATGTGCAAGTCACAAACAGAAGCAAGAACCTCAGCCATGAGGGCAGAGGCATAACCAGCAGAATCAGTGACAGTGATGAGAAAATGATGAGCTGCTTTGACTAAACAGTGTGTAATTATGTGGAGGGAAAAAATGGAAAAAACTGCCTGTGGTAGTAAGAAGCTCCCAGAGCAAACATGAAAAAGGACTCAGTTGACTTAAGATTTGAGTTTCCCCTTTACTTCTTGGAATTGTAAGGTGAAAATCATTTGGCCCTATGAAAAATCATTTTACATACCTTTATTAAAAAACAGAATTTTGTACTATGTATAATGCTGTTGGAAACCTAGATGTGTAGTGCGGGTCCCATGGTGTTCTGTGTTGGCAAAAAGTATATTGTTTCAAGTTGACTTAAAAAATAATGGTGTTGCCAGCTGTGATTGTTTGCAATATTATTTCATAGCAAACAGTATTTACATCCATTATTTGAATAAGGCACTCAATCTACAATAGTTGATTCTTCTGTCTCACCTTTTTGCTGTGTGTCTGTGTCCGTCACAAGGACATCTGTTCCCAGCCTGCTGGGATTGTGTGGCTAGTGAAATGCTCTGATGCGGTTTCCAGTCACAGGAAATTAGAAAAATTAAAACTGATTATCATGGGGAAAGCAAATACGAAGTTACCTGCAGTATGCTGCTAGTTGGGTGTTACTGCCTGTGGGCCAGGGAGGGTTAGAGACCGTGGTACTGGAACATACGCACCTGTTTCTATGGTTACTTGTGCCTGGTTTTGTTGGAGTGTTTATTACAGGAAAGTAATGACTCATATTACACAGTGGGGCTTTTAGCACCATTTTTTTGCATTAGAGTATTAGAAAATCAAAGGTATTTAAATTACTTAGTGAACTTATACAGGCAGTATTTCTAAACTAAAAATGGTAAATTTTCTAACCAGTGGGTCATAGAAGTTTTTACTGAGAAATTCTTTTTGGGCATGGATTGAAGTATGTGTCCATGTAATACTTAGTGACTTAACTGTGGTGGTAAAGATTTAACCTTAAAGTTGCAAAGAAAAAATGTACAACATACTGACTTTCAGAATGTATTTAGAAATTCCTCTTTCAATATACAGACCAGTTAGATGAACAAAACTTTACTTTTCAGTAATGTACATTTTTTCCCTTTCTAATACCACTTTTAGGGATTACTTTACTGTTTTTCTTCATGAAAGCAGATATTATTATGAGATAACAGTGAAATCAACTTACTGGATAACATGTTATGTATTCAGGTCGGAAGACAGGGAACTTAATCCCTAATGTGCCTTTCTGTGTTGAAACTTGCATTTTCAGGGAAGTCTGCTGTAATTAAACAATATTATTTTATTTTAGTTTTATTTATTTTATTTTATTTTATGCCCATGTTGTCTTCTCTCTTAATATGAGAAAATAAAACAAGATGAAAAAATGTTAATGACATCCAAATCCCTGTGGAAGGGAATGAGAACATTTTCTGTGCAGCTGTCTTTTCATGAAAATGACAAAATGTGTATGGGATTTTTAAGGCAGTAAACTGAATGTAAAATTTTATTTCAGATTATTGTGTTCTCTACCAGTAACAAATATTGCTTTCTTACAGCTATACTAAGGTTGCTGATTCAGTAAACTTTTCCTGTTCTCTGTAGTATAAAATGGATTCTCCAGCTTTTATTAATGATAATTACCAAATAATAAAATCCTCTTTCTGAAAAGTGCCTCCTTCTTATCTATTCCAACTTTCATCATTGTGGCTTTTTTTTTTGTTGTTGTTGTTGAAAGAGCACTATGAATGATGATCGTAAATCTGAGTCTTGTCATGCTAGGTGAGACTGTTTGCCTGTCAAATCTTCCTATTCAATCTCTAGGCAGTATGTGATGCTTTGGAGTGAAAGCTTTCACCTTGAAACATTTGGATGCAAATCCGCCCATTGCATTCACCATAAATGTAAGAGCTGGGGAAGGGGAGAATATTGCTGGATGAAGCACAGCAGTGTTTAACACACATCACCACAAGGCTGCAGAGTACTTCCAACCATGAGCAGACATCCAGACATGTGCAACTAGATGTAGAACTGGAGTCTACAAGGAACTGGCATCTTGAGGAGATTCTTAGATGCGTACAACCAGAGAAAATCTGGCTTTGAAGGGACCTGTGGAGATGGTCTGGACCAACATCTTACTCCAAGTGGGGCCTTAATTTGGTTATCCAGGGTCCTGTCAAGCTGAGCCTTGAATATTTTGAGCAATGGAGATGCTAGCACTTCTTTGGGCAATGTGTTACAATGCTTAGTTGTTCTCATGGTGAAGATTTTTTTCCTGTGCACATCCCAAAACAGTGAGTTTTGTTCCAGGTAGGGGGATCCTATCAATCCTCCTTCTGGTCAGCCATATTTAGATTTGCTGAACCCCTAAGACATCCAAACGATCCGAGTCAGCTAGTAGGGCAAAACTTATGGCACCAAATATGGATGGCTAATCAGCAGATGGAGAGGGAAATGAAATTCAGGCTTTCAGTGCAGTAACCAATAAAATCTCTCTGCAGGGCATGTTGGCACCCAACTGCAGCAGTTAAGCAGTGTACCAAGAAAGCAATGTAATACAGCAGCGAAGCGCCTTCCCCACATGTTCTATAGCCATGCCTGCAGTTGGGTATTGCTAAGAAGGTATTGGCATCTGTCCTCTGTTGACTATATATGAAGGCTGTGCCAGGCAGCTCTGAATAGTGAGCAGTCTGAATTACTTGTCACTCAGCTGAACTGAGATGCTGTACAGTGATTTGGCTGATACAGGAGGTGTGTTGAGGCATCCCTTGTGTTGTTTTGTGGCAATGGTTATTGTACTTGAAGGGAGTGTTGTGTAATGTTTTCATGTTTGTTTCTGTTTTGTTTTTAAATCTTCTTGTTAACAATTTGGTTTACACCACCATTTTTTAATGCCTCCAAACACCATCACACCACCACCACAACGGCAAATGCTGTTACAGGATTTGTAGCAAGTAAAATGGTCCTGGTTTGTCTGTTTGAAAGTCTTGATTCTTGTTTCACAGCCAGGATTGTTTCTTCCTTCACAGGCTTTCTGGTGTTTTTGTGGGTTTTTTTCTTTCTATTAGAAATAGTAAATAACATGGTGAATACTATAACTTAAAAAAAACCCCATTACAATGTGAAAAATGAAATAAGTTCGGTGAAGTTAATTACATAAATTAACAAGAGTCTAGTGTGTCTTAAAGTAGTCTGAGACTGTTCTTTAATGAATGAGACCACCTTACATCTTCATTGGTAATTCCTAAAATAGTCTGAAAACCTCAACAAATTCACTTAAATCTATTTTTTTTTTAATTCTTACAAATGATTAAGTAGTGGTTCTGTAGTGATTATAGCTTTCTTGTAGTGATAGATTGGAACTGTGTGTGTTGTGTGCCTGTAGCATGCATGGCATCACCCTGTAATCCAAAGGAACAGTAAGAGCTGTGTTTCATTTTTTTAATTATAAATAGAGAAACTTTGCTTTGTGTGATGTAAGATCAAGTGATTTTTCCAATGTTTTTCTAACATACAATACAAAATTGCTATAAATTTTGCATTACATGTTATGACAAAGATAGATTATGCAGTATGTAATGTGTTACTTAGAAGCATCTGATGATGGAGCAGTTGAGTACAACACCTGAGTAGTTAGAAATTGAACGTGTTTAACTCAGTGATGATAAAGTGATATTACACCCACTATAACCGTTTAGAGTTAAGCTTCACACAGTAATTCTAATTTCACTGTCTGTTACAAATCAATTGCTTTTATGTGAATATATTTTAAATAAGATTCTTTTCTGTGAATGAAGACACTGAGGAACAGAAGACATACAGAAATGAGAAGCTGTGTTGTGTGTTGTCCCCTCGCCTTGTCTCTTTTTCTTTCCAAATACAGACTTTAAATACAAAAAAAAGTTGGTTCATTTTGAAGTGATACTATCACCGTTGCAGAGGGCTAACTTGGAGGTGACCACTCATTTTAAAATATGCCATTTTATATTTCTTTGGTTATTAACATGGTCTTAGCTAAGCAGTCCACAATTCCCTTTGTGCCCTGCATGGATCATCATTTTACAGTCACAGGAGCTCTTTGCATTAAAAGATGGTTAGTATGTAATTTGCTGGTTGTTTGCGTAATAAAGTGCTTCAGGTTGAATTTTTTTGTCACACAGAGTAGAAGATGGACTTTTAGGTAGGTGGTGCAGTTGAGAGTCTGTCTGTCTGTCTGTCTGAGGTCCTGCTTCAGTCAGTCCCTAGGATGGCTGAAGAGTTACAGAGCTATGAAGAAGGAAGCACGGGGCTAATGTTTGACACATGAACAGATTTGAGAAATAGTTTTATGTTCAGGAGAGCAGAAGAGGAGGATGGAGAACCAAAGTCAGAGGCAGCTCTTTTTGTTGGCTGTATCTCTTCATTCTCTTTTCTATGTGAGGAAAATGTTGAAAGTATTTGACAGGCTGGGGGCTGGGCTGGATTGTCCACATCATTCTGCTACTAAACAGACCTGTAAACTGCGAGGTTTTAAGGAAATAGGGAAAGTTTGAAGTTGAGCCCGAAGCATAAGGGTTGTATGCATAGGTCTGAATGGATGGGAGATACATACCTCTATATGTGTGTATGTATCTTTATGTGCATTTGCAGACGGGAGAGAGAGGTTAAGGTAGGTGGTCCCTTGAGCTCTGATTGAATTTTCTGACCTGCTCCCACCTCCGTGACCTGTGGTGTTTGTGTGGAGTAAGGGAATGGGGGAGGGAGGGTCAGTTGTTTCCTGAACTCAGCTGTGCCACCTCTTCTAGTTTGCTATTTATAAAGAGCATAGCAGAGAGGGAAAAAATGATACTCCCAAACTCTGAATCTTCCTGTTCCTTCAGTTTCCTCCTGTGCATTTATGCTGCTCCTAAAATGCCAGTAAATGTCAGCCTCCACTCCTTAATGCTTATTTGTAATGCTACACAAAGTAGCCCACAGGGTGATCTGAAGAATTTGCTAGAGTTGATGTGCTTTATTTACCACCACCACATACAGGATGCAATGACCATGATAGAATAATAGCAAAGTCGCTAGTTGTTACTGAGCTTGCTGGTCTTTTTGAGTTTGTACCATCTTTCAGCTATCCTGTTTGTTAGAGACTGTGATGAAAAGTGGGAGACTAAGGTTCTCCTACTGACAGACCCAGGGCTGCAGAACTCCTTTCCAGAGCAGATGATGGTAAATCTGATTACTCAGAGCAGATGTTATATCACTTCTTTTTTTTCAGCTTTCCCACTGAGGCAGCTGGAAAGAGGCGGAAGGGAAGGATTCAGAGAATAGGTTGTAGTCAGGGACGAGAGAGAAAAAAGAAATCCTTCAAGGCAAGCAGGGAGGCAAAGGAGGCTTTTTAATTGTAGGATTTGCTGTTCATCCTGAGGTGTTCCTAAGATGATAAGAGATAAGCAGGACAGAAATGACCTGTGAGATGACTGTGCTGTCATCTTGCTAAGCTGTCTACCTTACCAATGAGATACTGAAATTGCTTAAGAAAATTAGCAGACATAACCAATCTTCTAGCAGATTGCTTTATGCAATTTGGATGTTGATTTCCTAGAGTATTTTGTGTTCAGCAAGGTTGATAATGAAATAAAAAACTACAGTCTGGCTAGTCTTTCCTTCTGGAGTAAGTTAAATTGTAATGGCTCTCATGGAGTGACAACCTCAGATGTTATCATGTCTGTCTGTGGTTCTGTATTTTGTACTGGCTCACATTTCCAATGAGTTAGGTCTTAAGAACTGTTTTTTAACATGAACTTGTGTAACGACTGTTTAGGGCACCTAATACTGGCTATTTTAGCTTTAAAGTGCTGTTTACAATTGAGAAAGTGTATCTTCCAGCATCTAAGTGCTGTTATTGGGGTATAGTATTGCATGTGAAAATAAAAAAAGAAGAAATAAGCTAGTACATTGTACTCAGTTAATGTAATGGTACTAAAACTAAGCAAAAACTGGTGAAATAAGGAGAATGTAGGGAGAAGGCAGAAGATTTATTTGTTGGTCTTATTTTTGAATAGGTAAAGAAACACTCAAGATCTTATGCTGAACTTGAGGTATTCTTCCTTAGTTATAACAACATTGCCATAGACAATTATTGGCATATAAAAATTATATATGGCAAATAAAGGGGATATTTTAATTCCAGACTGTTATGTTAAACTTGTCTGTTCTTTTGGGATGTCAAATTTTGTATTAATTCAGATTAGCATCTCTAATCTGGGGCAGACTTTTGATCCGTTCCATGTGTGGTTTATCAATAAAGCCATTTCCATAATTGTGTACTAGACTAACTGTGATGCTGACCTGTTGTAGATTAACTACTGGGGGAAAAGACAGAAGTATATTAGGAGAAACTGAGGGGACTAGGAAGGGTATTACAAAATAACAAATGGGCCTCTAATTAACAAAGGAAAAATTGATCCATCTAACAGCTAAGCAGTATTGCTGCTTTGGACTTCAGATTTTTTTGGTGTATCTTAAAATGCTTTGTGTTTAATAGTTGTAAGTTAGTTAGCTAGTCCACTGAGTTCAAGTGACACCCCCTAGTTTGCCTGGGAGAGGCATTAAGTGAGGGCATGGTTTACTGCACAAAAGCTTTCCAAAGGCTGTCCCAAGCCTGCAGTTGTGGACTGGCATCCACTGCTCTGCTAGAAGCAAATGATTTTGTTGTCTAGATAGACTGTAAGTCATGTTGCTGGAGAAGCTTTCATGACTTGCTATGCACATTGAAGAATCCACTGTCCGCTGTAGGCAGCAGGGAGCCAGCAACTTTAATGACTTCAGGAGGTTTGGATTAGTCTCAGCATGAGGCTTCTAGACTACAGTACTAATCCTTCATCTTTTGCAAATGTTTAGGTCATGTTTCAAAGGCTTACAAACCATAATGTAAATGGTCTGGGATAGCGCATTCACAAAAAAAAAAATACTAAAACAACCCTCATCAATAATTCTCAAATTTAATCAGACATGATGAAAAAAGGGTGAGGGATTAGCGCATTGCAATACTTCAGCTATTTCAGGTAAGATGCCTTCAGGTGTATTTAAATTTCATATATCTGTATTCCTTTCCAAGTTTTAAGAACAGTCTGCCATTGACCATGAGCGTGGAATTTCAGCCCACGGCTTTTTTCAAGTGTGAATGAAACTCACTGTTGATTGCTATTAATATTGAAGTGCTAACCTCTGTTTAGTCAGATTTTTCGTGGAAGTAGCACTGGAAGTCAATATCAAGATTCATATTAAAAAGGACGTTCTGATTTTCACATTAAGCAGGACGTGGTTTTGCCTTAAAAATGCTTCCAACCACAAATAGCATCCCATATGCAGATGCACAGTATAAATGTGTTAAAGGTTCCCCACCACATCCACTGCCAGCCAAATGACAAACATGAAAAGGATTTAGCCAACACCTCCCTATATGCAAAGAGGAAAGGGCCAGAACCTCCCCCCAAATGAATAGTTTCGACGGGTGTAATTCAGGTGCCCTAAATTTCCGCAGGCAATCCACTGGAAGCCTTCCTGGCTGGGAGGATGTAGCGTTGGAAGCTGGCCTGATGTGGCAATGAGAGAAGTGAGGTGGTGGAGCAGCCTGACTGGTGAGAAGGCTGGGAAGGGTCACGACATCTTCCTTTGTGAGGAGAAAACAGCAGAGCTGCTTCAATCATGCCGCACCTATTGTGGAAAGAAAAAGCAATTTCTAAAAAAAAAAAAAAGATTTGGCTTTTAGCGAGTACTTGATGGGTTATTCAGAGCAGAGTGACTACAGGAACTCCTGCACAAGTTCATGCTCATGTTCATATGTACAGCAAAGCTCAGGGAAAACTTGTTTTAAAGGGTGCTTAAAAGAAGAAAAGCAAGTTTCAAGGAGTTCTTTGGTGAGAGAAAGACCAATCAGCGTCTTTGTTCTGAGCCACAATTGAAGGACTCCAGGTGCATGTTGATACAAATCTCACCAGAGATATTTCACTAGGAGGGAACCAGGGGGAGAGGAGAGCAGGCCCAGGAGATCGATGGTGTTGGTAGCTGATCTCTGTAGAGAAATAACATGTGTCTGCTTCACAGTTTCTGAACATAACCACTGAAACCATAACACCGAGTTTGTTCAGCCTTGGGTGAAGAGTTACTGATTAGCTCTGACTTTACTTAGGGAACTTAAGTCTACTTTTTTCAGGAAAGAGAGGTTAAAAATACGATGCAAATTTGTTGTTCTGTTGCTTCCCTGTTTTGCCGTCTTCCTCCCCTTAATTCTTGGATTGAGAACTTTAACATCCTTCTGTGTTAGAAAATCCTCTGTCTGAAAATAGGATTGAAGTTCTCTGTCCTTTATTTCTGATTTGAAAATCACTTGCTGTATTTTCCTTATATCCTTGCTTTATTAACTTCTGTCCTGAAGAAATTTTGCAAGTGAAATAAAGCTTTTTAAAAAAAACCGTATTTGGTCTCTATTTACACAATATATCTTGCTGTCACCTACTGCAAGGAATGATAAATCATTTTTAGGATAGTGTATGTCATTGAAAATATTAAATTAAACCAAAACATCTTGTCTGTGCTTTCAGCATCAAGGAAAATGCTGAGACATTTAAAAACAAATACAGGTTGACTGAAATAGCTGTCGCTGAGATAAGAAACAATGTGTATCAAGCCAGGAATCACGTAACAGGCCAAAGTCCAGTAATGTCTTCAAAATTCTTGAGATGTGACAGTACTTTTTTCCTCAGTTATGCCTGTGAAAGTGGATATCAAACACTGTAGTTTGTATCTGGAAGAACACTAAACAGAGAAAAGGAACAAGACAATGTATAAGGCAGGGGAGGGTATATCCAGTCGGTTGGGAGAAACCTCGTTCAGAAAGGGGTGTTTATGTGCCCCGAGATGCATTGCCTGTGTCTCTGCATACATTTTTACTTGAAACCAGGATATCCACTTCCCTTAAGTCTAGTCTTGTCTAGTCTGCCTTTCAACAAGCTGCATCTATCTATATGCATTTGGTCCCCAACTTCCTCTATGCTCCATGTGGGTGGTACATCAAACTAACTCTCAGCTGTAACCTACCTAATAAATGTGGATTTTTTTTTTCAGTTCAGTAGTTAAAGTAAAGTGCGAGGCATTGGCATCCCACCAAAGAAGTGTTTTTATAGCTTGCAGTGGAGGGCCTGTGTTGTATGTCAATGGGGATGGTGTGAGACGTGAGGAGATGGAAGCATGCAAACTGGAGCAGTGCCTGAGAATAGCGTAGTGCAGAGAAAACTGAGCTTGGATGCAGCCTTCTCCATACTCCTTTTAGGAGTGATCTTTGGAGTGGACTTATCACCACGGTCATGCTCAGGTGTTAGAGAGCTCGTTGAAGAAACCTAAAGCAGACCTGGAAAACAAGCAGGAAGGCATATGGGTCATCAAAGATCCAGTGCTCAGTTTTCTTCCCTGAATTTCTTTTATTCAGTAGTGCAAAGTTATGCTCTGAATCCTTGTGCTTGACAGTTCATGGAGTGCCAATAACATAAAAGTTGAGAAGCTCACCATACATACTATTAATGAAGTCTAAAGAATGATCACTTTGAGATGGTAAAGTGTTGCTCAGGAAACGTCCAAAGAAACTTGAAAGCCTGCACTGTGATGAGATGGCAGTTACTGTCTAGTGTTTTTGAAATGGCAAGCCTTTGCTAGAGCATGAAAAATGATGGAAAACATGAAAAAATGAATGTACAGTGATACTGATTTGATTTAAGCTGTTGAGCAATATTGAAGTAATTGAATGGCACAATACTAGATAGCTAGCATTTTACACTTACCTTCCTATGCAAGTGTTTTGTAATGGGTGATACAGTGGCAAAGTCAGTCCAGTGCTCTTTTTTTTTTTCTTCTTTTTTGATTTACATCAAAATGGAAATAATAGGTTTCTTTGTAAGTTCTTTTTTATATAAGCTGAGGAGAAGTACCGCACAAGAAAGAAGGTACCATTTATTCACCCAGAAGATGTGTTTATATGTTTCCAGCATATTCTAGTCCAGATACTGGGCTGTTCGAGTCTTTCAAAAGTGGCATTTTAGAAGCGGTACAGAGAAGATGGATGTGGTTGTGATATTTGTAAATCCTGACAGTAAACCAACAACAATTAACCTCTTAGCTTTCTTTCTCTTTTAGGGTGATAGCTCCTATGTAAAGGATCGTTGGTGTGTGTTTGATGGATTCATGGTCTTCTGTCTTTGGGTGTCACTGGTTTTACAGGTAGTTATTTCACTTACCTCTTTCAATGAATAGTTCCTTAATTGTGAAAAACGTGTGGTACAACTAAATAATTACAAGTTGTGGAAGTATAGCTGTACATGGGTCAAATTATTTTTAAAATACCGTGCTGAATTGAGTAACTGCATAATTGCACATTGCGGCATATCTATATTAGTAGTAGAAGTTATCTTGATTAATTTTTCTTATTGAGAACTTATACATTAATCTGAAGCTTCTTACCATAAACCCACTGCATAGTCAAAAGGAGAGAGAAGGATCTTCAAAGAGCTATTAAATCTCTTACTCTATATGACAGTTGTGCTCATCTCCTTCCATTGAGTCTAGTAGGATGCCATGGTGACTAGCTTAGACAGCTACAGGCAGAATGATTCCAATGGTAGATGCTTGTCATGCTGTAGGTGTATAGGTGTGGTGAGTGGAGGGGTTTCATGTAATATGGCCCACATCTAACACGACCTTTTCCAAAATTCAAATTAAAGCACAATGGGAAAAATAATAATAATAAAGACATTTGGAAACAAATTGATTAAATTTTCATAAAGAAGGGAACTTGGACATGTTGCAAAAAAGTGTAGAGTATTAAGGTACAGGTCAAATTTTGTCCTGCAAACCAATCAGTCCATAACCATAGCCAGTTGTTTGGGTAAGAACAGTTTGAAGACTGTGAGACTGGGCCTGCAATAGTACAAGGATTGTAAAAGTGCTATAGTGATTGCTGTTAGGCATAACTTACCCACTTCTGAGAAATTTAAAACACCTTGTAATTTTCTGCTTTATACCCAGGAGTAACTTTGGTACATCATGTATGCATGTAGAGTGAAGGTTGATCATTACAGACAAGTTCCAGGTTCCCCCTCCCTTTTCTTAGTACTTCGAGCAAATATTAGATTACACAGTTTCTCTCAGAGAGTAAGAGACAGGGATTAAACCAAGACATTTTCACCCAATCATTAAGCGAAATAGTCTTTATGGAGTGCCTAACCTGTCAAAATATTAAGGAAATGGTTCCTTGCTCTGTGGCTTGGCTGAAATTTGTAAGTGGAGTCTAGAAGAACGTGTACAGTTTTCACATGGACTTGGAATTAAATGGAGAATTTATAAGCATGTACAACTCATAAGGCAGTCTGTGTATATGTACCTTTACATTATAGCACAAAGAAAATAGTGGTGTGCAACACCAACATACTGGGTTTTGTATTTGGAAATGTGAATTACTTTTAAATGAAGTTTTTGGAAACTTGTGGGGTAGGACTAGCACAGAAGCAGGCAGCTGGCACCAGCTTGCACAGCCTTCTTGAGCTGTTTGAGACAGAAGCGTTATGAACATAGGCAGAGTATATTTTTGGAATTTCATTAGGGTAACTTAGGAATGGATTAAAGGATTTACTAAGACTTTTCTTTTAAAAATGTAGTTAAAATGAACCATGAAATAAACCAAGAGAAGATTGAAAATGAAAACAAAAATCATACATAGTATTCATAGTTTTAAAAGTTCTGTAAATGAATACAGCAACAGGACAGGGTCATCAAGAAAACCTCCCGATTCTTTTGTTTGTAGGTGTTTGAAATTGCTGAAATAGTTGACCAGATGTCACCTTGGGGCATGTTACGGATTCCACGACCACTCATTATGATTCGAGCATTCCGGATATATTTTCGTTTTGAGCTGCCAAGAACTAGGATAACAAATATCTTGAAGTAAGTAAGGCTGTTACCCAAACAATTTTGACTTAGACGGGTTACTACACAGCTCAGAAAATGACCCTGCACACTTAATGGACATTTTCTTCCTGAGTTTTAGTTTTGGCCAAAAAATTCTTGCTATTTTCCATACTTAAGGAATCATTGAATTGCCTAAAAAGTTATCAAAACTGTAAAGTATTTAAATAAATCTTAAAGCATTTTGCTAATAACTGTAGCCAGCAATTTTCAACCAGTGGCAGTAAATTCTGCTCCCATTAACGTGGGCACTTAAGAACGAAGGTGAACACTCTTAGCAGGGTAGTATTCGTAAATAAAAGCACTTGAGCGTGTGCCCTAACCATTACAGTTACAAGTGCACATTTATTGGTATATGTACAGAGATGCTTACATGGAAGCAAACACACATAAGTATGTTTGGTACAGTGCATAATGTCAAAAGCCATGTAATGTGGAAGAGTTTTTTGGTCTTATTTGGTATCAACTTTACTTCATCATCATATCTTGTCTATTTAAGTCATTAGATACTGTTTTACAAAAGGTAGACTTTATACATTTTATTTGGGGTTTTTTTGTTTCACCCTTTGTAGTTTGCAGCTGGTTTAATTACCGTAACTTAAAGGTTTTAAAAAATCAGGGCTCCCTTTTCTATGTCTGCACAGAGTAAGAGATCAATTTTAAGAACAAATTTTCTGCAGCATGAAATACTACTTTCTCTATGTAAGCATATTTTCTATTCTGGAGATTTTCAAAGGAGGCTTCACATTGCCTGTGCATTCAGTGTCATATTTATCTTTTTGCCAGGCGTTCCGGAGAGCAAATCTGGAGCGTTTCAATTTTCCTTCTGTTCTTTCTCCTCCTGTATGGGATCCTGGGAGTGCAGATGTTTGGAACTTTTACATACCATTGCGTGACTGATGACACGCAGCCAGGGTGAGTTAGCCTTTGCAGGCATGTTGTGGCACTGTTCTTTCATTGCATATGTAAAATTGTAGTTAGTGTCAGTGGGTGTAAAATGGACTTAATAGATTAAAAGCAGTGCACCAAAATATACTAAGATAAGTATGGGAAAGAAAAATGTTAGGAATTATGCAAAAATACAAATTTTAACTGTGACAGCAAGATTGCAAATTGTGGCATTTGACTGCAGTCTGAGTTAGGGGTGTGAGTGACGGGGGGTGGGGGCGCTGGGAGAGCAAGAGAGCAGAGGAGGCCTTAAGAGGAGTGTCCTGGTTTCAGCTGGGATGGAGTTAACTTTCTTTTTAGTAGTTAATACAGTGCTGTGTTTTGGCTATGGTGTGAGAACAATGTTGATGGCACACGGGTGGGTTTGGTTGTTGCTGGGTGATGTTTATACCAAATCAAGGACTTTTCAGTTTCTCCGGCCCTGCCAGTGAGAGGGCTGGAGGGGCACGGGACATTGGGAGGGGACACAGCCAGGACAGCTGACCCAAACTAGCCAAAGGGGTATTCCAAACCATATGGCATCATGCTGAGTATATAAACTGGGGGAAGAAGAAGGAAGGGGGGGACATTTGGCATTATGCTCTTTGTCTTCCCGAGTAACCCTTACGCAAGATGAAGCTCAGTTTCCCTGGGGGTGGCTGAACACCTGCCTGACCATGGGAAGTGGTGAATAAATTCCTTGCTTTGCTTTGCTTTTGTGCACAGCTTTTGCTTTACCAGTTAAATTGTTCTTATCTCAGCCCTTGAGTTTTATGTTCCTTTCTGATCCTCCTCCCCATCCCTCTGGGTGAGGGGGAGTGAGTGAGTGGCTGCGTGGTGCTGGGCTGCCAGCTGGGGTTAAACCACAATAAGTGGAGCATTGCCACTTGTGGCTTATTTGGGTCGCTGATGATTCATCAGCTTTTGCTGTTCAGAACATCTGGATGTGGGATCAAACCTAAAGTATAGGGTGGAACTACCCCTATAATCTCACACCCTTTCTGGATTAAGAGGTTGCTGGGACCTTGTGTTCAGATTTAAAGTGTTTTTACCCAGCCTTTGGAAAATATTTACGATTAATATGTTAACACTGGTGATCAAGTTTTTGATTCAGCACATACTTGAACACAAGATTAACTCGAAGTATAGTATACCCTCTTGTCACTGGGATGGCTCATAAAATCACAGATAAGTGTGCACTCACACATCCTGTTGAATTGAGGGCTTGACCGTATGCTCCGTCACCATTACATTGTGAGAGTCCATTGTATCTATTTCTTCATTTTGTCCCTGTTTCTTTGGATAGGGCAATGTTAGCTCTGAAGCTGTAGCCTTTGCTTTCATCAAAATTGGATCTTTTTATTCCTGTATTGAATTTGTCAGAACATAAAATAGAGTAGACATTATAAGTAAGCAAAACACTGCTTAATCTGCTACTGTGCTGAATAAAAAGTCTTACTATTGCAAATCTCTGTGTTAAAGATTTTTCTAAACTATGGCCTATAAGCGATCAGATATAAAATGAGGTTATTAAAAGCGCCAGATACAAAAGAGGTTACAAAATTATTTGAGAATATGCTAGGCATTATGTGATATTTTGTTAAATGAAAAAAAAAATTACTTTTGGGTATTTTCTTATTTATTTAATCAATACTATAGTAAAATATGGGGTTGATCGTCACCTAAACTGGAAATTTTGTATTTCATTCTGACTTTTTTTTTTAAAGAGAAAATCTTTACAGCACAGATTTTTTTTACAGTTTCCCGTAGACGTGGGAAAAAAAAATCTTTGTCAAAAAATTGTTTGTGGTAATGAAAAGATCTGTGATTCTGTGATTTGCCTGTGTTGTTTGAGAAAAGAAGTGGAATATCATATAATTGCTTGTGTCACTGAATACAGGTTTTCCCTGAAATCAGCAGAAAAGCTGTATTGGGATATAATAATGTTTGCAATATGCAAAGTTAAGTTTATAAATTCAAGGTTTCCCATAAAATTTTTGTCTACTTCATCTACATGTGATGGGTTGCTCTTTGAATACTGCATTATTAAAAAAAAAAAAAAGTTTATGGAAACACCTCAATTTTAGGTTTTTTAAAAGGTGAAATACAGGAAAAGCTTAAAAGGGACAAATATACAGTACATAAAAATAAAAACCTGTCTCAAGTGGATTAATGTTGAAAAAGTCAAGTATGCAGAATTAAGGAAATTTTAGACATGAGGTTGAATGTCAAGCTGTAACTCCTTTTCCTTTCAGTAGCATCAAGTATATATATATTTAGCTGTTTAAAAATTAGAAAACTAATTTAAATGACTTTTTAGGTACCTGGGATAGGCACCTTCAGAAAGTAATCAATCACTTTTGTCATCTCCAAACCAGACTTGTAACTTTAAATGGCTCCCATGGTTGTGTATGAGGACTACAGTTACGTTGTAAAACACTTTTCCCCTAAAAGTGCTGCCTGATTTATTCTGATGAATAATGCTCATGCAAAGAACAACGCATTTTTTCCATTGTTGCTTGACACGTGGACTTACACCTTACTTTTGGCATACTACTGACTCCTGCTCTGAAAACACTTATTTTCTCTTGTCTGTAATACTGATTGTTATATCTTGTGAACACTTAAACATATCCAATCCTTTTCTAGTTTTTGAAGAATGCAGTGCAGAAGCTCTGGGTGGAGTTAGGCTGTACCCTCTTCACATGGGTTAGGGCTGACCTTCACAGAGCTGGCTGCAGAATTTATAAGAAATAACACTATGAGTTGGGAAAACAAATACAGAGAAAGAAATAACAGTTCTGGTGCCAAAAGAGGACAATTTAGAGGCAGACATTGGTCCAAAAAGTAGTTAGAAAGGAGGTGACATACCACTTCAGTATCCAGGAGAGTTTAATAGCTGAGAAGTAGTAGAGCACAAAAGCATGAAAATTGCCTAGACAAATTTTACTTTTGTCTTTGAGGTTCAGTTTCTCAGCTTTATAATGAGGATTTAACATTCCTCTCGGAAGTTTAATCTGTCTGTATGTCTGAGGTGGTTCTGCTCCAGGCAATGGAGAGTGGCCAAAGTTGGCTGTAGTTGGCCTTAAATAACTTCAGTTTTCAATGATCCACAGCTGTAAATACTTAGTATTTCTGCAAACCAGATCCCAGGCTCCCAAGTCAAGATTAGAAAATGAAAAGCATCCAATTAGTGGCCACCTGTGAGAATTTTAATTTTAGGTGATTTGCCTCATATTATGCAGTATTCTATGGCAAGTGGCAAGGTTAAAATCTTATTATTGAGGTCAAGACTTCATCTATTTCAGAAATTTTAGAAACCACTCTTTTAAAGTCTACTGCCTTCTGAATTATTATTATAAGGGAGGGAAGTGTCTTTTGAAAACGGCATCTTAAAATCTCGCTATTCTTTTTTTATTTGAAAGGACGTGTCGGCCTCATCAGACACTCATTGCCTCTTTGACTGCTGCAAGTTCTTTTATCTTTCCATCCTTCTTTACACCCACACTGCCTGACCTCCTGTCTCTCCACCTCCTCAGTAATTTTCTAATGTTAACTCTGACAAACAGAAATACTGAAGTGAGCTAACTGCAGTCTGAGTTTTTCGTTCTGTCTGTGAAACCAGCAAAATCTGACTTCCTTCCAAAGGCTGAAAAGTGTGTTTTTTCTGTTGTTTGATGATAAATCTTTTTTCCTCTCATTCTTATAACCTTCTTTATTTTGCCAGACTTTTTATCCCTACGGGGAACACTATTGTCTTCCTAGACAATTTTCTCACTCAGTATTCTCTTGTGATTATTACTGATCTTTTTACCACTATGCTGTCACAGCTTTTCCCTGATGATTTGTACAACTAGTATAAATTTACTGCCAATAAGTGGTTTATTACATAGATTTCCTTAGTATGGATCTTCTTCAGTTGTTTGAAAGACACGCAGTATGGTTGGAATATAATATATATATATTCCAATTATCTAGTTAAGCCCATACATTATAAGCAGCTTGACAGGGTGTTTTGTTATAGCTGAGGTTAATTTCAAAGAATTGGACAAATATGGTGAAAACAGGTTGTGTTCCCCAATCTATTGTAATTTACTCCTCTAGTATACAAAAAGGTACTTCCACAATGACAGGAGAGAAATTATTTCCAAACCATTGTTCTGACTGTTGGAATCCTCACACACTAGCTGCTGAGGGTTTTCTTTATTTTTGTTACACAACGTGTTTGACTACACAAAAATACACGATTAGATTATATTTATTCCACAACAGTAAATTCTCCTTTTATAATTCTCAGTCTGCACTGGAGCTAAGGGAAGGGAAACCTCACCAAAAGAAAGAATGCTAATATGGCTAACTGCCATAAAATGGAATACTTACCTATTTCTTCTTCCAAAGTAATTCTTTAAGGGCCTTTTCTTAATGCTTGCAGTAAGGTATAGACTGGGTATTTCTGTAGACCTGTCTGCCCTGTCACCATGGCAGTCAATTTTAAATCCTTCTTTGCCAGTTTTCTTTTTTAAAGTAGGAACTGCCCAGGAAAATAGATAAGAAAAATAATTACCAAGTAATAGAAAGATCTAATGGGTTCTTGGCCATCTTTCCATCTGTCCATTGATAGGACCCAAAAATGTCAGAAAACAGCTTCAAAGACTCTGGAGCTGAAAGTTCACTGCAATATCTAATAGAGGAAATAAATATGATTAAAAAGAACAAAGGGATTCGAGATACTGTCTTACCAATGGGAAAATAAGAATGAGTAATTGGATTTCTAAGAAAGGGAAGAAATCAAAGATCATGACTGAAAAATCAATGTAACAGGACTTCTCTAACAGAGCATATTAATTTATTGGTACTAGTTGAACAGCCAGCACTTCTTTAATATGCCCTTGGGTTTTATTCACAATCTCTCTTAATGATGCTGTGTCTCTAGTATAAACTCCTCAAGGAGAGGAGAAATGGAAGAAATACTACTTTTCCAGGTCAGATGTTGTTTAGACCCCAACCAAAATCAAGAAAAAGACAGCATCAGTCTAAAAGGGAAGTAATTCAGTCCACATGGGATCCTGTCAAAAGAGTGGGAGAGAGTGCTGAGGTGATGGCCAGTATTAGTACTGAAGGGAAGTGATATTCAGGCAGGAGTAGGGCTCTCCTCACTTTCAGAGGGCATGTGATTTCTGAGCAAAAATCCTAATTTTGTCTGCAATTGTTGTATAGACAGTTATCCAAAGCTGTTAGGCTCTGATCATTTCACACAGGCTTTCCATTGTTTTGCTTGTCTAGCTCCATTTTGAGCGAGAAGGTGACCTTTTAGTGAAGGTCTAGGATAAAGTGATGGGAACTCAATAGCCTCACTGCATGGTGGCTCAGTAATGACACATGCTTACCTGTATTAAGATTTGGAACCGTTTTTACACAATGCTTTGTCCCAGTGGAGACATCAAAGTTTATTGAACTTCTGCTCAGCCTGCCAACCTTTATAGGCTTTCTTTCATTTGGCTAATAAGTCCTTTTGAGTAAGTTGGAGTGGATTTTATGGATTCTTGTGAAATTGGCTGACTATAAATACAAGAATTTGTATTTATACAGTAAACATTGAATAACTTAACTACCACATCTCCTTTTTGCTGTAGGGAAAGTTTTATATTTATCCACAAGATTTTTACCTTATAATCGGTGTACAGAATTGAGGCCTGGTGAGTACTGAACTTTCCACAGGAGACCTGCAGGAGGCCAGGATGCCAAAAGTCAGGACATCCTCCAGTATATTATAAAATTAAAGGAAAGGCCAGATATCATTAGACAAACAGAATTCTACCAGTGATCTCCACTGAATCCACCAGATGGATGATTGGGTGCTGTTTACTTTATTAAACAGAAGGGAAGCTGGGAAGTTCTGTTCTTTGTATTGCAAGAAGCCAGACAACCAATGGAGAAGGCTGTGGATGCCCTGACATTTACAGGTTAGACAGCAGTTACCACTGAGCATCTCCCTTAGCCTGGACATGCTGCGAGGGTCACTTCTAGATATGCAAGCAGTTACAGGAAATAGGAAGAAGTTCTAAAAGAGGCTTCAGCTCTGTTTCGGTGAGTGATCTATCTGGTATGTTATTTTGAAAACCAGGTGACTGTTCATTTTTGTACTGCTTTCTGGAAGCTGAATGTGACATCTCCATTTGATTCCTGTCCCAGTCCTTTGGATTACTGCAATTCAAAAAGGTCAGGGAAATGCTGGAATATTCATCCTGAGGTGCTTGTGAGCAGACTGAAGCTATCATCTCAGCTATTTCATTATTTCTGAGAGCTTGTGAAGGGTGGGTGAGGAGCTGGGAGGCAGGAAAACAGCAGTTTAAAAAGGAGGAAGGGATGAGACAGGGCAAGAAAAGCCAGGGAGTTACAGCTGGAATACTGGTAAGCTTAACTTCAATCTCTGAAAGAATTCTACAGTGAATAAACAAACAAAAATTTGTAAGCCGCTGGAAGATAACAAAGATGTAAGTAGCAGCTAATATGGATTTGTCAAGAATAAACCATGTCAAACCAATATAATTATCTATGACAGGGTAACAGCCATGTGAATTGGAGAGAAGAGTGGATGGTGTCTTTATTTTTGGAAGGCTCTGTAACAGCCTTGCAGGGCTTTTTTGTAAGGTGGCAGGAGAAAGGTGGTTAAGGTGGAAATAATCATTGAATAGTTGCAAAACTGCCTGGAAAACATAGTGAGTTGATATTAATGGCTCATTGCCAGAATGTGCTATTGGAGTTTTCATTAACATTCTGGATGGTGGCAGATAGAATATACTTACTGCACTGAGGATGACATGAGGTTGAGAGGGACTGCAGACATTTTGGAAGGCAATATTAGGATGAAAATTATCTTGAGAAATTGAAGACAGGCTCTGAAAAAATTGGATGAAAGTCAGCAGGGAGATATACCGCACTTAGTAAAAATGAACTGTATAAATACAACATTGTGAATGACTGTTTAGGAGATAGTTCATAAAATTATTTGGGAGCATAATGGATGAACAGAGATCAACAGAATTATGCTCTTGTTAAAATGTATAAATTGTGGTATCAGACAACATAGAGGCATTATACACCTCCTACCTGGCAGGTTAATGAGAAGGGCTCTTCAGCTGGTATTTGAAGAAAAAGCTTTGGTTACAGACTATCAGTGGCTCATTTAGTTTTCTCTCTTGGGCTAGATGTAGCCTATAGGCTTGAAGGCTAGACCAGTTTGGGCTCTTACATTTGGGTTTCTTAGAGCCCCAGGAATATTTCAAATCTTTTATCGACAAAATCATTTGATCTTACCTGGAGGTCTAAAGCTGCATATTTTAACAGTATTATTCTCTTTAATATGCTGTCAGTGAAGCCCTTTCACCAGATAAAAATAGCAATCAAGTTGCTTTCTCTTAGGTACAATGATGCAACAGCCAGTTCCACCAAATGGAACTGGCCAGTCAAACGGCCAGTCATCAGATGCTAAATAGTTTCCATTCAGAGCTAGCTGGATGATGTTGAAATTTTTTTCTTAGGTGTTCAGTGATAGCAGCCCCTTTCTTTTGCTATGCTAAGAGCTGCATCTCCTGCCACTTCAGGTGTTAGATTAGTGACTGGCCTGTATCAATGCATTTGGTGATGGTATCTTGTGTATGGTCTCTGCAACACAAGCTTTAGGAAGGAATTTGTTTTGCATATAGTTCAGATTTGGATTCAGGGCAGTATTTTTATGATACTGAGGATTACCCTGTCTGGTGCCTAAACAGAAAGTTTGTTCAGATAAAACTGTGTGTTGTGGCGGTCCCATAGGGAGAGCCTTGAAAACCTCCCCTGCTCACTGATAGCTAACTCTGCTGTTGTGGGTGATGGGTCCAAAAGTGCTTGTGAGCTATGATGGAAGTGATTCCCAGCTGAACTTCAGGCTTATGATTTTCAATTCCTACAATCCAGTTTAGTGACTTTGTGTTTTTCCTATAGTTGGTAGACAACTACTTAGGAATTTTTCTATATTTATTCCAGGTAAGTCTGATATGCAAACATTTTTTTTTTTTAAGTGATCCTGAACATACTTTAAAATCAAAATGGATGCAGTTTTCAGATTAGTTTTTTTCATATATTTCATTTCATGTCCTTGCAATTTAAAAGACAACTGAGGCATTTTTCAGTTTCTTTTAAATTCTCTAAGGAAATACTTTATTGGATTGTAATAGGTACTATAGGTGTGAGATCACTTAATGTGTAAATAAGTCTAATTTGATACACTTCAGTGAAATGCAGATTTGGGCAAGCTAGCTAGATTTGTTTTTAACTCTTACCGTTTATTTCCCATGTATTAGCACTTACAATGACAGCCTTCTCCATTGTGCAAATGCCATTAATTCATGTTGGTTTGATTCCTGTGAAACAAGTCTTGAATTATCATACATATGCAATTGCTATTTGAATTCAGCTCCTTCATGACTGATTGTAGCAGTCACAAAACTGGACTGTCATAGAGTTGTTATGCCATGTGGTATTTGACAAAATCTCAAACTAGTACTGATCATGTGCACTACTTTAAGAACAAATCGATACTGGAACTTCTGAAAATTTTCTTCTTGGAGCTTTGCTTTCTAGTGCCTCGATGTACATTCCAGCACTGTCCATAGGAAAGATTTCTTCTTTTACTCATTTTTCTGTAGTTAACTTCTGTGGCTTTGTTACTCTGCAGGGTAATGACAGAGTGATTTGATTTTAATTTCCTCTAATGCCAGTAACTAGTGATCAAACCCACAGATTGTCAAAACTGTTAAGTAGCTGCAAGCATCCTGTTTTCATTTGGACATTGACAGCATTGGCTTTGTGCGACATAAGCGATCAGCCATGAGTACAGAGTCATCTGGTTTTGATGTTAGCATCTGTGTTCCCAACCTAAATTCCTTGAATTCCCTCTATGGCTAGCAGAGAGAGAAAGGTGCTTCAGGAGTGGCTGAACCCGCCAAACTCCAGACCTCTGGAGATGTATTTCTCTTTGCTTTCATTGCCTAAAATGAGGTGGATAGGTCAGGACACCAGAGCTGCAGCCTTTTATTGTGCAGCACCTTCAAGTGATTCAGCTAAGAGATGCTGGGTCTTTGAATTTTTGCATCCCCAAGTGTGAAATAAGGTTGGTGATTTAATTGAATCTCTTCAAAATTCCTGTGCAGGGAGTAGGAATAGATGGTACGTCAAAGGCACATTTTGTAGACCATAACTTAGGTCATGTATGGAATGAAGAAGAGCTACAATCAAAATCAAATCAAACTTGATGTAGTATTACTGCCTTATGTAATAGGCAGTCTGATTTAATCATGCCTTATTACTAAGTACCAGTGGGAGGAGAGAGAGACTAAGACCAGTACTTGATTTATTTGTTGAGTAAACATGTAAATAATTTTCTTCTTGAAAACCTGACCAAAAACGTAAGAATCTCCAAGTTCTGCTCACAAAGGCTCGATGTTAGACACTAGAGGACTGTGAAAACTGTCAAAACCCCCAATACTAAAACCTGAAACTGAACATATAAATAATGACTAAAAGATCTGAACTGAATAGTAAGATACAAAAACCTATGTTCCTTGATGCAAGTATATTGAAAGACAATATATTAGCAGTAGTAAATTTTTACAGTATCTATATATTGAATTTAAAGTCAGAAGAAAAAATTGGATCATCTAGTCAGACTTCGTATTGTTTCCCCTCTATGAAACCTTATAGCTTGCATTTGACTCCAGATTAGTTGGCAGAAGACCAATTCATAAGCAAGGGAACTTTTTGTTTATACCAAAAATTATTTCAGTGGTAAAAAATAATGTTCCTAATTCATTATCTTAATTTGTCTGGCTTCAACTGTTAGCTTTCTATTCTTGTTATACTTTTTAATGCTACATTACACAGAACCTTAATTCTTGGTATTTTCTCTGTGTGAATCCACTTACACACAGCAATTGAGGCACCTTTCTTTTTAATAAACTAATATTATTTAGCTCTTTAAGTCTCTTACTGCAAAGCGTGTTCTCCAGTGTTCTCATTTTCATGTTTTTGTATGATTTCCTCAATTTTTCAAATACTTAAAAAAGTACAAGCAAAATCCCTATATGTAATATTAATCATAATTTGCATGAGTGTCATACAGAGAGGGACATTAATTTATTATTGTTCTGCTTGTACAGTCTGGGAAAGCACTGGCTCTTTCTTCCCAGTTATTGGGACAAATATGGGAGGATGCCCTATTCTATCCTCGCATTTCAAACTGTCACGTAACTTCTGTATGCAATAATACAGTATTTCCATTATCCCCTTTATTCCATAGGCCATAGGGTTTGCCTTCAGTGATCCTAACTCTATAACTGCATTTGGCTGTATTAAAGCACATTTTGTTTTATTGTATCCAGGCAACCAAATGATCCTGATAACTTGTCAGACTGCCCTGTCCTCACTATTACTTACGATTCTATCCTTACTCTTGATTTTATACCTGTTTCTCCCTCATTGATTACAGTAGATCATGATAATGGTTTCCCTGGCAAGTATTTTACTGACATGTCAGTTAATCAGTTTTCAGCCCATTTAGCATGTGCTTTGTTGATGTTATGTATTGCCAACTTTTTAATCGGTCATATGTTATTGAATGAATTGCTTTACAAAGTTTAAACTAGGCAGTTTTATTGGACAGATCTCTAACCTTACTAAAATCATGTTGGTATGATGAGAATTATTTTCGCTAAATCCGTACTCCCTGCCTTTAACGACATTCATGCTTTCACTCTTTAGCAATCAGATTTTGTATCAGCTCACTCTTTCTTTTGTCTTGGTTGATGTCAGGCAAACCAGTTGTGCTGATTGTTCTTTAAAAATTAATGGCACATTAGCATTCTTCTGGAACTTCTCTGCTATTTCAAGATTTATTAAAAATCAATAGAAGAGATGAGAGATGCCCTCAGTTATTTTGGCCTGTTGATTTGAATATAATTATCCCTAGCAGATGCTATTTGATATTCTCTTCAGTTACTAATTCTTGGGTAGTGAAATCTGTGTTTGCCAAGTTAAAATGTAAAATATGGGATGTTGCCAAACATTAAGCTTTGTTTGTTGTGTTCCTAAAGTCATGAGTCCTTTAAGCATGCCCTATCTTATCTTTTAACGTGATAAAAATAATAAATAGATATTAGAGACAATCTGTTACTGGAAAGGTTTGAAAGCTTTATAGTTATAATTACAGATGTAATTATGAGAAACATTAAATATGGATGAAGTTTTCACACTGACAGTTTGAAAGATAAAACAGATCTTTTTTCTAGATTAAAACCAGGAAACTGATTCTGTAAGTATGGTACATAATAACTTTAGACCTAAGTTTGTCTAAAAGTAAAACATTACATTTAAAAATGACCTTTGGGAATGCCAAGATCATAAAATATCAAAGGAAGACTTATTCCTAGAAATATTTGTAATTCTTAAGCCACAGTCATACTCTCTGAAATTTGACTATCACCAGTGATTTTGGATGATACTGTTACTAGATTATCTGCAACCTGTAATGACTCTGGCAGCAGCATTGTCCTAAGTTGCAATCTCATTCTGTACAAATTAAAAGACAGATCAATGGAAATAATACCTGGACTTGCACAAAGCATGTGACATTGTGCCGCATGACACCTTGACTCTAAATTGGAGAGACATGGGTTTCATGGATGGACCACCCAGTGGATATGGAATCAGCTGGATGGTCACACTCAAAAGAGTTGCAGTCAATGGCTCGTTATCCAAGTGGAGACCAGTGACGAGCGGCATTCCTCAGGGTCAGTATTGGGAACAGTACTCTTTAACATCTTTGTCAGTGACATGGACAGTGGGATTGAGTGCACACTCAGCAAGTTTGCTGACAACACCAAGCTCTGTGGTACAGTCAATACCCTGGAGGGAAGGGACACCATCCAGAGGGGCCTTGACAGGCTTGAGAGGTGGGCCCATGCAAACCTCATAAAGTTCAACAAGGCCAAGTGCAAGGCCCTGAACATGGGTTGGGGCAATCCCAAGCACAAACACAGGCTGGACAGAGAATGGATTGAGAGCAGCCTTGAGGAGAAAGCCCTGGAAGTGCTGCTTGAGGAGAAGCTCAAGATGGCCCAGCAATGTGCACTTGCAGCCCAGAAAGCCAAGCGTGCCCTGGGCTGCATCAGAAGCACTGTGGCCAGCAAGTCAAGGAAGGTGATTCTCCCCCTCTGCTCCTGTGAGACCCCACCTGGAGCACTGCGTTCAGCTCTGGGGCCCCCAACAGAAGAGTGACGTGGACCTGTTGGAGTGAGTCCGGAGGAGGCCCATGAAGATGATCAGAGGGCTGGAGCACGTCTCCTATGAAGACAGGCTGAGAGAGCTGGGGTTGTTCAGCCTGGAGAAGAGAAGGCTCCAGAGAGACCTTATAGCACCTTCCAGTACCTAAAGGGGGCCTACCAAAAATCTGGGGAGGGACTTTTCAGAAGGACATGTAGTGGTAGGACAAGGGGTAATGGCTTTAAACTGAAAGAGGGTGGGTTTAGATTAGATACTAGAAAGAAATTCTTCACTGTGAGGGTGGTGAGGCACTGGAACAGTTTGCCCAGAGAAGCTGTGGATGCCCCATCCCTGAAAGTGTTCAAGGCCAGGTTGGATGGGGCTTTGAGCAACCTGGTCTAGTGGAAAGTGTCCCTGCCCATGGCGGGGTGTTGGAACTATGTGATATATAAGGTCCCTTCCAACCTCAAACCATCCTATGAATCTATTATGATTCTAACTCCGTTACAGTATGACTCTTTTTCACCAGAGTTAACAGATATATATGTGTCTGACCTCAGTGGCAGGCAAGTTAGATGACAGTCTGTACACTTAGAAAAAAATATACCCAATAATAATGATAAACTGCTACTGCAAGTTTTAGAAATACCAGTATTACTGATTTATATATTAATATCTCCCTTGTTAAGATGAGGTCATAATGTGGTAATAATTATGAAAATAATCAATAAAAAATTCATTATAGAAACAAAATCCTTATAATTATTATAACACAATATTATTATTCTAACAACTGTGCAGGAGCAGCTGTTGTTATTGTTAGGTCTTTCTGTAAAAATAGCAGTAGTATAAGGAAGTAGTCTAGGAACCGGCTGTTAATAGGAGTTGTGTTCAGAGCTTCCCACTGGAGAAAACAGACTTGATTGGATTGGCACAGTAAGAATTAAGATACAGATTTGGGAATAAAAGACTTTTAAAAGGACAAATGAAAGAAGATTTGCCCAGGTGCTTAGACTGCTTTCATGATTACCAAATGACAAATAAATGTTAACCCTTTTCCTGCCTTTTACTTTTTACGAGGAGTGAGATAAAAAGCAAGCACTTTTCCATCTAGGCTTCCTATCTTTTAAATTTCAAGAGTCTCTGAAGTCTTGGAATATGAAAAGAATATTTTTAACTACCTAATGATATTGGCAGCTGTATAGTTGTTCACATAAGCTATCTGAACTTTTAAGAGGACACATTCTAAACAGAAAAGTTATTTAAAACTCCCCTTCTGCACAATGTTACCAGTATAATGTCCTCACAGGAACATCTCAGATTTCCTGATTTTTATTGGTATATTACTCATGTGTATGTCAGGCATCTCTTTTTTTTTTTCCTTTCTTTTTTTTTTCCTTTTAATTTCTGTAAATTTTCTTCAGGGAAAGTCTCTGGATTGGAAAATGAGGCTCTGTGCTCTAAAACTGTGCAGTGGTATAAGGGGAAAGCAAACTAAGGCTGATGACTTACTGACCATGGGAACTGTCATTTTTTTAACTTGAAGGGCCTAATGCAGTTATCCATGTGTAGGCATTTAGTGCTACTTAAAATAACTAATGTACCCAAGACACTCAGGCATGACACAGGGCTCTCAGGTGTGGCACAGGACCTACAGAGACCTCCGACCTCCTAGATCAGCATCTAAATGTTAAGAGGGTTAGCATCAGGCATCCCAAATGGCACTAGCAATCTGTGTGAGGAGAATCAAATTGAATTACAAGTCTTGGGTATTTGCATGGACTCAATTGCAGGAGGGAGCTTTAAATCTAGAGTGCGAAGTGTTTGTGACTAAATAGAGCTTATTCTGCATTTGATATGAAAATCTGTTCTTTTTTATGTTTAAGTGTATTAGTAAGAAATTAGCAAGAAAGTAGTTAGTATTTGCTACTCTAGAAATTGGTATTTGCTATACAAGATGTGTTACCTGAGAGGTTCCATTATCATTTATCTGCCAGTCTCTACGTATTGTGTACTTACATTTTGGAACTTCAAAGAAAGCTCCAAAAACATTGTTAAAATCAGGATGCTCATAACACAGCTGACCTTGTTTTCCCACTGTGAATTCAGCTTGTAAATTGCATCTCATTTCATAAAATACAGTTATAATATAGAATTGAAAGCTTAAAAAAATGTTCATGGGCTATAGTAATTGTCTGGAATGGTGCAGTAAAAGTGTTTCAGAGAAGCAGATCAGCCTGGTTTTCAGAATAAATTCAAATGAATTAGTTATCATTCACCTACAATGTAAGAAAGGAGCATTAATAATACTCATGAGGTAACTTGTCTAAAGTCCATGTAGAACCACAGTATTGACTTCATCAGAAGATGTTTACTGAGTAATCCTGGCCAAGAATCAATTTAATTTGAGCTTCAGGAACTTCTCTGCAGCATGGAGCTCTGTGCTGTCCCCTGGATTTATTTTAGATTAATTGCTAAATTCTAACTCGGTGGGTGCTTTTGGCTGTGTTCTGGCAATATGGCAAATCAGAAGCCTCTTTTAGAAAAATGTATAGGTATGGATTGCATGCTGAGAGTTGGACATCTAAATTCATCTAGCAGAAGAGGAAACTAGAAAAACTTGATATCTTAAAGAGAAATCTATCTCTTACCAATCATCTGATCCAAGCCTATTTCTATATTAGTACTTTCTATACAACGGTGTCCATTTTGCATTTAGGTTCTATCACTTCCTGAATTCATTACCTGACATTAAATCACAGTGACTGGGAGTAACCTTCAAGCTCTTCAGAACTACATAATCTTTCTCTGTTCTCAAAGGCTTTTGTCATCCTTCAGCATATGCTTTGTGTGATTTTGATGAAGCAGGATTCACACAGTCCCCCTGGTCACTGATGAAAATGGATAGCACAGAACCCAGTGCCAGTTTCTTTGAGATCCCGGTTAATGCTCCCTGTTTGGAGGCTGTACAGTGGCTACTTGCTTCATGATCCACCAGCCATATTTTATGTGTGCTGTGGTATTTTTACCAATTCAGTAGTTCTTTAGTCAGGAGCTCTGCAGTGCCTGGTTTTAGTGCAGAGACAGACGTAGGATTCCTTTCAACTAATACAGGAACTCCTTCAGCTCCAGCTAATTAATTTTTAGTTACTGATTTCTTTACCTAATTGACAATTTGGAATATTTTTTAATACCTTATCAATAGATATCCTTCTTATTTTTTCTGTAATCTTCTGGATCTGGAAACTACATGAATAGATTGGTAATTTTGAATAGCTTTCTGGTGATATCTTAGAAAATTAATAGAATATCAGAATTAAAAAAAAACCACATTTTTTCTCAGTTTCTATTTTCAGCAGAGAAAGTCAAGCTAATAGAAAAGAGGAAGATAGGAGCTACCTTGGGTAATTTGTCTATTAAGTTGTCAAAACCTCTCATAGAATAATGGTACTAATAAAGAAATGATGCTCAAGGAGGGATTGTGCTCACATGAGCACATAGTGGTTGAAAGACCAGTTTTGCTACAGATACCGTGGAAAACAGGCGTGTGTACTGCCAAGGCACATAAATTCAGGTTCTTCCTATGGTGTACATTTATGTATGTATGTAGTCAGAAAGTTAAAAACATGTCAGAGTAACACTACTGCAACAATCTTAGTCTTTTGCAACAGTCTTACTGTTGAAGGATTCTTACCAAGCAATGTGGAGTCAATTATCTCTTTCTGCATCCGTTGCATTCCTGTGCAGAACTAATTTCTCAGCTCACCTGTTGGGTTGATGCTGTACTCCATACACATTGAATCTCTGCATAGTAATACTCAGTTGGTCTATTGGGATGAATTATTTCTTTGGTCGTGTTGAAAGAATTTGTAATTTTATCAAGGCATCCCATTCAGCAAGATATTTAAGCACATCTAATCAAACTTTTGAGATGCTTAAAGCTAGTTATGTGCTGAATCAGTATCTCAGTGCTTAGTTGATGTTGAGTATGGCCTATGAAAGAATAAAAATATTTAAAACCTCTTATATTGAAAACATCTGATAATATTCTAGCCACGTCTAGACTAGATACCTACTGTTGTTTAGTCCATGTAGACTAGTCTATGCTTATTTATTGTCCTGAGGCAGAACACAAATTGTCTAGTTACATTAGTCCAGAAAAGGCCTGTATCTCTATGGGTACAGTTACTGTAAGCACAGATTCTTCCTTTTTAGCCTCAATTATACTTAGTACATGGAGGCAGCTTTAATTCTTCAGGAGTATGTTTGATGTGATATAAAAATGACCTACGTTTAAATGAAGCACTTATTCTAAGTGCTTTGCATTGTAGCAATTGAGCCAGCAATACTTTTAATAATATAACGTCACACAGCTAGTCTCTTAGATCTGAGGGTTTTTATAATGCAAACCATAATGCAAAATTCATTAGCTACCAGTAGCCGGGGTTCTGAATCTGCTTGAGCCAATGAATTAATTTTCATTTCTGCAAATATTCATAAAATGTTGTCTTATGATAATCCTATATATTAGAATGGCATTTAGATGGCAGTATCATAAATCTAATGTACTTAAAGCATACAACCAGGTATGAATTAGGATACTCTAGTATAAAAGAATTAAGGTGCCCAGATTAATTTTTAAATCTTTGAGTGACATGTGCTGAGCATGCTGACAAGAAGTGAAATGAGTACAGGTATGCTTGTCTATCTGTCTGTCTTTCTAGTTATGCATGTAGCTAAATTTCAGGATGTTCTCTAAAACTTCAGCTGGAACTGTACATGTCTGTGTGTGCATCCATGGAGAAATGTATGGCTCTTGGTTATCATGAAGAAATGACTACAGGATGGGTGCAACTACAGTTATTTCTCTGCATTTATAATTGCCTAGGAAAAATTTTGTAGGAAGCATTAGTTTCACACTGACAGATTTAGACTAATCTATTGCTATCGCATGGAGTGCATAAAAGCAAGAAAAATAATTAAAGCTTCTGTTCACCCAATTTAGTTGTCAAAATGCATCTGTGAGTTAGATTAAAAGAAGAGGACTTTCAGATGAAAAATAGGATATGAACGATACTAAAGGGCAGACTGAAATGTTTTACCTTTTCTGTAGACAAGCAAGGTTAATTAAATTGATGAATTTTAAGACACTGGTCTGAAGCCTCAGGATAATAGGGTGACTACTACAAGATCATCTTTGTAACTTTCAGAAATTCATTTTAGGTGTTTCTATATCAAAAGTCTGTGCTGTGAAAAAATCAGCCTGAGCATGAATGGAAAATGCTATTGACTGTTTTTTTCTCAGACCAGAACTCACCGTGATTAGCTTTTCAAGTCAGATTTGAAATTGCCCTAGGACTGAACCAAAAATCAGGATTTTCATTTGCTGGTTGAGAGAGTACAAGCAAGGGAAAAAATGGATGTTGCTTGTGCCTGTTCAGCGCAGTTGGAGCTATGCCATATTACATTTCTTCTCTTTGGTTTACCCAGCTGACTCCAATAGCACAAGCAGCATGACATTCTGCACTGTAATGCTGTGCTGTGTTGCTTTGTAGACCCAAACAGAGACCTGCTCAGGATGGAGGGGGCAGTTTGCTAAGTTTGCTTCTTAAAGTACGTCTGGGGAAATGAGGTGACCAGTGTCTGGTTTTGGCAAAGGACTATGTATTGTGATTATTAACTGGGTGCTGTAAATGCTTGCGAGGAGTCAACTGCCTGAGCTCCTTACCCAATTTTGGGAATACACGGATACCCATCTTTATGGATACATGTCACAGACACAGATTTAACAGGATAGGGAGCTACAAACTTGCCCTCCCTCTCCTTTTAGCTGCTATGTTTCTTAGTGCTGGACCTACCTGTATTCCCATTGCAGTGCACCATGAGAGAGCCTCTAGCAGCTCAGTCCCAGGTGCCAGAGGAGCTGCGAAGACTAGTGATACTCAGCCTCTGTCAACAGTAAAAAACGGCCAACAGGCCAACACACTGTGTTGCAGTGCTGCCCCTTGCTTCATGACCTTTCTGTTTTCCCCAACATAAATCAGTTTGAACCAGTTCAAGCCAGTTCAGATTTTTTCACCTGTTCTACCAAATCATTACTGGACTGACCTAAATGTGAATTAAATCTGTTTCTATCCTAAATATTAATTGCACTGAACATGTAATGATTTAACTTCTTGCCTGAGACTGTGACTATCCATCTGTGGTGGAAACCTGGCCTGACCAAGATGCAAGAAGCTGAAAACATACTCAGGTGGCTGACAAGTCATCCACAGTGACCCTTTTAAAGAGTGTCAAAGCTAGCTCAGGTAATGTCTGTGGAAGTCAAAGTCACAGTATTGACTGCAATTGAACACACTCCTAGGATTTGCAAAGAAGCCTGAAGCAGTAAGTGTCCAAATTGCATTCAAGAGCAGTTGGAGTTGCTGAATGTTAACTCCTCTGTGTCTTGGAGTGTCTCCATTTTTGATGGGGTCTCTAGGCATTAGTATGAAACTTCTGCTGTTAGTATATGTACTATCATTATATAAGGCTGAAGTCTCAGGAGACTGTCAGCTTGCCATTTACTGTAAGTGCCTAATTAATAAAAATAACATATATCAAAGAACATCAGATAGCAAAAACGAGAGCTGATGTACTTTTTACTTTAGTCCTCTCTCTTTCAAGTATTTTGTTTTGCTGTGGCCTGAGTTTATGTAACGTCTTAATTTTTTATTTTTCACAGAAACGTAACCTGGAATAATTTAGCTATCCCAGACACCCACTGTTCCAGAGAGCTGGAAGAAGGTTATCAGTGCCCACCTGGATTTAAATGCATGGACCTTGAAGATCTGGGACTAAGCAGGCAAGAGCTGGGCTACAGTGGCTTTAATGAGATAGGTCTGTCTTACTGGTAAAATCCATTTCAGTATCCATTTAAAACTGTTTATGAAATGAATAGAACAGATAGCTCATGTCTGTACTGACAAGATATCAAGTGCAATCAATATTCTGCTCAAGTAGACCACATGCCAGAAAGAGAAGCTGTGCAATTCACTTTTAAATGATGAAGTTATCTATTTTTACATTGCCTGGGATCCCAGGATTTAACCCCACCCGGAATTACTTCGGTAATCATGTTGGTACTAAAGAGAAAGGGGAAGAGAAAATGAGATCATGCGTATGTGTGGCAAATCTTAATCCAAACTGTGTAAATCAGAACATCACCCAAAAAAACAATTGGGAGTCAGGCAGATTTTGCAATGCAGGTACAGTTTGTGTTCTGTGAAAAACACTGCAGAGTAACCAGGAGAACACATTCTCCGCTAGCTGCAATGTGTTGTGGAATCCCCATGGGGAAACAAGTGTAGAACAGTAATTCAGGATAGGTGGGAAGAGCATGGACAACTGTGGCAAGGTTCATATACAAATGTAAAATATGCAATTACCCTGTCAGAAAATTGTGGTTATCTCACATTTATTTAACAAACAAAGATCCAATGGGAGCCTGCAGCTGTAAATTTTCATTTCAGCACAGGTAGGGAAGTCCCTTCAAATGATAAAGCATGCCTGCAGGCTATGTTCTTTCTGATGCATCTCTCCGACAAGCTTTTTTTTTTTTCCTTCATTTTTCCTGACTTGAGCTCCAGACTATTATCCTGGCTGCAGCTGAACTTGAAGGTGATAAAAAGGTTTAATGACTAAATGACTGCAATCCAAAAAGATTTTTTTTTTGAAAGTTGAAAGCCTTTGCAGCTGAAATCACATCAGTAGATTCTCAGGTTCCTGAATATACACAGCGAGACAGTTACAAGAAATAGTCTCAGGGTCCTGTTACAACAGGTACTCCTTGATACCAAGTACTTTCTGAATAAAAACTGTCATTTGTGTCCTTCCTTTTTTTCCTCATGAGAAAGGGAGAAAAAAACTGATTTCAGCCAAGCTCCATTTTGTTCCCTCTGGGATTCAGAGGCATACCAGTTGTAGCAGTACTGCTAGCTGAATAGCAGTACTGATAGCACCTACCTTTTATACAGATTTTCTATTCAGTACATCTCAAAGGATAAACCCTGTCTGATCTCTCAGACAACCGTTAGATTTTTAAGTCACTAGCATACTGCCATACCATTGACTGAGATCACACTAGAAGCTAGAAACATCCACACGCAAGTTTTCTAGTTTGAGATGGTTTGGCAGGGAGCGTGGGATAGGTGTATCACCAGAAGAATTATGCCTCAGATTGAAATCACCTTCTTATCCTGACATGCAAAATTATTTGTGGCATTGAAGGCTGTTATTCTAGCTACATACCTGGTTCCCTGGGAGTAGTTGCAATGCCTTAGGCAAGCTTAAGTGGGTAGATGACTTAAATAGGGTTCAGAGTGCTTAATGAATGAGGCCACTGTGTTTTTAATGGTGGGTGCAAGCTGGCAAAGACAGGTGAAATAGTTTGTCTACGGCTGCCTGCAAAGCTGGTTGAAAAAAACAGGGATCAAACTCCAGTGTCTTGAGTTGCAGTCCTGTATTTCATCAATATTATTCTGAATGCTGTGTTTTAAAGATCAAAGACTGCTAATAGACTTGTTGCTGATATATTGCTTTTGTCTAGAAATAGGTAACCAGAATATAACACCTCTTGGTACAGCAGCCAGAAGTTAGGTTTAATATCAATTGAAAGCTGATTACTAATTTTTAAAATACTGGGTAAGACACAGCAGCTTCGCCACAAAATGTTGAATAAGTTTCCTCAAATTAGGAATGTTATAAACAGGGTTGTAACCAGCAAGTTTATCGATATTTTGTAAATCTCCATATTGTGATGCATCTTTGTATGAGGTTAAAAGGTATGTAATGCAGTAGCTCTTTTCTGTGTAATTATGCTATTTTATTGTATACATTCATTGATATTTTATTTGCAGATATTATGTAGCCTGCCCTGTTGGCTCCTGAAATCATTACAAAAATCACAAGAGTATAGCAGTTCAGCAGTTATTGTATAATTAGATTCACTTAATTTGTGGTATATAAGTACAAGCTATGCATATGTGAATTTGATAAATTCTGTTATTTTGCTTTTCTTTAAAGAAAAAGGGAGGGTTTTTACAACTTTATTACTGGCTGAAGCCCAAGCTGTCCTAATCAAATAAAAGTTGATGATTTTTTTATACTGTGAGGACTATGCTGACTAGGTAGTTTCATATTTGGAAAATCCCTTAATTTTGCCCATACCCTGCTTACACTTTTATAAATGGCTTTGCCTTTAAAGGGATGAAAATTGGAAAGACGATAGTGTAAATTTTCCTACTTGACAATAAATTTATTTCTCAGGTTTTCTATTTTTAGTTTTGAGGTGTTCTGTTTACCTGTTTTATGTATGCTTTTGTGCAAGTATGTATGTATTGTTTAAGGAAGAACATAGTTATAAACTACTGATAAATATGGCTTGAAGTCATCTTGTCAAGATAATCTAGGCCATCCCCTTCCAGTGTGAAACACTTTACAGTCCTTCCAGGCAATCTGTTGCACTGCTTCATTGTCTGTACTCTTAGGAAGACTTTCCTGAAGTATAACGTGAATCTTTCTTTTTGACAATTTAAGATCATATTTTATCACCTTATTCACTACTGGCACAAAACTTTAAAAAGCTTTTCTGCATCTTTCAAGACTATCATGCTTTCTTTACCCTCTATGGCCCTGCTGGGGCCAAATATTTCAGTGTTTTGCTATAGGACTTAGACTTTATACCTTAAATAATTCTTATTGTTCTTCTCTAGACCTTCTCCAGCTGATTCACCTCTATATTGAAGTGCAGTACTGGCAGAATAACACAGTAGAACCATTACTTTATGTGTTTTTAAGCTCTATTACACTTTCTGCATCCCAGTGAGATGTTTTCCATTTTCAGAACAGCATGTTGTGGGTGATTCATGTGTTTTTCTGATTTCTTACAGCCCCTGTGTCCTTTTGTTAAGATCTGCCATCACTGTTTCCCATCCTTTGTTTACTTGATATTTATTTTTAAATACAGACTCCTACATTTGTCTCTGTTGAATAGCATACTTTTTTTTTAAGACTTTCTTCAATTTGCAAAGATCTTCTGCAATTTTAATTCTTTCCTCCTGAATAATTTCAGTGCCTCTTAGCTTACTTTTATCTGAAATTTGATGAGTGTAACTTACTTTCTATAACCTGATCAAGAGTGGAAAAGTAAATAGAATCAGACCAAGATCAGACTCTGTTGGAACCTAGAGGTCTTCCTTTCTGATGATGTTTCATTAATAGCCGCTGTCCTGTTTTGTCTGGGATAGTTAATTTTCATCTTAGTAGCTGGTAAAATGCTGTGTTTTGGATATAGTACGAGAGTAATGTTGATGACACACTGAGTTCTTGCTAAGTAATATTTATACTAAGTCAAGGACATTTTAGCTTCACAGGCCCTGCCTGCGAGAAGACTGGAGGGTCACAAGAAACTGGGAGGGGACACAGCCAGGACAGCTGACCTGAATTAGCCAAAGGGATTTTCCATACCATAGAATATTGTGCTGAGTGTATAAACTGGGCGGAGTCAGCTGAGGGCTGTTTATCGCTGCTCAGGGACTGGCTAGGCACCAGTCAGCGGGTGGTGAGCAGTTGTGTTGTGCATCACTTTTTTTTTTTTTCTTTTTGGGTTTTATTCCTCTCTCCCTCTCATTACAATTGTTGTTATTCTTATAATAATGTTTTATTTTATTTCAATTATTAAAGTGTTATTTCAACCCATGCATTTTACCTGGTTCCCAGTTATCCTCCCTATCCCACTGGGTGAGGTGGCTGGGTGTGAGCGAGCAGCTGCATGGTATTTAGTTTCTGGCTGGAGTTAAACCACAACAGCTGCCCACAAGCTCGTAACAAATGGGTTTGCACCCATCATAGAGTAGTTTTACCTAGCCTTGCTTCTGTATGTGAGACAAAGTTAAAAGCCTTTCAAAATCAAGTGCTTCTCCTCTCTTTACAAAACCTGCTCCCATTATGCATTTGTACAGCAGTGATACAATAAGGTTTGTGCCATAGGTTCTCCAGTGCCTGCACCCTTTCAATATGTTAATAATACTTACACCTGATGTTTATGAAGATAATTTTTTAAATATAGGCCACATCAGCATGTATCTACAGCTAACGTCTCTGTTCTTCAGTGTATATATTTCGAGATTGGTTGTAGAATGAATTTAACACCAGTTGGGTTTGCCAGCTTGCCTAGTGTAATCTCTTAATGAGAGTTCAGTTACTGAAAGCTGAG
Organism: Falco biarmicus; assembly: GCF_023638135.1. Taxonomy (NCBI): domain Eukaryota; kingdom Metazoa; phylum Chordata; class Aves; order Falconiformes; family Falconidae; genus Falco; species Falco biarmicus. The sequence goes on along the minus strand of NC_079289.1, from coordinate 58,773,813 downwards.
GCAGTTCTGTCTGGCTATACCTCTAGGAAAGTTATGAGCACCAGTCACAGAGGTGTATCTTAGTACTGCTTGTGAAACTGGAGAATTAATGAAACACTGAGTGGACAACCAATTAGCTAAGGGCTTAGTACCTCAAATCCCTTTTCTCTGTGAAGTTCTGAAATCGGAGGAGGGAGTTGTAGAAAAAGGATAATCAGCCCCCGTAGGTGAGGTCACTTCAGATGTTTCAGGTTCCAGCTGATGGGAGGCTACAAGAAGTTACTGATTGCTTCTAGGAAGTTGCTTGTGAACTGGGAAAAAACCTGAGTGTTCTTTCCAACAGTTTGACACAGAACTTGACTTCTTAAGTAGGTGTTGTTCTTATACAGTGGGAGCCTTCATATTAAATGAAGTCTTTTATCCATCAGGATGCCTGAAAGATTTTTCAAATACTACCTGTGGGGCTGAGTGGGAGTAAGAGGAAGGATATGAATGAAAGGCTTGGCTGGCTGTGTGGATGTGGGTGGCAAAGCTCCCTACTATTGACTATACCTGTATGCTGCTGCCAAGAT